>NC_136408.1:115907788-116627788 GCF_051521515.1 Lactuca serriola
GATTTTATTTTATTTTTATTTTTATTTTTTTTATTGTGGCAAATAAAAAGTTCCACTAAAATCTTAAAATATGTAACTAAAATTAGTATGAATTTTTTAATTAAATGAGCATTCAATGGTATAAAATCTGTGCCACAAAAAACTTTTCTTTTATTGTGACAAATAAAAAAATGACACTAAAAGCCTAAAAAGTTGCAGCAACAAAAACAAAAAGTGTCACTAAAAGGTTTAATGGGAGTGTTTCTAGTGGTATTTATTATGTGTGCCGCTCATTTTTTGACAAGCATTTAGTGGAATTTTTTTTGGGGTTTTTAATGGCACTTTTTGTGTGCCACTAAATGACATATTTTTTGTAGTGTACTATTGATTAAAATATCATCAAAATAAAAGATGACAAATTTACCGAGGGGTGTAGCCAATATAGGGCAAGAGTGGGTTTTGGCTCACCCACACAAATTAAGGTTACATATATATGGTATGTACAATATATATTTTTGTTAAATAAAAGCATTAAGGGTTGTGACATGGCCTTATTCCATTCAAAACTTAAAATTAGTAGAAGAGGGTACATTGTTTTAAGACAACATGCGTTCAATTTAAATAAACAATATAGTTAAGAATGCATATATAGTTACATTTTATTATCGTTTTCATATTTTGTATATTATTTGGTCTACCCTAAAACAAAATCCTGATTCCGCCACTAAATTTGCATGTCGTAATGTCCGATTCATGACACACATAAATATGCTAGGGGCATTAGAGACAGCAAACAACATTACCAAGAAGTCATATAAGCATTCAAGTGGTTTAAAGGCAGCTTTCCATTCATCATGCGAATACGGATTTCATGGTATCTACTGTTCAAATCTAATTTACTAAAGACATAAGCATCATTCAACTCATCTAACATGTTATCCACTTGTTGAATGGGGAACCGTTAACAAACTGTAATGTTATTGATAACATGATTAATCATGCATATCTGCCAATTACAATCATTTTTAAAGTAAGTAGGGTTGGTAGGCCGGAGTAGAGGGGCAAGTTGAATGACGACCCCGGGCCTCGATAAGGTTTAGGCGCCAAAATTACTTCTTGTTGGTATATATATATATATATATATATATATATATATATATATATATATATATATATATATATATAGGGTTAGGTTATTTTGTTTTTACTAACTATTCTGTGCTAGAATGCACAGATCTGGACCACCGGATGGAATAGAATCAAATGTCATGATCTGAGGGTCTATGATATTACAATAGGGTAGCATGTACCATATAATCACACAAATTTTAGCATAAGGGCATTTTAGTCAATTAAGACAAATTTAAAAAAGGAAAAATCGAGATTTATGGGATAATTAATGATTTTGATTTAAAATATCTAATTTTTTTTTCAAATTAATTCAATTTCAAACGTAATTTGTAAGCATATACCGATTTTATTCTATCAGAATGTCATTTTGTTAGAATAATATTCTGTAATTCTGTCAGAATGGTATACAACTATGAATATAATATTATAAACACATATTATCAAGATCAATAATTTTTAATGAATACAAATGTTATATAAGACGAAATTTAATAGTTTAGAATAAATAATTACATTCATTCTTAAAGAATACAACTATGAACATAAATTACATTCATTCTTGAAATCTCTTGCAAAAAAAATATTGACATTTTTCAAAGAATCCTCATTCACTTTCTTGTTTCGTTCCTAGATGTCTTGTGTATGTTTCACCTCTAAGCTACTTCAAAAAATCTAGCATTCTATGAGATTGACATTTTGTGAGATTAGCATTCTGTCATAATTATATTGCATGAGAATGATTTTATAGAAGGAGCTGCAAAAGGAGATAAACTCGAGGATGGTAAGTGATCCCTTGGCAAAACTTGAAACATCTGAAAAACATAAGAAACAAAAATCATATTAAAACATCAGCCAATTGCAATACAACCCTTGCAAAATCATTCTTATGTGATTATACCGGAAATACAATTTTGGCAGAATCATTCATATGTGATTTCCAAGATGATAATACTCTCCACAGAATATTCTTAAAGAATGAAATAATTATTATTACATAATGAAAAAATTGATGATAAGAATAAACACCCAATAATTATTCTATAGAATATTCTTATGTGATTTCCAGCACTTTATTTCATAATCGAAAAATGATTCCCCCTCTTTCAAAATTGAAAGAAAATGAGAGTAATTCTAAATTTAAAGTATGATAGAATAACATAATTCACTGTTTTTATTTTGTTTACCTTAGGAGATGAGATGCACAACAACAAACATTCCATCGCTAACCATGAATACAATCTGAGACTGCCATATTTATCTTTGGCATTTCATCAAACACTTTAAGGATGCTCCCTAAATCACCACATTTTCTATGAATCATGAATGAAAAAAAATCCAATTCAGAACCATCAACATCAAATTCATATGAACAACAATATATTTCAACACCATTATAAAAATCTTAGACTAAAAGTTGAAATTGTAGAAATTGGCTAGTTGGAAGAACGAAGAAAAAAACTTGTTTTCTATGGAATGGAATTGCAAGTCTGGTAAATTAAATTGTAGAAATCTCTTTGACCAACTATTGGAGATAGAAGCTAACTTCGATTGGAGATGGAGCCGTCGAGAATAACATCTTTATCTTGTCAACGGAATGGGGAAACAGATTTGCAGCTTCTAATCCACGACTTCTTATTCATTCGTCAATAAGAAAAGAAAATGGGAAGATGCATAAATAGAATACATATCATATGAGAGGTTAGGGTTAAATAATTGGTCAAAGAGATTTTTATGGTAATTTCCATAAATTAAGGGATTTTATTTTAATTATTATGCTAAAGTTACATAATTACCTTTATAACAATTTTTATTTATTTAACAATTCCTAAATTTCTATTGGTGTATTCATGCACACAATAGTTGCTAGAAACATTTAAACCTATATATATATATATATATATATATATATATATATATATATATATATATATATATATATATATATATATATATATATATATATAAGTTCAATAGAGAACCATAATTATTGGTTATTCAAAGAACCAAATCTTTTTTTTTTCGATTTCTAGAGCTTATTCTTTATCGGAAAAAAATCTAAAAATATCTAAATTCATATATTAACATTGTGAATGTGAAAAATATTTTTCGGATTCACCGTGTGAATCCGGATTCACATTGTGAATTTTCAAATATTCACATTGCGAATTTGACGTAAAAAAAAATTGATATTGATATCATTGGAAAAATGATAAAAAGTTATGAATTTTTGTATTTTTAGTTTTCTTTTTATAAAAAATAAGTTCTAAAAGTTGAAAAAAGATTGGTTCTTTGGTTCATTGATTAATTATGGTTCTCTATTGAACCTCACTATATATATATATATATATATATATATATATATATATATATATATATATATATATATATATATATATATATATATATATATATATATATATATATATATATATAAGTTTTGTTAAAATATTTACAAATGTTTGATTAGTTGAGTTGGTTATGTCTATTGTAGGCGCTAGTGTTAAGTGTTGTTTTCTTTTATTACCTATTTTACAAATTGCACGGGCCGCTTTCTTATAAACTTTTTTTTAATCATACATGTATCGAGTTTATTGATATGGAATCTAAAATTACAAAAATGTCCTTTATATTCTTTTTTGTTATTCACAAATCATCTGAATTATATAGAAATCATCCCTTCATTCATTTTCTTTTTTGACACATCATCCAAACACTCATTTTATTTAAATTTTTGGTGTTTTTATGGCCAATATCATGCATAATTTCCGTTTTATATATGAGATTTTTTATTGTTCACCCTCTTTTTATGTATAATAACAATTTTTTTTAAGAAAATTTGATATATATCATTGCAAACATTAAGAATTGCGTATATATTCTTTCAAAGTTTATAATTACTTATATGTCCTTCTTAACCTATTAAACTCTCATTTATATCTAGTCTTATAATTTAATAAAATATAAATCAATTTAATATCAAAAAATATATTTAAAAATCAAAAATACATATAAAGTAACCAAAATACCTTTTGTAAATTATATCCAAAGTTTAATTCTATTTTTCTTTTCGTTAGGAATTGTTAATAAAAACTAGGTGAATGCGGGGGTCGGATGAGACAATTTTTTCCGTTACTATTCACCACTAATATGTGTATCTCTAGTAATAGAAAGCATCTTAAAAATTGCATCACCAGCCTCAACAATTACGATAAACAAAAAGGGAAATATGTTTAATCAAAGTATTACGAATGCACATGGAAAAAAGATGTTCAACCCAGAAAACAAATGTAGAAAGATACAAACGGATACAATTGCAGACAATGAAAGGAAGAACAATTGCATGTAATGCCTTACCTGCAAGTTTGCAAATGCATTGCTCTTCTTCCTCTAGGAAAAAACATCCATATAAATCATACACTAAAATGTGACATTACATTTAAATGATAAACTAAAAGACATCAATTACTTAATCAGTATTCCATATCTGGCATTAACCTAGAATTCCAAATAGACTCTCAGATGCGGTATGAACATTACCTGCGGTGGCTGTGTGTGACATCCTCAAAATCACGGCTAGAAAAGACCGGTATGTTTATGCTTTGTTTAAAAATCAGAGTAACATTTTAAATAAAAGTGTTGCGGAATTTGTCCCAAAACAAAATATGATAAAGATTTATCAAAAGCATTTCCATAGAAATGTATTTCATTAAAAGACTTGGGATGTCATGTTCGTACAGATCAAAAGCATAAACAGTACAATATAAGCCTTACTACATTATTTCATATCTACAAGCCTATATCCATAACCCCTCGTCCAAACATCATATCTATGCTCAAGCGCCACTACCTGTAATACAAAAAACTGAGTGGGTCAGGCTTGGGATCCTGGTGAGCACATAGGGTTTTCAACCCACAATAAATAAGTTTATTAATTTCATCAATCAACAATAACCCGATTACCCGTTCCCGTTATCCTCACTTTACGTCCCTAAACACCTATCATAAGGGACCTAGCCTAAGGATCATCATCGGGACAGACACTACTGCTAAGGGGATTCCTTAGCAATAAATGTCTTAAAGGCAACCATGTGGGGGATGGAGTACACCGATGAACACATCATTCACAAACACCTACAGGTTACAAGCCTGCTAGTGTTCCATTGGACTATCTAGAAGAGTCCGTGGTCGTCATCCATACTCCGCTAGATGACAGAATCAACAACATCAACATCGAGGCCTCTCATCATTTTATCACACATCACCTATTACATCTACCCATGTTTTACCCCAACATTTTCGTAGATATAAAATACATATACAGTTTAAATCATTGAAAACATGTATAAAAACGTTCATCCAGCATAGATAGCAAGTATTCAGATAATATGCACACATAGCACGTAATTTATATAAAATACTTCATATCTATGTGTAAGCTGAAAGTAACTATGCACTCACCTGAAAGGTGGTGACTCAGCACTCGGACAGCGCTTCGATACTCTCAAAACGATTTTCCTTCGATAAAACCTAGTATCGATACCACTAGGGTTTAGTCTAACGATAACCGCGACAAATTATTTGTCTGACTATTATTATTATTATATAAGCGTTAATAACACTCAATATAACTCATAATAATAGCCCAAATAATTATTTTAAGGACCTAATAACATTCCTATAATTATTTGAAAGCTATATTAAAAATTGCGTAAGCGTAGCACACTTACAGCGAATTTTATCGAAAACCGGAACTTAATTGGAGCAGCGTTTCGAAACCGAAAGACTCTTTTTTCTCGGGACTCGGGGAGCCTCGGGGCTTCCCTAGGGTGCTAGGGGATTTATCTAGGGCTTAGGGGTGTTTGGAGCACTTAGAGAGAGAAAGTTTTTAGAGAGAGAGAGTGAGTTTTGGTGTGAAAGTGAAGGCTGCCTTTGGACCCCTTTTATAGGCGCGAAGCTCGGACATTACGCTGGGCGTACCGAGGAGCTACGCTGGACGTAGTCTCGGATATGGTTGCCAGCTCGCACCAGCTGGCTCGTACTCGGACTCAGAAGGGATAAGAGAGAAGGTACACGGGGCGTACAGACTTCGAACGCGGGGCGTAAGCGAGGCGACGTGTCATCATCTGAAGCGAGGACTGTGTTCAGCAAGCGACGGTCAGGATTAAGCCACGTCATCGGATTTGCAACAGACTTCGCAATTTCGAGTTACAACTTCAAAAATTCGTAACTTTCGCGTACGACCTCCATTTTTGACGTTCTTTATATCCACGCGAAGGTGGGAACGTACTCTACAACTTTCGTTTAGACTCCGTCGGCTAATTTTGGCTCAATTTTTAATTTTATATTATTAACAGGTCGGGACAGGATTGGTCCGTTAAATCCTCATAACTTCTTCATCTGACATCCGTTTTCGCCCATCTTTTTCTCGTTACGCTACTCTCAACGAGATCTTCGATTATCGTTTAGGTCGTGTCGGCTAAAAATCAGTCGATCTAATATTCGAATTTCGGGCTGTACACTACTATTCCGAAACTTCGAAAAATCATAACTTCTTCATACGAAGTCAGATTTGGGCGTTCTTTTTATCGATGTTCTTAGTGTAACATATTCTACGACTTCCGTTTAGATCGCTAAGGTTAAATATCGCTCTATCGTAAATTCACTATTTACGCTTTCCAGTATCATGCCGGTTTCGCGAAACTTCGACGGGTCATAACTTCTTCGTTATAACTTGGATTTCGGTGTTCCTTATATGTACGGAAACCTTGAGACATATTCTACAAATTTATGTAGAGATATAGGGATTATCTCACACTTTAATTTTGACGCTTATTTTTATTCTTTATTAATTATACATTTATAATTAGATAATAAACACATAAACACACATAATTCACATAATACTCAAATATTTCATCTTTATTACTTCAAAAAGAGTTACAAGAGTTGACCTAGACTATTACATTGACAAAAATGCTTAGCCCTGAAACCCGGGCGTTACAATTCTCTCCCCCTTAGGATGATTCCGTCCCGGAATCATGCATCAGCAAACAGATGTGGATAGCGACTCATCATATCATCCTCTGTTTACCAAGTGAGATTCGGCCCATTCGAATGTTTCCATCAGACTAGCACTAAGTCGACCATCTTGCGTCGTAACTTCTTAGTCGTACGGTCAACAATTGCCTCGGGCTCTTCGATCAGCCTTTTGTTCTCATCCATCCTTAACTCTGAGATTGGAATTATGTCGGGAACATCTCCTGTGAATTTCCTCAGATAACACACATGGAAGGTGTTATGAATACCATTGAGTTCTTCGGGCAATTCCAGCTTGTAAGTTTGGTTCCCAATATTCTGAAGAACTTTGAACGGTCCAATAAACCTTGGATTCAACTTTCCTCGTTTCCCAAATCGTATAAGTCCCTTCCACGGTGAGACTTTTAAGCAAAATGGAATCCCCAACTTCGAAGGTTATCGGTCGTCTTTTCTTGTCAGCATAGCTCTTCTGACGATCCTGGGCCGCTAACATTCTTTCCCTAATCACTTTCAACTTCTCAGTAGTCTCATGGACTATCTTGGGGCCCATAAACTGCTTCTCTCCGGCTTCAAGCCAACAAGACGACGTACGACACTTCTGTCCCTACAAGGCTTGATAAGGTGCCATCTTGATGTTCGAGTGGAAACTATTGTTGTAGGAAAATTCTACCAGAGGTAAGTGCTCGTCCCAATTCCCTTGGAACTTGAGGGTACATGCTCTCAGCATATCTTCCAATGTCTGAATCGTTCTTTCGCTCTGACCATCAGTTTGCGGATGGTAAGCAGTACTCAAACACAACTTTGTACCCAACTCCTCTTGTAGACTCCTCCAAAACCTCGATGTGAAATGACTATCACGATCTGATACAATCGTAAGAGGGACACCGTGAAGTCTTATAATTTCCTTCACGTAAGCATTTGCGAGCTTATCCATAGACCACTTCTCGTTGGCTACTATGAAGTGTGCACTCTTGGTGAAACGATCCACGACTACCCAAATCATGTCGTGTCCGTTCTTCGTCCTGGGCAGTTTGGTCACAAAATCCATGGTGATGTCTTCCCATTTACCCATGGGTACAGGCAAAGGTTCCAAACTCCCATACGGTTTTTGATGTTGTGCCTTAACCCTCGCACATGTTAAGCACTCGGCCACATACTTCGCAACATCGAGCTTCATCGTCGGCCACCAGTAGTAGGGTTTTAAGTCCCTATACATTTTAGTGCTACCGGGATGAATCGAGTACATGGTCTTGTGTTCTTCTTCCATCAGAAGATCTCTTATTCCTCCCGTCTTAGGTACCCAAATCCGATCTTGGAATACCTTCAGTCCTTGACTGTTTGCACCAAACACTAACGTTTTGCCCAAACGTTCTTCCTTTCGGTCATCCTTCTCTAAAGCTTCTTCTTGGGCTTTCCTGATACTTTCCACAATTGTCGAGACGACTTCGATTCTCAACGCTCTAGGCCTTTTCCTTTCAAGGTTGACTTTCCGACTGAGAGCATTAGCAACAACATTTGCTTTACCTGGGTGGTAAAGTATCTCACAGTCATAGTCCTTGAGTAGTTCTAGCCAACGTCGTTGCCTCATGTTCAACTCCTTCTGATTAAAGAGATACTGGAGACTCTTATGATCAGTGAACAACTTGCACTTCGTGTCGTAGAGATAATGCCTCCATATCTTTAGAGCGAAAACTACCGCTGCCAACTCCAAATCGTGAGTGGGGTAGTTCTTTTCGTGCTCTTTCAATTGTCGAGATGCGTATGCTATCACCTTTTCTCTTTGGGTCAGAACACAACCCAACCCAACTCCAGAAGCGTCACTATAAACCGCGAAATCTTCGACTCCATCGGGTAGAGAAAGTATCGGTGCTTCACATAACTTCTTCTTTAGTTTCTCGAATGCCTCATCGTGTTCTCACTCCACGTATATGTAGCTCCTTTATGGGTCAAAGCTGTTAACGGAGCAACTATCAAAGAAAAACCTTGGATAAATCGTTGGTAATATCCAGCTAATCCTAGAAAGCTCCGAATCTCCGTGGGACTTTTCGGACGTTCCCACTTCATTACAGCTTTGATTTTTGCTGGGTCAACCATTATCCCTTCTTGGTTAACCACATGACCCAAGAATTGGACTTCTCGGATCCAAAAATCACACTTAGAGAACTTGGCGTAAAGCTTCTCTTTCTTTAACACTTCCAACACTTCCCGTAGATGCTTGCCATGCTCCTCTTGGCTTTTCGAGTAGATCAGAATGTCATCGATGAACACTATCACAGATTTATTGAGGAATGGTTTACAAACCCTATTCATCAAATCTATGAATGCTGCTGGAGCATTGGTCAGTCCAAACGACATAACCAAGAACTCGTAGTGTCCATATCTCATTCTGAATGTAGTCTTCTCGATATCTTGATCTCTCACTTTCAGCTGATGATATCCTGACCTAAGATCGATCTTTGAGAAGTAGCTCGAACCTTGTAGTTGATCGAATAGGTCATCAATCCTCAGCAATGGATACTTGTTCTTCACCGTTGCCTTATTCAGCTCTCAGTAGTCTATACACATTCTCATACTTCCGTCCTTCTTCTTCACAAATAACACCGGAGCTCCCCAGGGTGATGAACTAGGTCGAATGAAACCGTTGTCCAACAGCTCCTGAAGTTGCGTCATGAGTTCCTTCATCTCCGTCGGTGCTAATCGGTAAGGTGCCTTTGCTATCAGTGTTGTTCCTGGTAACAAGTCCATACGAAACTCCACTTGTCTATCAAGTGGTAATCCGGGAAGATCTTCGGGAAAGACTTCCGGATAATCACACACAACCGGTATATTATGCACCTCTTTCTTCTCCTTCTTAGCATCGATTACGAATGCCAAGTATGATGCACATCCTTCGGACAAAAATTTCCTGGCTTTCATCAGGGAGATGATTCCAGAATTCACTCTGCGTTTGTCCCAGTACACTATAAATGATGCCTTTCTGGTGGGTTTACCCTTACTATCTTCTTTCGGCATTGAATCTCAGCATCGTTGGCGCTAAGCCAATCCATACCCAAAACGATGTAGAAACCGTTTAACTCTATGGGTAATAGCTCCTCGTGGAATTCGTTTCCGTTTAGGTCAATGACGATGTTCCTAATACGATTACTAACAGGTACGAATTTGCCACTGGCAACTTCTACAATCAGGGCATTATCTAGTTTTTCTACAGGCAATGCTAATTTCCCACCAAATTTATGCGACACAAAGGAGTAGTTGGCTCTGGAATCAAATAGTACATTTGCAGGCAAACCATTTACAAGAAAGGTACCTGAAGCGACGTCTGCTGCCTCCTTCGCAGCCTCGAGCGTCATCTGGAAGGCTCTCGCCTTCGGCTTTGGTGGTATGTTGGGTCTTCCGGCCTCCTTCTTCTTCAGGAAATCCTTTGAAATGTGCCCCTCCTCGTTGCACTCATAACAGACCTTCTTAGTGAATGTGCATTCGTTGGCATAGTGCCCTGGCTTTCCACATTTGAAACAAGTGACCCCTCCGTCACACTTCCCAGAGTGCTTTTTCTTGCACTTGTCACACCACTTCGCTTCTGATCATCCTCCTTTCGAACCAGACTTATTGAATCTACCCTTCTTACCGGACCTCGAGGATCCATCAAATTTCCTTTTCTCTCCCACTTCCGCTCTCTCCGGACCCTTCTCTCATATCTGGGTCTCCACATTCTTAGCAGCCCAGATGGCGGCTTTTAGAGTGGTAGTTTGCTTGACCATTGGACCGAAGTCCGCTAGTAATCCAAGTGCAAACTTGTTGACCTTGGAGAGTTCAGTTGGGACGAGGTGAGGAATAAGCTTCATTTTCTCAGTAAAGCTTGCAGCGTATTCAGTAACGCTCATTCTTCCCTTCTTCAGATTCTGGAACTCGTTGTTGATCTCTAGAAGATCCTGTTCAGAGCAGTATTGCATCTTCAACTGTACCAGAAAATCCTCCCACGACATCTTGCTTGCTTCACCTTTGGGCAATTAATCAGCTAATAGCTTCCACCAGCTTAGTACTCCAGATTTCAATAGAGGATTTGCGAGAGCGGTCTTCTGCCTATTGCTACACTCGCAACTCTCAAACATCATCTCCATCTCAGAGATCCAGTTCATGACTTCCACCGGCGTCGGACTTCCAGATAGACTCGGTGGTTTGGATGCCATGAAATCCTTGTATTTGCATCCACGTCCGTCATTTCCTCAATCCTAGTGGTTTTGCCTAACTATCAGTGGGTTGGCTTGACCAACAGTCCCACTATAGTTTCCTTCCTCGGTCTGCCCTTCGTTCAACTCGGGCTGTTCGATCTGAATAGTCACTTCCTCTCGATTTTGCTGGAGCAAACGTCTGGTTTCCTCCATTTGACGATCCAACATCGCCTGGATCATTGCTTGTACTCCGGCAATCGTTATTGGCTCAGTAGCGGCTTCCACAACCAGTATTTGCTCAATCACCGGGGGTTGGTTTCTGTTCCCATTTGCATTCACGTTTCCGCTACGGGTCCTTGCCATCTTGATCTATACACCGAATAAGGTGAATTTAGATCTTTATTTAGGACTGATGTTCAAATCATCCTTATCTCTCCGAAACGTTTACATGCTAGTTCTAATATCGTAGTCGTACGTTAAGAATCCTAAACACATAAGGTTTCCAGATCCGGTCGGCAACAGACCATAGATCCGAACAATTAACAACATATTAAGCACAAAGCACTTAGCACATAAAAGCATTTTAGGCATAATTCCTAAAATAAGCTAGTGCTCACACCTCACAATCATCGCTTAGAATTCTAAGTTTAAGTCTAGAAATCCTACAAATTCCTAGTTCGCTTAAACTAATGCTCTGATACCAACTGTGACATCCTCAAAATCACGGCTAGAAAAGACCGGTATGTTTATGCTTTGTTTAAAAATCAGAGTAACATTTTAAATAAAAGTGTTGCGGAATTTGTCCCAAAACAAAATATGATAAAGATTTATCAAAAGCATTTCCATAGAAATGTATTTCATTAAAAGACTTGGGATGTCATGTTCGTACAGATCAAAAGCATAAACAGTACAATATAAGCCTTACTACATTATTTCATATCTACAAGCCTATATCCATAACCCCTCGTCCAAACATCATATCTATGCTCAAGCGCCACTACCTGTAATACAAAAAACTGAGTGGGTCAGGCTTGGGATCCTGGTGAGCACATAGGGTTTTCAACCCACAATAAATAAGTTTATTAATTTCATCAATCAACAATAACCCGATTACCCGTTCCCGTTATCCTCACTTTACGTCCCTAAACACCTATCATAAGGGACCTAGCCTAAGGATCATCATCGGGACAGACACTACTGCTAAGGGGATTCCTTAGCAATAAATGTCTTAAAGGCAACCATGTGGGGGATGGAGTACACCGATGAACACATCATTCACAAACACCTACAGGTTACAAGCCTGCTAGTGTTCCATTGGACTATCTAGAAGAGTCCGTGGTCGTCATCCATACTCCGCTAGATGACAGAATCAACAACATCAACATCGAGGCCTCTCATCATTTTATCACACATCACCTATTACATCTACCCATGTTTTACCCCAACATTTTCGTAGATATAAAATACATATACAGTTTAAATCATTGAAAACATGTATAAAAACGTTCATCCAGCATAGATAGCAAGTATTCAGATAATATGCACACATAGCACGTAATTTATATAAAATACTTCATATCTATGTGTAAGCTGAAAGTAACTATGCACTCACCTGAAAGGTGGTGACTCAGCACTCGGACAGCGCTTCGATACTCTCAAAACGATTTTCCTTCGATAAAACCTAGTATCGATACCACTAGGGTTTAGTCTAACGATAACCGCGACAAATTATTTGTCTGACTATTATTATTATTATATAAGCGTTAATAACACTCAATATAACTCATAATAATAGCCCAAATAATTATTTTAAGGACCTAATAACATTCCTATAATTATTTGAAAGCTATATTAAAAATTGCGTAAGCGTAGCACACTTACAGCGAATTTTATCGAAAACCGGAACTTAATTGGAGCAGCGTTTCGAAACCGAAAGACTCTTTTTTCTCGGGACTCGGGGAGCCTCGGGGCTTCCCTAGGGTGCTAGGGGATTTATCTAGGGCTTAGGGGTGTTTGGAGCACTTAGAGAGAGAAAGTTTTTAGAGAGAGAGAGTGAGTTTTGGTGTGAAAGTGAAGGCTGCCTTTGGACCCCTTTTATAGGCGCGAAGCTCGGACATTACGCTGGGCGTACCGAGGAGCTACGCTGGACGTAGTCTCGGATATGGTTGCCAGCTCGCACCAGCTGGCTCGTACTCGGACTCAGAAGGGATAAGAGAGAAGGTACACGGGGCGTACAGACTTCGGACGCGGGGCGTAAGCGAGGCGACGTGTCATCATCTGAAGCGAGGACCGTGTTCAGCAAGCGACGGTCAGGATTAAGCCACGTCATCGGATTTGCAACAGACTTCGCAATTTCGAGTTACAACTTCAAAAATTCGTAACTTTTGCGAAGGTGGGAACGTACTCTACAACTTTCGTATAGACTCTGTTGGCTAATTTTGGCTCAATTTTTAATTTTATATTATTAACAGGCCGGGACAGGATTGGTTTGTTAAATCCTCATAACTTCTTCATCCGACATCTGTTTTCGCCCATCTTTTTCTCGTTACGCTGCTCTCAACGAGATCTTTGATTCTCGTATAGGTCGTGTCGGCTAAAAATCAGTCGATCTAATATTCGAATTTCGGGCTGTACACTACTATTCTGAAACTTCGAAAAATCATAACTTCTTCATACGAAGTCAGATTTGGGCGTTCTTTTTATCAATGTTCTTAGTGTAACATATTCTATGACTTTCATTTAGATCGCTAAGGCTAAATCTCGCTCTATTGTAAATTCACTATTTACGCTTTCCGGTATCATGCCGGTTCTGTCGCGAAACTTCGACGGGTCATAACTTCTTCGTTATAACTCGGATTTCGGCGTTCCTTATATGTACGGAAACCTTGAGAGATATTCTACAAATTTATGTAGAGATATAGGGATTATCTCACACTTTAATTTTGACGCTTATTTTTATTCTTTATTAATTATACATTTATAATTAGATAATAAACACATAAACACACATAATTCACATAATACTCAAATATTTCATCTTTATTACTTCAAAAAGAGTTACAAGAGTTGACCTAGACTATTACATTGACAAAAATGCTTAGCCGTGAAACCCAAGCGTTACACTGTGAGTGTTTGACGATTCTCACGTGTGTCAAAGAATCTCATTTCTTGTAGCTGTGCCAGCTATGTAGCATATAATTCTTCCGGAGGCACTGTTTTTTTATTTTATTTATAAAAAATGAAAAATGTATGAGTTTGTTTATTTGTGAGATATGAATGATGATTTTGACAGATTAAATAATAGGTAAATAAGTTAGTTACCATTTGAATTGTTTGGCATTGTGAAACCACCGCTTCCAAGCCCCCAAAAAATGTTCATAAGCATATATCCAACGCCATGTTGTCGGGCCCACTTGCTACACCAAAAAACAAAATTATTATAAATATAATAATATTTATTAAGACTTAGTTTCGTACACCGGTTTGACCTATTTCCCTGAATATACAAACATAAAATTGATATCAAACCATGAATATCAATTACATGGTGAAGTGAAAATCAATGGTTGAGTTGACCTATTAGAAAAAAAGGATAAACGTTTTACTGAGTGGGTGGTTGCCTACCAGACAAAAGAGATTACTGCATTGTGATTATTTACTATAAATTGTAACAACATTGTGATTATATTGAACAAAAGTTAAAGTTTATAAATTAAACTAACCAATGCTGGTGAGCTTGTGGTTTGTGACCCAAGATTGCAAGCCTTCCATTTGACCTGCATCATACTTCCAATTTTTGCTTCATAATATATAATATGAATAAACGAAAAGTAGAAGGGTCGGATGCGACAATTTTGTTTCGAGTTTTTCTCCGAATCTAAAGAATTAAACCGGGCTGCAAAAACTTTGCAAAATAGAAGAGTCAAATTAAGTCATAAAATAATTTAAGTTGCTGTAAAGATTCATCAAATTGTAATAGTTAACTAATAAGTGTAAAGGTTAATAACAGAAAAAATCCTTTAATCTTAAAACCATCCGTTTAGTCTTTCTTTCTTGGGTCATAATTCATTGAGATTTTGAGCAACATACCAATAAGTCGGACAATTTTGCCCCTGCCTTGTTTTCTGGTTCAGTTAGTTGGTTCAATTTTGCCCCGGAATGAAAACCATATCACATCCATCATTGAAATCACATTAATTGTTTTATATTAAAAAATATATGAAGTAACCCAAAACAAATTTTTAAAAAAAGGAAAAAACTGTAAATTGAAAGTGCAATGCAATTTATTGTATTTATAACCAGAAAATGGAAAAATGAACCAAATGGCAATGTATTTTGGTTCTTTGGTAAAGAAATTAAAGAAAGTGAAAAAAGAAACAGAAAAAATGTATAAATGCAAAGTTCATTGCTATATAGGGTATATTACTCCTAAAAATGGAAAATGCACCTAATGCCAATGTAGTTAGGTTTTTGGAAAAGAAAAATCAGAAGAAATTAAAAAAAAAAGGAAAAAATTTGTAAATTCATAGTACGTTGCTATTTACTACATCTACAATCTAAATATGGAAAAGTTTAATGTCATATAAGTGTCAAATATAGTTCACATGCCTTATTTTCCAATTGATTATCGATGAAACAATAATTTTTAATTATAATCCTCTACTTAACTGTCCAAGTTACATGGCTGGAACTCAATATGCCACCTTTCTTGTGGATCATCTTGAAAATCGCTTGTTGAATCAACCGAGGATCTTCCCATCGGCACATCATCTGCAAAATATAAAAAATAAACTTGTGCACCAACGGGAACAGGGAATGTGAGATTATGGGGGAAGCCATTGATGTTACGTGTAAAAATAATCAAAAACTATTTATTATCTAATAAACTACGAAATTAGTAGGAATATCCAACCAACCAATGTTGTCGCCTCGAAAGAAGGTGGCACCTTTTGACTTTGAGTCGGTTTTCTACTATTTGCAGCTGCTCACAAACTTACGCGATAGCTTTGTAATTTCCATTGCTGCCAACAGCCTTAATGAAAGGGATACACAACTCAAAACCATACAATGTAAAATCATGAATCCACAGACCTGAAATTCCTAAGAAATGCCTAAAAATGTTTAAATGAGAACATAAGAATTTAGCATATTCATAGGACCTATCATATAAGTTGAAAACAGTTCAGATTGATACCTCTTACAATTATGTGGGGGAAGTGTAATATCATCAACCTACAAAAGAACATGAAATCACGCCAACCATTAGATAACGGAAAACTGTTTCATACTTGGATTACATTGCTATAATTAGGCTAAATGTTAATAGTAGAATGTTGTAATAGGAGTTAAGAATGAAAGAATGATGATATAAGGAACAAATCGGTAGAATCACATTTCTATTTCTTGCATCTATCTCTAACTATGAATCTAAATTACCCCCTAAAATACCCTCTATACAGGGTCTGGGAAGGTGTCATTTTTTGATTACCCCTTCCATCCATATACCCCTCCCAAATGCATTGGTTACATCTAATTTTCCTATTAGATTATACTTAACTAATTCTAAATCCTCTAGTTGTTCTAGACTATAATTGTTCCTGTAAATTAGTAGTATCTCCAATTTCTTACCTTTATCTCATTTACTGCATGCTTCCGCCATTGTTGAGAAAAAATCAATGAGTACCACATCATCGAATGTTATGCCTCCATCTGGAAATTCAGTTCACTTCTGTTAATCAAAAAAGTTGTATCATTAATAAACTGAAAATTGAGACTGAATAATGGGAGAAAGTTGAAACGTGAAAGAGCAAGGAAATTACCTTCTAATTCTTCCTTTCCTGAATCTTTTGAATACCATCCGTCTACAACGCTCTGACTGCTGCTTAAGGCAGGATTGTCGGAATCGACACACCAATAAGCCGTAATCCTGTCAACATGTGGCTGATATAGGTGGGATGAGACGTCGTTGCCGGTTATCTGTTTTTCTCCCTTCTCCAACCCAAGACGTTAGATACACTGAAGTGAACATGTACTATATGCTAAGAGGACCAACGAAAATCGGAGACCTAACGCCGACGACATGAATTGAGGAGTTAGACACCGCATCGACGAAGGGACCGGGGATAACACAAAATCAAGAAACTGAATATGAAGGGAAGATGGAAAATCGACACCGATTCAAAGTGAATCATCATCGTCGGACTCACCATCACCTGTAGCAAGTAGAAAACAGGTCAGTCTAGATCGGTGGTGAAGAAGAAGCGAGAAGCATATAGTTAATTACCCACCGGAACTCCAAAGCACCACATCGGAAGTGAGAGGAGGCGGTGGAGGTCAGAAGTGAAATTTTGAAGAAATGAAAGGGGATAGAGGATGGAGCCGGAATCGGAAGATATTAGATAATGAGCCGGTGGGAAAAGGTTCCAGATCTACAAGTGTTTGAGTCGGACAAGGTGCTGCTGTAGCATGGAAATTGGATATCTGACATAAAAGATTCCAGATCTACAAGTGGATATGTGTTTACACTTGGAGGTGCTGCTGTAGCATGGAAATCATCCAAGCAAACAGTTATATCTAGATCTACGATGGAATATGAATTTATCGCCTTAGATATTTGTGCTGAAGAGGCGGAGTGGCTATGTTAATTTGTAGAGGACATTCCCGAATGGCCTAAGCCGGTAACGGCCATAAGTATACATTGTGATAACCAATCATCAATTGGTAGAGCTCAAAGTACAACGTATAATGGGAAATCAAGGCACATTAGACGTAGACATAAAACGATACGACAACTAATCTCTACGGGAGTTATCACGGTTGACTGGGTGAAGTCAAAGGATAACATTGCGGATCCGCTTACAATAGGCTTGAGTAGAGATGTAGTTTATAGGTCGTCAAGAGGAATGGGACTAAAGCCCATGAATCAATAAATTCATACGAAGGAAACCTTACCCAGAAGACTGGAGATCCCAAGATCTGGGTTCAAAAGGATAACCTAATTGTATGAGTGGGGCAGGTCACTGTGGGGGGAGTTAACATTTCATCCTAGTCCATTCCTTTATGTAGTGACCAAATTAGGCTAAACATATGGTTTTTAATGATTCTTGGAATCACCTATGTGAGAGAGAAGTAGAGTCGCTTCGAAGGGAATTATAGGGGAAAAAATTCCTAAAGCTCTTGCAGAACCAGGTTAGTGTTCATGACCAAAACGAACACGTCTATGAGGATATGACCTTGTCAGGGAGAGTCCTGTGAGATTTACATTGTCGTCTACATAAATGGCAGCTTAGTTCAAAAACATCGAGATCTACTAACTGCTAGGAGATTAAGTGTAACTTCTTAAGGGAAGGTTCAAAGGGTAATACCTAGCTATCCTATGCAGGATTCAACTGTTGAAAATTTCGTTTGGAAATTGGATGTGCAGAGATCGATCTCCATTCATGTGGGGGATTGTTGGAAATTTAGTAAAAATATTTATATTTTTTACTAACTTTGGAAATATATAAATATATACATATGTTGTATATATAACAAACTCTAAGTGGGTTTGTGTTCTCCTCCATGAGGGCTTCGAAACGATATATTATATGTCCAAAATAGAGTATAAGTGAATGAGATATCGATACTCAAAGATGGGTATTTGAGAATAAGTTTAGCAAAAGAGAGGAATGTGGGAATGAGTCCCACATTGTTAGAGAGACCAAACTCAACAAGGTTTTATAAGCTTCATTGCATGGAAGGCTTACAAGCTTGTGTCTATGGTTATGCTACAATTCCTACCCGCGCGCAGGGGGTACAAATCTTGGTTCCGTAGACCAAAAACACCGAACTCGTGCATGGGCGCGACCTGCGGACACGAATGCAGCTCCGAAAACTCGGGCGAGCGCTACCCTCGTTTTTGCTAAACTTGACAGTTTTGGTCCCTATTTTTGAATTTTGTAACGGATGCATTAATTGCGTAATTAATGACATTTATTGCCATTAAACGCTCAATTAATTAGTGATTTCTTTCCGTTTCAGAATTCGACTATAAAAGAAGACCATTGCCTTCTCATTTAGACACACGAATGAATTTACTACTCTTCTTCTTCCTTCTCTGCATTTCTGCTTCCGGCGATTCTTTCAGGCAAGTGGTTATCTCCGGCAGTACACAATACTGTTTAGGTTGTTGTACCCTGGGAACAGACGGCGAATCTGTTTAAGGGAATCGAGTCCAACTCGAGCCTCAGCCACATCGTTTGCATCTAATCTTTCTTTACAGGAACCTCTCAAGGACGAAAATCGAAGACGTTAAACTAACAGTCTTAAACAGATTTTATTCTTAAAAATTTTCGTTTTTCTGTTCTTTTATTCTAAAATCGAGTTTCTATCGATTTTTTTTCCTGTAATAATATATTTGATTGTCGTTGCGATTCTTTCAGTATGTCTGCAACTCCCGTTGGTACTGGAACTCGTGCTGTTGGTGCTACCCCTGCTGTGAACCCAAATACACCGGTTTCAAACATCATGGCTAATCATGCTGAAAGACCTGAAAAATTTTCTGGTCTGAACTTCAAGAGGTGGCAATAGAAGATGCTGTTCTACTTGACCACTTTGAACTTGGCTCGGTTCCTAACAGAAACTGCTCCTGTAATTGCTGAGGGGCAGGCTGATGCTCAATCTGTGACTGCTGTGGATGCATGGAAGCATTCAGAATTTTTGTGCCGCAACTATGTGTTGAATGGGCTAACAGATGCACTTTACAATGTTTATTGTAAAGTTGCAACTGCTAAGGAACTATGGGAGTCGTTGGAAAGGAAGTATAAGACAGAAGATGCTGGAACTAAGAAGCATGTTGTTGCTAAGTTCTTGGAATACAAAATGGTTGACTCAAAATCTGTTATGAGTCAAGTCCAAGACCTTCAAATCATCATACATGATAACAATGCAGAATAAATGAATCTTAATGAATCATTCCAAGTTGCATCAATGGTTGAAAAGCTTCCTCCTGGTTGGATAGACTTCAAAAATTACCTTAAGCATAAGCGATAGGAGATGTCTGTGGAGGAACTGGTGGTGCGTCTTCGCATTGAAGAAGAGAATAGAATGGCCTTGAAGAAAGGCAGTGAAATTGAATCTTCTAAGGTTCATATGGTGGAAGCTGGTCAAACTTCCAAAAGCAAAGGCAAGGGACCTCACAAAGGGAAAGCAAAGGGCAAAAATCTAGGTCGAAAGGCAGGAACTTTCAAGAAGAAGTTCTAGTGCTACAATTGTGGCCAACCGGGTCACAAGGCTTCGGAGTGCCCTCAACCTAAGAGGGAAAACCGTCAAGCAAACATGGTGAATGATAACATGGAGTTGGTGGCCATGATAACTGATCTCACGGCTATGGTTTCTGAAGTGAATCTTATGAACACAAATTCAAAGGAGTGGTGGATTGACATGGGAGCTACTCATCATGTGTGTCATGACAAAAGTGTTTTCAACACTTACAAAGAAGTTGAAGATGGTGAGAAGCTCTACATGGGAAATGCTGCTACCGCGGATATCAAAGGTGTTGGTGATGTCATTCTAAAAATGACTTCGGGGAAAGAAGTGAAGCTTAGGGATGTCTTGTATGTTCCTGAACTTCGTAAGAATCTAGTGTCGGGTGGTTTGTTGAACCAATTTGGTTTTAAGCTAGTGTTTGAGTCGGACAAGTTTGTTTTGTCCAAAAATGGTATGTTTGTGGGAAAAGGATATGCCTTGAATGGCATGTTCAAATTGAATGTAATTGTGACTAACAAAATGAATAATGAAAGTTCTAGTTCTGCTTATTTGCTTGAGTGTTCAAATGTTTGGCATGGTCGCTTAGGACATGTAAATTACAACTCAATTAAGCGATTAATTAAACTAGAATACATACCAAAACTTAATATTGACTCAAATCACAAATGCCCCACATGTGTTGAAGCTAAACAAACTAGATTGTCTTTCCAAACAATAAAAAGAAACACCGAACCTCTTGATTTAATTCACACTGATGTGTGTGATCTAGAGTCAATTCCTACTCAAGGTGGGAACAAATACTTCATTACATTCATCGATGATAGCACAAAATATTGCTACATATATTTACTTAAGAGTAAAGATGAAGCATTAGACAAGTTTGTCTTGTACAAAAATGAAGTTGAGAATCAACTCAACAAGAGAATTAAAGTGGTTAGAAGTGATAGGGGTGGGGAATATATTTCTCCCTATGCTGATTTTTGTGCTAAAAATGGAATTCGTCATGAATTCACATCACCCTATTCACCTCAATCCAATGGAATTGCTGAAAGAAAGAACTGTACCTTGAAAGAAATGGTCAATGCCATGATAATTAGTTCAGGTGTAAACCAATCAATGTGGGGGGAAGCTATTTAGTCAGCTAACTATCTTTTAAATAAACCTCGCAAAGAAAAGAATGAAACACTGTATGAACTTTGGATGGGTATAAAGCCATCGTATAAGTACTTACGAGTGTGGGGGTGCCTAGCTAAAGTGGTAGTGCCACCACCTAAGGTACAAAAGTTAGGGCCTAAAACAGTGGATTGTGTATTCATTGGGTATGCACAATGTAGTAGTGCTTATCGGTTCCTTGTGCATGATTCTAAGAATCCTGAAATACACAAGAATACTATAATGGAATCAAGGAATGCTTCATTCTTTGAAGATGTGTTTCCTTGTTTGAACAAGGAAGTTGAAAGCCCATCTTTACCAAATAACGAAGTTGTTCGAGAGGAAGAACAAGCTCAATCCGAGGAGGAAGATATAGAACCCAGAAGAAGTTAGACGGCTAGAGTTGAAAAATCATATGGTGATGATTTTTTCACCTATGTGGTGGAAATTGAACCTAAAACCTACCAAGAAGCGGTAACTTCTTGTCATACCCCAAAACCGGAACGGCGGAAACGTTCTGGGGTGGATGACATCATGTCAAGTATCACAACACATGCATTATAGTAATCAAAGTACAACAAAACATTGCATTAATAGTAATAGTTTTACATGGTTACATTACAATACATCGAAGTATTACAAGTAAATATATGTAAGTACGGTATGGCACTAATCTATCTTCATCAACTGCTCCGGGGATGTACCTGTCTAATTGCTGACCTGAGAATACAAGTTATTTGAAAAGCGAGTATCAGCATTTTTACAAATGCTGGTGAATTCATAAGTATTTAATGACGTTTCAATCAAATAACTTTAATAAGTAGTAGTTTAAGCGTTTTCTGTGTATTAGAGTTCTTTCCAGAAAATCCTATATTTTCTTTAATAAAAGCAGCCTTCTACCAAGACTGGTCAGTGTTATGTGGTAAAAGTAGTTTTCCCTAATTTGCTATCATTATCAAAATAGTAAATTTGATTATTGAGGAAAGCAAACGACATCAGGGAATAACATATGTCTCAACAGTGAGGACTGCTGACTAAGGCAAGGAATCATAGACTACAGGAGAATATCGAACTAACGACACGCCTGGTTCAGTCTAACAAGTAGAGACTCAGACCCCAGAAAGTACCAAATGAAAGGTACAGCTGGTAAGGTCTAAAACAGTGAAAGACAGACCCCAAACAGTATCAAATGAAAGATACGTCTTGTAAGGTCAAAATAGAGATAACAGACCCCATACAGTATCAAATGAAAGATTCGTCTTGTAAGGTCAAAACAGAGATAACATACCCCAGACAGTATCAAATGAAAGATACGTCTTGTAAGGTCAAAACAGTGAAAGACAGACCCCAAACAGTATCAAATGAAAGATACGTCTTGTAAGGTCAAAACAGTGTGACTTTGAAAATGAGTTACCAGCATACAGTGTAGATTGCCTGTGAAATACCGTTACCTTAAGGCCAAAGAATTATAAGGTAACCTAGGATACTCATAACCATACTGACTAGAGTTCCAGACGCCCTACAAGCGTCTATAAGATGTGACATTTGTCACCCGTTGGCTTGGTAGGCCGGGACTGTAGCTAGCAGTCTGGGTGCGGGGTTGTCAATCCCGTATAGATCTATACACATAATGTCTGCTCTCGCTACAAGAGACTCTGGTTACCAACTAGACGACGGAGAAGGCCGTGTCCTGAAGATGCATCCCAAATAGTGGGTAGAGACTTCCAAATAGTGGGTAGTGTGTAAGTGTTGAACTAGAGGTAGAGAGTTCCCAATAGTGGGTTTCTAATGTAAGTATAGACTAGAGGTAGAGAATCTTAACTGAACTGACTACAGAATTCCTATATGTCCATACTCATATACATAATATATAACTAACGAATTAAATGACCTTCGGACGGCCATCTGATCCCACCAGACCACATCTCAACGAAGAAAAGGAAATAGGGCAGACGAGCCTTCCTAAGTCTTTCAATCATTACTTATATGTACCTATATAAGCACAGACATACATCTAACTACGACTGAGTGTGTATCAAGTAGAAGTGATCATTGTGAAGTAGAAGTGTCTAACAAGTGAAGTAGAAGCGGTCGCAAATGAAGTAGAAGTGTCAAAAAAGTATAAGCGTATCACGAAGTAGAGGCGACAATAAGTGAAGCAAGAGCGTATCAAGTATAAGTGAAGTAGAGTCGATATCAAGTATAAGCGAAGTAGAATCGTATCTCTAAGTAAAAATGTGAATAAGTATAAACGTCCATCAGGTACAAGTGACCTCAAGTATAAGTGAAAGCGTTACAGAGTAGGAGTATAAAATAAGTATAAGCGAAGTAGCCGTATTTAACAAGTAAAGTATACGTCGAAAAAGGGAATCTTTGATGAAAAACCTTTATGTCCAGAGGAAATCCCAAATTGTATTCTTTTGTAAAATATATTTGAAAACCTTAGAAAATCTTTCATAAACCAGTTTAGAATGAATCTTGTTAAAACAGTATAAGTAAGAGTTTTGAAACAATTGAAAACCTTTTTGAAAGCCATTCTAGTGTCCTACTTGGTAAAACAGTGTATCGTGTGGTAAAATCTGGTGCATGCGGGTTATCAATAACATGTGATTGATATGATAACTGGCATGTTTAACTTGTATTCCCCCCCCCCCTATAAAACATTTAAAAGCATTTAAAAGGTTCATTCAGGGGTATGAACTCACCTGGTGTAAGTAGGTCCGACGAAGGTGCCGTTTGGGCGTTCGGTGTCACGCAAGGACTCGAACACACTCAATGACCTATATAACATATGATAACATATGTTCACATACAATTAGTATATTTAATACTAATTAAACATGTATACGCACTCAAAGGAGCGGAAAACACTTTGGCTAAGTGTTTGGGTGTCCCGGGTAGCGTTTAAGGGTGTGTATGGCTAAGGAATGGAGTTTACTCTCCAAGATTAAACCCCCAAAGTTGATTTTACAGCCCAGGGACATCTCACCATGAGTTTACGGCCATAAACTCATGGTGATGGGTTCTAGGGTGTTTAATGCTTCTAGCTTGCTCATGGAATTATTCTAAGTACTTTTCATAAAAGCCATGAGTGGGTTTGAGGCTTCTAAGGGCATTTTCTTGGAGTTTACGGCCTAGGGACCACTCCTAAGGGAGTTTACGACCGTAAACTCTCATCCTTAGAGTTTTGTGAAGTTTAAAGCCCCTAATACCTTGCTAGCAATTTATAATGGAGTGTGGTGCCATTTTGGGGGATTAAAACTATCATTTGGATGAGTTTTGGGGAGTTTACGGCCTTGACATGTGTCTGGACCGTAAACTCTTTTTTATCCCTCCATTTCTTGTGTTTAAGTCCTTAAATCCTTCCTATCATTTTATAGAAATAGTCTAAGGCCATTTGGGGGGCAAAAACCATATTTTTGGCACATTTAGGGGTGCTTACGGCCTTGGTACATACTTGGGCTATAAACTCCCTTTTCCCCTTCATTTCATTGTGTTTAAATGGTCTAAATCCAAAATACTAAGTGCTTAAATTATGTATGAAGCCTAAGGGTGGTTTGGGAGTGTTTTGGAGGCACTTTGACAAGGTTTTGAGGGCTTTACAGCCTAAGCTTGTGTTTAGGCCGTAAACTCTCTTTTACCCCCTAAATTGATTGTTTTAAATGAGTAAACACTCCTAGGCTAAACCCCCTAATAGTTTCTAAGCTTAAGGATGAGTTTTAAGGCATGTTTGGCACCATTTTAGGGGTTTACGTCCCTAGAGTGTTCCTGGGCCGTAAACTCCTTATTCCATGCCTTCTTGGATGATTTTTGGGCTATAAACACGAATTAATATGTTTAGAATAGACTAGGGTAAGCGGACTTACAATTTGGAAGCGTTTGGTTGCGGATTCGGGGCGAAAACGGGTCTAGAGAGAAAGTATAGAGAGAGAGTGTAAAAAGTCTCCAATGGACTCCACTCACCCTTATATATGGGTGGGAGTTGGAGCTCAGTGGAATTCTACCCAGTACTACCGTTATACGGGGCTTTTGGTCGCACCCGATTTAGTTGTTGTGATAATAAACTAATATATTTCAAGTAAATGGCAACATGTGTTTTTATTTCCTTTTATCACGACTTAACGGCATATTACATGTAAACAATTGGGATGTTTGTTAAATTGACGACTTCTAATTAACGGAACTTTTATACAGTGGAATATTCTGTTAACGGTAACGGGGAAATGTAACGGGACAACTTGGGTTGTCACATCATCCCCCTGTTAGAGGGAATTTCGTCCCGAAATTCAGGTCTAGGCAAGGAAGGAGGTATGAATGGCCAAGTAAAGGTAAGAGGGTACTTCCTATACGGTTTTCCTCGTATTCCCAAGTGAACTCTAGTCTGTGTTTGTCATTTCGACCGACCTTCACGTACGGGATGCGGATTCCGTCTAGTGTAGCTAGTGGGTTCCAACTGGTATATCTACGAGGTTAGAGTTCTCAATGGATTCTATCAAGATGGGTGAGGTACGAAGAGTGATGTTGGGAAATCACGTATCATGTCTAAGAAGTGGATCGATCGTGTGTGAATCTGTGGTATGTCCGAAAGTAGTAGCGGCCTGAAAAGGGTTGGACCAAGTCTCCATGAGAATTCTCATATGGTCCTAAGCTCTCGGAAGGGTAGAGCTTTTTAGTACTTAGAACATAGTGTACTTCCATGGGAAGATCAACACTGGCGTGATAGCCATTCCGAAGTTCCTAACGTTCTCACTTGTACTAGATGTGTAGTCCTTCCGGTTAGTTCTTAGGAAGCTCGGGTTATCTTTGGTTTCACGTTTCCTGTCAATTGGCTGATAGAGACTTTCTAGGTCATCGGATGGGTTGCGTATCTATGGTTATTTGTCATCTGTAGAGTGTCTATCTCAAGCTTGTGCAAAATGAACCTGCACTAATGAATCCTGAGATGCGGAAACCCTGAGGATCGGGGAGATAGGGTTTCACTAGACGAGTGCTGGACTATCTCGGGAGGTGGTTCTACTATCTCTGCGTGAGATAGTACTCGTGGAACACCTAGTAGTCCAAGGATTTTCCAAGACTTCAGTTTATTTTAGTGCGGAAAGTGTATGTTCCTACATAACCCTTCGACTAACACCAGGGCTGGTGTCAAGCCTATGATCTCTTCGGGATCCGGGTCATGAGATTTAACGCAACTACTTTCACACTTGATCAAGTATTCTTGGCTGCGAAGGTTATCCTGTGGTTCTCGGTATTCTAGTGTTCACTTCGGAGAATGTATTTTATCGTCTACAGGGCAACGACGATTTCCTCCATGCAAGAGGGTGGAGGATGATAGGCACTGCTCGTCTATAACTGAGTGGACGAGGTACCTGAGTAGTGCGAGCACCTACTGCAACTACTCTTCTGAAGGTTCTGAGTTTTCTCGATCTAGGTCAAATCTAGTGGGTATAGAGTTTCATCACTCGGAACTTTAATAGCTCAACCCGCAGTGATTCTCTTGACTCCGGCTCTTATGTTATGGAATAGGGTGAAAGTGTTTCGCGAAGAGGTCCGTGGTAGAGCTCATGCTTGGCTTAACCGACAATACTTGATGTATGCCAGCGTATACCTGGTTATAGTGGTCAGCCTCATGAGTTCTATTCTCTGGGTTCACGAACCTGATGTGCGAGGTGCGAAGGGTCTCCCGGGGAATCTACGGAGTATGCTTCGGTTGGTGGTCGTCTTCTCAGAGTATCTGTAGTGTCGTTCACTTCGGTGTCCATCTGACTACGAGGGGTCGGTCAACAGTGCGGGGTACCCTCTCTTGGATACTTCGGAAGGTTTGAGATAAGAGGGATGATTGACGGATTGCATTATGTTTGATTATTTGTGTTAGGTTTAGATTCAGGAGAACCTTTGTTTGCCGTCATGGCTACAGAGAAAGTTCTGTTTACACAGCACTAAGGATGAACACATGGTTGAACGAAGTCAAACCATGATCGATAGAGTCGTTGAAGTTGGCATACTCCGACATGGCGTATAATGAAGATCAATAGGGTCATGTGCCGAACAGGCACACAAGTTCTAGGCATCTCGGGTTTCGTCCTGTGTATCACTACCGCGGATACTTGGACCGATAGAGTCGACGCAGAACTATAGAGAGTTCTAAGTGTTTCCGAATAGTGTACCTTTTCATGAAAGAATTCTCACAAGGCATTTCTATAATCGCCTCACATATACTATTCATGTATATTTAAAGTGGGGAGGACTGTTGACTGAGCGACCCCGCCCTAAATCCACAACCAAACGAGGAACAGGAAATGAGGCGGCATTTGCTCACTCTAGGTCTGTCCATCTTAAATATACATGGCCGTAACGTATATGTTTAGCCATTATAGTTTTACCTAACGAATTTTAAATTTTATAACTGTGTTGCGACTTTCGCCTTATTGGGAAGAATTTACATTTGAATTAGACTTTTATTGTTCTTAGTTTAGTTATCCGAGATCGAGAGACGTACCAAAATCTAATGAGTTCCTTACCGCTTCTCCTTAAGTAGTAGTGTCAGGCTCCTTCTGTGTCTTTGTCTTTCCCTTCGGTTGGGCAGTCCTTCTTGAAG
Source organism: Lactuca serriola (assembly GCF_051521515.1). Lineage (NCBI taxonomy): Eukaryota > Viridiplantae > Streptophyta > Magnoliopsida > Asterales > Asteraceae > Lactuca > Lactuca serriola. Next base: position 115,936,097 of record NC_136408.1, read on the forward strand.
TGTCCCATTTCACCACATAGGTGGCAAACTGTACGGGTCGCCAGATTGGTGATTGATGTAATGAACTCAACCGGGGTTTTGCAGACGCGAGCAGTATGCCCCAACATGTGGCACCTAGCATAATAGAGTTCCCGGCAGGCACCATGATGATGGTAGCTGCACTTGATGCAGTGGGGAAGGTCTCCTAGGTATGGTCTTCTTGAGGTCGGGAGGGAAGGATTGACAGGGGTATAGACTGCCTCAGCTCGTTGTCCATCGGAAGGTCCTTGAGCCGAGGTACTTCCCACCTCTATCTTGAGTTTTCTCTTTAGTAGGTTTGAGTGAGGTTCTTGGGTGGCCGAGTATGGAAGTGTTGGTTGCTACTGTCCGTTGCCAGGATTGGAAATCCCAACAGGCACCTTGCTAACATTGGCGTTGTTAGCATTCAGGTGAGCCATGACAGCTATTACAGCTGCTGAGACTGCAGCTTGGAACGTAGCTTCATCAAGTAAGAGAGTAGGTTTCTTGCTTGTGGATTGGTTACGCTTCTTCGGTGGCATGGTTTTCCTACACAGAAATGAATGCAAGGTAATGGGATACGATGGTTAACCCTGGACATTTCCGTCCTGAACGTATTAGGCATAAATTTTCCCGTGCCTCGGGTACTGGTTATCTGAGTGTCGACCTACATCCCTATGATGTAGTCCTGGTAATCAAGGTAGGAGTATGAGTATCGGAAAAGGCCATAAGATGCGAGTCGTTCCTACTAAGTTACCTTTTATACTGGGAAAGGTTTCACTCTCCGACCTGGAGAGATTTGAGAACGGTTCGGAACGAAACTGCGGAAAGAGAGGCTCATGAAAGCTCATGGCTAAGCACTCTCAATAAGGTGCGGGGACCCGCCCTAATCGTGTGTTTAGCAACGGGAAACGAGATTTACCTAACAAATAGCGTGAGTAGTGTAACCACTAACTCACTAAATTGTATTATTTTATGGGTGTATTAGTGTGACGAACACGAGGAAAAAGACAATTCTCGGGTTCCATGTACTGGCTCCCTCGATCTGCCTCGTATCTTTGACTGGAATCGGCGTTGGTTTCCTTCGGGTAGTTTCCTAGGGTTCTCTTCTCGTATGGACATATTGAATTTCTACTCCGCCTTCCTTCTGATTCCAACTCTGGGTGTCATCACTTCATGATGGATGACTGAGAATCCCCGAAGTTTAGGCGAATTCCTCACCGACGTCCCTAAAAGAATATGGGTACTTGGTGCATTCAATAGTCTCGACCCAGTTCATTTATTTCCGAATAGGAAATCTTCTCAATGAACTTCTTCGGGGTCGGAATCAACCCTTCTGTCAAGCACTGAAGTGGGTAGGGTTTTCTACAGGGTTTGTGCGAGAATGGAAATGTCTAAATAATCCTAAGAGATTATTAACATTTCACTGGATGATCCATATCGAGTCCTGCTACGATTACACAGGGTATACAAATCATATATAGCTTAGATCCGATAGGCCTTTGAATATGTGATACTACTCTAGATCCACATCCAAACAAGGAAAAGGAAATAGGGCGAAACCACACATTCTTAGCCTATGGGATCCTTATTATATATAACCTTGGGAGTATACTCTCTGTAGTTGTAGGTATATCAATAGGGATCTTTTTAGTTATTCACGCAAGGTTGTTTATGATTCCTAAAATACCCCTATGGTATTTTAATTCTTGTTTGTTTTCTTATCTTCTGAATATGAATTCTAGGATTAGTGTGAATCTTTTAGCGTTCTAAAATACTCCTATAGTATTTTAACTTTATGTTTGGCTCTAACAATCCTAGTTGGTAAGTTTCAGACCTGTTGCACACCACTATCACTCCCGAGCACACGTTCATCGCATCTCGGATAAATGTAGTTGATCAGGTTACATTTATCCCAGCTTACGATTACATAACTGCCCAGGTTTAACTGTAGGGCTCAACATCCGAAGACTTTTATTATTGTTCTTCTTGTGATACTTTTGTTCAAGTGTTTAGATTCTGGATGTTATTATACTTTGGTAAAATATGGTTATATTTTAAAGTATAATTCTTGTTGGTCAGAGTGTTTTATCCCATTACGTTTATAGGTTGTATATCTTTTATGAATTGATATACTTAGCTCACTATAAACAATGCTCTGATACCAATCTGTCACACCCCAAAACCGGAACGGCAGAAACGTTCTGGGGTGGATGACGTCATGTCAAGTATCACAACACATGCATTATAGTAATCAAAGTACAACAAAACATTGCATTAATAGTAATAGTTTTACATGGTTACATTACAATACATCGAAGTATTACAAGTAAATATAAGTAAGTACGGCATGGCACTAATCTATCTTCATCAACTGCTCCGGGGATGTACCTGTCTAATTGCTGACCTGAGAATACAAGTTATTTGAAAAGCGAGTATCAGCATTTTTACAAATGTTGGTGAGTTCATAAGTATTTAGTGACCTTTAAATCAAATAACTTTAATAAGTAGTAGTTTAAGTGTTTTCTGTGTATTAGAGTTCTTTCCAGAAAATCCTATATTTTCTTTAATAAAATCAGCCTTCTACCAAGACTGGTCAGTGTTATGTGGTAAAAGTAGTTTTCCCTAATTTACTATCATTATCAAAATACTGAATTTGATTATTGAGGAAAGCAAACGACATCAGGGAATAACATATGCCTCAGCAGTGAGGACTGCTGACTAAGGCAAGGAATCATCGACTACAGGAGAATATCGAACTAACGACACGCCTGGTTCAGTCTAACAAGTAGAGACTCAGACCCCAGAAAGTACCAAATGAAAGGTACAGCTGGTAAGGTCTAAAACAATGAAAGACAGACCCCAGACAGTATCAAATGAAAGATACGTCTTGTAAGGTCAAAAAAGAGATAACAGACCCCAGACAGTATCAAATGAAAGATACGTCTTGTAAGGTCAAAACAGAGATAACAGACCCCAGACAGTATCAAATAAAAGATACGTCTTGTAAGGTCAAAACAGTGAAAGACAGACCCCAGACAGTATCAAATGAAAGATACGTCTTGTATGGTGAAAACAGTGTGACTCTGAAAATGAGTTACCAGCATACAGTGTAGATTGCCGGTGAAATACCGTTACCTTAAGGCCAAAGAATTATAAGGTAACCCGAGATACTCGTAACCATACTGACTAGAGTTCCAGACGCCCTACAAGCGTCTATAAGATGTGACATTTGTCACCCGTTGGCTTGGTAGACCGGGACTGTAGCTAGCAGTCTGGGTGCGGGGTTGTCAATCCCGTATAGATCTATACACACAATGTCCGCTCTCCCTACAGGAGACTCTGGTTACCAACTAGACGACGGAGAAGGCCGTGTCCTGAAGATGCATCCCAAATAGTGGGTAGAGACTTCCAAATAGTGGGTAGTGTGTAAGTGTTGAACTAGAGGTAGAGACTTCCCAATAGTGGGTTTCTAATGTAAGTATAGACTAGAGGTAGAGACTCTTAACTGAACTGACTATTGAATTCCTATATGTCCATACTCATATACATAATATATAACTAATGAATCAAACGACCTTCGGACGGCCATCCGATCCCACCAGACCACATCTCAACGAAGAAAAGGAAATAGGGCAGACGAGCCTTCCTAAGTCTTTCAATCATTACTTATATGTACCTATATAAGCACAGACATACATCTAACTACGAATGAGCGTGTATCAAGTAGAAGTGATCATTGTGAAGTAGAAGTGTCTAATAAGTGAAGTAAAAGCGGTTGCAAGTGAAGTAGAAGTGTCGAACAAGTATAAGCGTATCACGAAGTAGAGGCGACAATAAGTGAAGCAAGAGCGTATCAAGTATAAGTGAAGTAGAGTCGATATCAAGTATAAGCGAAGTAGAATCGTATCTCTAAGTAAAAATGTGAATAAGTATAAACGTCCATCAGGTACAAGTGACCTCAAGTATAAGTGAAAGCGTTACAGAGTAGGAGTATAAAATAAGTATAAGCGAAGTAGCCGTATTTAACAAGTAAAGTATACGTCGAAAAAGGGAATCTTTGATGAAAAACCTTTATGTCCAGAGGAAATCCCAAATTGTATTCTTTTGTAAAATATATTTGAAAACCTTAGAAAATCTTTCATAAACCAGTTTAGAATGAATCTTGTTAAAACAGTATAACTAAGAGTTTTGAAACAATTGAAAACCTTTTTTCAAGCCATTCTATTGTCCTACTCGGTAAAACAGTGTACAGTGTGGTAAAATTTGGTGCATGCGGGTTATCAATCACATGTGATTGATATGATAACTGGCATGTTTAACTTGTATTCCCCCCTATAAAACATTTAAAATCATTTAAATGGTTCATTCAGGGGTATGAACTCACCTGGTATAAGTAGGTCTGACGAAGGTGCCGTTTGGGCGTTCGGTGTCACGCAAGGACTCGAACACACTCAATGACCTATATAACATATGATAACATATGTTCACTTACAATTAGTATATTTAATATTAATTAAACATGTATACGCACTCAAAGGAGAGGAAAACACTTTGGCTAAGTGTTTGGGTGTCCCGGGTAGCGTTGAAGGGTGTGTATGGCTAAGGAATGGAGTTTACTCTCCAAGATTAAACCCCCAAAGTTGATTTTATGGCCCAGGGACATCTCACCATGAGTTTACGACCGTAAACTCATGGTGATGGGTTCTAGGGTGTTTAATGCTTCTAGCTTGCTCAGGGAATTATTCTAAGTACTTTTCATAAAAGGCATGAGTGGGTTTGAGGCTTCTAAGGGCATTTTCTTGGAGTTTACGGCCTAGGGACCACTCCTAAGGGAGTTTACGGCCGTAAACTCTCATCCTTAGAGTTTTGTGAAGTTTAAAGCCCCTAATACCTTGCTAGCAATTTATAATGGAGTGTGGTGCCATTTTGGGAGATTAAAACTATCATTTGGATGAGTTTTGGGGAGTTTACGGCCTTGACATGTGTCTGGGCCGTAAACTCCTTTTTATCCCTTCATTTCTTGTGTTTAAGTCCTTAAATCCTTCCTAGCATTTTATAGAAATAGTCTAAGGCCATTTGGGGGGCAAAAACCATATTTTTGGCACATTTAGGGGTGTTTACGGCCTTGGTACATACTTGGGCCTTAAACTCCCTTTTCCCCTTCATTTCATTATGTTTAAATGATCTAAACCCAAAATACTAAGTCCTTAAATTATGTATGAAGCCTAATGGTGGTTTGGGAGTGTTTTGGAGGCACTTTGACAAGGTTTTGAGGGGTTTACGGCCTAAGCTTGTGCTTGGGCCGTAAACTCTCTTTTACCCCCTAAATTGATTGTTTTAAATGAGTAAACACTCCTAGGCTAAACCCCCTAATAGTTTCTAAGCTTAAGGATGAGTTTTAAGGCATGTTTGGCACCATTTTAGGGGTTTACGGCCCTAGAGTGTTCCTGGGCCGTAAACTCCTTATTCCATGCCTTCTTGGATGATTTTTGGGCTATAAACACGAATTAATATGTTTAGAATAGACTAGGGTAAGCGGACTTACAATTTGGAAGCGTTTGGTTGCGGATTCGGGGCGAAAACGGGTCTAGAGAGAAAGTATAGAGAGAGAGTGTAAAAAGTCTCCAATGGACTCCACTCACCCTTATATATGGGTGGGAGTTGGAGCTCAGTGGAATTCTACCCAGTACTGCCGTTATACGGGGCTTTTGGTCGCACCCGATTTAGTTGTTGTGATAATAAACTAATATATTTCAAGTAAATGGCAACATGTGTTTTTATTTCCTTTTGTCACGACTTAACGGCATATTACATGTAAACAATTGGGATGTTTGTTAAATTGACGACTTCTAATTAACGGAACTTTTATACAGTGGAATATTTCGTTTACGGTAACGGGGAAATGTAACGGGACAACTTGGGTTGTCACACTTCTTCTGAGGGACCTCAATGGAAAGAAGCCATAAAAAATGAGGTAGAATCTATCTTACAAAATCATACATGGGAACTAGTAGATCTACCTCCAGGTAGCAAGCCACTAGGTTACCGTTGGATCTTTAAAAGAAAGATGAAACCTGATGGCAGTATTGATAAATACAAGGCAAGACTAGTAATCAAAGGTTATAGACAAAAGGAAGGTCTAGACTACTTTGATACCTATTCTCCGGTAACGCGGATAACATCCATTAGATTAGTTCTTGCCATTGCAGCTATCAGGAACTTGCAAGTTCATCAAATGGATGTGAAAACAGCTTTCCTAAATGGGGAGTTGGAAGAAGAAATTTATATGGAGCAACCTGAAGGATTCATTGCCTCAGGACAAGAGAACAAGGTTTGTAAACTTGTTAAGTCTCTATATGGATTAAAACAAGCTCCTAAACAATGGCATCAAAAGTTTGATCAAGTCATGATGGAAAGTGGCTTTAGAATCAATGAGTGTGATAAGTGTATCTATGTGAAAAACACCACTCATGGATATGTCATATTGTGTTTGTATGTTGATGATATGCTTATCATTGGTAGTGATGACAAGATGATAAGATCCACGAAGGATATGTTGAAATCCAGGTTCGACATGAAAGATATGGGTTTAGCAGATGTGATTCTTGGAGTGAAGATCACAAGAACCCAAAGTGGTTTGATTTTGAGTCAAACACACTATGTGGATAAAGTTCTTGAAAAATTTGCTAAGGAAGATACTAGCATAGCTAGAACTCCAATTGACACTAGTCAACATCTACGTAAAAATAGAGGTGATAGTGTTAATCAAGTGGAATATTCAAGAATTAGTGGCAGTCTGATGTATCTAATGAGTTGTACCAGACCTGACTTATCATATGCTGTGAGTAGACTAAGTAGATACACTAGTAAACCCAGTTCTGAACACTGGAAGAGTATTACTAGGTTGCTGAGCTATCTGAGATACACGCGAGAATATGGACTGCATTACGGCAGACATCCAACAGTTATCGAAGGATACACGGATACAAATTGGATATCTGACATAAAAGATTCCAGATCTACAAGTGGATATGTGTTTACACTTGGAGGTGCTGGTGTAGCATGGAAATCATCCAAGCAAATAGTTATATCCAGATCTACGATGGAATCTGAATTTATCGCCTTAGATATTTGTGCTGAAGAGGCGGAGTGGCTACGTCAATTTGTAGAGGACATTCCCGAATGGCCTAAGCCGGTAACGGCCATAAGTATACATTGTGATAACCAATCAGCAATTGGTAGAGCTCAAAGTACAATGTATAATGGGAAATCAAGGCACATTAGACGTAGACATAAAACGATACGACAACTAATCTCTACGGGAGTTATCACGGTTGACTGGGTGAAGTCAAAGGATAACATTGCGGATCCGCTTACAATAGGCTTGAGTAGAGATGTAGTTTATAAGTCGTCAAGAGGAATGGGACTAAAGCCCATGAATCAATAAATTCATACGAAGGAAACCTTACCCAGAAGACTGGAGATCCCAAGATCTGGGTTCAAAAGGATAACCTAATTGTATGAGTGGGGCAGGTCACTGTGGGGGGAGTTAACATTTCATCCTAGTCCATTCCTTTATGTAGTGACCAAATTAGGCTAAACATATGGTTTTTAATGATTCTTGGAATCACCTATGTGAGAGAGAAGTGGGGTCGCTTCGAAGGGAATTATAGGGGCAAAAATTCCTAAAGCTCTTGCAGAACCAGGTTAGTGTTCATGACCAAAACGAACACGTCAATGAGGATATGACCTTGTCAGGGAGAGTCCTGTGAGATTTACATTGTTGTCTACATAAATGGCAGCTTAGTTCAAAGACATCGAGATCTACTAACTGCTTGGAGATTAAGTGTAACTTCTTAAGGGAAGGTTCAAAGGGTAATACCTACCTATCCTATGCAGGATTCAACTGTTGAAAATTTCGTTTGGAAATTGGATGTGCAGAGATCGATCTCCATTCATGTGGGGGATTGTTGGAAATTTAGTAAAAATATTTATATTTTTTACTAACTTTGGATATATATAAATATATACATATGTTGTATATATAACAAACTCTAAGTGGGTTTGTGTTCTCCTCCATGAGGGCTTCGAAACGATATATTATATGTCCAAAATAGAGTATAAGTGAATGAGATATCGATACTCAAAGATGGGTATTTGAGAATAAGTTTAGCAAAAGAGAGGAATGTGGGAATGAGTCCCACATTGTTAGAGAGACCAAACTCAACTAGGTTTATAAGCTTCATTGCATGGAAGGCTTACAAGCTTGTGTCTATGGTTATGCTACAATTCCTACCCGCGCGCAGGGGGGTACAAATATTGGTTCCGTAGACCAAAAACACCGAACTCGTGCATGGGCGCGACCTGCGGACACGAATGTAGCTCCGAAAACTCGGGCGAGCGCTACCCTCGTTTTTGCTAGACTTGACAGTTTTGGTCCCTATTTTTGAATTTTGTAACGGATGCATTAATTGCGTAATTAATGACATTTATTGCCATTAAACGCTCAATCAATTAGTGATTTCTTTCCGTTTCATAATTCGACTATAAAAGAAGACCATTACCTTCTCATTCAGATACACGAATGAATTTACTACTCTTCTTCTTCCTTCTCTACATTTCTGCTTCCGGCGATTCTTTCAGGCAAGTGGTTATCTCCGGCAGTACACAATATTGTTTAGGTTGTTGTACCCTGGAAACAGACGGCGAATCTGTTTAAGGGAATCGAGTCCAACTCGAGCCTCAGCCACATCGTTTGCATCTAATCTTTCTTTACAGGAACCTCTCAAGGACGAAAATCGAAGACGTTAAACTAACAATTTTTTGGTTATTTGTTGGAAGAAATCGAGTTGTGACATATTTCTTCAAATAACTCGTCATCAATATTAATTTATTGTTATCTGTTCTTGAAATTGGAAGATTAATTCTTAATGTTAATAATTTGACTGAGGACACCATAGTCCATATGGAATCATGTTCTTGAAGCTGATTTACACACATTTGGTCAAATGCTCATCAATAAGAGACCAGGTGATATACGAACCAAACAGCCCCTAAGATACTGTTTTTATGCTACCGAATATAAGTATGAAATTGTGAATACGTTACAAGAAAGAAAGCATATATGTGGAATGACCGAAGATGGTGTGAATTATGTCATGGCTTTGAAGAAGGTCGGCATTGGAATCGTTGTTGTGGATGTTATTGAGCCCAGACTCAGTATTATCATCACTGCAGTGATCACCAGTCGAGCAGTTTTCCAAAGAATGAAGAATTACACTGTTAGTCCCTCTATTCCCCTCCAATTATCAATCTTAGTCCTTGAAAAAAAATACTAACATCTCTTCCTTTTCATTTTCCAGATCTATGATGTGCCTATCATCATTCACATTATGGTAAGTTACTTATTACTGACATCTGATTGAAGCATTACATGATTTTAATACCGAATTTAATTATATATGTATTAAGTTATTCCACACTTTTTTGTGTAGTTTGGATTCATATCTATCGCATTGATATGGAAGTTTGATTTTTCAAATTTTGATTTTTTTTTAATTTGTTTTGCTTGATAGATACAATCATGACAATCTCAAAGGATCGTGTGAAACCATCTCCATTCTTTTTTTTGCAAAGTTCGACCAATTTTACCATTTTTTTTATTCACAGGCTGATGGATTTGTTTTTTATAAGATCTGATAATCATCTCTCTACCTAAGGAGTATTTTGGACATTTGTATCAAGATTAAATAAAAGTATGATGTTATAATAAGCAAATCAATGGAAAAACATTGCTATTTCGTAAAGGCAATATATATATATATATATATATATATATATATATATATATATATATATAAACATTGAATCGAAAACATTTCTTATTGTGAAAACATTTGATAACAAAGTTTGAACACATAATTTTTGAAATTAAAATCATCAAATAAAATTAATATAAATAAAAAAATGAAGTAGAAAAATTAAAAAAAAAACTCACTAACCAACACCACTCACCTCCGAAACAACACCACTCACCACCACCACCACCTCCACCATCCACCATCCACCACGATCATCACCACCTGCCACTACCAACCATAACCACTATCCACCACCACCACCCTTCACCACTGACCACCACACGTCACAACCACCCACGGCCATCACACCACCCGCCACCACCTACCATCACCATCAACCACAACCACTACCTGCCCACCACCACCATACATCACTACCACCCACCCACCATTACCACCAAACACCATCCGCCTCAACCACCCATCACTACCACCCACCAGCACTACCCCCACCGATCACTACTACCAGCCACAACCACCCGCCTTCACCACCCATCACCTTCCCCCGCCACAACCACCCCCACCCACCACCGACCTAGACCACCACCACTGACCACCCCTCACCACCACCCACCACCATTACCAACCATACATTACCACATCCTACAATCCACTACCACCACCCACCACCACCCGCCACTTCCACCCACCTCCACAACCCCCTTCACCACCACCATCACCGACCAACACCATCCCCCACCACCTATCACCACTACCACTACCACCACCCACCATCACCATCACCCCTCACCACCACCATCCCCACCAACCACCTACCACCACCACCATTGTCACCCACCAATCACCGTCACCCTGTCTCTACCAGACCCACCTCTATCCCCACCACCCGCCACCACCACCAACCATCACGGCCACCAAACATCACCGTCCATCACCACCACCTGCCACCACCTACCCTCGCCAACACTCGTCATCACCCATTACACCACCACCATTCGCCACTACCACCAACTATCACCCGCCACAACCTAGCACCACCACCACCACCTACCTACAACCACCCGCTACTACCACCAACTACTACTCATCCCTCAAATGTATGTGTGTGTGTGTATATATATATATATATATATATATATATATATATATATAAGTTGTATCAGGTGAGGACTCAAAAAATGATGATGACTACGAGGATAAATCTTTGTCGTTTGTTTGTGAAATTGAATGATTATGATTAGATGTGAAAAAAATACATACTCTTTAAAAATCAACAACTGATTGTGTATGTTTCTTAAAAAATAAGGATGGAATAAGAAATTGAAGAGGGATTATTATAGTAAAATGAGAGCAAGGCAAGTCTTGCTATATACTCGAATGAATCATCGGAAGTTCTAAAGAGTAGGCCTGTCAATTGGGTTGGGTTCGGGTTGACGGGTCAGGGGTTGGCGGTTCACAAAACACTCATAAATTCAATAACATCCAAATAAATATGAAAAATGAAAACATTCATAGAAAGTGGATGTGTTCTTCTCTTGTCACTGGTGAAAATAACGACATGTATTTTTTTTCTGATTAAGGAACAGCAAATGCAGATTAGTCACATGCGAATACGAAAGGAATACAATGATATGACATATTACGAATACGGATGGAAATCAAATTTCATTAATAATTAAATATATCATTTTTAAATGTAATATATATATATATATATATATATATATATATATATATATATATATATATATATATATATATATATATACGACTTTGGTCGAGAGTTGTCACCCCTACTAAAGAGTACACCCCACCATAACACGTGTCAATTATATAGTTACTGAGTTTTTTTTTTTTTAATTTATTTTTAGTTAATAACTTTTTTTACAAAAAAAGAAAAAAAATTGTAAGAAAACAAAGTTTTAAAATTTAATTTTCTACAAAGCAAGCATGATCATAAAATTTTGATTTTTTTTTTAATTTTTATTTTTCTATAAAAAAACCTAGAAAAAATAAATTATCCAAAAATCATGAAAATTTAAAGGATATTTCTACTAATTATAGTAGTGACTTTTTAAAAATAATTTTTCAAAAATACATTTTTGAAGTACTCTTTTTTTAATTTGAAGTATTATTAGTTTCTTAAAAAATATTGAACATAATATGATCAAAAATGTGACGATTCAAAATATTTATGATTAAAAAAAAACTTTTTATTCAAAATATTTATGATTCAAAATTAAATGATTTAAAATTTATTAAGATCCACACTTTTTTTTAAACAAAAGCGTCATTTAATGAATATATTATTGATCCAAAAATCATATGATTAAAAAATGATATGATCCAAAATACTATGATTTAAAATAATTTGATCCAAAAATTATATGATTTAAAAATAGTATGAATGTAGAATATTTTGATTCTTAATATTTTTATTATTTAAAGCGTTTATAATTGTTAAACATTAACAACTCGAATAGATAATTCTTTTAAAACTTAAAACAAAACTAAAATAAAACAAGAAATATAACAAAAATAAACAAAAACACTAGTATATTCAAGTATGAAGTGAAGACATTAAAAAAATAAATAAATGAAAACAAAATCGAAATATATATAAAAAAACATAACAGAAAATATAAGAAAAACGAAAATAAAATAAAAAACCTCAAAACCGATTATATATATGTTTAAAAAAAATTATTTATTTATTTATTTTTTTAAATGAATATGAATAAAAACACTAAAATAAATAAGAAAAACTAACTTAAATGATGTTCCATGGAAGTTCATCGCACGTGATTAAATGCTCGAGTCCGTATTAATTACTACGGACGTGTGTCGCATGCGAACACGTCACACCCAAGTGTTGGGTTTGACGTATGTAACTTTGACGAAGTGGGTGATAGAAAATTGTTCTCGCATTCCTCACCATTTCTTAGTCCTCACCGGAACCGAACCATATATATATATATATATATATATATATATATATATATATATATATATATATATATACACACACACACACACACACACAGAGGAAAATGATCAAATGGGAAAATATAAAAGGTTGAGAACGTGAGAACAGTTCTGGATCAACCAATTTATAAGGTTAAGTTACTAGTTTAATATTTAAATTAATTTGCAACTCCTAAAATCTAGGGATAATGATTTTATTTACTTAAAATTTTAATTATATTTTTTAGTTAATGGAACAAAAAAGATATTTTTTTATCACTTTTCTTATCCATTTGCATGAGAGCAAGCTCATCGTAAGGATGGATTGGTTGAGCCCCAATGGGGAAATGGTTGATTGTGAGAATCAATTGTACGGGTTCGGACCCTAAGTAGGGGACAACTGGTGATTCACAGGGAGGGTGCTCAGTAGGGTTGTCTTCAGTATGGTTGTTCTGGGTTTGTGGCCTATGTGATGGATGCCCGGGAGAAGGGTAAGGATGTAACATCAGCAAAATTAGGGTCAAAATTAAACTTTTATAAAACTATAATTGGGTTATACCAGGTGGTAGATATCATAACAAGGTTTTCAGAAATATAAAGAACACTAAAATCCAAGTTATAACGAAGATGTTATGACCAATCGAAGATCCGCGACAATACCGGTAAGACACTGTTAAGCATAAAATGCAAAATTCCAATAAAATACTTTTTAGCCTTAGGTATCTAAATGAAAGTCGTAGATATCCCAAAACCGTGAACATACAAAAAAGAGTGCCCAAATCTGACTTCATATGAGGAAGTTATGATTTTTCGAAGTTTCGGACGTAGCAGTAGACAGCTAAAAACTCGAAATAGAGATCGAGTGACTTTTTGCCAACATGACCTAAACGAGAATCAAAGATCTCATCAATAGTATTACAACGGTAAAAAGCCTGACGATAACGGACATCGGATGAAAAAATTATGGATTTTTATCGGACTTTTCCTGTCCCGGCCTATTAAAAATAATATTAAATATAAAGTCAAAATTAGCCGACGAAGTCTAATGAAAGTTGTAGATCTTGTTTTTACCTATGTGTCGATATAAAGAACGTTGAAAACGGAGTTCGTATGCGAAAGTTACGACTTTCTAAAGTTCGAGGCGGGAAACCCCATGCTGTTAGGTGACTCACGAGGTGAGCATTAGTGGCTCACGAGGTGAACAGATGATAGATGTCTTCCAGGGCAACTCGCCATGACGAACGCAATGACGTATCGAGCTCACGAGGTGAATATTAGAAACTCAAGAGGTGAATTTTAGAAACTCACGAGGTGAACCTAGAAAATTCACCCTATAAATAGAAATCAAGGGCTAGCTGAGTTTGGTTGCTCATCTCTTACTCTCCCACTCACGATACTCTCTTTAAGCCCTATTTTAACCCCCCCCCCCCCCCCCACGAAGCCCTGGTATGATCCCAAGACACGACGCAAGTCCCAAAGTCCCGAGAAATCTGAGAAATCGACTTCTTTCCAGTCGAAGTGCTGCCCGAGCAAAGCGTCATTTTCATCAAATCATCACTCCTAACAAGTGAGTTCATACCCCTACAACCACACTTTAAATGCTTTTTAAACACCTTTAAGGGGGGAATACAAGTAAACACACGGTTAAAATCGTGTGAAACACCAATCTTTTGCTATGCTTTTCGTACTGTTATTTTAACTATCATATGAAGTTGTTATCATGCAAAACACCTCACAACACAACTTTAACCTCTTGGGATACAATATGTTTTATAAATAGAAATATGTTTTATTTATACGTTTGCATACTACATCATATCAAGGGTAACCATTTCAACTATAACATGAAGCTTTTACAAGAAAACTCAACTCATCATCACGCCTTTGTAACACGGTAGAAAATGAAATCATTTCATACAAACCATTTTTCATCATATTACTCGTGAACTTGTTGTTAGCAATCATGTGATGTCATATGGCTTTGTTTATACCAAACGAAAGTCCCCGCCTATAACCCGAGTCTCTTAGAGGGAGAGCGTGACAAGTGTGTATAGATCTATACGGGGCTGACGACTCCGCACCCTGACTATTAGCTATTGTCCCCGGGGTGACAATCAACTAATAGGAAAATAAGGGATTTTCCTGGTGCAACTATTTACAATTCACAACAGGAACATATATATGCATTTCATACTTTTATAAGAAAATAAGGGATTTTCTTGAAAACATACACAAACTTTCGAATGGCATACATTTTCTCAAAACACTACTTATGAACTCACAAACTTAAATGTTGACACTTTCTCTTTGAAATAACTTGTATTCTCAGGAAATCGCTAAACCAGGTTAGCAACTGCTTTTGAAGACTTATGCTCAGGCGTCAGTTTAATATTTTGGATCACCATATTGTATTTGATTTCTTTTGCAAACATGTAACACATACAATCATGTAAACTTTTCAAATATATTTATATTATGGTGGTGTGTACTTTCTTTACTATTCATTTGTTATGATACTTGACATGACGTCCTCCGCCCCGAACGTTTCCACCGTTCAGGTTTGGGGGTGTTACAGATTGGTATCAGAGCATTGTTTATAGTGAACTAAGTATATCAAAACTATTTTTGATATACAACTATAAACACAACTGAGCAAAAACACTTTGACTAAGAGTTATACTTTTTAAAATAAATCTTTTACAAAAGTATATGTGCATACATTATATAACAGGGTCAGTATCATAATGAAAACAATATAGAAGTATTATAAATGAGTTGTACAATACAGGTATGCCTTGGGATATGTAATCGGGACTGGGATGAATATAGCCTGATCAACTATATTTGTCCGAGAGTCGAACTGCGTATGCCAGGGGATAGCTACAGTGG
The DNA here is from genome assembly GCF_051521515.1 of Lactuca serriola. Classification (NCBI taxonomy): domain Eukaryota; kingdom Viridiplantae; phylum Streptophyta; class Magnoliopsida; order Asterales; family Asteraceae; genus Lactuca; species Lactuca serriola. The sequence continues at coordinate 115,951,771 of NC_136408.1, forward strand.
ACAACAAGTCTAAAACTTACCAAACTTATAAACTTTAGAATTAAACATAACATTTAGAATACTATAGGAGTATTTTATGCATATGATAGTTTAATTTTGATGTTCAACCTTATGTGTCTTAGTTCTAGACAATCTTTATCTCCCTATTCTCGTACAGACGCAATGGTCGGATTCTATCTACCAGGGGATCCCTACTACCCGAACCATTCAATCATTAAAGACTTATTGTCTTCATTGTTATTTCTTTGGCAATGATGCTGCCTCGTAGATCTGCGCGCTGCGTCAACAACACAACACCTACACCATGGCCACCACCCCCACAATATGATCTCGTTATGGTACAGGCTGCTATCACTACAGCAGTAGCAGCTTCTCTTACGTAAATAAACACTAATGGAGCTGGTGGAACTGGAAGTAGTACCAACCACTTTAATCATGGAACTGGCCATGGTCATATCAGGGAATGCACATACAAGGAATTTTCGAATACGAATCCAAAGACTTTCAACAGGGTAGGAGGAGTCATTGCACTTATGTAATGGTTTGAGAAGACCGAAACGGTCTTCGAGATCTGTGCATGCCCGGAGACCAGCAAAGTCAAGTTCGCCGCTTGCACTTTCTCTGATCAAGCCCTCACCTGGTGGAAGGGCCATGCGAAAGCCCTATCCCTCCCAGTTTCTAACTCCATGAGCTAGGAAGATCTCAAAATCTTGATGCTGGAAGAATACTACCCAGGGGCGAAATCTAAAAATTAGAGCATGAGCTATGGAACCTAAGGATGACCGGATCGGACCTAGTCGCTTACACGGCCAGGTACAGTGATTTGTCAGCCTTGTGCCCAGGTATGGTGAACCCGGAATCGAAGAAGGTGGATAGGTACATTTGGGGATTATCACCTCAGATCCAGGGACATGTCCTGGCCTCTAACCCAATCACGTTTGACAGCGCGAAGCGCTTGGCTCAACGATTGATTGATCACGGTGTTAAACAGGGTAATATTACCGCTGTTTTGGAGCCACCAAAGGATATAGAGGACCGAACAAAACCCTCGGATAAGAGAAAGGGGGAAACCATGCAAGAGAACCCCAAGAGGCAACAGTTAGTAACAGATCATTTTGTTACTGTCCCTACCTCCCCCATACCCACATGGTCGTACAACGACAACCAGCCTAAGTGCAACCGATGCAACCTTCATCATCACAAACCCTGCCGTGAAATGCATTGCATTAGGTGCAATAGTAAGGGACACACTGTCTGCTACTGCAGGGAACCAGCCCAACCAACCGCTCCAGCCGCAAATTTAGGAGTAGACCGTACTTGTTATGAGTGCGGAGCATCGGGACACTTCCGAAGGGACTGCCCAAAGGCAAACAATAGGAATGCTGGTGGAGGAGGCCGAATATTCGCAATGGGCCAAGAGGAGGCTATTGCAGACCTCACGGCTATTCCGGGTACATTTCTCCTCAATAACTTATATACATGCATTCCATTTGATAATAGGAGCGGAGAGGAGTTCCGTGAGTCACAAATTTAAAAATGTACTCAAACAAACACCCCAATCATTAAGCAAAACCCTCATAGTAGTAATAACAAAGATAGACTAAAAGCACTAAATACACATACGTAAAATGCACTATCCCACTAACGAACACTTGTCCTGATCGACTTCACAATTATTACAATAAGAAGTTCCCAAATAGCTACTAGAAATGGATTGGCTTGGTCTTCACCATGTCAATTGCATGTGCTATTAAAAGAGCCTTCTCTTCCACTGTTGCCTAACGAAACTCTATCGATTTATAACGACAAACCCGACACAACTCTCAAATCGTTTCTAGTTTCAAAACCCCATAGCACTCATGTGAGGATTACTATATCCTTTGCAACCTTCCCGAAGTATTACCGACAGACTATTTAGGAATAGCACATGCACGACGAGTCCAGCTCAAACGAAGAGGTTAGGAATAATTACGGTTAACCTATCACTGCAAATGTGTATGTGAATGGTATACACAAAGCGATGATAGACGGACCAGGTATGAATTCAACTGTGAAGTTCAAGACAAAGCCGACTTGTATTACTAGTGAACAATGCTAACATTTAGATGAACATAGAAACCCAAATCCACACGACCTATACCGGTCAAAACAACAGACAGGATAATGAAGGTCCGTAGGAACACCCACGCTAGAATCTAGATTCACTAGAGAACAAGAAAATATAAATGGAACAGAAGTACACACATCTTCCCACAAACAATTTAAGTCCCAGTCGAAATGCGAATTTAGGGACGAAATTCCCTCTAACGGGGGGATAATGTAACACCAGCCAAATTAGGGTCAAAATTAAACTTTTATAAAACTATAATTGGGTTATACTAGGTGGTAGATATCATAACAAGGTTTTCAGAAATATAAAGAACACAAAAATCCGAGTTATAACGAAGAGGTTATGACCAATCGAAGATCCGCGACAATACCGGTAAGACACTGTTAAGCATAAAATGCGAAATTCCAATAAAATACTTTTTAGCCTTAGGTATCTAAATGAAAGTTGTAGATTTCCCAAAACCGTGAACATACATAAAAAGAGCGCCCAAATCTGACTTCATATGAGGAAGTTATGATTTTTCGAAGTTTCGGACGTAGCAGTAGACAACTAAAAACTCAAAATAGAGATCAAGCGACTTTTTGCCAACATGACCTAAACGAGAATCGAAGATCTCATCAATATGATTACAACGGTAAAAAGTCTGACGAAAACGGACATCGGATGAAAAAGTTATGGATTTTTAACGGACTTTTCCTGTCCCGGACTGTTAAAAATATAATATTAAATATAAAGTCAAAATTAGCCGACGAAGTCTAAATGAAAGTTGTAGATCTTGTTTTTACCTATGCATCGATATAAAGAACGTTGAAAATGGAGTTCGTATGCGAAAATTATGACTTTCTAAAGTTCGGGGCACGAAACCCCATGTTGTTAGGTGACTCACGAAGTGAGCATTAGTGGCTCACGAGGTGAACAGATGATGGACGTCTTCCAGGGAAACTGGCCATGACGAACGCAAGTATGTATCGAGCTCACAAGGTGAATATTAGAAACTCACGACGTAAATATTAGAACCCCACGAGGTGAGCCAGTTCACGAGGTGAATTTTAGAAACTCACGAGGTGAACCTAGAAAATTCACCCTATAAATAGAAATCAAGGGCTAGCTGAGTTTGGTTGCTCATCTCTTACTCTCCCACTCCCGATACTCTCTTTAAGCCCTATTTTAACCCCCCCCCCCCCCGAAGCCCTGGTATCATCCCGAGACACGACGCAAGTCCCAAAGTCCCGAGATTTCTGAGAAATCGACTTCTTTCCAGTCGAAGTGCTGCATGAGCAAAGCCTCATTTTCATCAAATCGTCACTCCTAACAAGTGAGTTCATACCCCTACAACCACACTTTAAATGCTTTTTAAACACCTTTAAGGAGGGGAATACAAGTAAACACACAGTTAAAATCGTGTGAAACACCTATCTTTTGCTATACTTTTCGTACTGTTATCTTAACTATCATATGAAGTTGTTATCATGCAAAACACCTCACAACACAACTTTACCCTCTTGGGATACAATATGTTTTATAAATAGAAATATGTTTTATTTATACATTTGCATACTACATCATATCAAGGGTAACCATTTCAACTATAACATGATGCTTTTACAAGAAAACTCAACTCATCATCACGCCTTTGTAACACGGTAGAAAAGGAAATCATTTCATACAAACCATTTTTCATCATATTACTCGTGAACTTGTTGTTAGCAATCTGTGATGTCATATGGCTTTGTTTGTACCAAACGAAAGTCCCCACCTATAACCAGAGTCTCTTGGGGGGAGAGCGTGACAAGTTTGTATAGATCTATACGGGGCTGACGACTCCGCACCCTGACTGTTAGCTATAGTCCTCGGGGTGACAAATTTCAACATTAGGTACTGCGTCTAGTATGGTTATGAGGAACTCACAATACGCGGAAACAATGACTCATGCACGTAGTAATATATAACTCAATCATGCTCGAGGGTAATAACTATATTATAGGGTATTATCAGCATGTTCATAATTCAGGATAAACACTGCTACAACTAATTTTATTTTAATAATAAAACAATACATTCCTAGTTTAAGTATGACATATTTACTTACTGTTACGGTCTTGGACATTAGAGACTGCCTGTTACTTTAGGAAAATAAGGGATTTTCGTGTATCCAAAACAATCAACTAATAGGAAAATAAGGGAATTTCCTGGTGCAACTATTTACCATTCACAACACGAACATACATATGCATTTCATACTTTTATAAAAAAATAAGGGATTTTCTGGAAAACATACACAAACTTTTGAATGGCATACATTTTCACAAAACACTACTTATGAACTCACAAACTTAAATGTTGACACTTTCTCTTTGAAATAACTTGTATTCTCAGGAAATCGCTAAACCAGGTTAGCAAGTGCTTTTGAAGACTTACGCTCAGGCGTCAGTTTAATATTTTGGATCACTATATTGTATTTGATTTCTTTTGCAAACATGTAACACATACAATCATGTAAACTTTTCAAATATATTTATATTATGGTGGTGTTTACTGTCTTTACTATTCATTTGTTATGATAATTTACATGACGTCCTCCGCCCCCGAACGTTTCCGCCATTCAGGTTTGTGGGTGTGACAAAGGAGTCGGCGGATGATGTTCCAGTTGTCAGAGAGTACCCTGACATCTTTCGATAAGATTTGGCTAGGGTGCCGCCGAAGATCCAGGTTGAGTTTTGTATCAACTTGGTTCCTTGTGCGGCTCAAATAGCCGCACCTTATCGGTTAGTACCTATAGAGATGCAGGAGTTGTATGCACAACTGTAGGAGTTGAATACACAGCTGTATGAGCTATTAGACAAGGGATTCATTCAACCGAGTAGTTTACCCCATGGAGCACCGATTTTTTTCATGAAAAAGAAGGATGAATCAAATAGGATGTGTATCAACAATCGGGGGTTGAATAAGCTAACGGTGAAGAATCGTTATCTACTCCCGTTGATCGACAATTTGTTTGATTAGTTGTTGGGTGTGTCTTGGTTTTCCAAGATGGACTTGTATTTAGGGTATCATCATATGAGGTTTCTAGACGTGGATGTTTAGAAAACAAATTTTTGGACTCGTTATGGTCATTACCAGTTAGTGTTGATGCTGGATCGGTTGATATTTGTCATCATTGATGATATTTTGGTCTATTCAAAGACAACTTTTTGGACTCGTCATGGATCTCATGAACATGGTTCATAGACTGATGCTGGATCGGTCGATGTTTGTCTTCATTGATGATATTTTGGTCTATTCAAAGACCAAGCAGCAGTACGAGGATCACATATGTGAGGTTTTGGAGACTCTGAGGGGGGAGAGGATTTATGCCAAGTTCTCCAAGGGCGAATTTTGGTTGCGCGAGGTGCAGTTTCTAGGGTGCCATGTGAACAAAAATGGTATATTGGTCGATCCGGCCAAGATCGAGACTGTGATGCAGTAGGAGGTTCCAAGGTCGCTACCTTAGTTTCGAAGTTTCATTGGATTGGCAGGGTGTTGTCGGAGGTTTAATGAAAACTTTTTTCCAGGATCACAGTTCCATTAACCAAGTTGTTGAAGAAGACGGTCACGTTTCATTAGGGGCTTGAGCAACATTTAAATTTTCAGACTTTGAGGTTGAGACTTTAAGGTGAAGGTTGTGTGAGGCACCAATTCTTACCTTTTTGGAGGGGGGTGATGATTTTGTGGTTTATTGTGATGTGTCGATCATGGGTTTGTGTGCAGTTTTGATGTAGCGCGGTCATATTATCACACAAGTTTTGAGGCAATTGAAGCCTCATGATGTGAACTACCCTACACATGATTTGGACTCGGTACAGTAGTTTTTACGCTCAAGATTTGGCAACATTATCTTTATCGGGTCCATTGTACTATCTACACGGATCTGAAGAGTTTGAGGTACTTGATGGATTAGCCAAATCTGAACATGAGGAAGCGTAGATGGATATATATGGTGAAAGATTATGATTGTGAAAACCTTTATCACACAGGAAAGGCCAATGTAGTGATTGAAGCTCCTAGCCGCAAGACGTCTACTGATCTTATTAGAGATTTGTTTTTGCAGATGAAAGTGATTACCGTAGTCTTGGAGAAGATTCGTGAGGCACTTGTTGAGGCCATTAAAGAAGAGCACCGGAATAGTGAACGCTTCGTGGCTCAGGTCTCATCTTAAGTTATCTAACTAGTTTTATTATTCAATTGTTCAATTGTATGCTAGTTAGGTAGAATGCTTTGGAAAAATGAAAATGCATCACTACAAGAAAAATGCGATTTTGCTACGAAAGTAATTTGTTGCGAAAAGATGAAATTTCGTTGCAAAAGATGATTTGCTATGGAATTTGCAACGACTCATTTCCATCCCTAAAAACGTCGTAGCGAGGGTTTGTAATAGAAACGATACTTCCATCACAAACGTGACAATGGAATGGAATCCGTGGTAGATGGTATTCCATCGTGTATTCCGTAGTAGGATTCCATCACACAATCCATGGTAGTTATTACATCACAAATTCCGTGGTGGTGATTTCCTAGCAACTTCCGTGGTGGTGAATCCCTAGTAAATTCCGTGGTGGTCATTCCCTAGTAATTCTATGGTGGTCATTCCATATCAAATTCCGTGGTGGTGATTTCGTAGCAAATTTCATCGTGTTGAATCCCTAGCAAACTCCGTTTGACGACGTACTAGCAAATTTCGTGGTCATGAATCCCTAGCAATTTTTGTGGTGTATATTATATACCAGATTCCATATGGACTGATGGATAATTGATTTATAAATTATATCCAAATTATTTTGTAGTAATATATGAAAAACAAAAATAACAAAAAAATCAAAACCATTATATCATAAAATAATACTATAATTATTTATTACATGGAAAAAAGAAAGTTGCTAATCTAAACTAAATACTCTGCAATAAACATATATCAACCTACTAGTGTTGTTGTTTTGTAAGCAAATTAATAAGATTCAATGTCGTTTTAAGTTGTTTTTCAAGATGCCCGACCCTAGCGTTGTTTTCTTCTTGTTGGGCGTTCATCATTTCTTTAAGCTCTTCGTTTTGCTGTTTTTATATAGCAACAAGCTCCCTCATTTCTTCTATGTCATCATTTTTTTTTCCGGAATGTAAGATACATCCGTTTTATCGTTCTTATTGGGAACCACCTTTGCAAAAGAGCCTAATCCATAAAGTCTTCTTTTTGTTTTTTAACATGACCACCAACAACAACATAAAATAGCTTGTCCTCCTCAAATTCAACACCTTCAGCTTCCAACTCTTCCATTTTTCCTGTATAAGCCGCCTACAAAATAAAAATAATATAAATTAAGAGATATCAAATTTATGAACGATATTATGGACTAGCGACAATATAAAATTTTAACACTGAAATGAATATTACATGAATTTGTCTATCTTTTTCATTTGTGAAAGTGACTCCATCGTGATTCTTCGTGTGTGTATACAGGAACAATTCACTATGGGGTGGATCACGTCCTAATTTCCTATTATGCATAAATACCATATAAATATATAAACATTGATACGATGTACCATTAAAAAAATTATCAAATCAGAAGCTATCTTCAAATGACTTGCGGATCCAGTGTTATGTGTAGGTTTTGCTACTCCATCAGCCACACCGTTATGCCTATTTTTCTTATTCTGCATAGATTTTAGCTTGTATTCATCTGCATTCCATTTTAATTGCCAGGAGTTCCAGACTTCCTGTGGAATATGAGCTGGTTTAAAGCCATGTTTCTTTATTTTTGGGCCCCGCATGTTAAAGAGATATTGACCATAACATTGTGCCGCTTGCCTTGCCCAAGCTTGCCTCACCAGCGAGTCTATTGTTTCATCCCAGCAACGTTTTTTCTACACATTAACAATATAAACATAAGTTTAAGTGTAAATGTTTACCACACAACAATTATCACATATAGTTAATTACCTGAAACTCCATCCAATATAATTCACACATTTATTTGCTTACTTTTCCCCAAGCGTACCCTTGTGGATCTACTCTTTGTAAAATGGACCGACTAATAAAGTGTGCACAAGGGCCTGGTGGCATTAGCCTGCAAGTAATCTTGTGATGTGTTAAGTTATGAATTGATATGTAAGTGTAAACCAAAAGGTTATACATAGAAATATTTGTAATTAAGATTTGATTGGTAACTAACGTTTTTCTCCAAACATGAACAATTAAACGTCCATCTGGTCCACAATCTTAAGAGGAATTGTTTTCACCTCCTACACTTTCCACAACAGATCCATTCATGGTTAGTTATGTTGGTGATGGGGAAGATTCTGGGATAAGTGGTGTTGATGGGATATATTTTAGGGTAGGTGTTGGGATAAATGTATATGTTGAGGATGTGGCAGTTCCTTTACTTAAGGAGGGTGTGGTAGTTACTGTAGTTGTGGAGGATGGTAGTGTAGATGCAAGTTTTAAGGTTGTGGTAGTATATATAGGTCTTGATGTTGTGGTAGTGGGTGTCAGTGTTGAGGATGGTTTAGATGATGTAGGTACGGAAGTTTTGGTTATTGATGTAAGTGTTGAGGATTGTATTGTTCCATTTTCTGAAGTTTTAGATGTATTTTCTAAGAACGGTGTGGATGTTGTAAGTGATGTTAATGCTATAGGTTTAAGGGTTTTGTTGGTAGATGTTATAGGTGCTTTGGATGTGGCTTTTGGTATTTGGAAGTTGATTTCTTCATCTTGTAATTGCCTGCTTATGAATTTTGTAGTTGAAGTCCTATTGCAGTTCAAAACGTGTGCGGTGCAATGAATTTAGTTGGCTTCACACCGGATGCTCATTTTGCTTTCACGTTCGACATCTTTCTTGCTTAAAAGTAAACAAAAAACTGTAGTCAATACCAATGTATTAAAGATGATAAACTATTGATGAGAAGAGAGAACAAACAAACAATATAAATAAATTATATATGAAGTCATTACTACGCATGAAAACAATTTTGAATACAATCAAAACCAATTTACTTTTAAGTTAAGATGATAATATACATGAAGATGATCAGAGAACAATAAATGATCATCACGACAACAGTGAATTAAATAAAAAAATTAGATGAGTGACAACCTATATCGCCAAAGTCAGTGCACAAATGTACAATGAACAAAGATTTCGATCAATTAGCCATCGTAGATGATGATTACAGAAAATGTAAACCCTATTTCTAATAAGTAAACTTAACCTAATATGCATCCTAAATATGTGTAGGTTAGAGGGAAAGGAATTGCGAAATATTTTGAAACTCCGCTAATGAAAAATTAGAAATGTGCTAATTAGCACTAAAAATTTAGTACGTAATTCAAATTTATTAAATTAGTTCCAGCTTGATAGATAGGGTATATACAAATAACGTCATGAAGAACATAGACTAACGAGGTGTTCATAGCATAATTTTAATTTAAAATTATAAACGAGGATTACACATTAATAAACTATACATCTTTATGTTGTTATGTTTAAACCAAACTTTATATATAAAAGAAATACGAGTCATGTCAACATGGTGTCCATGGAAGACATATGGGTCATTGGTCAACATGGTAGTTGCTTATGGTGTCCATGGATGACATATGGGTCATTGGTCAACATGGTAGTTGCTTATGGTGTTCATGGATGATATATGGGTTATTGGTCAACATGGTAGTTTTTTATGGTGTCCATGGATGACATACATGTCATTGGTCAACATGGTAGTTGCTTATGGTGTCCATGGATGACATACAGGTCAATCGTCAACATGGTAGTTCTTATGGTGTCCATGGATGACATATGGGTCATTGGTCAACATGGTAGTTGCTTATGGTGTCCATGGATGACATATGGGTCATTGATCAATATGTTAGTTGTTTATGGTGTCCATGGATTACATACGGGTCATTGATCAACATGAAAGTTGCTTATGGTGTAATGGTATCACCCATGGATGACATATTGGTCATTAGTCAACATGGTAGTTCCTTATGGTGTCCATGGATGACATACGGGTCATTGGTCAACATAGTAGTTGCTTATGGTACCATGGATGACATACAGGTCATTGGTCAACATGGTAGTTGCTTATGGTGTCCATGGAAGACATATAGGTCATTGGTCAACATGGTAGTTGCTTATGGTGTCCATGGATGACATATGAGTCATTGGTCAACATGGTAGTTGCTTATGGTGTCCATGGATGACATATGGGTCATTGTTCAACATGGTAGTTGCTTATGGTGTCCATGGATGACATACAAGTAACTGGTCAACAGTATAGTTGCTTATGGTGTCCATGGATGACATATGCATCATTGGTTAACATGGCAGTTGCTTATGGTGTCCATGGATGATATATGGGTCATTGGTGAACATATTAGTTGCTTATGGTGTCCATGGATGACAAACGGATCATTAATCAAGAAGGTAGTTGCTTATGGTGTCATGGTATCACCCATGAAAGACATATGGGTCATTGGTCAACATGGTAGTTGCTTATGATGTCCATGGATGACATATGGCTCAGTGGTCAACATGGTAGTTGCTTATGGTGTCCATGTATGAAATATGGGTCATTGGTCATGGTAGTTTCTTATGGTGTCCATGGATGACATACGGGTCATTGTTAACATGGTAGTTTCTTATGGTGTCCATGGATGACATATGGGTCATTGATCAATATGGTAGTTGTTTATGGTGTCCATGGATTACATACGGGTCATTGGTCAACATGATAGTTGCTTATGGTGTGATGGTATCACCCATGGATGACATATTGGTCATTAGTCAACATGGTAGTTCCTTATGGTGTCCATGGATGACATGCGGGTCATTGGTCAACATGGTAGTTGCTTATGGTACCATGGATGACATACAGGTCATTGGTCAACATGGTAGTTGCTTATGGTGTCCATGGATGACATATAGGTCATTGGTCAACATGGTAGTTGCTTATGGTGTCCATGGATGACATATGGGTCATTGTTCAACATGGTAGTTGCTTATGGTGTCCATGGATGACATACGAGTAACTGGTCAATAGGGTAGTTGCTTATGGTGTCCATGGATGACATATGCATCATTGGTTAACATGGTAGTTGCTTATGGTGTCCATGGATGATATATGGGTCATTGGTGAACATATTAGTTGCTTATGGTGTCCATGGATGACAAACGGATCATTAATCAACAAGGTAGTTGCTTATGGTGTCATAGTATCACCCATGAAAGACATATGGGTCATTGGTCAACATAGTAGTTGTTTATGTTGTCCATGGATGACATATGGCTCATTGGTCAACATGGTAGTTGCTTATGGTGTCCATGTATGAAATATGGGTCATTGGTCAACATGGTAGTTTCTTATGGTGTCCATGGATGACATACGGGTCATTGTTAACGTGGTAGTTGCTTATGGTGTCCATGGATGACATATGGGTCATTGGTCAACATGGTAGTTGCTTACGGTGTCTATGGATGACATATTGGTCATCGGTCAAATGATAGTTGCTTATGGTGTCCATGGATGACATACCGGTCATTAGTCAACATGGTTGTTGCTTATGGTGTGATGGTAGCACCCATGGATGACATATGGGTCATTGGTTCATGGTAGTTGCTTATGGTGTCCATGGACGACATACGGTTCATTGGTCAACAGGGTAGTTGCTTATGGTGTCCATCAATGACATATGGGTCATCGGTCAACATGGTCATTGCTTATGGTGTCCATGGATAGCATATGGATCATTGGTCAACATGGTAGTTGCTTATGGTGTCCATGGATGACATATGAGTCATTGGTCAACATGGTAGTTGCTTATGGTGTCATGGTATCAGCCATGGATGACATACGGGTCGTTGGTCAACATGGTACGGGTCATTGGTCAACATGGTACGGGTCATTGGTCAACATGGTAGTTGTTTATGGTGTCCATGGATGACATATGGGTCATTGGTCAACATGGTAGTTGCTTATGGTGTCCATTGATGACATATGGGTCATTGGGAAACATGGCAATTGCTTATGGTGTCCATGGATAACATATGGGTGATCGTTCAACATGTTAGTTGCTTATGGTGTCCATGGATGGCATATGGATCATTGGTCAACATGGTAGTTGCTTATGGTGTCCATTGATAACATACGGGTCATTGGTCAACATGGTAGTTGCTGAAGGTGTCCATGGATGACATACGGGGCATTGGTCAACATGGTAGTTGCTTATGGTGTCCATGGATGCCATACGGGTCATTCGTCAACATTGTAGTTGTTTATGGTGTCCATGGATGACATACGGGTCATTGGTCAACATGGTAGTTGCTTATGGTGTCATGGTATCACCCATGGATGACATTTGGGTCATTGGTCAACATAGTAGTTTCTTATGGTGTCATGGTATCACCCATGGATGACATATGGGTCATTGTTCAACATGCTAGATGCTTATGGTGATATGGTATCACCCATGGATGACATTAGGGTCATCGGCCACATGGTAGTTTTCTTATGGTGTCAAGGGATCACCCATGGATGACATTTGGGTCATTGGTATCACCCATGGATGACATTTGGGTCATTGGTATCACCCATGGATGATATTTGGGTCATTGTTGTGATGGTAAAATGTCGTAGTTGCTAGATTAAAAAGGCATATATCATTTGTGTTGGTGTTGTATTAAGATAGAAATTGATTTTCTTTTAATTATGATTTTGACAAAAATACCCTTTTTTAATTAAATATGAGTCATTGTATGTTTGAGGACAATTTGGTCATTTTATAATGGAACATCTTCTAGGTTCTATAATGTTTTCCGACGAAACACGTTGTTTCAGTTCTTCAGTCTTATTTCAGTCACTTGTAAATAACCCCAATTTCAATATTTCGACAGTCAAAAACCCTAAAATCATTTTCGAAAAATTGTTATCTTAGTGAAGGTTTATTATTATGGAAGCCAGTACTTCTTCGAAGATGCAATCAAGAAATCAAAGGAAATCGCTAACAGACATGCCATTGGAAGTGATGGAGAAGATAATAATCGGCTTGGGAAAGCAGTTCAGGCTTTTAGGATGAAGAGTGTATAAGTTTCGTCTTCAATCATTCTATTTCACAAGTGTATTTGAGTTGCCTTTACATTTTGGAGAGAATATTGTGTGTCTTTTGCAGGTGCAAATTCTTCAACGAGGCAGGAAAAATGGATGAACTATATAAACATATAGAGTTAGATGGATTACGAGTTCGTGGTTGGTCTGAGCAGAAACATGCAGTTGTTAATAAATTCATAGAGATGAGAATCCCAAATATTTTGTTTAAGAATGGATTGGTATGTTGTTATATATATGCATAGTATTAATTAATTTGTTTCTTGGTTTGCATTACTTTAACTAGAAATTATGTGTTTAATATTTTTTTTTTCAGATGAAGTTATTTTTCTTAGAAGCAGATTATGAAGGGAAAACGATGCTTGAAGAAGCATCTGCATTTGGATATTTGGATTCAACATTTGTCCTGGGAATGATGTTTGTAACGCCCGAAGATCTGGGCTAGTCAATTTAGAGATGATGAGCATCAAAAATGAGTTTTTGATGGAAGATTATTTAGATGGATTAATCTTAACCAAGTTTTAGTATATGTTACAAGGGTTCCGTACATATAAAGAACGCATAAATCCGAGTTATAACGAAGAAGTTATGACCCGTCGAAGTTTCGCGATGGAACCAACACGGCACCGGAAAGCGTAAATAGCGAATTTGTGATAGAGGACTTTTTGACCTTAGTAATCTAAATGAAAGTCATAGAATATGTTATACCGAGAACATCCATTAAAATAACGCCCAAATCTAACTTCGTATGAGGAAGTTATGATTTTTCTAAGATTCGGCTTAGCAGTGCACGACCCGAAACTCGAATTTTAGTTCGAGCGGTTTTTGGCTTACGCGACCTAAATGAGAGTTGAATATCTCATTAATAGAAACTCAACGGTAAAAAGATAGACAAAAACGGAGTCCGTATGAAGGAGTTACGAATTCTTCGCGGTCATTTAACAGTCTAATCTCCTCCCACTGTTAAATTTAAGATCGGTCGAGAATTAGCCGACAGAGTCTAAATGAAAGTTTTAGATCTTGTTTTTACCTAAGTGGATAGAAAGACTGTCGAGAGTAGAGCTCGTATGTTAAAGATATGCACGAAACTTGGTCCCTACTCTTCGAGCGTGATAAATTCGATACAGTTTTGTAAATCTGAGATAGAATGAGAATTTGTTGACAGCGTCTAAATGAAAGTTGTAGTACTCGTAAATACCAACGTGTGGATATAAAGAATGTCAAAAATTGAGTTTGTATGAACGAGTTACAAATTATAATAGCATATTTACGTATTAAAATAAAGTATAAATCATATATACGTACACATATATATACAAATGTATATATATCATTAGAAAGGTATCGACGATGCGGTTATTATAAGACTAGTGTTGAGTACTTTTCATATTAGTTTAGTACAAATATCGTTAAATCTATTTAAAATAGCATTATGAAGGGGTGTTTAGCCGTTTATATAACTATAAGGTCATTAAGTAATTATGGAGGGTAGTTTTTGGAAATTCAATTACTATAAATAAGAGGCTTGGGCTCTCATATTTCTTGCACTATTCTCTTGATTCAATAGTCTTTCTCTTCTTATCCCCCGAGCATTTCGGTCCCTCGTGATTCGATTTCTATTTCTATAGTTTTAGTATAGTAAGGTGAGTGCTAAAGCGCTGCATGAATCTTTCTTAGAAAGATTCAGCAACGAAGTTCTGTCCCTGCAGAGCCCGACTCCTAGATAAAACCCCCTTGTAAGTAAGTTATGCTTACCTACTTTAATATAGCTTATATTAAAAATTAGTATTGTTATTATGAACTTATAATAAATATTTGAGCTATTATTATGACTTATATAAGTGTCGTTATAATATCTTTTTAACTACTCGCGGTACGGGGAATCTGGTTTAATGGGCCGCATAGGGTTGTTGGATTTCAGAAGTGTTATATGCCAAAATGGTCCTGCCCTCCGATGTTTTATGTTTGGCCTCTGTCTGTACATAGTGGTTGGAAAGTATTGTTTAAACGTTTATATAATAATAATAATAATAATAATAATAATAATAATAATAATAATAATAATAATAATAAGACTAATAATTAGTCACGGTAAATATTAGACTAAAATCTAGTGGTAATAATACTAGGTTTCGTCGAAGGAAATTATTTTAAAGTAAACAAAGCGCTGTCCAAGTACCGTGTCACCACCTTATCAAGTGAGTGCATAGTTATTTTCATCTTACTCATAGATATGAAGTATTTTATATAAACTACGTGCTACGTGTGCATATTATCTGTATACTTGCTATCTATGTTGGATGAACGATTTTATACATGTTTTAAATGAATTAAAATGTATATGTATTTTATATCTACAAAATATGTTGGGTAAAACAAGGGTAGATTAGAGATGAGATAAATGATGAGTGATGAAAGATAAGATGAATAATGAGCGATGATATATGAGTGGTAAATTATGGTGAGAAGAGATGACCTAAGCGATGAGCCAAGCGATGGCCCCGTCATCTAGCAGAGTATGGATGACAACCACGGACTATTCTAGACAGTCCATTGGAACACTAGCAGGCTCACAACCTGTAGGTGTTGTGAATGATATGTTCGCCTAGTGTACTCTAAACCCTGGTGACTATCCGACTTAGTGCCTGTTGTATAAACCCTAGCGACTTTGAGACTTAGTGCCGAAACCCTGGCGACTATGCGACTTAGTGTCTGTCGAGTAAACCCTGACAACGATGGACTTCGTGCCGATTCCTTAGGATGATCCTTAGGAATGAATGAACAAGAGATAGCTGATTCTTAGGGTAGATCCTTAAGAGTAAATAAGATAATGGGGATGGGTAATTAGGTTAATTGTTTGATGATTAAACATAATAATTATATTATTGTGGGTTGAAAACCCTATGTACTCACCAGGTTTCCCAACCTGACCCACTCAGTTTATTTGTATCACAAGTGTCGATATGAAACTACTTTACACTAAGAGATTTAAAAGAGATGTAGATCACTAATGTAAATGAATGAAAGTTTTGTTTATGCTTATGTTTTTGTATTGACGCTGACATCCCAAATGATTTAAAATGAATAAAAATACATTTCTTCGGAAATGCTTTGATAACGTATTTATCATGTTTTTCTGGGAACAAATTCCGCAAGATTTTTATTAAAAGAGGTACTTTGATTTTTATAAAGCATAAACGAAATTGGTCTTTTTTGGCCGTGAAAATAGGTATGTCACAATGTTGATGGCCAAAGGGAGATGTAGGAAGCAGTAAGCGTTGGAAATGTTGAACAATGCTTATCGTAGAGCAAAAGGTAAGTGGAATCTTATAGCAACTTATTCTAAGGTTCATCTCCACTTAAATAGTGATGGGTGGAAACATGTACACTTCATGGCTTCCATAGAACTTGTGCAATACATAAGTCTATGATTAGTGTGTCAGACGCTTTTGTGAATGGATACAAATGGGTGTTTAGGTGTGAAATTTGTTTGTGTGAGCTTATTTCATTAGGTTTTCTAGGGAGTTTGGTATAATTTATGAGTAGTTTGTTGATATGTACTTTCATATTATAACAATTAATGTTATGTACATTCTTTTGGTTTAATATATGATAAGTAATTACTTGATGTTTTTACTTGATTAGTAAATATGTTGTGTTGTTAATAAGGGACTAAAAGAGTAAAAGTTTGGAATGATGTTTGAATAATGTGTTTTGGAATTTCAATATTAGTGTTTATATTGTATTGTGATTAAATTTGTATGTAACAAATGTTTTTCTATCTTAGTATTGAATACAATAAAACAAACAAAATGTAATTTGATTTTGGATATGGTAATTTGGTTTAATATCAACTAGTGGAGAACCCATGCTTTGCATGGGGTAAAATTGTAATGGCATAAACATAGGGACTCAAAGTGGCAACAAAGAAAAACTATTGTGGCTAAAATCAAAGTAAAAAAAGATACTATAAACATAGGGACTAAAAGTGCCAACAAAAGAAAACTATTGTGGCTAAATTCTAAAGTAGAAAAGTTTACTGTTAAAATATAAATGTATTATGTTATGGATTATGATATATATGTTATTTTTGTCTTTTTCATTTCAACAATCAAAAGTCTACTATTATCTATAAAAGGTTATAATATTTGAATAATGTGTTTTGACACAAATACCCTTAGTATTCACATATTTGGAATGATTTCAAGGGTACTTTCGTCTTTTTGCACTCTAAATCGTTAAGGCGCCATCATACCGCTGACGCCACACCGGCGTTATCAGTTCTTCAACCATTCAGAACGTCTCAACTTTTCCAGACAATAAATTTGCATACTAACACTAAAACCCCCAAATAATCGAAGGATAATTGTTCTTAAAATCGATTTTATCTGATAATAGAGACTCCTGTACACCTTGCGACCAGATCATCATAAAGTAAGTTTTTTTTCCATACCCTGTTACACTGTCTTACATAGTTATGCTTAATTTTTAAAAGAAAATTGAAATCCACTACTCCAATGTGTATTTTGTAAGTAGAATGTCGAATACTAAAAGTCACCGTTCGTTAGATGATCTCCCATTAGAGATTTTGAGTTGGCTATTTGTAGTATTAGGGTCAGAATCTGCGAAAGTCATCGTCTCTGCAAGACTTTGGTAATTCTCAATAAACATCGACTAATTAAATTTTTGAAGTTCAAAGAAGATGTATGAAGCGGGGGGTGATCCTCAAGTGTTCAAAACAACATGCATTGACATGATTCAAGGAATGGGTCCCAGAAAATTGAAAGCTGATTCATTTATATGTACATATGCATTGAATAATAACATTGAAGCCATGTTCAGACAATGAATTTTATGTGTAATTTCAGTAATTATATGTAATCTATATCAGTTACTTATATTTAGTGTCATTGATGTTATATATTGATATTGTTATTCTGTCAACAGGATGAGTGCTTTTATTATGGAAATTTTGATTTAGGAGTGACTTTGTTGAGACAAGCAGCAGATGAAGATCATCTTGAGGCAATTTATTTTCTTGGAATGATCTACATTTCAAGAGGGCATCATCAATGTGATGAAGGTATGTATGGTATATACGTAAATTAAATTATATATATAGTTGATTAAGGCATGTTTGTTGTTTGGGGTAAGTAGTTAGTTGTGTTGTCTTGTATAACATTTAGCGTTGTTTTGAAAAGGATACATTGGATTAAATGATGGTTATTTTAATGTGTAAGTTTACAATTACTTGATGCGTATTTTGGTTGGGCAGTTTCGGATGATGGGGAGTACACGGGCGTTGTTGATAGTGCCAAAGAGTTGTTGCGGATGTTGATGTTGTTCATAGACTTACAACGAATAACATCACATTCCAATGTGAAGACCCACGTCATTCTATTAAAGGGACATTTGTGATAGACCATGAAGAGGATGAGGATCGACAAAGATATTGCATGGTTTGTCATTGGTATGTAGAGTTTGACATCCCCAATTTCACGGCCAGAAAAGACCGATTTCGTTTATGCTTTTTAAAATAAAATCAAAGAAATCTTTTTAAAAGATGTTGCAGAATTGGTCCCCAAAACAAAACATGATAAAAGTTTATCAAAACCTTTCTTTAAGAAATATATATTTTTATTTCATAACAAAACATCGGGATGTCATGTTCCGATACATATCAAAAGCATAAACAATACATTATAAGCATTACATCATTTATTTACAACTACTAGCCTATAATCCAAAAATCACTCATTGTCATCATCCGACTATGCTCGTGGTCCACTACATGTAATATAAAAAGCTGAGTGGGTCAGGCTTGGAAGCTTGGTAAGCATATAGGGTTTTCAACCCACAATAAATAATAAACTCTTTAAGTTTATCAATCAACAAATAATTTATTAATTTCATCAACCAAAAACAACCCTAATTACCCATTCCCGTTGTCCTCACCTTACGTCCCTAAAACAACTATCACAAGGGACTTAGCCTAGGGATTTTCATTAGGGGTGACAACATTGCTTCGGGGGTTCCTCAGCAATTTATGTCAAATAAGGCAACCAATGGGGTGACAACTTTTCTTTCCTCATCAAATTATGTCAATCAAGACAACCTAACATAAAACAACCAATAAGGTAACAACATTGCTTTCCTCAACAATTTATGTCAAATAAGACAACCAATAGGGTGACAACATTGCTTTCCTCTGCAATTTATGTCAAATAAAATGATCACCGGGGTGACAACATTGCTTTTCTTCAACAATTTATGTCAATTAAAACAAACATCAGGGTGACAACATTGCTTTCCATCAGCAGTTTACGTCAAATATGCATGAAGTCACAACGTCACCAAGTATTATACAATAGGCACTACGTCACATAGTCGCCAGGGTTTATATAATAGACACTACGTCTCATAGTCGCCAGGGTTTATACAATAGGCACTACGTCTCATAGTCGCCAGGGTTTATCTAATAGGCGCGAAGTCACATCGTCGCCAAGGTTAATCTAATAGGCACTACGTCTCATAGTCGCCAGGGTTTATCTAATAGGCACGAAGTCACATCGTTACCAGGGTTTCTCTAATAGGCACTACGTCTCATAGTCGCCAGGGTTTATCTAATAGGCATGAAGTCACATCATCACCAGGGTTTATCTAATAGGCATTACGTCTCATAGTCGCTAGGGTTTATCTAATAGGCACGAAGTCACATCGTCACCATGGTTTATCTAATAGGCACGAAGTCACATCGTCACCAAGGTTTATCTAATAGGCACGAAGTCACATCGTCACCAGGGTTTATCTAATAGGCACGAAGTCCCTAATGGGTTTTTGCCATAAGAACATCCAATGTGCTCATGCAAACCCTAATTCTTGGATCTAGGTTTCTCTATTGTACATGCAATGTATCCAAGACTTACAATCTTAGATCTAACACATTGTAAACTGAAATTAGGGTTTAGAGAATTACCTTTGATTGTTATGTAGCAATAACAATCTCAAATCCTCCTTGTAATGACTTTAGAAAGCTTAGAGTCACAATTGTCACTCCTCTAATGGCTCACAAACGCCAAGAGCAAGAGGATGAAGAATAAGGAGAGAGGAAGCTGCCCAAAACGTCTAGAAACCCTAGTGGAACTCTTAGCCCCGTTTTTGGGGCTTAAGGGTACTATATATACATGTAGGCTATTAGGGTTTTCAACTAGGAAACCCTAATCTGACTGCTTAAGCCCTAAGCAGCCCATGGACCCTTTTAGAATATCCCTTGGATGATATCTAATGGGTTTTCCCATATAATTCATCCAACCTATTACTCCCAGGTGATCCATAGCCCAAATGCAATTATCTTATAATTACAATTCCAGTCCCTTAAGTTTAATTAATCTCGTTTAGCCACAAAATTAATTATCAGTTAATTGTTGACTAATATTAATTAAACAATATGATTTCTCCTTTAATATATTATTCTCATAATATATTAATAAATCATAATTAATCTTCTCTCTCCATAATTCATCCTATCATGTTGCTTTGGTGAAGGCAACCCAAAAGGACCATGCACCATCGGGTCAGGTACATACCAAAATAGTTATGGACATACACTAATCCAACAGTCTCCCACTTGGATAAGTCTAATAACTATTCTGCATATGACTTCAAATCCTGATATGCAATCGTAGCTTTCAAAAGTCGCGGTCAACTCTAATCTTATCAGATACACGTCCTTTTGATAAGGGATCATATATTCCTCCATTCTAGATATCATATAGACTAAGACATGGATTTAAATCATTCTCTCTGTCTATGTGTTGTTTCCCGATTTCCGATTTATGATGACTAACAACAGACTATAATTGAACACATCAAATTAGTCTCGGCTTGGCCAAGTGCTTAGGTGTCATCACTAAATCATCGAGGGGCCCACAAATATCACTTTTATCCTACTTTGGATAAAAGGAACGGATAAACTTTGATTCAATGCTTGCTTGCACTCACTCACCAAATCACACACAATAATATGTTTTATAACACCAAGTTACTGGTGCGTTTACATATTATCAATGTGTAACCGACTCGCAAGATACAACTCACACATCTTGGTTTCAAGAATATAAGATATTATCATCTCACCAATCACTCGTGATAAAATCCATGAAGTGATCCAAGTGAGCGTTGGTTTAATCCAATGCTCAAACTCATATTCATAAGCACTCATAAACACTGTAGCAAACATTTGCTTATGTCTAATACACTTTAGACAATCCACACACCAATTCACGACAGTCTTCATTCATACCTACTTCCAACATATGAACGATTGTGGTCCGTTCGAAAATTTGATTGTTCTAAACCAATTTAATTATTCAGGAAGTCAAAACATGAAAAGTGAAACAAAAGAATAATACTAATCCCATATGGCCCCAAACTCTAGGTATAAATAAAACATTTTTATTTAATCACTATATTGATTACTCATTATTTGTTGTTTCGGGTAATCAACTTCTTACTTGAATTATTATGACACTTGTCCCATGCTCTCAGCATGCACACAATGTTTACCTATGGTCCTTACTTTGTGAAATAGATCAAATGAACACATTTCCAATCATACTCATTTCACAACTCCCTATCCTTATCATAAGTATAAGAATATCAAATTCTTGTTACTTATGCTAGATTCTAACATTTTATGCAATGATTCTTTCATAAAGTCATAGCTCAAAATCATCAAGACTTGGCTAATCTCTATCAGAAACAATTCTATAGATATGATGTATCTCACTCAAAGTACATTCCTTTGAACATCCTTCTGTTGGATTAATGTCTAAGTCCATAACTATAATTGGTAAGACTTGACCCGACCCGGCATGGTCCATTTGGGTTGCATGGCATCATGCACTTGGATAGACTATAATGAGAGAAATAAGACACTTATGGTTATTAATATATTATAAGTTCTAGTATATTAATAATAAGAATAATAAGATTATTTAATTAGTATTGATCAAGAATTAATCTAGGATTAATTAAGTGATCAAAAAAGACTAATTAAATATATGGGTTGAGTGTACAAATCATCCATACTTATATAGTGGGCTAATGCTCCATGGATTATCTAGTTGGGCTAAAACCCATATGATGCTCCATGGATGCTCCATGGTGTTTTTATACCCATGGATTATGGAAATGAAAGGCCATGTCAATTAGGGTTTACATGGTGTAACTCTAACTATATAAGCATCTTATTCTTGACCAAAATCGGTTACTAGAGAGAGTAAGAAAGGGCTAGCCGATTTTCATGAAGTATAGAATTCTCTCAAGTTATTCCAAGTGTATTTGGTGTTCTGTGAACCATTTGAGGTGTCACACTTGAGGCACTAGACACTCAAGCTTCATGAAGACTTTCTACATCAAAGAGGTATGTATTATATCTTGTTATATTCATTGTTGTGTATGCTAGATTAGGATAATACCTTGGATGTTCATATTTGCATGTATAATAGAGAAAACATAGATCCAAGGTATTTAGGGTTGCATGTACACTTAGGAGTGTTAGAATGCTCATAACCCAACAGTGGTATCAGAGACTAGGCTTGTTTTCTTGTTATACTTGCAAATGGAGCTGAAAAATCGAGTTTTGATGCTGTCTGCCCAGCAGACTCGCCGAGTCCAAGGAAAAAAGCATCCAACTCGCCAAGTTGGTTCGTGCACACGACGAGTTGACCCACAGACAGCATAAATTCGACTTTTTTGGCTGGAATTGGACTAGGAACATTACCCTAAGATGTTTTTGAACTTATAAACCTGTTTTTGATGTGGTAATGTTCATGCTAATCTAATTTCAAAGATAATTTTCAATAGATTCATGTTTTGTATTAGCTTAAGGTTTAGACTAATTACATGAAAAAGTTTGATTTGAATTATCTTGTTCTTATGAGATGCTTAGATTAATAGAAAAGTTGAGTGAAATAGTTGTTTTCAATCCAAATTAATCTAAGAGTTGATTCTAAAATGTGTTTTTGTAACTTGTCCTCAAGTTATATGAAAAGTCACATTTAAGTTTCATAAAACTCATAAAAGTTGGCAAAGGTTACAAAATGTAGAGTCTAGTTCTAATTAATTGGTGTTATGACTCCATAATTTGTCCTCAAGTTATGGAGGACCAAGAGTCTCTTCATTAAATAATAAATAAAAAAAGTGTAACCTTAATTAATTCCATAAGTTATAAAATAAAGAAAAGTTAATTCTTTTATTAGTTTAAAGTCTTCCATAACTTGTCCTCAAGTTATGGAACTTGAAGAGTTTTTGGATTAAAACTACTTTAAACACATAAGTTATGGAATTAATTAGTTTTGAATAGTTTCAAAACTTGCCCTCAAGTTTTGGAATTTGTAAAGTTTTCTCTTATGAATACTTTAATTCCAAGTTAGCCCTTAGAATTTTAAAAGTTAAAATTCAACCCTTATACTTTATAATATTATAAGTTAATAATATATATATATATATGTATAAGAGTAAAGTCAGTCTTACCGCTAGTACGCCTCATTCTCGAAGCCGGTCTATAAGGTGGGTATAAGGTTGTTGCCTATAAAATGGCAACTTAATGGGTGTCCACTCTCACCCACCGCTTTCTTGACTGGTGGAGGGTCGTTAGCCGAACGGGTTTGATAGGACTAGAATTCTCCCTTCATTAAAAGTATTAATGATAAATACTAAGTAACTAGACTCTTATAAATACTCAATCTTAGTTACTTAGGAAAATGTGAATAAGGTGCTAATCCATGAAATTACACTTTGCACTTTTGTTAAGTCGGTTAGTGGAGCGTGTGTAGTTAACCGGCACACTAACTCGTATTTAACAAGGTAGGCAAAGGGTAACTTAATGTTTATCATAGTATCGATGGAGCGTGTGTGGTTAACCGGCACATCGATTGAGGTTAAACACTTAAGGGTACCAAGTAATTTGCATAATTACTTCACACCTTGTTTTCTGATCCTCGGCATCCCAGTCACAAAACCTGAAGGGCACACTCGAGATTGAAACATGCCATTGAACAGTTCAATGAATCTCAAAGATCTAGGAGTTTCAAATCCAATTAAAACCTAATAATACATTTCGTTTATATTGGTGGAAATTAGTGAATCGTCATTCACCTACCTTCAAATATTTTATAGCTTGGATTACGACATCCCTCTTCTATGTTATAAAATAGTTTGTTGGGTCCTAGCCTTAATATTTCATATTGGGTGTCATATTAAGGACTTTAAATCAACTATCTTGAATATCTCCCAAAAGATGTCTAGTTTAGACATTTATGATCTTCCCAAATCTATTGAAACAAGCTTTCCTAATGAAGATGATGTCCCTTGGAAATCATACTTCTTTCACCTCCTCCAATTATTCTCCCTAACCCACAAGTTCTTGAAAAGTTTAAGATCACTCAAGCCCTATTGGCAAGGAAAGGTCTAGGTGTGGTCACATCTTGGAGATGTAGTCACATATTGACAAGCCGGGAGATTTGGGTGTCAAAGTCTTGAGAAAGTTGGTGGTTCAATCACATTCTAAGTCACATAGTGAGTTCCTTTGGGACACCTATGAAACAGACTATGACAAGACCCTTAATGATCTTATCTATTTGTTAAGATCAACTTCCTTAAAACTTGATGGACATTGACAATAGTGACACAGGAAATCCAGAAAAGCATTCTCTTCCCAATGGAAAGGGATCGGCCATAGTCAACTCAGTTGACCAAATGGTAAAGAGAAAAGCTAAGTCTGTGATAGTCCTGTGTACCATTATCAAAGGGTCCATATGTTTATATTGCCAAAGGAAGGGGCATTGGTTGCGAAGCTGCTAAATTTACCTAAGGAGGTTAAAGTCAATAAGTTTGACTCTACTTCAGGGAAATTCCACTATCTAACTCTGTTAAGTTTCTATTCTGAGATGCCTGATACATGATGTGACTGGGTTACATGGTAATGTTTTAAGAATCAAAGAAAAGTGAAGAAACTTAAAGATCGGATAGATGGATTTCTATCGCGTAGTTTGAAGATCGGATTCTTGAGCTACTTCTTAGGAGTTATGAGATATTGCTTAGGAATAGATAACAACAAGTTTTCATATGGATTGTAAGGATAAGTTTTTCCGCATAGTTTTAAAATAAAAGAAATTTTTTGATTGTATTTATTTTAAAATATCCTTACAATGGCATTTGAGGAAAAATTGTTGCTTATATGATTCCATTAATAGCAAGAGTGGAAATATGAAATTGATTCCTTCATTTGTAGTAATGTCTAAATTTACCAAATAAGGAAAGATTCTCATCACCCAAGTCTCAATTGGACCGGAACTTGGAATCACGCAAGTTTGTATAGCATGATGAATGAGAACTTTCAAGTATTGGAAAATTAAGACTAATTACTTGTTCACATGGATGTGTGAGTCAAGTAAAGGACTAAGGGATCGAGTACACATTCTTGTGCACTGGTTAAGTCCACCACAAAAGATCAATAAGATTATTCGTCATAATTTACTAAAGCTCAGTAAATATGGTTATACTTACAAGCTTAAGTGTAATTTTGAGACCTTATCACAATTCATCCTCTAAGTGCTTTCTTATAGCTAAGAAGAGGAACTATGAATTGTTGAAGTGGTTAAATCAAGAAGATGATTCATACGTCATTCCAAAAACAATTCTTAGAGTCATACTTCAAGATTGTAACTTGAGTGACATGTCTCAAAGAAGGTTTAAAACACTTGTCAAATGTAAGAGTAAAAGTTTTCTACTCTTGTACATTTGAAATTGGTAAGTTGTGATGTTTTGGATAAAACAAAGACCAACTTAGGCCAATTGTGTGAAGTGTGTGTCTTGGTTAGAATCCACACT
The DNA here is from genome assembly GCF_051521515.1 of Lactuca serriola. Classification (NCBI taxonomy): domain Eukaryota; kingdom Viridiplantae; phylum Streptophyta; class Magnoliopsida; order Asterales; family Asteraceae; genus Lactuca; species Lactuca serriola. The sequence continues at coordinate 115,977,908 of NC_136408.1, forward strand.
ATCTCTTGGATGTTTGACAAGGGAGTCTTATAGGTTAAGAGGACAGTGGGAGTCTTAAAGGTCTTGAAAATCTCAAGAACTAATCAAGAATAAAACCTAAAGTTCTTCACTAGCACACGAGTTAAGGTTTATAACCTATCGTGTTGACATATTATGTGCCCATTCCAATTAAAGTTGGATTTGCATATGAGTTCTTAGAGTTCTCAATTGGTTGCACAACAAATTGGAAGCAATGGCAGGCCCTTGAGCTACCAGGTGGCAAGAAATTAAGATTGAGTTCAGTCCATATGAGTTTGGATTTGTCATTATCCATGTCTTGTGACTATGGTTTTGATAATTCACATGGATAAGAACACATACACCATTAAATCTAAGTGTCATAAGGTTTCTCTCCGATTCATGAAAATGATGGTGAGGAAACACGTTCACTAAGTAGATTTTAGCTAGATAGCAATTGTGATATTTGCATTCTCAAAGTCGTTAGTGGAGCGTCTATGGTTTACCGGCACACTAACCTGGACTTGTGAGAAGTGGCAAAAAGGTCTAACCATTATGATTACGGCATCCCTCTTCATAATTGTGTAGACACACAAGTGTGCTATCTAAAGGAAGGTGTATGCTTTTGATAAAGTTTTATCAAAACAATCTAGTATTAGAAATCTGAACTTTGGTAAGAAAGTCAGCTGTTTCTGAGTACATGTCAAAGCTAGTGGGAGCTTAAGTGTTATGCTAATAATCATCATGTTAGTAGGAGCATAATAATTATGATAAGTATTGCAAGTTAGCAATGTTAATTATAGAAAACAAAAGGTTTCAATTGGGAAAAGTTGCTTTGCTATAATTAAGGGAGAGGAAATTATACTTCATCTCAAATCTATAAGCTTAGATCGTGACGTTTTAATCATTTAGTCAAGGAAATATATATGAATTTCATGTTGGAATGGCTCAACATAAGGAAATTCTGTATATGGGTCCATTATTTGCGTTCTTAAATTTGATTATGATTACGGCATCCCTTTTCATAATCTGAACTTGGCAAATAGAAATGGAAATGTTATAGCAAAAGACTGGTTTAGTCTTTATGTGAGACATCATGAATCGTGTCCCATATGCTTCAGATATAGGATCGATTACATGTGCTATATTCATCCTTTCTAAAATTCTCCAAATGCCTGGGGCATTAAGAAGGGAAAAGGTTTAGAACTTGATATGACTAAAAGGATTAAACAATTGTCGAGGACAATCTAAGGTTTACCAAAGATTGGTTGCTCAAGGACAGTTGGAAGTATAGTGATAATTCTGGAAGGACCATATTGACATAATCTGTAAGGAGGCAACTCTTGTTTAGAAGTGATAGTCAAAATGGAATCTGGAAATGTTTCAAAGTTAGAATTTTCAATCTGTTTAAGATTAGGAAACTTAATGCAAGAAGGATGTTTCTAAGGAGCTGATCTCCTTTGGAATGCTCTGTAATGGTTTTTGTCAAGTCTTTCTGACTTTGTGCATAATCATTACAAGAGGATCAATGCATATAAGTTTAGAATCTAACAGATTTCAGTAAATGACATGAATTTGGAATTCTTGTATTTGCAGTAAGGATTTGGGAGTGTGAAAAGAGAATCATTGAAGTTATGTTCAATGGATCTAGTTCACAAAGTAAAGATCATAGACAAACATAGTATGCATACTTGGTGTATGGCGTGACTAGTGTTTAGAAAACATAGTGTACATGCTTGGAGCATGGGACAACTATTGTTTTAAATTCAAGAATAAAGTTGATAGCTAAAACAGTATACAATGAATAATGTGTAATCATATGGTGATAAATAAAAGTTGTTTTATTTATGTTCATAGGTTTTGATACCATATTGGATTCAATTATTATTGTGTTTCACTTTGCATGTTTTGACTTCCCGAATAAACTGGGTTATCCTTCCAGAATGACTAAGTTATTCAAACCATCCACAGTCGGTCATATGTTGGAAGTAGATATGAATTAAGACTGTCATGGGTTGGCTTGTAGAGGTCTAAGGTGTTGGACAAAGGGCTACAACAGTCATGAGTGCTCATAAGTTCTGAGTATTGGATTCAACCCGCACTCATTGGAATCACTTCATGGATTTTATCACGAGTGATCATGAGACGATAATATCTTATATTCTTCAAACCTAGATATATGAGTTCTTACTATGAGTTGGTTGTACATTGATTGCACGAAAACACATTTGGTAACTCGGTGCTATATAACGTGCCTTTGTGTATGATTCAACAAGTAGTAGAACAAGCCATATGAGTTGAAGTTTATCCATTCCTTTTACCTTCAGGATAAAAGCGATATATGTGGACCCCTCGATGATTTGATGATGACAAATGGAAGTGCTCAGCCGGGCCAGGACTGATTTGATTTGTTCAATTAGTCAGTCGTCATAAATCGGAAATCGGGAAACAACAAATGGACAGAGAGAATGATTATAATCCATGTCTCAGTCCATATGATATCTAGAATGGAGGAATATATGATCCCTTATCTAATGGACAAGTCATTGACAAAGGTCAGAGTTCATCTACAAGGTCAAAGTTCGACAGAAGCTTTTGAGAGCTACGATTGCCGGTCGGTTCTTGAAGTCATGCGCAATAATAGTTTTAGACTTATCCAAGTGGGAGACTGTTGGATTAATGTCTAAGTCCATAACTATAATTGGTAAGACTTGACCCGACCCGGCATGGTCCATTTGGGTTGCATGGCATCATGCACTTGGATAGACTATAATGAGAGAAATAAGACACTTATGGTTATTAATATATTATAAGTTCTAGTATATTAATAATAAGAATAATAAGATTATTTAATTAGTATTGATCAAGAATTAATCTAGGATTAATTAAGTGATCAAAAGAAGACTAATTAAATATATGGGTTGATTGTACAAATCATCCATACTTATATAGTGGGCTAATGCTCCATGGATTATCTAGTTGGGATAAAACCCATATGATGCTCCATGGATGCTCCATGGTGTTTTTATACCCATGGATTATGGAAATGAAAGGCCATGTCAATTAGGGTTTACATGGTGTAACCCTAACTATATAAGCATCTTATTCTTGACCAAAATCGGTTACTAGAGAGAGTAAGAAAGGGCTAGCCTATTTTCATGAAGTGTAGAATTCTCTCAAGTTATTCCAAGTGTATTTGGTGTTGTGTGAACCATTTGAGGTGTCACACTTGGGGCACTAGGCACTCAAGCTTCATGAAGACTTTCTACATCAAAGAGGTATGTATTATATCTTGTTATATTCATTGTTGTGTATGCTAGATTAGGATAATACCTTGGATGTTCATATTTGCATGTATAATAGAGAAAACATAGATCCAAGGTATTTAGGGTTGCATGTACACTTAGGAGTGTTAGAATCTCATAACACCACACCTTCTTGCATAATAGTTTCTAATCTAGATATAGATTCTCAATATCCAACTCCCAATATGGAAACATTTCCATATTTGCCATATGACAACTCACTCTTAATAGAATCTTATCTATTCATAATAATGTAGATATGGTCCATCCAATACAATACTTCCAACTACTTACAAGCGACCAATCCTCAGCGAACTTTGGATCGACCTTTGATAGTTGTTTAATTATTTTAGTCAAAACCGATTCTTGTCCTTTTTCCCTCAAAATGCGCTAGACATTTGGAAAATTTTAGAATGGTCAAATATTATAGCATTTGCAATCGATCCTATACCCGAAGCGTATGGGACACAATGCATAATGTCTTACATAAAGATCTAACACTTTATCAATCTTCTGCCATAATATTTTATATGCCACGTTCTCACAATTCGAACTATGCCATAATCATAATCGAAATTTGAGAACACACTATGTATCCTTGACTAAATTTATTAACATTCCACAACCTAAGCCTTTAGATTTGAAATGAAGCATAATATTCTCTCCCTTAATTATAGCAAAACAACTATTCAACCCTTACAACTTTGCAAAGTATAACTCTTGTTTTCCATAATTAATATTGCTAACTTGCAATACTTGCCTTAATAATCATACAAGCACAACATTTATGCTCCCACTATTATGATGATTATTATCATATAAGCATAAAACTTATGCTCCCACTAGCTTTGACATGTATTCAGAAAACAGCTTAACTTCCTGAAAAAACAATACCTATTGAATTTCTTAAGTTCGTATTTCTCTTACCTAATGCTTTATTAATCCTTTATCTAAGATTCTTAATCTTATACACCTTTACCTTAGATAGCTCATATGTGTGTCTAAACAATTCAGACTAATTGTCAAATCTCACAATTTGAAATATGGAAAGGGATACCGTAACCATAATCGAATTTGAGAATACAATTTTCACAATCACTATCTTCTTAAAATCTCTCTTAGCGAAAACATTTCCTCATAGTCATTCTTATGAAGGAGGGAATCTTATGACACTTAGATTTTATTGGTGTATGTGTTCCTATCCATGCGAATTTGCCCAAAACCAAAGTTTGCAACAAATCCAAACTCACATGGACCGAACCTTCTCAATCTTGATATCTTGTCTTATGGTAACACGGCTGTCCACCATGTCTTCCAAATAGTTAAGCAGCTCACCCTTGCCTATCAATTTACTTTTCATTGATCAAAGTGCTTGCCTTTTATGCGTTCAAATGAGAACTCATAGAACTCACATGCATAATTAACTCAATTGGAACTACATAGAAACAAGATGGTGTCAACACGATAGGTTGTAAACCTCAAGTCGTGTGCTAGTGATGATCAATAAGCTTTATTCTTGATTAGTTCTGAAATTTTTCAAGACCATTAAGACTCCCACTGACTCCTTGACATATAAGATTCTCTTGTCAATAAACATTTCTCGACAAACAAATACTCAAGAGTTAGTGTAGCTTTTATCAAAAGATTTCACAAAATTGGTCCTAGTTGGTCTTTGTCTTATCCAAGACATCACAAATTTCCACATTTGATGAATGTTATAAACCTTCTTAAGACTTGTCACTCAATGTCACAATCTTAACTCTAAGACTTGGTTTTGGAACAAAGTATGATCGCCTTCTTGATTTAACCATTTCTTCAATTCTTGATTCCTCTTCTCAGACATACAATTGCACTAAGACTCACTTAGAGGATCAATTGAGATATGGTTCTCAATCATTAAGACCTATCATAAAATGTAAAAGGTACTCTCCCTTCTTCTTAGAATAGAGAAACCTTTATCTTTCTGCCTACTTGATTCTTCTTATTCATTTTGCTATTGATCGAATGTAACACTGTAAATTTCCAAAACAATTTTTCGCATTTATAAAACATAATTCATTTGTAAATCATAAAAACATCATTGTTTGAAACTCAATTTATAACATATAACAATCCCAAGATCTAATAGCATAAAAATCACGTGTGTGTACTGATCAAGCCGGCGCCTTCCCGCGATCCTCACTAGTACCTGAAACACATAACACAAAACACTGTAAGCACAAAGCATAGTGAGTTCCCCAAAATACCACATATAACACATATTAGCCACTCGAGGCTATAACTTTGTGGGTCCATGCACCCAAACTCTGTGAACCCTCAGGTTCTAACTCTGCAAGCATGCACACCATAAATCACATAGAAGAATGCAGTGCAACAAACAATATATATAAAACACTGTATCACATAACTCTATTTACCTACTCAAGGTAAAGTATAGTGAGAAGACTCACCTTGCGTATCTCGGTAACTCGTTAATCCCTGAAATCACTAGTGCTCGATCTCCCGAGCTATAGTCCTCCTATACACAAATATATCTCTAATTAACACTTTCCCAACTAGGATTGACTAACTCTATCAAGTCAATACCGATCAATTCTGGTCAATGGTCAACGGTCAACCCAACTCGCCGAGTCCCTACGAGGACCCGATTCCTCTGAACCCCTTCCGACTCACCGAGTCACTCACCCGACTCGGTTACCCAACCCCTGGTTCAAAAACACGGAATAACTCGCTCCAACTCGCCGTGTCTGCCAATGGACTCGGCGAGTGCATTCCTTGCATAACCCCAAACGACCTTCTGAGGTCTGATTTGTTCCACTAGCTCATAGATCCAGTCTTTCCAAGCTTATTTATCACGTAAAGTTTATGTCTTGGCACTCATATCACACTTATTGACTCATAAATGGTGTTTTAACCTCACACACAATGATCCCAAACCAAAACCTCCATAGACTCATATAAAGGTTGGACAAAGAGGCACTCTGGACCTCCATGGGTCTAAATCCAGAACCTAACTCGCTTAAGGGACCATGGGAGCACTAGATCTAGTCACAAAAGGGCTCAATAAACCCTAAATCAACATGAACATCACCTCAACAGAAAATGGTTCGAAAATAGTACCTCAAACGTGATGTTCTGGACCTCGGATCTTCAGGAAGTTAACCCTGTTGCTTCCTCTTGGCTAAAGCTTCCTTTCCCTTGCTAGACAACACCTCCAAAGTTGATAATGGCTCCTTCTCTCACTCCAAACGCTCAAGTTCACTAGGGTTTCGCTCTGGGGGCTGGTGAGCACAAATGACGGCCATAAGGCCCTTTAAATAGGCCCCAAACCCGAGAAATTAGGGTTTCATTAAACAGCTTGGACTCGCCGAGTCCACGAATGGACTCGCCGAGTCCGGTCATGAAATAGAATGAACATCCGCGTCCCTACTCGGCGAGTCTTGGCACCAACTCGCCGAGTTCCTTCACAAATAATAATATACCTAGGAATCCGAATGTTACAATTCTCCCCCACTAGAATCAGACTTCGCCCTCGAAGTCTCACTCTGAAAACAACTCCGGATACTACACACGCATCTCACGCTCCGGTTCCCAAGTAAGCTCCGACCCTTTCCGATGCTGCCACTGGAATTTTACCAGGGGCACCTCCTTGTTCCTCAGAACCTTGATCTTCCGATCCAAAATCGCAATTGGTCTCTCTACGTAGTTCACGCTCGCATCCACCTGAATGTCCTCTTGCGGCACTACCGCCGACTCGTCGACTATACACTTCCTCAACTGAGACACGTTCAAGGTATTATGAATCCGCTCCAACTCCACAGGTAGTTCCAAGCGATACGCTACCCTGCCCACCCTCGCGATTACTCTGAACGGCCCGATATACTGGGGCCCTAGCTTGCCCCTCTTCCAGAATCGAATCATTCCTTTCCAAGGAGATACCTTCAGGAGAACATAGTCACCGACCTGGAACTCAAGCTCGGATCGTCATCTATCTGCATAACTCTTCTGGCGGCTCTGAGCGGTCAACAATCTCTGCCTGACCCGCTGTATCTGCTCTGTCATCTAATGCACAATCTCTGTACTTCCCATCATACGCTGCCCTACTTCTCCCCAGCAAATGGGGGTCCGACACCTCCTCCCATACAACAGCTCAAAGGGCGGCATACTAATGCTCGAATGATGGTTGTTGTTGTAGGAAAACTCCGCTAAGGGAAAATATGTGTCCCAGCTTCCGCCGAAATCTAGCACACATGCTCGAAGCATGTCCTCGAGCGTCTGAATCGTCCGCTCACACTGTCCGTCAGTCTGCGGGTGGTATGTGGTACTAAAATGCAACCTCGTACCCAACTCCTCATGGAATTTCTTCCAAAATCTGGAAGTGAAACGCACATCTCGATCTGAGACAATCGAGATTGGCACCCCATGTCGCGATACCACCTTTCTCACGTACAATTCTGCCAGCCTCTCAGCAGAAGAGCTCTCACTGATGGCAAGGAAGTGAGCACTCTTCGTCAACCTTTCCACAATCACCCAAATTGCATCGACACACCTAGCAGTCCTCGGCAACTTGGTGATAAAATCCATGGTGATATGTTCCCACTTCCACTCGGGAACCTCCAATGGCTGCAACTTGCCATGCGGACGCTGGTGCTCAACCTTAACCTTGCGACAGGTTAAGCACCTCTCAACGAACCATGCTACATCTCTCTTCATACAGGGCCACCAATACTCCTTTTTAAGATCTAGAAACATCTTAGTGGCTCCGGGATGGATCGAGAATCTTGATTTATGTGCCTCCTCCATCAATATGGTACGCATTCCTCCAATAAACGGTACCCAAATCCAACCCTAGAAGGTCATAAGCCCTCTGCTATCGGTCACGAACTCTGCCCGATAACTCGTTCTCTCTTGCGGTTCTCCGGTCTTACTGCCTCAGCCTGAGCCCCTCTGATGGTGTCCAATACCAGAGTCATCACTGTCAATCTCATACAAATATCCCGAATCGGGGCGCTCTCTACTCTACGACTCAGGGCGTCGGCCACCACATTAGCCTTGCTCGGGTGGTACAGGATCTCGCAATACTTCAAACTCTTGTGATCCGTGTATATCGTACTCCGAACCCCATACAGGTAATGGTGCCAGATCTTGGGGGAAAACACTATAGCCCCCAACTCTAGATCGTGGGTGGGATATCTTGCCTCATGGGGCTTCAGCTGCCTCAATGCGTATGCGATCACATGCCCCCTCTGCATCAACACCGCGCCCAACCCAGATATCGATGCGTCACAATACACCACGAAGTCCTCCAACCCCTCTGGAAGAGTCAACACCGAGGCTTCGCATAATCTCTGGCGAAGAGTCTCAAATGAGGCCTGCTGCTCTGGGCCCCAGCTGAACACTACACCCTTTCGGGTCAATCTGGTGAGAGGAACAGCAATCTTGGGGAAATCCCTGATGAACCTCCGATAATAGCCGGCCAACCCTAGAAAACTCCTGATCTCAGAAGGAGATTTCGGCACCTCCCAACTCATTACCGCCTCGATCTTGGCCCGATCGACCAAAATCCCCTCTTGGTTAACGAGGTGACCAAGGAACTGCACCTCTCATAACCAAAAATCGCACTTAGAGAATTTGGCCTAAAGCCTCTCCGATCTCAGCACGCTGAGGATCTCCCGCAAATGCTCCTCATGTTGCTCCCTGGACTTTGAATACACCAAAATGTCGTCAATGAACACAATCACTGATCGATCCAGCATCGGTCTGCATACCCTGTTCATGAGATCCATGAATGCTGCATGCGCATTGGTGAGCCCGAATGGCATCACCACGAACTCGTAATGCCCATAACGAGTCTTGAACGTAGTCTTCTGGATATCCTCCTCGCGCACCCTCATCTGATGGTATCCAGATCTCAGATCAATCTTGGAAAACCAAGATGCTCCCTGCAGCTGATCGAACAAATCATCGATCCTCGGCAAAGGATAACGGTTCTTGATCGTTAACTTATTCAGCTCTCGATAATCTATGCACATTCGGTGCGAACCATCCTTTTTCTTCACAAACAGGATTGGTGCTCCCCACGGCAAGCTGCTTGGCCGTATAAACCCCTTCCCCAGCAGCTCCTGAAGCTGCGAGGATAACTCCTGCATCTCTGGAGGTGCAAGGCGATATGGCGCCTTGGCGATAGGTGCTGCCCCCAGAATCAAATCAATGCGAAACTCCACCTGCCGCTCTGGAGGCACACCCGGTAACTCCTTAGGGAAAACATCTGGGAATTCACACACTATCAGGACCTCCTCAACCGCACTCGGTCTCCCTGCACCAACCCTCGTATCCGTCACATACGCCACAAAACCACTACAGACCTGTTGTAGACTTTACCTCGCTCTAGAAGCCGAACAAAACGCTGAATCGGGACGGGTACCCTCGCCATACACAGTAAGAACTCCCCCACTTGGGTCTCGTATAGTCACCAGTTGTCACTCGCAGTCAATAACTGCTCCAAATCCACTCAACCAATCCATGCCTATGATGACACAGACATCCCCCATCGCAATTGGGACCAAATCAATAGGAAACTCTACATCGAAAATCTCCAGTACACATCCTCGAATCACCTCCGTGGCATATACTGCTCTCTCGTCGGCAATGAAAACTCTCAGAGGTCGACTCAATGCCTCTCGACTAATGCCGATGTGCCGACTAAAAGCCAACGATATAAAAGATCGACTCGCACCCGAGTCAAATAACACCAAAGCAGGTACATAATTCACAAGAAAAGTACCTACGCATATCATAATATAAGCATAAAATCTAAAACATTAAATAATTACATGAAAGAATACATACCAGCCACAACATCGGGCGCTGCGGGAACCTCCTCCGCGGTCAACTGGAAGGCTCTCCCTCGCGCCTTCGGTACCTCGGCCTTCACTGGCCGGCTCTCAGTAGCTCTGATAGCAGCAAGGGCAGATCCCTGTGGTGCTCCCTGGGTAGTCCCTTGCAACAGCGGACACTCTGCCTTCCGGTGTCCGGTCTGGTTGTAGTGAAAACACACTGCAAAACCCCTTTGAGCAGTCTTTGGCCATATGCCCCTCCTTGCCACACTTGTAGCAAGATGTCGCTCTACAAACTCCATCATGACCCTTGCCGCACTTCCCACAAGTGCGGCCCTTCTGGCTCCCTACCCTGGAATCAGCAGGCTTGGCCCGCTTGGCTGCCGGCTGAGACTGTGCTGGTCGCCGATCCCTCCCCTGAGACTCTGCCTCCTCCCTCACCTGAGTCTCTAGCTCGATCTCCCTCTTCCGAGCATTTTGCAGAAGCTCGGTAAATGTCCGGTATGAGGAGTTCGACACGAACACCCGAATTTCTCCCCTCAAAAAACTCAAATAACGGCTCATTCGTGCCTGCTCAGTAGACACGTGTTCAGGGCAGAACATTGCCCTCTCATGAAACATCCTGGTAATAGCCGTAACAGACTTCGTACCCTGCTTGAGGGTCAAAAACTCCTGTGCCAACCGATCTCGTTCCACCAAGGGAACGTACTCATCACGAAACATGGTGGTGAACCTCTCCCAAGTCACCGCAGCAAGCTCTATTGGAGAATAGTGTGCTGTCGCGAACTTCCACCAGTCCTTTGCCCCTAGTCGAAGCTGGTTCAGCGCAAACCGAACCCTCAAGTGCTCCGGACACGAGCAAGTATAGAAACATCCCTCAATGTCAGATACCCATCTCATCGCTGCAATCGGATCCTGCATCCCATCAAACTCTGGTGGCTTCGTGTTGCTGAACTCCCTGAACAACAACGAGTCACCCCCTTGCGGACTAGCAGCAGCGACGGCTGCAGTGGCCGCTGCGACAGCAGCCTCTAAAAGAGCGGCATAATGCTCGTCAAAAGTCTCAATCAGCATGGTCTTAATAGACCCAAACATCTCTGGTATCTCTGCCCTGATGGCCGCAGCCACCTCTTCATGGATGATCCGGCGGATCTCCTTATCACTAGTCTCGCTGCTCTCTGGCATAAGCCGTGTCCTCACCATGATCTACCTCTGAAATACAACATACAATATATTAGAAATTCATTCGAGCATACTTGCACTCGATAACGCATCACTCCTTGATCTATGGCATCCTGAAGATTCTTACTTGAATTGTACACCGCCCCGGTGTTTTCAGTAGTACGGGCCCAATACTACTGTCCGCACCGTATCGGTGTACACCCCAAGTCCTCCTCTTAGGATCCCAAGTCCCAAGTACTCTATTATGCATAATCCACTCTCTATAGATCTCTCATAGCTCCTCACTGCTACCTACTCACTCTCAAGCATCTCATAGCAGCTCACCTTCCCCTAGGCTAAGGCATCACAAATCAGGCCACCCTAGTCCTAATAGGAATACCTAGCCCACTCTAGTAAGAGGATACATCATATAAATCTCATAAACATATTACATAAGGGTATTTTGGGAAATCACCGTTCGGGCGCTGACTAATCGTATACACGTCTCTGCTCTGTGTTTCTCTAAAAATCTTTTACTTCTTTTAGAAAACTTGGTTCTCTTTTGAAAATATTTTCCAAATCCTCAGTTTGAGTTCAAATACTCCTGAAGGTGTACCCGAATCCCTCAAACCAAGGCTCTGATACCAACTTGTAACACCGTAAATTTCCAAAACAATTTTTTGCATTTATAAAAACATAATTCATTTGTAAATCATAAAAACATCATTGTTTGAAACTCAATTTATAACATATAACAATCCCAAGATCTCATAGTATAAAAATCCCGTGTGTGTACTGATCAAGCCGGTGCCTTCCCGCGATCCTCACTAGTACCTGAAACACATAACACAAAACACTGTAAGCACAAAGCTTAGTGAGTTCCCCAAAATCCCACATATAACACATATTAGCCACTCGAGGCTATAACTTTGTGGGTCCGTGCACCCAAACTCTGTGAACCCTCAGGTTCTAACGCTGCAAGCATGCACAGCATAAATCACATAGAAGAATGCAGTGCAACAAACAATATATATAAAACACTGTATCACATAACTCTATTTACCTACTCAAGGTAAAGTATAGTGAGAAGACTCACCTTGCGTATCTCGGTAACTCGTAAATCCCTGAAATCACTAGTGCTCGATCTCCCGAGCTATAGTCCTCCTACACACAAATATATCTCTAATTAACACTTTCCCAACTAGGATTGACTAACTCTATCAAGTCAACACCGGTCAACCCTGGTCAATGGTCAACATTCAACCCAACTCGCCGAGTCTGGCGTGGAATTGCCGAGTCCCTACGAGGACCCGATTCCTCTGAACCCCTTTCGACTCACCGAGTCACTCACCCAACTCGGTTACCCAATCCCTGGTTCGAAAACACAGAATAACTTGCTCCAACTCGCCGAGTCTGCCAATGGACCCGGCAAGTGCATTCCATGCATAACCCAAACGACCATCTGAGGTCAGATCTGTTCCACTAGCTCATAGATCCAGTCTTTCCAAGCTTATTTATCACGTAAAGTTTATGTTTTGGCACTCATATCACACCTATTGACTCATAAATGGTGTTTTAACCTCACACACAATGATCCAAACCAAAACCTCCATAGACTCATATAAAGCTTGGACAAAGAGGCACTCTGGACCTCTATGGGTCTAAATCCAGAACCTAACTCGCTTAAGGGACCATGAGAGCACTAGATCTAGTTACAAAAGGGCTCAATAAGCCCTAAATCAACATGAACATCACCTCAACAGAAAATGGTTCGAAAATAGTACCTCAAACGTGATGTTTTGGACCTCAGATCTTCAGGAAGTTAACCCTGTTGCTTCCTCTTGGCTAAAGCTTCCTTTCCCTTGCTAGACAACACCTCCAAGGTTGATAATGGCTCCTTCTCTCACTCCAAACGCTCAAGTTCACTAGGGTTTCGCTCTGGGGGCTGGTGAGCACAAATGACGGCCACAAGGTCCTTTAAATAGGCCCCAAACCCGAGAAATTAGGGTTTCATTAAACAGCGTGGACTCGTCGAGTCCATGAATGGACTCGCCGAGTCCGGTCATGAAATAGAATGAACATCTTCATCCCTACTCGGCGAGTCTTGGTGCCAACTCGCCGAGTTCCTTCACAAACCCCAAAAAAATAAATGACTAATAATATACCTGGGAATCCGGATGTTACATCGAAACTCTCTCAATTAACTCAGAATTACACTTAATCTTATAAGTATAATCATATTTACTTAACCTTAGTAAATCATGACGAATATCTTTGTTACTCTTGTGGTGGACTTGATCAACACACAACTTTGTGTACTCGATCTCCTAGTCCTTCAGTTGACACTTTGTCAACGAATTAGTCTAATTTCCAAATATGAAATTTCTCATTCATCATGCAACCAAGTTGTATTATTCAAAGTTTCTGTCCAATTGAAACTTGGGCGATGAGAAACTTTCCCTATTTGGTAAATTCTTGACATTTCCACACATAACATAATTAAGAAACAAATCCATTATTGCTAATAACAGAAACATTCAAACATCAATTTTTCATACACGCCATTGCAAGGATAAATATAAAATCAAAATCTATTTGATTGCGGAAAAATTTGTCCTTACAATGCAATTAATTGAAAAACTATGTTAATACATATCTCTTAGCAATCTATTCTAACTCTAAGTAGTAGCTTAAGAATCCAATCTTCAAGCAATGCGATTGAAATCCATTTCTTCACGATTAGATTCTGCTCACTTCTTCCTTTAAGTTTCCTTTCCTTTCTTCGATCCTACAAAACATCAATTGTAATCTTATCACATCATGTATCAAGAATCTACAATATGAACATAAAAGAGTTAGTTAATGGATTTTACCTAAAGCAGAGCCATACGTTTTGACTCTCTCATCTCTTAGATCTCTTAGGTAAATAGGGTAGCTTCGTCTCCAATGTCCCTTCTCTTGGCAATAAAAGCAAATTGACTCTTTTGGAACAGCGCATGGAACTACTTCAGACTTTGCCTTTCTCGCATGACTCAACGATTTTGGACACGTGGCACTCATTCGGCGAAGGTGACGTGGCCGACGCCACCTATGCGAAATTTCTCGGTTTTCGCGCCAAAACTTCTAAATACCTTAACTTTCGCATACGAGCTCCATTTTTGATGTTCTTTATATGCACGCGTAGGTAAAATTACGCTCTACAACTTTTGTTTAGACTTCGTCGGCTAATTTTGACTTTAATTTTTATATTATTATTTTTAACAGACCGGGACAGGAAATCTGTTAAAAATTCATAACTTCTTCATCCGATGTCCGTTTTTGTCTGTCTTTTTATCGTTGTGCTACAAATGACGAGATCTTTGATTCTCGTTTAGTTCGTGTCGGCTAAAAATTACTCGATCTAAAATTCAAGTTGTTAGCTGTCTACTGCTAAGCTGAAACTTCGAAAAATCAGAACTTCTTCATACGAAGTCAGATTTTGGCGTTCTTTTTATACATACTCTCGGTGTAATGAGCACTACTACTTTCATTTAGATCACTAAGGCTAAAAAGTAGTTTATCAAAAACTCACTTTTTACGACATTCGGCACCGTGCCGGTTTGTAGCGAAACTTCGACGGGTCATAACTTCATTGTTATAACTCGGAATTCGGCATTCTTTATATATCCGGAAACCTTGAGACATATACTACAACTTGGTTAAGATTAATCCTTCTAAATAATCTTCCATAAAAAAGGCATTTTAGATGCTTATCGTCTCTAAATTGACTAGCCCGGATCTACGAGCGTTATAATTATCTCCCGCTTTGGATGATTACGTCCCGAAATCATCAACAAAAATAGGACTTGTATAATGATTCCATATGTTATCTTTCCATACTAAGTAATAACCATAATGCTCAATCTTACACCTGCTCTTCGTACTAGGTTGGACTTTCAATCGTAACCTACAAGTTACAAAATAAATCCTTATTGAGGAGTGTTTCTTCTTCTTAAGATAAGTACTTCCCCTTATCTATTGTAACAGATCAATGGGTCATGTTCTAATGACCTTCATCGGATGATGCAACATCTAGACTCAAGTCTCTTTGAGTCAACTTCCAGAATGGAATATACCTTCGTTTGTATCTTAATGTGATATAATCACATTTTAGCATATAGCATTTCCAGCTACAAGCTTCATTAACAATGAGCGTGATGCTATCGATCGCAATAATTTCAACCTTCTAACTTTAGTCAGATGCTACATCGAACTTGGTCCTCTGAACCATGTAACAAACTCATCGTATTTGGACTCAATTTGATATGACCACTAGGGTCGAAATAACAACCAACTTACTAGTCATTACCAAAACAAGGGTAATGACATATCCGAATAAAACGGAATCAATCACTAGTTTCTTGGTAACCTTGTGACTTTCCCTGATCCAAGCATGAGTCTTGTGCTTCCAGCAGTATAGATCTCTACTACTATTCACACCTACTCATACTCGTCCCAAGTACGGTCTCACAGTCCCCAAGTCCTAAAATCACAAAACAATTTAACACATACGAATGTGTCCAATTAATCATAGAATTTTCCTAGACTCTACTAGGACTTCTTACACGTGTATCTTCAATCATCAATTCTACTTCAACTTGGTTGGTGATGGAAATTCCAGACGATGGGACAACTTCAAGAATTACACCAACCATTCATCATCCTGCCAATCGGAGGTGTACTTCAGACGTACCGTACCCCTCTAAACGTTCCGTTATTTTATTAGAGGTATTCTAAAGGCAGGATACCACTCTTATGATATCTTCTTATAGGTATCATTCACTATCATAAGCTTTTCATTTCCTCCATCTACTCAATTCTCTACGAGTCTTCACCATAATGTTTTGTACACCCAAGCAGACGTTTGGTGTACTGGGCGAGAACATAAGATAGGAAAGCTTTATTTACGATAAACGTATAAATCTCCTTATCACTCCGAAACGTTTACATGTTAGTTCTAATCTCGTAATCATACGCTTAGAATCCTACACACATAAAGTTTGTTGGGTCAAAATATGGTTTATACTTTGCTTTTCTGGACAATTGTATTTTTCTGTAATATTTTTGGAGTTTACGATCATGTTTATGGTTGAGTTTACGACCGTAAACCCATTTACGGCCCATGTTCTCCAAGTATAAATATAGGTGTTAGGGTGAGGAGTAGAGATTGATGAACACTAGAGGAGCTTAAGTGTGTGCATTTGAAGGTGTTCTAGAGAGAGAAACTAGAGAGCATTTTGTGTGTGTGAATCTTTTGTATCCGGATCTTCATTCTAATCAATTCATACATAGATTCATATTATTCTTCTTCTCCTTCTCTTCTATTTGATCTGACATCATCCGTTTGATTGGGATTCCGCACCATCAAACAGATCTGATTGATACACAGGCAAATTAGGAACTTACAATTGGTTTCAGAGCCTAGTTGTATCAGTCAATTTTGTCAGATTTGGGGCATAATTTGATCTTATTTTCGAAATATTCTTGCATTTTTAGATAGATCTCTGAAAATTAAGGAGGGTTTGTTCTTCGTGATTTTCATAAAAAAAGGTTTTTGATCGAGTTTTGGAGCTTCAAAGTCGAAAAATCGGTGTTTTTGGTCGGAGTTTGCAGCCGGCGGCTAGGGTTTCGGAGTTCACGGCCGGAAACTGTTCACGGTCGCCGGAGGATTGCGGCCGGTGTTTGCGGTCCGAGGAGTTCACGGCCTCGGTTTGCGGCCTCGGAGTTTACAACCTCGCAAGAAGCAGCCTCGCCCTCACATAGCTCCTTGGCCTCGCAACCAGCTTCGCTTCGCATTTAAAAAAATAGGACGCGACTTTGGAGGTGCTTGGGATCGAACCGGCGACCTCCAGCTCACATTCCTTCAGCACCTTACCAACTCCTCTAGGCCACAAGTTGATACATTCCTTCCCCATTTAATTCATAACCCGTCTTTTTCGATTCAAGTTTCGCATTTTTTACACTTTCAGCCCAAAATTCAATTCCTTTTAATTTTAAATTTCTTTTTCATCCAAAATAAAAAATAATAATAATAATAAAATTAAAAATAATAATAATAAATAAATTAAATTAAAATTAATAAATAAAATTATATTTTAATTTTTGACTTTTATTTTTTAACTTTTGACCTTAAATTTTAACTTTGACTTCCAAGTTTGACCTTTGACTTTAAACTTTGACTTTTTCGTTTAATTTTTAAATTTTCAAATTTAGTTTTTCGGTTTGACTTTTGAGTTTAACTTTTTAAATTTGCCTTTTAAGGTTGACTTTTGAGGTTTATAATTAAAGATTTTGACTTTTGAGTTTAACTTTTTAAATTTGACTTTTAAGGTTGACTTTTGAGGTTTATAATCAAAGGGTTTGACTTTTAAATTTGATTTTGGGTTTTTAGTTGTGCTTTTTAATTGATTTTAAGGTCTACGAGTGAGTTGAAAACATGAAAGAAAGTCGTCAGGATATGTTAAGACAAAATTTCAACATTTTCGATTATATCCCTAGAGAAACCCTCGAAACTCAGTTGCAACGATTTACTACACTTACTACTGAGATGAATATAGCTGGGATCTTCTTGTCTAAGTTTGAGATAAACAAAAAGCTACTCAATTCACTTCCAAAATCGTGGGATATGAACGTGGCTATCATCAAGAAGAAAAAGATCTCAATCATCTTAGTCTTGTTGATGTAATTCAAGAACTTGATGCTTTGAAGTGCAGAGAAACAATGAGTTCTGAAAACATTCCGGTCACTGAAGTTACATGTACTCCAGCTTGTGAAGCTACGATTAAATTTCTTTGGGAACAAATTGATTTATTAAAAAGAGAAGTTGAGGACCTAAGATACGAAGGATATCAACTCAGGAAAGGACAGAAACCCATGAAGGCTGAATTAGAAGCAAAAATCAAAGACTTTAGGAAGCTTCAGGAAGAGTATAGCAACAAGTGTGAAAATTATGACTATATTAAGAGACAACTTGTTGCTGTAACTGAAGAACTTGACACTTTGAAAATTAAGTGTGGAAAAACAGACGTTTGTTTCAAAAATTATACTGCGTCAAGTCAGACAGTCGAGTCATTATTTGAAACCCAATTAAAATTCAAAGATAATCAAAACCAGGGTCTAGGGTATGATAGTGTTCCTCCTCCTTTCAATCATAACTACACATCCATCCCTATGACACAGGAAGAAATTGCCAGGGAGGCACATATTCAATATGGCAAACGAGCTGGATTTGTGTCAGGAGGAGTTATTAATGTTGAAAATACTAATGCTTCTACTTCATGTGCAGGTAAAGTAGCAGAAAATGAGAACAAGGAGAACACTACTGAACAAACCAATGACTCTTTGAACTCATAATTTGTTGCTTCGAATTCTGTTACTCCTAACAAACCTGCCGTTGAGAAATACAGGCCACCAATTCCAGTGAAGCAGAGTGCCTATTGTAACTGTGAGTGTAGGAAAAGCAAGAGACAAGGCAAGGATACGCCACCAGGGGCAGGAAGAAATAACTCTACAGTGAAGAAAAAGACTTGTTATCACTGTGGAACACCTGGACATATTGCCCGAAACTATCCAAATCACGCATACGTTCCCTACTATGCACAAGGCTGGCATAACGCGCCAAGAGGGAGATACTCCAAAAGAAATCCCTCAAGGTCACGTTCAGACAATAGCGACTGGAACGCGCAAAAGGCGAAGAATCAAACCTACAAGGCCAAGAATCCGAATCCCAAGAGAAATAAGGGAATGCCGGCCAAGAAGCCAAATCCAAGAGATGCTCCTGTGAAGCCAAAATCAAAGTCATCTTAAAGGCCGACATCAAGATCAAAAGCAAGCACTGAACCACCCATCAGATCAAAAAAGAAATGGGTTAAACCCAACTACAAATGGTTTCCCAAGGCTCAATCTCCCAAATCTTCAAACGATTCTAATATTTCTATATCTTCTGTTTCTGATAAACAGGACATGCCATGGGAGAAAGTACCTTGCGTTGATGACAAAGGTCGACCCAGTTTCAAAATGGACTGGGTTCCAAAGACCAACTGATCCCGCTCTGTGTTGGAGAAGCTATGGAGGCATATCATCAGACTTCGGCTTGTTGGTAGTGGTTGCTCCTGGCATATGATTGAGGACATCTCTCAACTGTACAACATTCAGACCTTTGTTGAGAGTATGTGTCCTTTTGCGGGAAAGGAAGAAAGGAAAAGATCACAAATAGGGTTAGTGCTTAATGATATGAAGAATTTTCGGATCTGTTCTGAGGTTATGCTTGCTGTTCTCAGACCTTCTGAATGCATATTCAGTCGGTGAATTACGGTTTGCGTTTTCTTCTCTATACTCCTGAGTTTTTGTTAAGCTGATTCGCTTTAAAGACTAATTTTTGTTTTATGATAGTTTAAATTTGCGCATTTACTTTCGTTTCTCTCCTATGCACAAATTTAGGGGGAAAAATAAAAAATTAATAATAATTTTAAAAAAAAATCCAAAAACATTACAAAATCAGTAAATCCAAACAATATGGTGTAAATGAAATGTGCTTGTAAGAGATGTTTCGGGAAATGAAATTATCAAGTGATAACGAGCAATCTGAATCGGCGTAACGTACCTAAGTTGAATCGTCTACGCTCTGTTTTCGATGCGCTGGTAGGCACGAAAAAATTTAAATGGACTTGACTAGGCAGAGTTGAACTTAAGAAATTTTTAGTCTTGACAAATCTTGACCTAGTTAGATCCGTTCAGCCTGACAATACGACGCTCAGATAGGTTGAGCAGGGAGATATAATGGGAATCTACCGGTCACACTAAATAACCCGTATCTAGAATTGTGGATTCACTTTTCCTCGATGTGCGGATTTTGTCCTTAATTCCGGCTGGATGGGGCGACTGGTAAATTCCAATAAATTAGTTCTGTAGAATATCATTTTCTTTTTTTTTTGGTCTGTTAGTCATATGTTGTCTCTTTTGCGTGACTTCCAATCCAACCTGGTACACAACATATGCAACTCTATTTCTCTGTAGGCTATATATATGAAATTCCTCTCATCTGTTAGCCATATGCTAACTCCTTTGCGTGACTTCTAATCCGACCTGGTACATAGCATATGCAACCTTCTACTTCTCAACCCCTCTGAAACAATAAGTAATAGAATTCTGAATCTATCCTCTCTTTGAATGGTTGTCTGCTCACCCGGTGTAAGGATTACTCTGGAAGTTCTTGATGGCTGGGGCATATCAGGAAGTGGGAAACATGTTATAATACACTTAAAATTGAACACATACAGATTGTCTGTAGATCTCGCTGCTCAATTTAGGTGGACAACAATATCCCTGGTCGTCGTCAGCTTAATGGTCCTTAAGATATAATATCTAGAAACTTAGGATCAGATATAATATCGAGGAACTTGAGTTCATCTTGTCTTGTAACAAAAAGTATGTCCTAAATTTGTCACAATTTTTCATGTTTAAGTGGACCACAATACCGGCGATCGACCAGACAAAGACGTGAAGATAGAAGGTACTGACAAGTGGATAAAGGTTGTCTAAAAACTTTGATCCCAAATCACTCTTAAAGTTAGATATCATTTTTTTTGTTAAATTTGTCATAGTTTCTTCTAATTTAAATATTAGGGGAGAATTAAAAATTAAAAATAATGAAAAAAAATCAGAAAAATTCAAAAATCAAAGAAAAATCAGAAAAATTAAAAATCCAAAAATAGTGTTATTTCTGTTTTATTTCTTGTTCAGAAAAATCAAAAATCCAAAATATTTTTGTTTCTGTTTTAATTTGTGTGCTAAGTTTTCTTTTAGTTTTGTTTTGTCTTGAAAGGTGATTTCAGGTATAGATAAGACTCATGGAGTTTGTGTCGAAGATTTCTGAGCAAAGGCTTCGTCCGTGAGCATCGAAGAATTCTCATTCGAAGGAGCAAGAAATGAAGATTATTCTTTCAACATTCAATCCTTCAACCCCAGAAGCAAGGTGAAGCAGAAATTAAAGATTATATGACGGATTACATTGAAGCCTCCTCAATCAGTCTGTTGCTATCGTTGTACCTACTGAAGTGATCCAGAAGATTTGTTCTCTTTGAAGATTCTCAAGCTGAAAGCATTATCTTTCAAGAATCTTTTCAAGTAGCCTCCTCACCCAATGTGCGTTTAATGTCAAATTTTGAAGAAAATCCCAACTGCTCAAGATGAAGTCATTCATTGAAGATTCATATGTTCATCCTGATGCTGTGAAGAAATCGAAGGTTAAAGCTAAAGCCAAGCTCCCATTGAAGATTGACAAGAAGAGCCAGCTACTTTTTAGGGGGAGCTTGTAGGGTTAATTAAGAAAAGAAAGCTACAAACCAAGGGGGAGATTGTTGGGTCAAAATATGGTTTATACTTTGCTTTTCTGGGCAATTGTATTTTTCTGTAATATTTTTGGATTTTACGGTCATGTTTACAGTTGAGTTTACGACCGTAAGAACCTTACGGCCGTAAACCCATTTACGGCCCATGTTATCCGGCCCATGTTCTCCAAGTATAAATATAGGTGTTAGGGTGAGGAGTAGAGATTGATGAACACTAGAGGAGCTTAAGTGTGTGCATTTGAAGGTGTTCTAGAGAGAGAAACTAGAGAGCATTTTGTGTGTGTGAATCTTTTGTATCCGGATCTTCATTCTAATCAATTCATACATAGATTCATATTATTCTTCTTCTCCTTCTCCTCTATTTGATCTGACATCATCCGTTTGATTGGGATTCCGCACCATCAAACAGATCTGATTGATATACAGGAAAATTAGGGACTTACAAAGATTCCAGATCCGGTCTTCACCACAAACCTACCACTTTTATGTAAGATCATAATAGGATCGCTTTATATGTAAGATCGTACATGGGATCGTAGGATCGGGATCCGATCCAATCCTACCACTTTTAGAAAATTGACAATTTAATCCATATTTCAATTTTTTTTAACCTATTTACTAATTGACCCAGTCTTCTTACCCACATTTCACCGAATTTTACATTTGGGAACATAGTGGAAAAATTAAATTTATTAAAGGTGATTATGGTAAAACTAATGAAACCCGTTAGTTTTGGTAACTCTAAATCCTCATTAAATCTGGATTATCATGACTTGCTTCCAAAGCAACTAATGACGGCCCAACCCTAATGAAACCCTAATCTCATTTAATATATAAACAATTTTTCCTCTTCAGAAGATGGTTACAATTTTAAGCTCTCGTTTTTCATCATACTTTCACAGAATCCTCTAGTAAATTGGCTTACGATCTCTGTGCCTAGAATCGTAAGTGTTCACTTGGATTATCATAGGCTGAATTTCTTGTAACCCCGACATAGGGTAGAAATATCAGTTCGGAAAGTGATATCACGGTCCAAGTTGGTATCCAGATCTTCACCACAAACCCTAAATTTCCCTACAACATTTCGGTGGGATCTTAGTATTCCGATCGTGCAAACCCGAAAACAATCATATATAAAATTCTGATCTTAATAACCTTGGTAAATAGTTTGGTTTGCCGTTTAAAAAACAAAAGTTGTGCAATAGTTTTCTTTTTAAGTTACTTATCGTATAATTGTATTTAATATAGTAGATTTTAACTAATAAACGGGTATCAAATCGTACCTATGTTCCATTGGGCCATTCAATATAGTTGAATTTATTCATTCCGGTTTGTTTGACTTTGACATTTCCACCATAATAGTATACAATATGATAGAGTTACGCGATCGAAATAAACTATAGGTGTTATAAAAACGTTAAAAAAAATAAATTATCTTATTAAATACAATAATTAAAAGATAGGTATTCAAAATATTAAATTATATATCTTTTGTTGTCATGACATTACCTATTAAAATTAATAAGCAAATATCATAATATGATCCAAATAATAAAAACTTGGTTGTTGTCCAAACTGCCCCTACCTTTATTTCTAATATATATATTTTTTGAACGGCAAATAATTATATATTTCTAATAATTAATTAGTAAAAAGCTGCTTGTAGTGTGTTGTGTTAACTAATTAATCTAAAATCCCAAGTCATCTAAAACTTCCGTCCACTTATGCTATTCCAAACTTTGCTCCGCCAAGATCATTTTTTGTCACTGCAATAAAAATAAGGAGTAGATTAATTAGTTTGTCGTTTCAAAAAAAAAAAAAAATAAGGTCATATTAACAAAACCCATTAAAAAAAAACTTAATGAAGAAAATTACAAGTACACTTATTATTCAATTACTCTTGAACAATTTAGTGCTATTCTTGAATATTCATAAATTTTATAGTAGTTAAGATTATAATCGTAAAACTTCTACAATTATTATTAAAATTTTATTCAAGAAATGTAATCAAAATATTTATAATATCAGGTTTTAAGCAAAAATACCCAAACAAATACATATTCATATGCAACTTTAATGAAAAGTAAACAAATCCACAGGTACAAAAACTTGCATACTTTGTATGCCCAATTCAAGAAACTTAAAACACTTTTTAGTGGGTCGTACATTATGCATAACATGTTGTACCTTCATAGTTAGTTGTACGATACCTTATGTATATAGTACCCAGCACTTTCTGTATACTTCAGAAGAGTACTTTACCATTGTACATTATGTATTAAATGTTGTACGTCGTGCATTGTTAGTTGTACGTTGTTGATTTTCTTACCTAATAGCCCGTAGTTGATGCGATACTTGCATAGTGTCTATCCACCACCTCAATTAGCTTATTTGCTATTGCACTTGCATAAACGGAAGACCCTTCACAAATCTGAATTCAAACAATTTTTTTTGGAATTTCTTATTTTTAAATAATAGAAAAAGTTAAATATATATAATAAAAAAAAACAATATAAATTCCTTTATCCTTTTATTTATTATACCATTCTACTTCATTGTATAATGAAAATTTTATCAAATTATAACAATATTATTTAGATTCAAAGTAATTTTTCATTGATATAGTGTTAATTTTTCAAAATAGTGTAAATTACAAAATTGACCCCTATTGTATCCCAAAAATACATTTTGAGTCCAGTTTCATGGTCAGTCCAAATTAAAACTTTCATGCAGATTTGGTCCGTGTGATATCCGAAAAGATATCGGAAATTGTCAGAAATGTCCTAATATTTTTAGAAAAATTTCATTTGTCTAAAAAAAATTTTAAACGGAAAGTCCCGATTATTTTATTTTGGTTAAAATTAACAAAAAGCCTTTTTTTCTTTTAAAAGAAAATGATATATTATCGTATAAAATCAAATGATCGGAACTTTTCTGTTCAAAAAAATAATTTTGGGACTAAAGTGAAACTTTTCTGAAAATATTATGACTTTTCTGACAATTTTCCAAAAAAATATAGTTTCAGTCTTTTTTTAGACGACAGTTAACTCAAGGGACTAAATCTGCATAAAAATTATTTTTTCTAGACTGGAATGAAAAAATCGACTTAAAGTGTAGTTTTTACGTTTTATGATATCAAAAAGACCAATTTTGCAATTTACTCTACAAAATAAAATGTTCAATAAAAAAGAAATAAAAATATAATGCTGCAATTTGGTAAGCTTTATAAAATACAATAACATAACACAAAAAATATAAAATATAATGTTGGAGTAATAAAACTAAGAGTAAAATGCTTATAATAAATAAACATATAAAAATATGTTAGTTATTTTTTGGAGTTAGCTATATAAAAATATTGCCTTTTTTTCCAAGAATTTGATGAGTTGTAACGTACAACCCATTAATGCATAACTATCGCTTAAACAGTTGTACCTTTGTATTGAATAGGTAACTGTAGAAATCACCGATGAGTCCACCGGCAACATGACGAAGATCCAATTGAAGTTCATCAAGAACTTTGGAAACGAACAACAAGCAATTAATCTTCTTTTGTTGGACTAATTTGATTGTAACTTCATCATCAATGATTCGAACATCAACTTCCGTGTTCTTCGATTTTCTTTGAAGCCATGAACTCCTCAATGTGGAAGTCGAATTACCATTATACGCTTGTTGATCGTGATCTCCACCACCATTTGGCCTTGTACTGATGCTCTCAACATCTAATGTCGAATCATCTTCGGCTTTGTGTTTTTTCATCCTTCCTCGATTGCATCTCTTTCTCTCTACCAAAATCGTCAGTTCTTCCACTGTTCTTTTGAGCTCGTTTATGTATTCGATTGCGTCTCCTACTACAGATGCTCGATCCGCCTTTTGTTCATCATCAAACAAAATCAATCAGAACTTAAAAGCGAAATTAATCTCTGTATTCAGTCGATTTTACTGTAATGTTCAATTAAACTCGAACATTTCAAATTGAAAGTAGTATTTGTTGTATTTTGCATAATCAAAACGAATTACATGAAGCTGTTATCAAAATTGAGCAAAAGTATGAAAGGGTAATGTATACCTTGGTGGGATTTGGGACTAAGTTCTTCAGAGCATCAAATTTGTCGTTCAATTGTTGTCTTCTGTGCTTTTCTGTAGCAAAATGTTTAGTATCTTTAACATCTCTTCCTTTTCCAACGACTCCACTAATTTCTCCATTGAATTTCAAAATCCCATCTCCTTCATGATACAACTGATGAAGGTCTCCTCTTACCCCTTCTTTCTCCATATCCATATCCCCAAATATCGACCCACCGCCTGTTAAATTATACCCGTTTGGCAAAGAATGAAGCAATTCTCTGAAGAACGGAGGTTGTGGAGGGAGGTTTAATGGAAGTAATGGATCATACGAGTTTTGATCCATGTGGGTCGGGTTTGAAAACGAGATTGATGAGTTTGAGCATCTGGGTAACTGGAAAAGGTTGAGGAGATCAGGTGGGGTTGGATTGGGAGTGATTAAAGGCATGTTTGGGAAACAATTGTTATCGTTTCCGATTTGAATTTGATCATGAGAATGAGTTGTCCAGTTGAGGTCATGGATGATTTGATTTTGGTGTTCCATGTCCATGTTGATGAGCTGATAATCTGTTGATGCTTCAATGGAGGAGAAATTTGGGTTTTGATGGAAGTTGTGGACATGATCCTCTTGATGATCGATGAGAGTAGGATCATAACAAGCACTTCCTTCGTACATTTCTGAATTCACCAGCATTTTGTGTGTCCGATATTGGAAATTTTGTGGGGGTTATATTGGAGGAAACAGAAGTAGTTTCTGGTTACAGGATTAGGAATTAAGCAGAAATCGCCATTGGAGGAAAGAAAGAAGAAATATGAAGGAGAAGTAGGTTGGGAGTAGGGGAATGGAAGTGAAGAAAAGGGCAAGCAAGGAAAGGAAGTTTGTTACTAGGTGTTGCTAGTGGGACCTACAGTCTATCTGTTTATAAAAGATTGTAAATTTTTATAGTTTGTTGTGTCTAGAAAAAAGTAACATGTAAAAATAATAATATGTTTCCATTTAAATCGTACTTCTTATCAAAATATTTGATTTTCTTAATATATGTAGTTATATCATTATAATTTTTTTATAAGAATATCATATTTAAAAAACGGAATTCATCCTGTTAGATTAATAAAAATTTGGTTTATATAAGGATGGAATTATGTTGAGAAATATATTTTTCATATTTTGCATATAATTCTTGAATTTATTTATTTGATCATTATTAGTTATTATGAAACCTTCAGACTATGTATAATGTATTATTATTCAGATTCATATGCTGTTGACCGATTTTAGATGTTTGACTAATGTTCAAAATAGTAGACTGCATGCATGATAATGCTTGAACCCTTGTTTATTATATGTTAATCAATGTTTTATAAACTAGTTTGAACTGAATTACATCGGTTCAACAACGATCAATTTTAAGTCAAATTTTTAAGTTGGATCAAATCAGACGGTTTCTTAAAAAACCGGGTTGAACCGGTGTGATGGAACCGGCAAAAAAACGTTTGGACCGATTTATTGGACTTGTATATTTGGATTTTCCTTAGTCCGCTAAAAGAACAACTCATTTGCAAAGCAAATTGAAAACATTTTTGAAATGTAAATAACTCAAAGGCCGACGCACATCACCGTAGGAATTTTTTTTGGTTGAACAGATGGTCGAACCGTTGGAACCAGCGGTCGAACCGGTTAAATCGGGAATCGGTCACTAGACTGGTTAAACTAAAAAATGACTTTTAAAACATTGATGTTAGCCACTAGAATTTTTATGTTGAATGCGTGTGTGTGTGTGTGTGTGTGTATATATATATATATATATATATATATATATATATATATATATATATATATCAAGGTTGTAAAAATCGTTCGACGTTATCTAATCGGTGGATTGGGGGTTAATGAATT
Organism: Lactuca serriola; assembly: GCF_051521515.1. Lineage (NCBI taxonomy): Eukaryota > Viridiplantae > Streptophyta > Magnoliopsida > Asterales > Asteraceae > Lactuca > Lactuca serriola. The sequence goes on from NC_136408.1 coordinate 116,005,560, forward strand.
AATCGGCTAGGTGGAGATTAATCAAAGGATTAATCGGGGACCATTAATTGTTAATTTCTTAGATTTTAAATAATTAAATATGACTAATATCATATAAAAGTTAGTAAATACCACTAATATCATAACAAAATAGGTTAATATGATAAATAAAACACTAATCATACATCAAATTGTTTCTTTTGAGATATAACTTTTTCAAAGTGTTAAATTTTCATCGGGTTCTACTGTTTCAGTCATTGTGTGTGCAGATATTAAACACTAGGTGCCCTCTAATCGGTCAAGTAGCGCCTAGAATTTAATCGGGACCTAATCGAGATTTTCACAACACCGATATATATATATATATATATATATATATATATATATATATATATATTGACAATACAAGTTTAAAACTTTTATAGAAAATTGCAATATATATATATATATATATATATTGACAATACAAGTTTAAAACTTTTATAGAAAATTGCAAAATTTGTCTCCGTGGTTTGCATTTTTCTTGACTAAGGTTCAAAAAATTTATTTTAACAAAAAATGATCTTTATTTGAGGGTTGATTTGATCTCTAAAACATTAAAGGATTATTATACCTTTTATATACTTGGTTTGATGCCCCCTCCACTCATTTACAATTCCAAACAAACAATACTAGATATACTATTGAAATTTCCTTCTAAAGTCACTTAAGGTAATAACTTATATAGAGTAATTAAACATCAATAGTCTATCTTTGATTTTGTCCTCATAAAGGATCCTTATAATATTCCATTGTAGGGAATCTCAATGTTGTTATGAAGTCCCTTTTTTCAAATTATTGTATTAATGTTGCATTAATCAACATCAACATTGTTGCATAGTGTGGAGGATTGTATCGTGTAGTGTTATAATATAGTTAAATAGTTATCTTATTGAGCATTAATATCCAATACTAACAGAGAATATTGAATACAATTTCTTAATAAGTTCAATCATGAACTTTAGTTGATTTATATCACTCAATGTATAGGTTTGCTTGAGGATTCCCCGAAGGAATTATTACACTTACTAAGTCTGACGGCTTCCGACAATCGAAATCGATCGCAAGTGAGTCTGATGGCTTCCGAATTCAGAGTTAGTTACAGATGTTATTGTTTGTTATTGCCTTGGGGGCATTTTCATCTTTTCTGTAATATTGTCTGTTATAGTTAGTTGTAACTTAATGCATTCAGTCAATAAAAGGATGATCAGTTTTTCTCTCTCATAGTCTTAACATGGTGATTTGTAGCCTTTTTTGAGCATTGGTGGTTTGGAGAGGAAAAGAATAAGGAGAATAAGGTGCTCCATTGATGGAACTTGTAAGGAACCAACATCATCAGCATCTCTTATAGCTTCTGGACCTTAGTAAGTGTCAAAGGCTAAAACTTTATGCCTTAAAGTGGCTAGATCTAGAATATTGTCCCATGTTCTTCATGTTTGAGCAAGTTTAAAAAGAAGGAACTCATAAAGTTGGCAACTTTATGAGTCTCATGAATCCCAAGATCATCATATGTTGTAGATCTAGACTTTGGTTCGATTTCTTATCATTGAATGAGTTTTTGTGCATTTTTAGCTTATTATTACCTAAACTGGACCCTAGACATGTTTTGGAAATGCATGTCTATAAAACTTCCACCTTTATGATAGAATCTGGTATTATAAACCCTTCAGGAGTCGTTGGGCTAAGGACTTTCTCACAATAAGTGCTTAATGATTAAGACATTGTGGTATTTGGCTTTATTTGGAACTAGGGTTGGAGATCTTAATCACCTTGGGTGTCTTAATTGATAAAGTTGGAAACTTTATCCATTTAGACCATATAATTGACCAGATCTGAGCTTTGGAGCTCTTGGAATCAAAGAAAACAACTTAATCCATTAAATTTTTGGAATATCAACGCCCACGGTGTAACGATCCAATTTTCACGTCTAAAAATTTCATTTTTGATTAAGTGATTTGCAAAACATTTGTAACAAAATATCATCCGATCATATCATTTAATAAAAACATGTCTTGTATCTGGAAACCGAATCGTAAAAACATAATAATGTCAGAGTACAAATCCCAAAATAACTCATATTGCGGAAAACAAAGAGTGTGTGTATGATGTGCCACTACCGCGCCAGCTCCTTCCCCTTCGCTGAAGAGGTACCTGAAACCAAAACTGTAAACTGTAAGCACGAAGCTTAGTGAGTTCCCCCATCGTACCACATACCATACAATCACATAGCATACATACTGTCAGGCTATTCTGGGGTGCCAACCTACCCGTACGGCCATTCTGGGGTGCCGACCTACCCGTGTCAAGCAATTCTGGGGTGCCGAGCTACCCATGTCAAGCCATTCTGGGGTGCTGACCTACCCGTCGGTCCTAACAACCTACCCTCGGGGACTAATCCACCCCTACTGCTGCTATCACACATATCATAACATAAACATACTATCAGACATATTTGGGGTGTCCAAACTACCCTTCGGTCCTAACCAAACTTGGGGACTATTCCCCTCCTACTACCACTATCACATATAACATATCATGCCAGCATATAAACATATCATCACATACTGTCAGACATATCTAGGGTGTCAGACCTACCCTTCGGTCCTAACAACCAAACTCTACTACTATCACATATAACATATCATGCCAGCATATAACATATCAGGTAGTAGCAAACCTAGATGATATCACAAAGACAATCATCTAAAATACAACTCCTGCTGGTGGGCGAGCATTGTGGCCGTGGACCCACCGCTATTGGAAGGTAACTCACCTCGTAGTAGTTGTTGATCTGTGCAGGAATCCTCTGACTGCTGCCGCCGCTGCTTCGGAAATCCTCCGACTATAATTCCCACAAAACACTTAGCCTTACACTGCTAACTGTTCTTAGGGTAAAATGACCATTTTACCCCTGACCAAATCAAAGTCAAAGTCAACTTCTAGTTGACCTGACTTGCCGAGTTGGCTCGCCAACTCGCCGAGTCCCTATCCTTCCATTTGTCCTTATACACGTCTCTACTCGTCGAGTTAGGCGATGACTCGACGAGTTTTCCTTCTAAATGAACATCGACTGAATCCTCATCTGACTCGCCGAGTAGTATGAACAACTCGTCGAGATCATCTTCAACTGATACACAGGTCCTGTCCTTGACTCGCCGAGTTGTATGAACAACTCGTCGAGTTCATCTTCATCCTTAAGAAGACTGCCTTGGACTCGCCGAGTCTGTTCATGCACTCGCCGAGTCTCATGAATTTCCAGAACAATGGCTTAGTCCAGAACATTGGGTCACTCCCCGGGACTCTCTAAAACCTTTCCACACTCAACTGGGTCCTTTTGACCTTCAACTGATATGGGACAAAAACCTTGGAATCGCCGAGTCCAAGAATGGACTCGTCGAGTCGGTCACATCCTCTCACTAAATCTTCAGTTTCTGATGTATAACCCTTGATCAAAAGATAGATTTATGCTTCTACAATCGATCTAGCACGTAAAGTTACAACCTTTATGTTTTTGCATGGGACTTTGAGCTCAAAAGGTCCTAAAACAAGCTCTTACAATGCATGCGGCCTTCTTTGAGTGCAAAAGCCACTCCTTTCTGCCTTGTAACCCCTTTAAGGACCTAGATCTGAAACATCAACCCCTAACCATGCTTGCAATCACGGTTGGTGACCAAAATGGCTTAGAAAAGCCCTAAAACTCCACAAAATGGGATCTATCAAAAGAACAAACAAGGTATAGACTTTATACCTTGTATAGACTGCAAATGATGCTCAAAATCGGATCCCTCTAGCCTCCTCTTGATCCTTCAAGCTTTTCCTTCCTTCCTTGGATCACAAAAGCACCAAAATCACTCCAAATGCCTTAGATTGCTTCAATAACGGCTAGGGTTTGCTATGGGGGTCTTCTAGGAGCAAATGGGACGAAGGAGGCCGAGTTAAGGTGTTTAAATAGGGTGCAAACCCTTGGGTTAGGGTTTTTGTCCAGACAGGACCTACTCGCCGAGTCCACTGCTTAAACCCTGCGTCTCATCCCTCTTTTACTCGGTGAGTTGGTCCTTCAACTCGCCGAGTCCAAGGCCAAAATGCAAAACATTTTAAAGAATTAATAAAAGAATATTACCAAGAACCAGGTGCTACAAATCTCCCCCACTTATTTTAGACTTTGTCCTCGAAGTCTGCTGCTCGATCCTGTAACAGATCGGGGTAATGCTCCATCATCTCCTCCGCCGGTTCCCAAGTCCACTCCGACCCCTTCCGGTACTGCCATTGCACCTTCACGAGTTCCACTCTTTTGTTCCTCAAATCCTTCGACTTCCGGTCGAGGATTGCCACCGATCGCTCAATGTAGTCCAGGCTGTCATCAACCTGAATGTCCTCCAAGGGTACCACTACTGAGGCGTCCACCAGGCACTTTCACAGCTGAGAAACATGGAAAGTGTTGTGTATCTGACTAAGTTCGGCTGGCAAATCCAGCCTATACGCCACCTTGCCCACCCGTGCTATAACCCTAAATGGTCCAATGTACCTGGGGTCCAACTTGCCCTGCTTCCTGAATCAGATAATGCCTTTCCATGGCGACACCTTCAGGAGAACCATATCCCCGACCTGGAACTCCAGGTCTGATCGGCGCTTATAGGCATAGCTTTTCTGCCGACTCTGAGCAGTCTGAAGCCTGCTCCGGACCTGCTGAATCTTCTCTGTCGTCTTGAGCACTACCTCAGTGCTCCCTATTACCCTCTGGCCAACCTCGCCCCAACATATCGGGGTCCTGCACTTCCTCCCATATAGCATCTCGAAGGGAGGACGATCAATGCTTGCATGATAACTATTGTTATAGGAGAACTCTGCCAATGGAAGGTAGGTATCCCAACTACCTCCGAAGTCTAATACACATGCGCGCAGCATATCCTCCAGGGTTTGGATGGTCCGCTCGCTCTGACCATATGCTTAGATGTAGAGGTGAAATATACCGTATAGGATGAAAGATATCGAAGGAGTCAGAAGGGAGTCATGGATTTAAAAGGGACTCATGGGTGAAATAGATTCGTTACAATTTTAGGTTGATATATATATATATATATATATATATATATATATATATATATATATATATATATATATATCGAGGTAGGTTCAAATGTTTTTCATATATATTGTGTGCTAGAATGCACCAATAAGAATTGAGTAAACATTAAATGATATCCATATTTATAATTCTTTTTTATGGAAACTAATTTAATTCGTCATTAATGTCAATAATAATATTCTTTTAAAATGAATTCATATATAAAATAATAAGAGTGTATTCTAGGAGAACAAGAGTATATTCTACTAGAATACACCCTCATTCTTTATATTCCATACAACTTTATTGTATTTTAAGTGAGTGAGTCTTAAAATAATGTTATTGCTGACATAAAAACTTATATACGAATTCATTCTAAAAGAATGTTATTGCTGACATTAATGACAGATTTAATTAATTTCCAGAAAGAGAAAATTATAATTATGAATATCATTTAATATACATACAATTATGGAAACCATTTAATATCTATCATTATTTAATTAAATAATAATATAATTTTACTAAATTTCTATTGGTGCATTCTAGCACACAATAAATGTAAAAAAACACTTTAACCTAGCCCTATATATATATATATATATATATATATATATATATATATATATATATATATGTGTGTGTGTGTGTGTGACATCCCCAATTTCACGGCCAGAAAAGACCGATTTGTTTATGCTTTGTTTTTAAAATCAGAGTAACCATTTAAAGAAAATTGTTGCGGAATTTGTCCCCAAAACAAAATATGATAAGAATATATCAAAGCATTTCTTAAAGAAAAGTATTTTCATTATATAACAAAATCTCGGGATGTCATGTTCCGATACAGACACATAAGCATAAACAGAACTTACATTTATTTACATTAATGATTTACATCTCCTTTAATCTCTCAGTGAAATATGTCTTCTCATTGATACCTGTGATAAAAAGAAAACTGAGTGGGTCAGGCTTGGGAGCCTGGTGAGCATATAGGGTTTTCATCCGACAATGTTATATCATATATTTATAAATATGGAACATTCAAACTTGTACAATTTCACCATATAAAAGCAACTCTTATCCCACCCCATCGATCCTCACAACGATACGATCTAAACTCTCATGTCTAAAATTTTCCTCTTTACCTGATCCCTACTCACGGATCTAAAACTAACCTTTTCACCCGAGCCATACTTATGGATCTAAAACTAACCTTTTCACCCGATCCATACTCATGGATCTAAAACTAACCTTTTCACCTGATCCATACTCAAGGATCTAAAACTAACCTTTTCCACTGATTCATACTCACAGATCAATAATTGTACCCAATCCATACTCCCGGACTAGAAACAACTAACTTAGTCTTAATCCATGTCTGATCCATACTCCCGGATCTATAACCGTGCCTAATCCATACTCCCGGACTAGGGACAATTAACATAGTCTTAATCCATGTCTGATCCATACTCCCGGATCTATAACTGTGCCCAATCCATACTCCCGGACTAGGGACAATTAACTTAGTCTTAATCCATGTCTGATCCATACTCCCGGATCTATAACTGTGCCTAGTCCATACTCCCGGACTAGGGACAATTAACTTAGTCTTAATCCATGTTTGATCCATACTCCCGGATCTATAACTGTGCCCAATCCATACTCCCGGACTAGGGACAATTAACTTAGTCTTAATCCATACTCCCGGACTAATAGCAAGTTTATCTCTTTACCTGATTCATACTCCCGGATCTAAAACTAACCTCTTGGTCTAATCCATACTCACGGATCTAAAACTAACCTCTTGATCTAATCCATACTCACGGATCTAAAACTAACCTCTTGATCTAATCCATACTCACGGATCTAAAACTAACCTCTTGATCTAATCCGTACTCACCTTTTATCACCTACCAACAACCTCATCTACTCATGTTCCACCCAACATATTTTTAGATACAAAATACATATATAGTTTAACTCATTAAAACTTATATAATTCATCCATTCCACAATCATCTCAAATAAACAACAATATATTATACACATAGCACGTATTTCATAGCAAATACTTCATACTTATGTGTTAGAAGAAAGTAACTATACACTCACACGTATAAACAACAATATATATACACATAGCACGTATTTTATAAAATACTTTATATCTATGTGTAAGAAGAAAGTGATTACACACTCACTTGATTAGAAGATGATCGGACAGCACTACGACTTGTAGAAGTGGTATTCTTCGGTAGATCTGGAAGATCTTCACAAAAACCGGGCTCCTCGCGGGCAGAGCTTCGGCTCGGTAATAACGCTCTTCGGGATCCACGGGGTTTCGGATCTTGCTTCGGGGCTCGAGAATGATACCGGGGCTTCGGGATATTATTGGCACGCAAATCGAGGCAAAAACTAGAGAGAAGAAAGAGTTTGAACAAGAGAAAATGGCTCATATCGATTTCTATTTATAGGCTGCTGGGTCTAGGATTACGCTAGGCGTAATTTTGGAGTACGCTGGGCGTAATCTTTGGATAAGTTTTGGTATGCGTGCCACGATCTTCAAAAAATCATAACTTTTGCATACGAACTCCGTTTTTGACGTTCTTTATATCCACGCGTAGTTGAGATTATGCTCTACAACTTTCATTTAGACTCCGTTGGCTAATTTTGACTTTATTTTTATTATATTATTTTTAGTAGGCCGGGACAGGAAAACTCCGTTATAAATTCATAACTTCTTCATCCGACGTCCGTTTTCGCCTATCTTTTTATCGTTTCACTACAATTGACGAGATCTTCGATTCTCGTTTAGATTGTTTCGGCTAAAAACCGCTCGATCTCAAATCGAGTATTCGGGCTGCATACCGCTAAGTCGAAACTTAGAAAAATCATAACTTCCTCATACGAAGTCAGATTCGGACGTTCTTTTTATGCACGCTCATGGTTTAACGAACTCTACGACTTTCTTTTAGATCACTAAGGCTAAATATCGTTCTAACGTAAATTCACTATTTACGTCGCGCTGTGTCATGCCGGTTCTGTCCCAAAACTTCGACAGGTCATAACTTCTTCGTTATAACTCAGGTTTCGGCGTTCTTTATATGCACGAAAACCTTGTAACATATACTATAACTTAGTTAAGATTATTCATTCTAAATAATCTTTCATCAAAAATCCATTTTTTTGACGCCTATCGTCTCTAAATTGACTAGCACGGATCTACGGGCGTTACAATATATATATATATATATATATATATATATATATATATATATATATATATATATATATATATATATATGGTATGTGATATTTTGGGGAACTCACTAAGCTTTGTGCTGACACTTTATGTTTTAAATGTTTTTCAGGTATTTTTAGTTTCAAAAGGAAGAGGTCGTCATGATCGCACAACATCCCCCAACATTTCTACATCGGTCATTTATCACTTTCACTCTGATGTTTAAATGATATGATCATTCGATTACCACTGCAGACGTGACATGATGACGTGTCAAAATTTAAAAAAGTGGTGCAAACACTATGTTTTCATTTTTTTTTTTTTGCAATTTTGACATCAATTTTTCAATCTTTTCCAATTTTTACACTAAGTTTTTGATGTTCTTCAATTTGCAACATAAATGACATAAAGATATCCAATTTCCACCCCTATCAATGAAAAACTTCGTTTGTATATAGTTTTTGTTTATCCTATATTTGTAAATAAGATTTGAACCATAAAACCTTAATTTGTTATAATATATACCCATTGGATTTCACTTGTTCCTTGATGTAGTAATTTTATTGGCTTGTTTGTCCCTTTTCCCTCATTATTTAAATAACTTGTTTTAATAACTCAAAACCATGCCTGCCTTTTGGTCATAAAAACATTTATAGTGTATGTTTCTTGACTCGAAATTAAACCACACATGCCTTTAATTTGATGTTAAAACAGAAATAGAGAAACATGGATCGAATTAAAAGAAAGAAATAGATAGTTAACGACTAACTTACACTTTGTTCGATACATAAATCGCATAGATAGGATGTGAAGGTACAAGCATGGAAGCACCCAGACCAATATTAACAATGACACCGCTTTTCCTCTCAACCATTCCTTCAATCACAACTCTTGTTACTAAACTCGTACCTATCACATGCACTTTCATCACATTCATCAAAAATTCTTCTTTAAACTCATGTAAAAACCTAGTCGCATGATAAGTCACCCCAGATTATTCATGTAGCATACTGATTTTTAACACCAAATTTTTCATTTTTAATCAAGGGAAAACATCAATATTATAAAAACCAAGTCGTAAAAATCCCAGGTGAATCAAATATAGTAATCCTAAATCATGTTATCAAATTGTGCAAAATCATAAAATTTGCAAGCCGGATTGTACAGCCAAGTCTTCGCCTTCCCGCGGTCATCTGAAGTACTTGAAACATATTTAATCCACAACTATAAGCACGAAGCTTGGTGAGTTCCCAAAATATTACATACAGCTCAACAAAGTAAACAATTATGGGTTACCAACAGCCTTATGGATTAACAACACATTTCACGGGTTATCAGCAACCTTAGGGACTATCAACAGTCCTTTGGACTCACAGTTGTCCAAGAGATATCAGCAACCTAGTTACACAAAACACATAAACAAGTAATACCTAGTTGCTTAACATGCATATACTACTACACATATAATATAGTGAGAAGACTCACCTCGATATGTAAACGAATAAATCTCACACATGAGCTATCAGTGCTAAAGTCCATCCCACTAAACATATCAACAAACTAAACCCTAATTAGCAATTAAGGTAAATACCCCAAGTCAGCAAGTCCAAATACCCAAATAAATTCTCACTTGGGCAAAACACCAATTTACCCTTCTAAATCCTAAACCCCTCACAGTTGACCAAAAGTCAAATAAGTTGACAACCAACCTTTTGTTGAGTTACGCACGACGTACACCTAGCTCTACGCACGGCGTAGAGTCCTATCCAGAAAACAGGCTAGAATCAAGCTACGATGGGCATAACCCAGATTACACCTCGCATATGGCATCCCTTTCCAAGCTTTATTTTAAGCACTTAATACACTAATACATTTCACTTAAAGCTCAGATCTGGTCCTTAATAGCTCCAAAATGGATAAAGTTTCAAACTTTATCCATTTGCATAGCCCAAACAAATAAGATTCAACCTTTATATCTCAAAGGTACCAAAAATGCATCTTTCTTAACTTAATCCATTAAGTCCAAGTCTCTAATCTTCATATCTGAATCAATATGATGTTTAGATGGATAAAGTTTCCAACTTTATACATAACATGGTCACAAAATTCCAAGATGTACACTTCATGCACTAAAATGACCCAAAAGTGCTAATACAACTTGCATGACTTAATGAACAAGCAGCAAAGCACAACTTTCTAAGTCTAATAGATCCAAAGAGCGTTCCATATAGCTCAAAAGGTGTTGGAGTTGCCTCAATTCCCAAAACACAAGCTCAAGGGACCTAAAGGTGACAAATATGAAAATTAACAAGATCTATGAAACCAATGAGCAAGTTTGAAGCTTTTTACTCACAATAGTCCAAAAATAAAGTAACCTTGTTGGATATATACTTGAACCCTTGTTCTCTACACTTTACCACAACCTTGATCTTCAAGATTCCACCTTCCAATGGAGAAATAAGCTCATAAATGATGTGAAGGATCAAAAACAAGTAAGAAGAGGCTAGTTTTTCTCAATGAATGATCTTAGGTCATGGAGGTTGGTCATGAGAGGGTTTCCCATAAGTTAGAGCCCTTAAATAGGGCTCAAAATCGAAGAATTAGAATTTTGATATGTAGTGATTACGCCCTACGTAACATAACCTACACGATGTGTAGGTCATTAAACTTGCATCCATAAATCGACAAGTTACACCCTGAGTAATTTTTAGTTACATCATGCGTATCACCTACACCTTACGTAACTTTCATACGCTCTGCGTAGGACAAAACCCCCAATTTCCACTTAAATTTCAAATAGTTATAACTTCTTGGTTTCAACTCCGTTTTCGGTGTTCTTTATATGCACAAAAAGGTATTAAAGATCCCCACAATTATATCTAATTACCTTTGACTTAAAACCTAACAAACTAAAATCTTTAATTCATGAAAGAAGTTTGAGACATCACTTTTCCCATTTGACCATTTGGTTCCTACACACAAATCAAGGGCTTATATCTCATAACCACTAATATCAACCTTCAACCTTCAATAAGGTCTAAAATTTACTTCCTCAAATCCCAAAACCTTTATATAATTGAATTATGGTCCACAAACCCTGAACTAAGGAATATATCAAAAACAGGGTGTTACATTTCACCAAAATACCCATGTACAGTTGTTCACTAGGGATGAGCAGTTTGTCCTAAATCCCGATCCTGTACCGGTACCGTACCGGAACCGGTATCGAACCGTACCGAATTTAAAAATATGGTACGGTACTCGGTACTCCAAATACATGAAATTCAGGATTCGGTACATTCGGTACCGGTACTAGTACCGAAAACTGTTACCATTCCCGGTACCGGTACCTGTGATGTTAATTCGGTTTGGTACTCTGCATTGACTTTCGATAAATCGGTTTTGGGAAATCAAGAACGGTACGGGTCGATAGCGGTTTCATCCCACTCTCATCCCTAGTTCACCATAAAACACCTTCTACATCTCCCTAACTTTGGCCACCATATTTTCTCTGGCAAAATCCACAGTAAAAAACTTAATCTTGGTGGTTGTGTGCACCGATACAATCTCATCAGGAACTTCTTTAAGCTTGGATAGGTTTCTGTTAACAAAAATTAGGTGAAGATCCTTTTCAGCTAATTGGAAAGAAAAGGTTTTGCCGATGTCGTCGGTTTTGTTCGATAATGATAGCCTATGAAACGTAATTTTTGAGGTTCTTAGGTGGTCGAAAGAAAGTATTGAAAACCCATATGAGGAGGGTGGTAATGAGTTTGAAAATAGAAAGAAAACCAAGTACAATAATGGAGAAATTATGTATTTGCATATGTTTTTTCATTTATATTCTTTTTTTTATCTATTTTACATATATTTTATTATATTATATGGTAAATTGAACAATTATGTCTTTTCATATGTTTATTTCATTTACTTTGCAAACTGGAGAAAATCAAAAACTTAGTGTCAAAATTGAAAAAGATTGAAGTGTTAAAATAAAGAAAAAAATAAAATAAATAAAACATAGTGTCTTGTTCGCCACTTTTTTCGTTTCTGATACATCATCATGCCACGTTAGCGGTGGCAACTGGGTGTCTTGAAGCAAACCGGTCAATTGGTCAGAATTACAACAAACTGAAGATACAGTGACTTAATTGTAACAAAAAAACATGATGTCAAAATCGAAAAAAAAAATGAAAATTAGTGACTTTTGTGCCATTTACCCTAAATTTAAAAGAAGTTTAAATCAAAAGTGTCATAAACATTTGTGTTCTATGATCCGCTCCTAGAAGCCCCTCTATTATTCATCGTACCTTGTCTGGTATCATTTTTCGTATGCCTTGATACGTTCTTGGAGGCCTTTGCAGAACAGTTGTTTCTCGTGTTTCCTACTTGACCGCATGTAGGACCCTCTTCTCTTATTGGATGATCACCTTAGGACGAATTATGGTCTGTGTCTCTAACATCACTATCATCAACTATGACTATATAATAGTGAATTTCACGATGTTGGAAACCAAGAATAATATTAGATTTATCTAACAAATCAATTTTCATTTTCACCAAATTTAAAAAATCAATAAAGTTAATATACTCCGAAAATATCAAACCGAAATTGCATATTCTAGAAATCTCATCCGGTGGCCAAAATAATGTTAGTTGCGATTCAACTATCTCCCACCTCCCGCCAATTATGACCACAACGTAATATTCAGTAGAACTCATTTTAGTACGAAAATATAAAACGCATAATCATTAGAGAAACTTATAATCTAGCATTTTTACATTATATATATATATATATATATATATATATATATATATATATATATATATATATATATATATAGGGTTAGATTATTGTGTTTTTTATAAGTATTGTGTGCATGTATGGTTAACTGTGGACCAATAATTATAGTTATTTTAAGTAAATGATTAATAAATATTATTTAATTAAAGATAACACAAAAATACCATCTAAATTCATTATAAGGGTAATTTAGTCAATTAAAACAAATTTAAAAAGAAAAATTCAGGATTTTGGGGATAATTAATGTTCTTGATTTAAAAAATATGATTTTTTTTAATTAATTCAATTTCAAACGTAATTTGTAACCATAAACCGGTTTTATTCGATCATAATGTGATTTTATTAGAATGATGTTTAATAATTCAGTTAGAATGATATTCTATTACAATATTATTAAAGAATCATTTTTTTTGAATCCCAGTTGAATAATAACAATATTCTTATATCTATTCATAGACATCCGAACTTAAATACAAATTAATACATATTTTTACAGAATAACAGCCTTATATATTTTAATATAATTACATGACAAAACTGCAAAAATGGTCCCTGTGGTTTCTCATTTTATGTGGTTACGGTCCAAACGTTTGAAAAGTTGTAGATTTGGTCCTTTTCAACAAGTTTTGTTGTGGTTTTGGTCCCTCATCCGTTAAGTTCCTTAAAATGACAATTTTACCCCCATGGACCATTTTCACAGTTTTGTCTTTTACTATACTATAAGGACTATTTTTGCATACATTCATTTTTATTTTAATGAAGTATTATATATTAATAGATATATTTTTTAATATATAATAGTATATATTAATAAATATTTTTTATTGGATTATTAATTTAGTTTAGTTGATTTTTTTAAAAAAAAAAATTGTTGTAGTAATTCTTTTTTATTAAATTATTATATATCAATACATATAATTTTTAATATATAATATTTATATCATAATAAATATTATATTATTGGATTATTTATTTTTTTAGTTAATTTTTTTAATTTTTAATTATTTTTTATTGTATTATTACTTTTAATTTATTATTTTCTTCGTATACTAAATGTTGTTTTATTGGATTATTAATTTATTTTAGTTAATTATTTTTTTAAAATTTTTTGTTAAAGTAATTCTTTTTTGTTGAATTATTATATATCTATACATAGAGTTTTTAATATATAATATTTATATCATAATAAATATTATATTATGAGATTATTACATATTATGAAACCTTATTTTATTGGATTATTAATTTCTTTTAGTTGAATCTTTTTAGAATTTCTTTTTGTTGGAGCAATTCTTTTTATAATTTCTTTTTGTTTTTTTTGAGTTATTAATTTATTGAAATATTACTTTTAATTTATTAATTTTTTAATATAATAAATGTTATCTTATTGGATTATTATTTAATTTTGAATGTATACTATTAATTGTTTTTAATTTGATTAGTTTCACCACAAAATTTCCGAAATACGTAAAAGTGTCAATTATCATCGTCAAAAATTAGCAGGATCACCTCCAAACACCTTCATCGGAGGTTCAATAGATATCATACCCTATTCCACCCAGCGTTGTTGGTAGCCACCTGCGACAACCTCTTCATAATCCACTGGAATCCTTCATATCTCACATAATGCGCAACAAACCCCGATAACATTTATAAGTGGTGATGGTGACCGAGTGATGGTGGTGGTATTTTCCAAATAGTTTCTCATTATAAACTAGATGAAATGAAAGTCTTTGGTAGTGATCCTAACGATTTCGATGATGAGAGACGATGATTTTGCGTATCCCATGACTTTGTGGTGGAACCAATAAAATTAACAAGAACTATTATTATAATCCGATAAAATAATATTTAGTATATGAAGAAAATAATAAATTAAAAGTAATAATCCAATAAAAAATAGTTTAAAAAAAAAGAAATTACAAAAATTAACTAAAAGATAATAATAATCTAATAATATAATATTTATTATGATATAAATATTATATATTAAAAACTATATGTATTGATATATAATAATTCAATAAAAAATAATTACTTCGACAATTTTTTAATAGAAAAAGAATTAACTAAAATAAATTAATAATCCAATAAAACAATATTTAGTATATGAAGAAAATAATAAATTAAAAGAAATAATCCAATAAAAATAATTAAAAAAAAGAATTAAAAATATTAACTAAAAGAAATTAATAATCCAATAATATAATATTTATTATGATATAAATATTATATATTAAAAACTATATGTATTGATATATAATAACTCAATAAAAAGAATTACTCTAACAAAAAAAAATTAAAAAAAAAATCAACTATAATATATTAATAGTCCAATAAAATATTATTTAGTAATATATAATATTATATATTAAAAATAATATTTATTAATATATAATACTTGAATAAAATAAAAAATAATGTATGCAAAAATGGTCCTTATGGTATGGTAAAAGACAAAACTATGAAAATGGTCCCTGAGGGTAATATTGTCATTTTAAAAAAGCTAACAGCCAACCAGTTAAACTTAATGGATGAGGGACCAAAACCATAATAAAACTTGTTGAAAAGGACCAAATCTACAACTTTTCAAACGTTTGGACCATAACCACATAAAATAAGAAATCACGGGGACCATTTTTGTAATTTTGTCGAATTACACATATTCTAACAAAATGTCATAGAAAATGAATAAAATTCTTACAAATTTGCATTATTAAATATACAATTATTAAACAAATACACTTGGTCTTCTTCAATGGTCCAAATAATCGACTTGATTCCAACTATTCTTACGAAAATATGATGTATTATCATAAGAATGTAATTCTTCGCAAATATACTTGTTTTTAAACACCATTCCAAGTCTTTTTCTTGTATGATCAAATATTTGATTCTTTCTTGAAGGTATTCTGAAAGAATAACATACATTACTCGTTATTATTACCAGTTAAACAAATACATTTGTTGTTAATAAAATATTCTTAAAAACATTCTAACAGAATGCATTTATATAAATAAATCCCGACAAAATAAACACAAGTTTTGACTTATATTCTTATAGAATTTATAACATCTTTTTTATATATAAAATAAAAACATAACATAACTATGTTTATTAACTTCAATTCTAAAAGAATATTTCATTTTCTGTTTGTTGCTTAAACTTCGTCTCCTTAAGAATTTTAACAGAATGATATCTACTTTGCTTCTAACAGAATATTTCAACACAAGTATAAACATGTTACGTTAACATATTTTGACAACATCTTCCCAATAAGTCCAACATATCAAACTTGCCTCATTTACAATAAAATCTTCTCTTTTTGACATTATATCAAACACTTGGAAGACGTGTTTTATTTTCAACATTCAAAAAACGCAACAGTACAAGCACCATTCAAAAACATTGATAACAGAAAAAATTGATTCTTGATTCTGATTCACTTCCAAAGTCACAACTAGTAAATAGAAAATTTGAGTGCAATCTTTCAATATTTTCTTAGGATTCAAGACCTAAAACAGAATAAGACAAGTTCGATTCCAATATTGAATTCTCATATTAGAAATTTGTAATCATACAAACGAATTGCGAAATAAACCAAAATTGAAAATAAATGGAAGTAAAACCACACCTAGATTGAAGAAGGAACAAATTCATACATACTGACTTATCCTCCGGTGATGACGGCTGACGTGAGGGTGGAAAAATTCTTCGTCGACGATTGTGCTTAAGAAAGATGATGATGGTGGGTGAGGTCTGAACGCTGGAAATCGTACCGGGGGAAAATTTTTAGCGGGTAGAATTAGACCTTCAGACATTAAAAGTGGAATGGCAGCTACTAAGAAAATTGACTAACTTCTTTTCCCTTTTTGCTTAATGGTTAACGAATAGGAAAATCGAGGGAGAAGAACAACATCAGGATAACCAACATGTGAAAAAGAAGAAAGTGGTCGGGGATTGATAAAGGGAAGATGGTTTTTAGGGTTTAACTTATTGCCTTATTTTAGGAGATATTAATTGAATTATTCTTTTACCATTATTAGATATACTATTATTACCATTATACCATTATTTATTTATTTAACTATTTATTATTTAATACGGGAATAACTGATTTGTTTGGGCCTCAGGCCAACTTGAGTTTTGGCCCATTCTCTTGCACCTTTCTCTCCCCAAATCTTAAATCAGCCCAAGGTAACAATCCTAACTCGATTTTAGACGACTTCAACTGGGGCATCAATGATAAGAAACGTAAAAGAGACCTGCAAGACCCTGGTACCTCAGAATTCGTCTTTAATTCTCAGTCAATTCAGTACAATCCAGAGGTACGATCAGTCTCCAGTATTCATGAACCCCCAAATTTAGACCTTAATCACAACCCTACCCCCTTTTTACCTGGTTCATCAAATGATTCTGATATGGATGGTACTAATACGAATGGAATTTCTCAAACTGTCATGATGGGCAAGGAGCTCGGATTTCAAATTGAGTTGGGCGATGTGATCCTTGCGACTATTATGGATGAAATCGGTGAACAAAATCGGTGTCAATGAATGTTATTTCACTAAATGTTCGTGGAATCGGGGAGGATGTTAAAGTCAGTTGGGTAAAGAATCTCAAAACACATCACAAAATCAATTTCCTTGGGCTTCAAGAAACTCAACTCACTAACTTCTCCAAGATCAATGTTCGTGAGTGCTAGGACTTTCAAGACTTGGACTTTGATGGTGTAGATTCTACCGGAAGATCAGGGGGATAATTTCAATATGGGATACATCGTTGTTTTCAGAAAACTGAGGTCATAAAAAATAGACACTACTTGATCATTATTGGTGTTTGGTCTAGGATACCTGGAAAAACATTTTCGCAAACATATACGTTTCGCAATCGCCAACTGACAAGAAAGTTATGTGGGATGAGTTAACTCAAATCAAACTAGCCCATTCAGGGATTTGGCTACTCTTTGGGGACTTCAATGTAGTGAGACGAAGAGCTGAAAGATTCAATTCACAGTTCTGCCCTGCTAGTGCAGCTACGTTTAATTACTTTATCCATGAATCAGGGCTTCACGACTTTAATATGGGAGGGGAGTGGTTTACATACATGAGCAGGGTAGATGCAAAACTAAGCAAGCTTGACAGATTTTTGGCTTGCTCGAATTTTCTTACTTTTTTCCCTTCTCTCACTGCCACTGCTCACCCTAGACACCTATCCGATCATTGTCCAATCACTCTCACCTCAACTTTCAAAAACTTTAGACCCCCCTCCTTCAATTTCTACAACTCCTAGTTACTGTTAGATGGTCTGGATCAGCAAGTACTTAAAAGTTGGAGTGAATTCATTGGCTATGGAAATGCAGACTCATACCTTGCGACAAAACTAAGGCACCTCAAAGAAGAAATAAGGAAGTGGAGAAATGTTGAAAATAAAAAAAAGAAACTCAAGAACTCATGAATCTTAAGGAATCCATTGTTCATCTAGAGAACGAGGCTAATTATCACTCTCTTACTGAGATAGAACTACAAACCAGAAGTAGGGGGATTAAAAGAATAGTAGAGCTTGAGAAAATAGCTGTAATGAACCTCAAACAAAAAGCACGAGTAAAATGGATGATTGATGGGGATGAGAATACCAAGTTCTTCCACGGATACATATGTTGGATTAGTGTCTAAGTTCATAACTATTTTGGTATGTACTTGACCCGATGGTGCATGGTCCTTTTGGGTTGCCTTCACCAAAGCAACTTGATTGGAGAAATAAATAAAGAGAGATAGGTTATTATGATATGTTATAAGAATATTGTATTAAAGGAGAAATCATATTTGTTTAATTAATATTGGTCAATAATTAATTAAGAATTAATTTTGTGATCAAGTGTAATTAATTAAACTAGAGGGGCTGAATTGTAATTATGTGATAGTTGCAAAATAGGGCAATGGTTATCCTTGTTAAAGGATGGACGAATTCAAGGATAAGGATATCCTTAAAATCGTCCAAGGTCCAAGAGATAGGGATTTTCAAGGCTTATCTTATGGTTGCTTGATGGGCAAGTAACTAGATAAGGATAAGGACTGAAACCCTAATCCCAACCCTATATAAAGATCCCTAAGGCCTTAGGATTTCGTGCACTTGTTCCCAAGAAGTCCTAAGGACGAATTCCTACCTCTCTCCTTTCTCTTTATACCTTCTCCACTTGCTTATGGTGTTTGTAAGCCATTAGAGGAGTGACACTTGTGACTCTAAGCCTTCCAAAGTCAATTCAAGGAGGATTAGGATTGTTATTGCTATATAACAATCAGGGTATGTTCTTAAACCCATTTATATGTTAATATTGATTTCCATATGCTAGAATTAGGGTTTATAGTCTTGGATTCAAAGCATGTACTATAGAGAAACCTAGATCCAAGCATTAGGGTTTGTATGAGCACATAGGATGTCTTATGACCAAAACCCATCAGTGGTATCAGAGCCTAGCTTGGTTTCAATTGTATTGATGAATTGTATATCTAAAAAATTTGTTTTTTGGTGTTTTGGAGGCTGGACTCGCCGAGTCCATAGCTAAACTCGCCGAGTCCAGGCTTGACTCGACGAGTCAACTCGTCAGATAGAGCTTATCTCGGGATTTCTTGCTGTTTTTGCATTGGGATAATTACCTTATCATTTTAGATCAATATTAATCCGATTATATGATATATTTGACTATATTTTTTTTTATCTAATTGAAGATATTTATCAATTAATAAGATAATTGTTTCCTTATAAGATAATTGATTAATTATTTTGAGTAAATTGATAAATTGTTTTGCAAGAAATCATTAAACAAATCAAATATGGATAATTATGTAATTAAATGTTAGTTTAGATTATTTGTTATCTGATCCTTGTTGTTATGAAAAGTTTCATATTTTGCCCTTTAGGTTTTATAGTTTAAATTTGAACCCAATAGTTTTGTAGTTTTGAAATTTAAATAGCTGAAACCCTAATGTTTTGAAAAAAGGTTTCAAAACTTGCCCTCAAGTTTTGGAATTTAAAAGTCGATTAAAAGTTTAATTAGGAATGTTAAATTCTAAAACTCTAGTATAGTTTTGAAAAAGTTCAAATCACACCCTTATGGTTTTGTTAATTAATTAAGGTGTATAATTAAAAGAAGTTTAATAAATCCATAAAAGTTTAGGTTTACAATTTAATTGAATTAAAAGTATAATTGTTAAATTAGACCACCTAGTATTTTGAAAGTATAAAATACACCCTATACTATATATAACATTAAAAGTCTAACATTATATATATATATATATATATATATATATATATATATATATATATATATATATATATATATATATATATATATATATATATATGAGTAAAAGTCAGTCTTACCGTTAGTAGGCCTCATTCACGAAGCTAGTCTACAAGGGGTGTTTAAGGAAATTGCCTATAAAATGGCGATTGAATGGGTATCCACTCTTACCCACCGCACTCTTGACTAGTGGAGGGTCGTTAGCCGAACGGGTAGGATATGACGAAACCTTCCATTATAAGTATAATAGAGTATAAAAGTAACTAAATGTTTTCATAAAATTCCCAATCTTAGTTACTTAGGCAAAAGTGAATTAATGCAATTCCATGAAATTACACTTTGTGCCCTTGCGAAGACGTTAGTGGAGCGTGTGTGGTTTACCGGCACACTAATTGGTTCCAAGCAAAGGTAGCAAAGGGTGACTCAATGTTTTTCATAGTTTAGTGGAGCGTGTGTGGTTTACCGGCACATCGAATAGGTGACTGTAACATGTGAGGGTACCATGTAAGTTTGCATGGTTATTCACACCCGCTTTGTGACCCTCGGCATCCCAGTCACAAACGAGAGGGGCATATCGAGATTTAAACATGCCATTGAAAGTTCAATGAATCTCAAAGGATTTAGGAATTTTCATAGATTTAAAACTTAAATTTCTTTTTTGTTTTTCGTGGTGGAAATTAGTGAATCGTCATTCACTTACCTTCAAATATTCTGCAATTAGGGTTACGACATCCCTCTCCCGAGTTGTAAAATATTGTGTTGGGTCCTAGCCTTAGTATTTCATTTGGGTGATTTACTAAGGACTCAATCTATCAACTAACTTGAATTCGTTTTTCTCCCGTTTTGTAGATGTCAAAGTTCGACAACTATGGTCTTCTCAAATCCCGTGGAACAAGCATTCCACATGAAGATGATATTCCATGATTCGATCGAGGAACAAGAAATCATGCTTCACTTCCTCCTCCTCCTACTATTATTCTCCCTAACCCACAAGTTCAAAGGCTTGAAAAGTTCAAGCTCACTCAAGCCCTTTTAGCAAGTAAACATAAAGAAGGAAAGTCCGTGTGTGCACACATCCTAGGGATGAAGTCACACATTGATAGGTTAAGAATGTTGGGATCCGTTGTCTGTGAGGAAATGGCTGTTGATTGGGTTCTTCAGTCACTTCCCAACTCATATAGTGAGTTCGTAAGAGAGTACTATATGATGAACTACGACGTGACCCTTATAGATCTCACCTATATGCTTATTGCTGCTGAATCAGCAATGATTTGGCACAATAGAAAAGCAAAGTTGATTGGTGAATCTGCCTTCGAGACCTCTATGGATATAGACAATGGAAACGAAATACATGCTATGATTGAAAAGATTGATCATAAGAGAAAGGCGATGTCTGAAGTAGTTCCATGTCCTGTTCCAAAAGAGTCGATTTGCTTTTATTGCCAAGAGAAGGGGCATTGGAGACGAAGCTGCCCTATTTACCTAAGAGATCTAAGAGATGGGAGAGTCGAAACGTATGGCTCTAAGATAGGTAAAATCCATTAACTAACTCTTTTAAGCTTCTATTCTAGATTCTTAATACATAATGTGATAAGATTACAATTGATGTTTTGTAGGATCGAAGAAAAGAAAGGAAGCTTAAGGGAAGAAGTGAGCAGAATCTAACCGTGAAGGAATGGATTTCGATCGCATTTCTCGAAGATTAGATTCTTAAGCTACTACTTAGAGTTAGAATTAGATTGCTAAGAAAGATGTATTAGCATAAGTTTTTCAATGAGTTGCATTGTAAGGACAAATTTTTCCGCAATAAAATAAATTTTGATTTTAAATTTTATTTATTTATCCTTACAATGGTGTGTATGAAAAATTGATGTTAAAATGTTTCTATTATTAGAAATAATGAATTTGGTTCTTATTATGTTATTTATGGAAAGTCGAGAATTTACCAAATAGGGAGAGTTTCTCATCGCCCAAGTTTCAATTGGACAGAAACTTGGAATCATGCATCTTGGTTGCACGATGAATGAGAAATTTCATATTTGGAAATTAGACTAATTCATTGACAAAGTGTCAAGTGAAGGACTTGGAGATCGAATACACAAAGTTGCGTGTTGATCAAGTCCACCATAAGAGTAACAAAGACATTCATCATGATTTACTAAAGGTTTAGTAAATATGATTATGCTTATAAGATTAAGTGTAATTCTGAATTGATTGAAAATGTTTAAATCAATAGTAGAACGAATAAGAAGAATCAAGTAGGCAGAAAGATAAAAGTTTCTCCATTCTAAGAAGAAAGGAGAGTACCTTTTATGCTTTATGATAGGTCTTAATGATTAAGAATTATATCTCAATTGATCCTCTAAGTAAGTCTTAGTACAATTGTATGTTTGAGAAGAGGAATCAAGAATTGAAGAAATGGTTAAATCAAGAAGTCTATCAGACTTCGTTCCAATAACAAGTCTTAAAGTTAAGATTATGGCAATGAGTGAAAAGTATTAAAGGTTTATAACATTCATAAAATGTGGAAAGTTGTGATGTCTTGAATAAGACAAAGACCAACTTGGACCAATTTATGAAGTGTTTTGATAAAAGCTACACTAACTCTTGAATATTTGTCAATAAATGGTTATTGACAAAAGAATCTTATATGTCAAGGAGTCAGTGGGAGTCTTAATGGTCTTGAAAGGTTTCAAGAACAAATCAAATAAACCTTATCAATCATCGCTAGCACACGAGTTGAGGTTTACAACCTATCGTGTTGACATTATTTTGTTTCTGTGCTATTTCAATTGAGTTAATTATGCATGTGAGTTGTATGAGTTCTCATTTTGAACGCATAAATGGCAAAACACCTTAATCGATGAAAGGTACATTGATAGGAAAGGGTGAGCTGCTTAACTACTTGGAAGACATGGTGGGCAGCTGTGCTACCATAAAGGCAAGAAATCAAGATTAAGAAAGTTCGGTCCATATGAGTTTGAATTTGTCGTAAACTTTCGTTTTAACAAATTCACATGGATAGGAACACATACACCGCTCAAATCTAAGTGTCATAAGATTTCCTCCTTCATGAAAATGATTGTGAGGAAATGCTTTCACTAAGAAAGATTTTAAGAAGATAGTGATTGTTAAAATTGCATTCTCGAATTCGATTATGGTTACGGTATCCCTTTCCATAATTTGAATTGTGAAGTTTGGCAATTAGTCTTAAGTGTTTAGACACACATATGAACTATCGAAGGCAAAGGTGTATAAGTTCAAAAAGCCTTGATAAAAGATTATCAAAGAATTAAGTATTAGAAACATGAACTTAAAAAATTCAATAAGTATTGATTTTTGAAAGTCAAGATGTTTATGAATACATGTCGAAGCTAGTGGGAGCATAAGTGTTATGTTTTATAATAATCATCGTGATAGTGGGAACATAAATGTTATGATTGTATGATTATTAAGGCACGTATTGCAAAGTTGGCAATATTAATTATAGAAAACAAGAGTCATAGTTTGCAAAGTTGTAAGAGTTGAAAGGTTGTTTTGCTATAATTAAGGGAGAGAATATTATGCTTCATTTCAAATCTAAAGGATTAGGTTAAGAAATGTTAATAAACTTAGTCAAGGGTACATAGTGTGTTCTTAAAATTTCGATTATGATTATAGCATTCCTCTTCACAATTCGAATTTTGAGAACATAGCAAATAAAACATTATGCGTCGTGTCCCATACGCTTCGGGTATAGGATCGATTGCAAATGCTTTAATGTTTGACCATTCTAAAATTTTCCAAATGTCTAGCGCATTTAGAGGGAAAAGGGACTAGAATCGGTTTTGACTAAAATAATTAAACAACTATCAAAGGACAATCCAAAGTTCGAAGAGGATTGGTCGCTTGTGAGTAGTTGGAAGTATAGTATTGGAAGATATGGAAATGTTCTCATATTGGATGGACCATATCGACATTATTACGAATAGATAAGATTCTATTAAGAATGAGTTGTCATATGGAAAATATGGAAGCGTGTCCATATTGGGAATTGAATATTGAAAAATCTATGACTAGATTAGAAACCTTTATGCAAAAGGATGTTCAAAGGAATGTACTTTGAGTGAGAGACATCATATCTAAGGAATTGTCTTGTAACAATCTCCGATAGAAGACTTTGTAATATCATTGGCAATGGTCTTTGTGACTTTGGTGCAGTGACATTACGAAAGGATAGTTGCATAGAATGTTAGAATCTAGTATATTCTATAAGTAGTAAGAATTTGATATTCTTACACTTATGAAAAAGGATTTGGAGTTGTAAAATGAGAATGATTGGAAATGTGTTCAATTTGTCTATTTCACAAAAGTAAGAACCATAGGTAAACATTGTGTGCATGCTAGGAGCATGGGACAAGTGTTGGAATTCAAGTAAGAAGTTGATTACCCGAAACGACAAATAATGAGTAATCAATATGGTGATAAATAACAGGCGTTTTATTTATACTCAAAGGTTTGAGGCCATATGGGATTAGTATTATTCTTGTGTTTCACATTTGCATGTTTTGACTTCCAGAATAATTGAGTTTATTAAGAATAATCGAATTATTCGAACGGGCCTCAGTTTTTCATATGTTGGAAGTAGATATGAATGAAGACTGTCGTGAATTGGTGTGTGGATTGTCTAAAGAGCATTAGACATAAGCAAATGTTTGCTGCAACATTCATGAGTGCTTATGAATATGATAGAAGCATTGGATTAATCCCACGCTCACTTGGATCACTCCATGAATTGTATCACGAGTGATTGGTGAGACGATAACATCTTATATTCTTGAAACCGAGATGTGTGAGTTGTATTTTGCG
Organism: Lactuca serriola; assembly: GCF_051521515.1. Classification (NCBI taxonomy): domain Eukaryota; kingdom Viridiplantae; phylum Streptophyta; class Magnoliopsida; order Asterales; family Asteraceae; genus Lactuca; species Lactuca serriola. The sequence goes on from NC_136408.1 coordinate 116,030,843, forward strand.
AATCGGTTACACATTGATAATATGTAAACGCACTAGTAACTTGGTGTTATAAAACATATTGTTGTGTGTAATTCGGTGAGTGAGTGCAAGCGAGCATTGTATCAAAGTTTATCAATTCCTTTTATTCAAAGTAGGATAAAAGCGATATCTTTTGGGCCCCTCGATGGTTTAGTGATGACAAACGTAAATGCTCGGCCGGGCTAGGGCTAATTTGATTTGTTCAATTAGTCAGTCGTCATAAATCGGAAATCGAGATATAGTACAAAGAGAATGATTTGAAATCATATCTCATATGATATCTAGAATGGAGGAATATATAATCCCTTATCTAAGGACACGCGTATCTGATATGATCAGAGTTGACAGCGGCTTTGTAAAGCTACGATTGCAGATCAGGATCTGCAGTCATACGCAGAATAGTTATTAGACTTATCCAAGTGGGAGACTGTTGGATTAGTGTCTAAGTCCATAAGTATTTTGGTATGTACTTGACCCGATGGTGCATGGTCCTTTTGGGTTGTCTTCACCAAAGCAACTTGATTGGAGAAATAAATAAAGAGAGAGAGGTTATTATGATATGTTATAAGAATATTGTATTAAAGGAGAAATCATATTTGTTTAATTAATATTGTTCAATAATTAATTAAGAATTAATTTTGTGATCAAGTGTAATTAATTAAACTAGAGGGGCTGAATTGTAATTATGTGATAGTTGCAAAATAGGGCAATGGTTATCCTTGTTAAAGGAGGACGAATTCAAGGATAAGGATATCCTTAAAATCGTCCAAGGTCCAAGAGATAGGGATTTTCAAGGCTTATCTTATGGTTGCTTGATGGGCAAGTAACTAGATAAGGATAAGGACTGAAACCCTAATCCCAACCCTATATAAAGACCCCTAAGGCCTTAGGATTTCGTGCACTTGTTCCCAAGAAGTCCTAAGGACGAATTCCTACCTCTCTCCTCTCTCTTTATACCTTCTCCACTTGCTTATGGTGTTTGTAAGCCATTAGAGGAGTGACACTTGTGACTCTAAGCCTTCCAAAGTCAATTCAAGGAGGATTAGGATTGTTATTGCTATATAACAATGAAGGTATGTTCTTAAACCCATTTATATGTTAATATTGATTTCCATATGCTAGAATTAGGGTTTATAGTCTTGGATTCAAAGCATGTACTATAGAGAAACCTAGATCCAAGCATTAAGGTTTGTATGAGCACATAGGATGTCTTATGACCAAAACCCATCAACATAAACTCAAACAAACGAAAGAATTTGATTTCGGGCCTTATGGTAAATGGTAGATGGGTAACAGAGGTGGTGGATATAAAATCTGAGGCATATCGAGTCTTCCAAAAAAAGTTTAAAGAAACTTGGGTGTCAAGACCTAAATTGATAAACCCTCTATTTAAATCCATCTCAATGATGGACACCATCAGACTAGAGGTGCCTATAACAATTGATGAAGTTAAAACAACCATTTGGGCTTGCGGTGGTGACAAGGAACCGGGCCCGGATGGCTTCACTTTTAAGTTTATCAAACATTATTGGCTGACATTATCTTCAGACATAATGAAATTCGTGAGACACTTTGAAGATACAGGCACACTCGCCCGAGGCTGCAATTCTTCTTGTATCTCGCTGGCCCCAAAAGTGAAAGACCCCATTAACCTCAGTGATTACAGGCCCATCACTTTGATTGGTTGTATGTATAAAATTATTTCAAAAGTGCTTGCGTGTCACACCCCCGAACCAGACGGCGGAAACGTCCGAGGGCTGTTGTGACTCAATTGAATACCATCACAATGAATATACATGAAACATAACATCATTCATTACCATGCATTGAAATAGTACAACTGGTAGTGTTTACATTTAGTACATTGTTTCATAACATTACATTCCCAAAAAGTAAATTGTTCGATGCTGAATAAACAAACAACAAAACATCACTGAGTATATTTTTCCCTTCGATTTACCTGTTACCTGAGAATACAAGTATTTTGAAAAACGTCAACATATGAAATGTTGGTGAGTTCATAAGTAATGTTTGAAATATAATGTTTTGTATTGTTTTGAAAACCACCAGAAAATCCGATATTTTCTGAAAAGAGTATCGTATAAAAAAAAGTGTGAAGATCCGTAAGTATGCTTGTTTGTTTCAAAAAAAATTGTTAGACTTGGTATGCATCTTGTAGGTGTATGACTTGAAAAACCCTAGGAAAACCCGATGTTTTCCTAATACTTTGACTTATGCGTTTTCTAATTTGTTATACCGTTGTGACGTGTGTATTCGATATTTCCAGGTGACGTTGGATTAATTATGGGTTGTGAATTGTTATAAACACGCATTAATGAAAACGACTAGTTTACAACTATACGAACGATCCCTTAGGCGTCGTCCGTACTATTCACTTAATCCAATCACCCTAACTTCTCATAGCCCCACAACCGAGGAGGAAAGAGAGCACGAAGCCCTCGATAATTCCATAAGTCGTTCAAGGCTATCGTGAATGCGAAGGGCCCTTGGCCCGGCCCGCATTGGTGAATTCTTAACTTTACTGGCAATACCAAAGGACCCTTGGGGCCCAACAACACAAAAGCCATTGAAAGTCCTTTTACACGGAATTAAGTCATATTAGACCCAACAACATGTAAGCGAGTTTCCTTCGGGCCTAAAGATCATGTCATTGGGCTAGCTAGGCCCAACAAGCACGATTTGAAACTTTCGGGCCCATAGATGGTGTATCGACGTCTGGTGAATTTCCATGTGTGTATTGACTTCCCGTAATTTCAGCGTGTGTATTGTAGTATCGTCGCATATAGATTTCTGATTCATTATTGATTCGAGACCGAATCAATTCGTTTGGTAACGATTTTTGGTGTTGAAGGTGTATTATGTATCGTCGGTAGTCGTGGTACTAGTATTTTAACATAACGGATTTATTGTTTAACACATTAGAATTTTACTTTTTACAGCCCCTTTCTTATGGATAATTTACACTTTTGACCATTTGTATAAAAGAATTTCCATTTTAGTCCTTAAACCATTTTTCTTGACACTTTAGTATCAAAACTTGTTGAAAAGGTATTTTTCAGCACAAATTTGTTTGGAAAACAGTTTTAGTCCCTCAAAATGAAGTTTTCTCGGCTGAAACCTCCTTTTTCGCAACTTTTGCACTTTTGGCCCAAAATAGAAATTTTTTGCATCTTTGGTCCTTTTTAAATATGAAAAGTATTTTTAACCCTTGAAATGGACTTGGAGCACTAGTAGTCCCCTATTTTACAGAAAAGTATAGTTTCAGCCCTTCAAATTTGAAAATCTCGCATATTGGGCTTTATTGGGCCGAAAAATTCATATTTTGCCCATTATGCTTAAAATTTTACATTTTAATCCTTCAAGAGAGTATATTTCCAGAAAATACTTTGTTAAAACTGTTTTGTCCCATTTCAACCATCAGAATTCATATTTTGTCATTTTGGGCCCTTTAATTTTATGTTTTTAACATTTTGAGCCCAAAAATGGGTTTTTAGCCCAAAAATGTTCATATTAACCAACTTAGTTATTTTTCTAGAAATGATTTGTGTGTAATAATATGTTTTATACTTGTTTCATACAACCTAATATAAATCTCGATTTTAAGGACTTTTTGACTAGATCCAACACCACAATCTCATAAAAACATGAATATAAACATATAAATCACACAAAGCATACATATACCCATAGATCTACACATTTGCTTGTATCCCCCCCCCCCCCCACAAAACTCATAAAAACCAAAAAATAGGGGGTATGAAGCTCACCTTGAGTTGTAGTTGCGGTTTTGAAGAGAGAAAAGAAGAAAATTTCGATCCTAGCGAGTCTCCTTGGTAGACCTCGAGTTTAGTGACTTCTAAGGTGCATGATTACAAGTTGGAATAGATTTAGAAGATATTTTTGATGAAATGAAATAGCTAGATCATGGATTAGTCATCAACTTACCTTAGATGATGTGTTTGTGGGAAAAACCTCCTTGAAAAGCTCTTGATTCTCGACATTTTTGAAGAAGGAGGGAGGAGATGTTCTTCAAGACTTAGAGAGAATGGAATGAATTTTTGTGAGTGTGTGTGTGTTGTGTTCGGCCGAGAGCAAGAAGAGAGAGGAGAGAAGTGAGGTTCTTGAATTGATTTGCATGAAAACATGAGATGGTGCATGGGAATCCTATGGACAAATATGAGGTGGCATAGGAAAGTCAACTCTTCTTCTTGGGCTTGCCTTGGGCCGAGAATGGAGAGAAAAAGATGAGGATTGGGCCTTGTATGCTTAAGCCCATTCCATAGTTATGTTAAGTGATGTTTGGCCCCAATTAATTATAAATGTGATTTTTATGACCTATTAAGGCTAAATTTGGTTAATTATGGCCCAATATAGTTCATTTAAATAATTTATTTCATTCTAGGCCCAATATGGCCCAAAATGTTAAAATAAATGAAAGTGGGTCCAATTAGAGCCCATTTAAGAGTTCTAAACCCAAGATAGTCAAATTGGGAGCTTATTGGTCCATTGGGCCCAATAAGGAAGTCCTAGTCCAAAATGGACCTAAACAAGAACTTCTAAGGTTTCCAATTGCTTGTTGACTAGTTGTAGTGCTTGTATGGTGTATTTGATTGAAATTTTGTTGTCACTGAGTAAGCATCATACATGCCCTTATGTTTTTGATTCATAATTTTACTTAAGTGTTGTAGTTACAAGGCACAAAATTTCTAGGTGTGACATTGCAAATAGAATCAAGATGGTAATTGGCAACATTATTGATGAAAATCAGTCTGCTTATGTTGAAGGTCGAAACATCTTAGATGGGGCACTTGTCATAAATGAGATGTGTGGTTGGGCGAAATGCATAAAAAAGAAGTTACTCCTCTTCAAAGTTGAATTTGATAAAGCCTTTGATTCTGTGAATTAGGAGTATCTGGACTCAATTCTTGCACAGATGGGTTTTGGAAACAAGTGGAGATCATGGATTAAAGGATGTCTGTCATCATCGCGTGCTTCGGTCCTAATCAACGGTGCCCCCACAAAAGAGTTTTGCATCTCCAAAGGTGTAAGACAAGGATACCCACTCTCACCCTTCTTATTTATAATTGCAATGGAAGGTTTAAATGTGGCAATGAAGACGACTAGCGATAAAGGCATTTTTAAGGGTGTACAACTCCCAAATCATGGTCCGATAATTTCTCACCTATTCTATGCGGATGATGCGTTGTTTGTGGGAAAATGGTGTAAATCAAACTTAAAAAACCTCCATATTCTGAAATGCTTCCACGTGTCGTTAGGACTCAAATTAAGTTTTCACAAATCAATGGTGTGTGGTGTTGGCGCCTCAAAATCAGAAACTACTCGATGGGTGCGGTTGCTTGGTTGTGAAGTAGGCTCTCTACCGTTTACCTACTTGGGCGTTCCTATGGGAGCAAACATGAATCTAATCAAGAACTGGAAACCTATCATCAACAAGTTCCATGCGAAACTCTCACACTGGAAATCAAAGACACTTTCGTTTGGAGGTTGTCTCACCTTAATAAAGAAATTCTTATGGGGCGGTGGTAATGAGGCAAAAAAGATTCATTGGGTTGCATGGGAGAAAATTATAGCATCAAAACAAGATGGTGGTCTTGGTGTGGGATCTATAAAAGCCTTGAACATTGCTCTCCTTGTTAAATGGTGGTGGAGACTCAAGACAGAGGAATCATCGATTTGGGCCAAGGTTATTTCTGGAATTCACAATTTAAGCAATAAACCTATTGACTATCTCTCCAAGAAATCAGTAACATGTGTGTGGAAAAATGTGGCAGCAACAAAAGAAGATATTGAGGATATGGGTTTTGGATTCTACAACATCTTTAATCTAACTGTAAAATCTGGAGACATAATTCAAATTTGGCATGATTTTTGGTCAGATGCAGGAAAATTGAAGACAACTTTTCCGGAATTGTATAATCTTGAATCACAAAAACGATGTTTAGTAGGTGAAAGAATACATCATGACGGTGTCATATGGGATTGGAAGTCTAGCCCCGCAGGATATGGTTTATCGGAGGAGGTGACAAGATTAACCAATGTGATTGCAAACACACACATCGGTGAAGGACTAGACCAATTATATGTCCATTAGCTGCTGATGGAAGATACAAAGTCTGCTTACTAAGGAGAAAGATCGACAAAAATCCTATACCTAATCTTTTGCAACTAAAGGTTATTTGGAGCAAACTAATCCCTATTAAAGTCACAACGTTCATATGGAGGGCTGCCCAAGGTCGAATCCCTTCCGCTTTAGCTTTGGCGAGCAGAGGTGTCAATACTGAGTCTACACACTGTGGTTCATGTATAAATGGTTTGGAATGTGTCGATCACATACTTATTCGATGCCCTTTCGCCACGTTGGTGAGGTCCAAAATCTTAATATGGTGTAATATTCAAGATTTCGATGCACAACATGTGGGAGATATCACTGAGTTTGCTGCTACTTGGGGTAGATGTCCAAAGAAACAAAAGAGATTTGTTGCTATTTGCTATGGGCTACTCTGGACGCTATGGAAAATCAGGAATGAGAGACTCTTTCAGGCGAGGTCGTGTACCATTACAAGGGCAACGGAGAACATTAAATCAATGGTGTACGTTTGGATTAAATGTAGGGGAAATAATGGTATTTGTAATCTGGATGAATGGAATAATTCTCCATTCTCCTCTATATAGATATATTTATATATTGTTGTTCTGGCCCCTGCTTTTTAGCTTCTTGCTTGTCGGGGGTTTCAGTTTTATATAAGTTTGCCGTTTCCAAAAAAAAAATAAAATCTAAATCCATCGTCATGAGTGGGTGCAACAAACTTTTATTATTATTATTATTATTATTATTATTATTATTATTATTATTTTATCTTCTTATTTCATTAATGATTAACTGATTGAATTTAGTGAAAGACATTGGGTTAATATTATAAAAACCCTAAATTTTTAACACGTAATTGGAAAAAGCCCTGATATATTTTTTTTTATTTTTGTTGTGGCCACAACTTTCTCGCAGAATTATTACTCTAGCCCACTTAACGAGTTTCATGGTTAAGTTGGTTAACTTTTTTGCAAAATTAGTCCTAAAAAGTTCAAATTTTGTCCCTGAGGTTTAAAAAAAATTACACCACATGGTTTTTTAAATTTATTTTTCGTTTTTTGTATACTTTATTTATTTTCGATTTTTTTATAAATATATGTACATTTTTTATTTTCTTTTGATATATATATATATATATATATATATATATATATATATATATATATATATTATTTATTTTCATTTTTTAACTTTATTTTTCAACAATTTTTTTTAACCTTTTTATCTTTTGTTTTCTACTTTTTAGTGTATATATATAGTATATTAGAGGTTTTTTTTTTTTTTTTTTTTTTTTTTTTTTTTTTTTTTTTTTAGGTTTTTTCATATTTCTTTTCGTATTATATTATATTTTATTCACCTTTTTATTTTTTTTATTTTTTTTTCTATTTTTTGTTATTTATGGTTTTTCTAATATTTTTTTCTAAGGTTTTTTCATATTACAATTTTTTTTCTATTTTTTTCTCCTATTTTCATTATTTATGGTTTTTCTAATGTTTTTATTTACTTTGATTCAAGTAAATGAACTTGAATTCAATATAAGTTACTATAACAAGTTTTTTTTTTTATAAAGATCGACTATTATTATTATTATTTTTGTTTTTTTAGTCTATTATCAAATTGAAAAATATTATCTGGAATTTAATCTATTGATATCACATATAGAAATATGATTTAGTTTGCAAGTTATATAACACATTGAAACACTAATTCTTATTTAACAAACTATTTTTTTTTTAATTTTCATTTTTTCGTAACATAAATATAATAACACTAAAGAAAAAAAAATAAAGAAAATAAGTTGGACCGAAATTACAAATATAAACATAACTACTTTATTTACTTGAATAAAAATAAAAAACAATTACAAAAACTGTAAATTATCAAAATTGTAATGTACTCTAATATATTAATACATTTTATATTTTTTGAAAAATGTCAATAAAAAGATAAAAATACAAAAAAAAAACAAATAATTGGAAAACGAATAAGAAAAAAAATAAAAAAATAAAATATAATACGAAAAGAAATATGAAAATACCTAAAAAAAAAACTCTAATATACTCTATATATACACTAAAAAATAGAAAACAAAAGGTAAAAAGGTTTAAAAAAATTATTGAAAAATAAAGTTAAAAAATGAAAATAGTAAAAATATATATAAAAAAAGAAAATAAAAAATGTACATATATTTATAAAAAAACCGAAAATAAATAAAGTATACAAAAAACGAAAAATAAAGTTAAAAAACCATGTGGTGTAATTTTTTTCAAACCTCAGGGACTAAATTTGAACTTTTTAAGACTGATTTTGCAAAAAAATTAACCAACTTAACCATAAAACTCGTTAAGTGGGCTAGAGTGATAATTCTGCGAGAAAGTTGTGGTCACAGCAATAATGAAAAAAATATCAGGACTTTTTCCAATTACGCGTTAAAAATTTAGGGCTCTTATAATATTAACCAAAAAACATATAATATATTCAAATCAACTATCACAAAGGGGAGTAAACAAACTGCATTACACATTTATTATTTTCTTTTTCGGTTTATAGGTTGATACGGAATGATAAAAACCAAAGGCGTCATTTTAAAGTCGAAGCTTCGTCTTTATCTCAGCGACTCTCTTTAATCCGATAAAAGGTTTTTTGGATATATGAATTTCAACTATCTTTGTACGAAGTGTAATTTCAAACTATTTTGGTATGAAATATAATGGACTCATATGGTACGTTGAATTTTTACAAGACGAAAAGAAAAATTATATATAATTTAGATAGACAAGACATGGACTAAATATACAAACCTATGAAGATTTTATTGAAATGCATGGCGAGTTGAAAGATACACGAACAAAACTTAAAGAAAAAACTTAAAGAATTGCAGTTGGAATTACACACACATTAAAAAAAAAAAAAAACAAAAAAACAAAAAAAAAAAAAAAACAAAACAAAACAAAAAAACAAAAAAACTTCTCCAATAAAAAGTAGATTTTTTTTGTCACTTGTCAAATTTTCATTCAGTTTGCCAAATGACATGTTTTTTATTTTTTAATTTCAATTAAATCCACTCGGTAAATTGTGATTCTTTTTTGCCTTTGTTATTAGATTAAAAAATCTAATCTAATCCAAAAATATAATAAAAAAAATAAGGAAAGTTAAATGTCTCCATAAATTATCACTTAATTTGTCGGTTAATATATTAAATTCAATTTAAATTCAAATTAACCTTCTTAATGAAAAAACATAATTTTCGGCCAATCCCTTTTTAATTCACGATAATTTGCAGAAAACTTGCAAAAATTGGTTCATTCATAGCTAATATTGATATTTTTTTTTTCAAAATTTAGTTACGTAAATTATTAAAAACATATATTATTTTCTTTTAAAAAAAATTTATTTATTGCACGGGTCTCACACCCAGTAAACAATTATATAAAGTTGGAAGATCAAATTTTGGAGTCGATAGAACTCAAGGAAATACACATGGAGTTGAAGACGTGGAATGAAAACATTAGTGATTTAGTGGGAAGTATCAACAAATTTTTTTTTGCATATTTAAGCTAATAAATGAAAATGTTTTGTACCGGTTGTCATTTTCTCCAAGCATGTGTCACATGTAACCTTCTAAGATTTTCTATATTTTCTATTTTCCACTTAGTATTTTCTGGTTTTTTCCCTTTTCTTATAATTTAACTTAAAGTAGACTGTATGTTGTCATATGCAATGTTTTAAAACCAGTTTTTTAGTTGAACCAGTATGATGACCGGTTCCCGGTTCAACTGGTTCGACCGCCGAATGAACCGGTTTCTATATTTTTCATGTTTTTTCCTATTTTCCTACACATACATACATATATAAATTATGAATTTGATGTTTACAAGTTCAAACATTAAAAATATACATAAAAATAAGTTGTAAATGAATCAAAATACATTAAAATAACACATAACCATAAAGTTTTAGTGTTTTACATCAATCGATATACGCTAAAAAGAAAATAAAATATAATACCGAAACGAAATATAGTTTTAGATGAATACAATCACATCAAAAAAAACTTTATACCATTTAACATATGTTTTTATTTAGAGAAAACTAAATATATTTGAAAAAAAATACCAAAGTTTATTATGTAAATAATTATTTTTCATGTGTTTTTATTCGGATTAACTGGTGCAACCGGTTTATTTTGACCGGTTCAACCGGGTTTTTCTAAAAACCGTCCGGTTCAATCCGGTTCAGAAATCAATCTAAAACCGTTGATAGTTGAATCGCTCCCTCCCCCGGTTCCCGGTTCAACTGGTTCGACCGACCGGTTCAAACCGATTTTTAAAACATTGGTTATATGTAACATATATGGCATTTATATGATTCTATTAAAATCTCACGTTAATTGCTATACAAACATTTATTTCCTTGCTTTTTAAATCCCCAATACACTTTCTATGCAGCTAATCCTTTATAACCATTTCGAATGTATACACTTTTTAATGAAAGGAATCGCTGATATCAATCATGTTATTTTTGTGGAATTATCCTTTCCAAAATATCATTAAAAATGATGTATATATACGATTTCCTAATTATCGTATAACAACGTTCTGTACAATCACAATTCTTTGGTTGTTCTCCAAAACCAGCATACTCCACATAAACATAATCGACTGCACCAACATCTACACAAAGTTAGCAAATTGATTTCATGAATTAGTATCGATTTTATTGATTGTTATTGTGTGTTATGCGTGCATTTTTTGTAAATTAGTTGACCATATTTTGTAAATCAACTGTGTAAATCATTGGTCCCTGTTGATGTAAGTATACTATTTGAAGACTTTTGTATTTTGAAAGGCATATATGGTGTTCGATAGAATGTTTTAAAGAAAAAACTTGTGACATCATTGCAGGAAAATCCTCGTTTATAGCATCTAAATTAGCTAAAATGTAGTGGCAAACATATACATATTTTTTGTTTTTTGTTTTGTATGTTCAAGTTGATGCATGCAGGGGGTTTCTTTGTATGGTTCGGTTTTTTATGGCTTCATTTTTGCCCTTTTTGTTAATTTTCTTTTTTATAACACTTGATTTGATTGGAGTGGAAGAGTAGTGTGGTTTTCTAAAAAATAAATTTTAATCTTATTCAAATTCTATCTTTTTGATCTTGTATCTTGGTTGTTGCTATATCTTATTTAATTTAATCTGTGTAGATTAATGTGAGATTTTAGTTGTTCCTTTTATTAAGTTCTTTATAGATTCTTTGTCCTTTTTTTTCATATACACCACTTCCACATGCCAAAAAAAGTTCACGTTTGAAAGAAGCTATGATTGGTAGGGTAGTTGTTCCATTATTTGTGAATTATGTGGTTTTCAAGTTTAAATTCGCCACTTTCTAGCAGTAGTTTTCAATATTGATTAGGTTGCTATGTGTTATATATAAGCTCAGAATGTATTATTTTTGAAACACATCAATAAGAGAATAAAATTTTCAGTTTTGTTTATATTACTGTGTAAGACCCATATATTATATGAGTTTATTTAAAAGAAAAATTAAATATGAAATTTTAAACATTTGCACACACACACACACATACTCCCCAAGTGGTGTGCTGAATTACCGGGGAGCTATTTTGCTTTCCGAAGGCATTTGTTGGTGCTCTTCTTTGGAAAGACTTGCGCGCCATATGGAACAACATTTTGCTCCTGTTGGTGGTGTTTCTTGTGCTCGCCTCCTCTATTCTGAGGAACTTTGGGTCACGTTTGGCATCAGACAAGGTTTAGTCTGGATCCGAAATTGCTCTTGTGTGGGGCATAGCACGGGTGTCGATTATTGGCCAGACAGGTGCTTTCGCCCGTGGGCAAGCATTTCTTCGTTGTGTATTTCGCACCCCGTATTTTGGCTGAGCAATCCGTGGATTAGTGCTAGTTTCTTCCTGTGGAGTAGGGGTAGTGAGCCGACTAAACACGTCTCGTCGTCTCTTCCTTGATTCTTGGTTCGACACTCATGTTTCAACAAATTTCTAGCGGGAGTTCTCTGTCCTTTGGTGACTTCCGTTTTGATGCAATTAGTTTTCCTGCCTTGCTTCTCGTTGAGCATCACACCTGTTGGCTGATCTAGTCGCTATTATTGTGGCTGAGCCATCATATGTGTTGAATTTGACGACATCGTGGATGGTAGATGGGCTTGCTCGCAACTGGAAAAGCGCAGGGCATCCTATAAGAATGTTATGTTCAAACGGGCAGTTGACAACCGAGAAATATAGCACCCCTCTTATCTCTTCTGCCCCGTCGTGGCTAACCAGAGTGAACAAAAATCTGATTGTTCCCGTTGGCCAGATGCGGTGACCGGTGAAACCGACTAGCAGGCCCTGGCGCAGTGGTTGGAGGTACTCTTTCCATTGGATGGGCATTTGGCTAAGGCAATGCTCGTAGATCACGTTAACTCGGCTTCCGTTCTCGATGTAAACTTGTTCAACACGGTGTCGACTAACAAAACCGGTGATGTGCAATGGATCGTTGGGATCCTAATGTGTGACAACCCGAAATTTCTATCTTGTACAAACCATTCACTTCAATCAAATTCAGTCTTCTTTCTGCTAACTTTTAGCACTATTTAGAGTCTGTTTGAGCATTCTAAGCCCAGTACATCAAAGGATCAAGTGTTAGAATGGGTCAACTAAAGTTTCAAACCATCAAACAAGCCATAAACCCTCAAATGAGGAGTTTACGGCCAGGACCCATGAGTTTACGGCCGTAAACTCATGGTGGCCGTAAACTCTAGCCTATAAGTATGAAGCTTGGGCCATTTTCGTCACTTTTTCCATTTCCAAGGCTTGGAACTCGAAAACTCTCTCAAGTATCATAGGATTTTGCTTCAAAAACCCTCAAAATGTAAGTGATTCCTTCCATCTATGTGTTAATACATCTCTTATTCTTGAATCACCTTTGAATTCACCCACGATTTCAATCTTTTGGTTCTAGATCTTCAAGAACATCAAGATCACATAAGTTCTTTAGGCCGAAATATACTCTTCTAAGATTCTAGATCATAAGTACCCATTGCATGATTAGTTGTTATAAATACTAATTGTGTTCATATATGTGATGGGTTTTAGCCAAAAGACATCCTATGTGCTCATGCAAACCCTAAAGCTTGGATCTAGGTTTCTCTATTGTACATGCTTTTAATCCAAGACTTAAAACCCTAGATCTAATCAATATAACATATGAATAAGGGTTTAGATCATACCTTGATTGTTATATAGCAATAACAATCACAATTCCTTCTTGTATTGACTTTAGAAAGCTTAGAGTCACAAATGTCACTCCTCTAATGGCTCACAAACACCAAGAGCAAGAGGATGAAGAAGAGAAGAGAAGGAGATGCCCAAAAAACGTGTGGAAACCCTAGAGAATTCATTCACCACGTTTTTGAGGCTTAAGGGCACTATTTATACATGTAGGCTATTAGGGTTTTGAACTAGGAAACCCTAATTTTGATGCTTAGGCCCTAAGCAACCCATGGACCCTTTCTTAAAGGCCCTTGGATGATTTCTAATGGGTTTCCCCATAGAATTTGTCCAACCTTAAATAATAAGGTAATCCATAGCCCAATTGTAATTATCTTATAATTACAATTCCAGTTCCTTAAGTTTAATTAATCTCTTTTAGCCACAAACTTAATTCTTATTAATTCTTGACCAATATTAATTAAACAATATGATTTCTCCTTTAATATATTATTCTCATAATATATTAATAAATCATATTTAATCCTTTCTCTCCATAATTCATCCTATCAAGTTGCTTTGGTGAAGGCAACCCAAAAGGACCATGCACCATCGGGTCAAGTACATACCAAAATAGTTATGGACTTAGACACTAATCCAACAGTCTCCCACTTGGATAAGTCTAATAACTATTCTGCGTATGACTTCAGATCCTGATCTGCAATCGTAGCTTTCTAAAGCCGCTGTCAACTCTGATCTTATCAGATACTCGTGTCCTTTAGATAAGGGATCATATATTCCTCCATTCTAGATATTGTCTTATAGACTGAGACATTGATCTAAATCATTCTCTCTGTATATGTGCTGTTTCCCGAATTCAAATTTATGACGACTGACAATAGACTACAATTGAACACATCAATTTAGTCCCATCTTGGCCAAGCGCTTAGGTGCCATCACTAAATCATCGAGGGGGCCACAGATATCGCTTTTATCCTACTTTGGATAAAAGGAATGGATAAACTTCGACTCAATGCTCGCTTGCACTCACTCACCAAATCACACACAACAATATGTTTTATAACACCAAGTTACAGGTGCGTTTACATATTATCAATGTGCAAGCGACTCGCAAGATACAACTCACACATCTCGGTTTCAAGAATATAAGATATTATCGTCTCACTAATCACTCGTGATAAAATCCATGAAGTGATCCAAGTGAGCGTGAGTTTAATCCAATGCTCAAATCATATTCATAAGCACTCATGAACGTTGCAACAAACAATTGCTTATGTCTAATACACTTTAGACAATCCACACACCAATTCACGACAGTCTTCATTCATACCTACTTCCAACATATGAACGACTGTGGTCCGTTGGAATAATTTGATTGTTCTGAACCAATTTAATTATTCTGGAAGTCAAAACATGCAAAGTGAAATGCAAGGATAATACTAATCACATATGGCCTCAAACCTTTGAGTATAAACAAAACACCTTTTATTTATCACCATATTGATTACTCATTATTTGTCATTTCAAATGATCAACTTCTTTACTTGAATTATTACACCACTTGTCCCATGCTCTTAGCATGCACACAATGTTTTCTTATGGTTCTCACTTTGTGAAATAGATCAAATGAACACATTACCAATCATACCCATTTCACAATTCCCAATTCCTACCATAAGTGTAAGAATATCAAATTCTTACCACTTACAGAATATGTTATATTCTAACATTTTATGCAATGATCCTTTTGTAATATCACTGCACTAAAGTCACAATGATTATTGCCAATGAATTACAAAACTCCTTATCGGAGATTGTTACAAGACAATTCCATAGATGTGATGTCTCTCACTCAAAGTACATTCCTTTGAACATCCTTTTGCATAAAAGTTTCTAAGCTTAGACATAGATTCTCAATATCTGATTTCCAATATGGAAACCTTTCCATACTTACCATATGACAACTCATTCTTAATAGAATCTTATCTATTCATAATAATGTCGATATGCTCCATCCAATATCATACTTCTAACTACTCACAAGCAACCAATCCTTAGTAAGCTTTGGATCGTCCTTTGATAGTTGTTTAATTATCTTAGTCAAAACCGATTCTTGTCCTTTTTCCCTCTAAATGCGCTAGACATTTGGAAAATTTTAGAATGGTCAAATATTATAGCATTCGCAATTGATCCTATACCCGAAGCGTATTGGACACGATGCACAATGTCTTACATGAAGATTTAACACTTTATCAATCTTCTGCCATAATATTTTACGTTTTATGTTCTCATAGTTCGAAATATGAAGAGGAATGCCGTAATCATAATCGAAATTTCAGAATGCACTATGTATCCTTTGACTAAATTTATTAAAATTTCTCAATCTAAGCTTTAGATTTTGAAACGAAGTACAATATTCTCTCCCTTAATTATAGCAAAACAACTTTACACCCTTACTACTTTGCAAAGTATAACTCTTGTTTTCTATAATTAATATTGCTAACTTGCAATACTTGCTTTAATAATCATACAATCATAACATTTATGCTCCCACTATCAAGATGATTATTACAAACATAACACTTATGCTCCTACTAGCTTTGACATGTATTTAGAAAACAACTTAACTTACAGAAAAACAATACTTATTGAATTTCTTAAGTTCATATTTCTAATACTTAATGCTTTGATAATCTTTTATCTAAGCCTTTTTAATTTCATACACCTTTATCCAAAATAGCTCATATGTGTGTCTTAAACAATTCAGACTAATTGCCAAATCTCATAATTCGAATCATGGAAAGGGATACCGTGACCATAATCAAATTTGAGAATGCAATTTTACAATTGCTATCTTCTTAAAATCTTTCTTAGTGAAAGCATTTTTCTCACAGTCATTTTCATGAAGGAGAAAATCTTATGACACTTAGATTTTAATGGTGTATGTGTTCCTATCCATATGAATTTGTCAAAAACAAAATTTACAACAAATTCAAACTCTTATGGACCGATCTTTCTCAAACTTGATTTCTTGCCTTATGGTAACATGGCTGCCCACCATGTCTTCCAAGTAGTTAAGCAGCTCATCCTTTCTTATCAATATACTTTTCATTGATTAAGGTCCTTGCCTTTTATGCAATCAATGAGAATTCATAGAACCCACATGCATAATTAACTTAATTGGAACGGCATAGAAACAAGATAATGTCAACACGATAGGTTGTAAACCTTAAGTCGTGTGCTAGTGATGATCGATAAGGTTTATTCTTGATTAGTTCTTGAAACTTTTCAAGACCATTAAGACTCCCATTCACTCCTTGACATATAAGATTCTTTTGTCAATAACCATTTCTTGACAAACAAATATTCAAGAGTTAGTGTAGCTTTTATCAACACAAAAACATTTCATAAAATTGGTTCTAGTTGGTCTTTGTCTTATTCAAGACATCACAACTTTCCATATTTGATGAATGTTATAAACCTTCTCAAGACTTGTCACTTAATGTCACAATCTTAACTTTAAGACTTGTTTTGGAACGAAGTATGATTGACTTTTTGATTTAACCATTTCTTCAATTCTTGATTCCTCTTCTTAGACATACAATTGCACCAAGACTCACTTAGAGGATCAATTGAGATATGATTCTTAATCATTAAGACCTATCATAATAAAAGGTACTCTCCCTTCTTCTTAGAATAGAGAAACTTTTATCTTTCTGCCTACTTGATTCTTCTTATTTGTTCTGCTATTGATATAAACCTATTTCAATCAACTAAGAATTACACTTAATCTCATAAGTGTAATCATATTTACTTAACCTTAGTAAATCATGACGAATATCTTTGTTACTCTTGTGGTGGACTTGATCAACACACAACCTTGTGTACTCGATCAGCTAGTCCTTCACTTGACACTTTGTCAATGAATTAGTCTAATTTCCAAATATGAAACTTCTCATTCATCATGCAACACTTGTTGCATGATTCCAAGTTTCTGTCCACTTGAAACTTGGGCGATGAGAAACTCTCCCTATTTGGTAAATTCTTGACATTTCCACAATTAACATAATTAAAAATCACATCCATTCGTTGTAGAAATATGCAAACATCAATTTTTTTCATAACGATTTCATTGCAAGGAAATAAATAAATAAATGAGTCAAACCAAAATTTATTTTATTCATAAAATCAGCGGAAAACATTTTGTCCTTACAATGCAAAATCAATTGAAAAATTATGTAATAAATATTCCTAACAACTCTATCATAACTTTCTAAGCTCAAAATCTAATCTTCGAATCCATGCGATCGAGATCCATTTCTTCGTGATTAGACTCATCTTGCTCTTTCATCAAGCTTCCTCTCTTTTCATTGTTCCTGCAAAACATTCAAGTGCAATCTTATCACATTATGTATTAAGAATCAATGAATAGGAACTTAATGGAGTTAGATAGTGGATTTTACCTGAAGCACAGCCATATTCTTTGACTCTCCCATCTTCTGGACTCTTCAGGCTCTTAGGGCAGACTTGTATCCAACGCCCTTTCTCTTGGTAGCAAACGCAGGTCGGTTCTCCTAGAACGTCCTCAGAAGCATGGTTTGTTGACTTTCCCAACAAATATGCTCCATTGCTTTGCCAAATCATTTCTGATTCAGCAACAATGAGCATGTAAGTTAGGTCAATGAGGTTTGCGTCATGATCCATCATATAATACTTTCTTTTGAACTCATTATATGATTCAGGGAGTGACTGTAGAACCCAGCCTATAGCCAACTCATCAGGGAACGACGCACCCAACATTATCAACCTATCGATGTGTGATTTCATTCCTAGAACATGGGCACACACGGCCTTACCATCTTCATGTTTCATTGCCAATAGGGCTTTAGTGACATTGAACCTTTCAATTCTTCGATCTTGTGGGTTAGGGAGAACAACGGGAGGAGGAGGAAGTGAAGCATGATTTCTCTTTCCTCGATCGAATCGTGGAATATCATCTTCATGTGGAATGTTTGTTCCATGGGATTTGGGAAGACCATAGTTGTCGTACTTTGACATCTACAAAATAGGAGAAAATAAATTCAAGTTAGTTGATATATTGAATCCTTAGTAAATCACCCAAATGATATACTAAGGCTAGGATCCAACACAATATTCTACAACTTGGGAGAGGGATGCCGTAACCCTAATTGCAGAACATTTGAAGGTAAGTGAATGACGATTCACTAATTTTCCACCATGAAAACGAAAAAGAAATTTAAGTTTTAAATCTATGAAAACTCCTAGATCTTTTGAGATTCATTGAACATTTCAATGGCATGTTTAAATCTCGATATGCCCCTCTAGTTTGTGACTGGGATGCCGAGGATCACAAAGCGGGTGTGAATAACCATGCAAACTTACATGGTGCCCTCACATGTTACAGTCACCTATCCGATGTGCCGGTTAACCACACACGCTCCACCGAACTATGACAAACATTGAGTCACCCTTTGCTACCTTTGCTTAGAACCATCTAGTGTGCCGGTTAACCACACGCGCTCCATTAACGTCTTTGCAAGGGCACAAAGTGTAATTTCATGGAATTGCATCAATTCACTTTTGCCTAAAGTAACTAAGATTGGGAATTTTATAAAAACATTTAGTTACTTTTATACTTCATTATACATATAATGGAAGGTTTCTGTCATATCCTACCCGTTCGGCTAATGACCCTCCACTAGTCAAGAGTGCGGTGGGTAAGAGTGGATACCCATTCAATCGTCATTTTATAGGCAATTTCCTTAAACACCCCTTATAGACCAGCTTCGTGAATGAGGCCTACTAACGGTAAGACTGACTTTTACTCATACATATATATAATGTTAAACTTTTAATGTTATATATAGTATAGGGTGTAATTTACACTTTTAAAATACTATGTGGTCAAATTTAATAATTATACTTTTAATTTAATTAAATTGTAAACCAAAACTTATGGATTTATTAAATCTCTTTTAATTATACACTTTAACTAATTAATAAAACCATAAGGGTGTGATTTGAACTTTGCAAAACAATACTAGGGTTTTAGAATTTAACATTCCCAAATTAAACCTTTTAATTAACTTTTAAATTCCAAAACTTGAGGGCAAGTTTTTGAAACATTTCAAAACATTAGGGTTTAGAATTTAAATATTTCAAAATCAAACCTTGTAATCAAAATTTTAAATTCCAAAACTTGAGGGCAAGTTTTGAAACTATTCAAAACATTAGGGTTTTAACTATTTAAACTTCAAAACAAAACTATTAAGTTCAAATTTAAACTATAAAACCTAAAGGGGAAAAATTGAAACTTTTCATAAGATAATTCAAATCTAAATTACAAATAATCAAATTTTATCTAATAAAACAAGTGATTATCTAAAATTTGACAATTATCTTCTATTTAGGTAAGGATAATTACCAAATATTGATAAAATTCGGATTTTATAACAAAAATATATAAGGTAATTATCCAAAGCTAAAACAGGAAGAAAATCGCGAAAAGTAGCTGTCAGACGATTTGACTCGTCGAGTTTGGACCTGGACTCATCGAGTGCAGCTAACTCGGCGAGTACACCAAGTGACTCGGCGAGTCAAACACTCAGAATAAAAAATTTTCGATTTTTAGTGCTGATTTCGATCAAATATGCATCAATACAATAGAAACCAATCTAGGCTCTGATACCACTGATGGGTTTTAGCCAAAAGACATCCTATGTGATCATGCAAACCCTAAAGCTTGGATCTAGGTTTCTCTATTGTACATGCTTTTAATCCAAGACTTAAAATTCTAGATCTAATCAATATAACATATGAATAAGGGTTTAGATCATACGTTGATTGTTATATAACAATAACAATCACAATTCCTTCTTGTATTGACTTTAGAAAGCTTAGAGTCACAAATGTCACTCCTCTAATGGCTCACAAACACCAAGAGCAAGAGGATGAAGAAGAGAAGAGAAGGAGATGCCCAAAAAACGTGTGGAAACCCTAGAGAATTCATTCACCACGTTTTTGAGGCTTAAGGGCACTATTTATACATGTAGGCTATTAGGGTTTTGAACTAGGAAACCCTAATTTTGATGCTTAGGCCCTAAGCAACCCATGGACCCTTTCTTAAAGGCCCTTGGATGATTTCTAATGGGTTTCCCCATAGAATTCGTCCAACCTTAAATAATAAGGTAATCCATAGCCCAATTGTAATTATCTTATAATTACAATTCCAGTTCCTTAAGTTTAATTAATCTCTTTTAGCCACAAACTTAATTCTTATTAATTCTTGACCAATATTAATTAAACAATATGATTTCTCCTTTAATATATTATTCTCATAATATATTAATAAATCATATTTAATCCTTTCTCTCCATAATTCATCCTATCAAGTTGCTTTGGTGAAGGCAACCCAAAAGGACCATGCACCATCGGGTCAAGTACATACCAAAATAGTTATGGACTTAGACACTAATCCAACAATATGTGTCATTATATGCTAAATAGGATCCATGTGTGCTCAAGCCTTCACATGACACTTAGCATCCTTTATCGATCTTACATTTGAGTTACTCACTACAGGTGAGTTCATACCCCTTAATCTACCTTCTAAATGATTTCAAATGCTTTTACAGGGGGGAATATGTCACACCCCCAAACCGGAACGGCAGAAACGTTCGGGGGAGTATGTCATGTTTAGTATCACAAGACATGCATCATAGTAATCAATGTAATAAACAACCATTTAATTAGAAAGAAAGTGTTTACAAAGTATGTGGTTCACATAACATAGACTACAAAGTAAATAACAAAACAAGACCTGAAGCTATACTGCTCCATCTTCTGAATCCCAGTGTGTGTACCTGTCTACTGGTCTCCTGAGAATACAAGTTATCTTGAAAGAGTTGATCAGCATTTAAGCTGGTGAGTTCATAAGATTTTAGTGATGTTAAGTAAGTTGAAAATCCTTTTTAGAAAAGTTCTCTTGTTCCTCCAGGAAATCCTATATTTCCTGCTTTGATGAAAGATAAGTGAAAATGACTCTATAATTCTTTCTATGAGTACTAAAAGGATACAAGTTATATAAAACCTAGAGTAAACAAACAATCGATTGTGTGCATCTGCCTTAATCCCACAACCAAACAAGGAACAGGAAATAAGGTGGAAGGCACACATCCCATTGTTTGTTAGATCATTGTTGTATATAACCTTGGCGTATTCACTTGGTACTCACGGAGTTAACTGCAATAGTTCCTTTATATTTAATGAAAACTTTCTTTAAGAAAACCCTTATTTCTTTTAGTGAAAATGGTAACCACAGTGGTTCCTTCTATAATCACTTAGTTTATACTAGCTATATATAATTTAATATCGAATAGATAGTTAATTGTGTGAATCTGCCCTAAGTCCACAACCAAACAAGGAACAGGAAATGAGGCGGATGGCACACATCCAACTACCTATCGGGTATCAATTATATATAACCCTGATGTACAAACTAAGGTATTATAGAGTTAACCACCTAAGGTCCTTTAAGTATATATTGGTTTTATAAAATGGATTAAACCCTTTACTGGTAAGATTCTAGTTTTGTCTACGAATTGTTCAACTTGAAAACTATGTTTTTGTACTAGAAGACGATATATTAACTTTTTATACTATGACCTGACCCATATCTGGTACTCCTTATGATTACTTAAAGTATGCGGAATATATATATATATATATATATATATATATATATATATATATATATATATATAACTAAGGTTTGATCGATAGTAGACTGGGTGTATCTGCTCTGAGCCCACAACCAAACAAGGAGCAGGGAATGAAGCGGAAAACACATATCTTACTATCTGCTGGACCCAATTAATATATAACCCTGATGTATACTACTAAGGAATCATAAGGTTAGCATTATAGGCCCCTTTTCTAAATGAATGTTCATATGATTGTATGTTGTAATTATAGCTTCCGATACATTGTAGATGTACCCTTTATAATTAATCAAGTATTCTGCAGATGTACTCCATATATAGCGCCGACACTTTGCAGATGTGCCCCATATATATTTCCGACACTGGCAGAGCACCATATATATGTATATAAATCATGGCATATTGAAGATGCACCATATATGCATATATCCTTATATACATATAAATCATGGCATATTGTAGATGCACCATATATACATATATCCTTATACTATTCTTATTATCATCTTTTGTTTATAACAATGAGTTAATGATACGTTCCCTTCCCAGGTTGACGGGAATCAATAGTATAAGTTCATGAATCATGATTTTCTCTTCTATTATAGTATCTTAGTATGTCCTTTTTGTTATCATGTATTGTATCTACCTCCCTGTTTCTCATTATAGTATGCTCTAGTATCTTGTATGAACTGAACCGCTAAACTATACCTATTATAGTTTACTAGTATGTTTACTTGAACTACTACTGAAAAGACTCATTTGTTTACTAAGTTATGATTGTACTTTTAAAAACGGAGTTTTATAAACTATAAAGTAGCATAACTCGAAAAGAGTTTTTGAAATGTTTTGATCACTTATAAAAAGATAAGCAATCCTTTGAAAGATGTTTAACAAACATTTACACAATTATGATTGTGTTGAACATGTATTCCCCCCCCCCCCCTTAAAAGCATTTAAAACAGTTGAAAAGATTCATTATAGGGGTATGAACTCACCTTATGTGGGTGATTCAAACGAATATGCACGTAAGGATGAAAAGTTCCAAGAATGAAGTCCCGAGACACAAACGAGTGCTAATTACATATAATGGCATATATTGGTATGAATATAGTGTTTAAAGCAACTAACATGCTAGGAAACACCCTTAGGGACTTGGACTAAGTTCTAGAATCACATGTGATTCATCTAAGGGGAGTGTACAGCCACAAAGAGGAGTTTACGGCCTAGTGTGTTCATGGCCAGGGGGTTCACGGCCAGGGAGTTTATGGCCAGGGAGTTCATGGCCAGGGATTTTACAACCGTAAACTCCTAGGAATCATCCACAAATCGTTTGATCTAGGCATTAAGGCTAATTATTCTACTAGATAGCAAGTGTATGGAAAGAATACTCGCAATTTAGGAGCCTTAAAAGATGTTTTCGGCCACCAAGAACAAGTGTGTGTTCTTGGTGTTCTTGGTGAAAGATGAAGATTTGAAGATCTAGACAAAAAAGGGTGTTTTCATGGATGAATCAAAGGATGATACATGAATAAGAAGCATAACAACAACTAGAGGGAAGAACAATTACATTTTTGGAGGATTTAGATGAAGCACTTGATGATACTTGAGAGAGTTTGAAGAGATTTTCGGCCAAGGAAGGAAAATAATGAAGAAAATGAAGTGCCCTCATATATATAGAAGGGGTTTATGGCCATGGTTGAGTTTATGGCCGTAAACTCCACATGATGGAGTTTATGGCTTTTTTTGATGATTTTGAACTTCAACAACTATATCCTAACACTCATTCCTTGAATGTATGAGGCTTAGAACACTCGGACAGTCCCTTAACAAGGTTAAAAGATAGCAGGAACGTGTCTGACTCTCGTTTAACTGGACGTATAAAGCAAAAAAAATTCGAGTTGTCACATCATCTCCCTGTTAGATGGAATTTCGTCCCGAAATTAGTTCTCTTAGCAGTACAACTATGGTTGTACTCCTCTGATTAGGAGAATACTCACTCGTAGATCTGGGCAACCTTGCCCTAATGCTCATGGTAAGGTTCATACTTAGTCCATTTATCATTATCTCGTGTATACAAGTCGTATATAATTAAGATTAGTAAGACGTTCAAATGTGCGGCTCTGCCCCAGGTCCACAACCAACCAAGGAACTGGAGATACGGAGGAAACACACATACTAAATCCGTGTAATCATAATTATATACTACCCTCGCGTATACACTTAATAGTGATAGGTGGATTGTATTCATCCTTAGCCTTTGTGCTTGAACTTGATTTGTTGGACGAGTGGTAGTTCGTGAAGGTCTGCGGAGTATAAGGCGATGAGGTTTCGGAGGGCAAAGTACTCTTTGCACGAGTACTTTGGGGTTTAGAATACGAAAGACAAAACTGAGGTCTTGGTCAGATTGTTGTTATGAATGGCGAGGGTTTCGAAAATTTGACGATCAAGACGA
Source organism: Lactuca serriola (assembly GCF_051521515.1). Classification (NCBI taxonomy): domain Eukaryota; kingdom Viridiplantae; phylum Streptophyta; class Magnoliopsida; order Asterales; family Asteraceae; genus Lactuca; species Lactuca serriola. The sequence continues at coordinate 116,055,428 of NC_136408.1, forward strand.
TAAAATGAATGAACTTAGTATGGTGAGGACCACGCCAACTCATGACGAATGATGGAAACGGACTCTTTACTGAACAAAAGTTTGGCCGATTTGAAAGAAACGTTTGTTATACGATGATGTACTCTTAATGTGCTCGACAATGTACTCTTTGTAACTGTTTCTAGTGCTTTCTGTTTTCCCTTTTGATGTTAACACTTCTACATATCATGCCGCGATGAGCGAGTACATACTATTAAAGTGTTTTGATAACTAGTGTCGAAACTTTATACTACGATCCTCTTTGGCACCACTACGATCGCCTATCATGTGACAACCCGGAATTTTCATTCGTACAAACTCTAAAGTCAATCACTTCAATTAAAATTCAATTACATTTTTCATAATTCTTATCCAATTTAAAAGTCCGTTTGAGTGATATAATTATTTATTCTTCAAACGAACGAAGGAAAGGAAGTACCGTCTCGGGTCTTGAAGTAGCAAACCCACCCAATGCACCCTAATTAAGAGTTCACGCACAAACATTTAGAGTTTGGGCCGTAAACCCTTGTTTGGCCACGAAATCATGCCTTACGCATGAGTTTACTCCCCGAACTCCTCATTTCTCACTTCCATCCTCATGTTTACTCCCCGTTCTCTCTCAACTATCATCCTATTCTTCGCCCGATCTTCCGAAAACAGAAGTGTTTCTCGACTTGAATTGTTGTTATACCCTATCACCTAGTGTTTATACATCATTTCATCCATTCATTATTGCTTTTCAACTAGATCTTCAAGTGTTCTTCAAAACACCAAGAACACACACTAGTGTTCTTGTACCTTAAACACCCAATCGAGCTTCTATCTTGTAAGTACACTTGCCCTAGCTTCTTGTGTGCTTAGTATGATCTTAATAACACTTGAAAATCATCAAGAATCATAAGAACAAAGGATTTTACAGCCAAGGATGTTCTTGGGCTGTAAACCCCTCTTAAGGTGGCTAAATGGACCCTAGTTCCTTCCTAAGCCTTAGATGCCAACCTTGATCCTTCCTAGATGTGTTTAAGACCTTAAACAACAATCAAAACAAGTCCCTATAAGAGTTTACGGCCGTGAACACCTAAGGAAGTGGTCCTTAGGCCGTGAACTCTACAAGGTAGTGTTAGTGTGCCCCTAATGCTTTCCTAAGGCTTGGACTTGATCATCGAATGCTCAATCATGACTTGTAAGACCTCAAAACATAATTTGGCACTTAGTCCCATGATTTTATGGCCATAAACTCATGGGGAAATGGTCATGGGCCGTAAACTCCATAAGTAGTGGTCCTTGGGCCATAAACTCTAATGCCATGCCATACAACCCTTAGATGCAACCCTTCGGTACCTATAGCACTTGATTCAAAGTGTTTCCATGACCTAGGGTGTCATAACTTGATTAATTAGTTGTTAAGTGTCTAATTAGATACATATATGTTTATTATATGTTAACTAGGATCATTGTGTGTGTTCAAGTCTTCACTTGACACCTAACACCTTATCCAACACTTCCAAACAAACCACTCACTACAGGTGAGTTCATACCCCTTAATTAACCTTTTAAATGTTTGCAAATGTTTATATATGCTTTTATGGGGGGGGGGGGAATACAAGTTGAATCATGTTAGATTATTATATCAATCACATGTGATTAATAACTAGCATACAAATGGATTTACTACACTTTTAGCTGTTTTACCAAACAGATTACTTCAAATGACTTTCTGAAATGTTTTTACATGCTAAAACTCTTTATAAAACTATCTTATCAAGCAAACTGCTTTTAAATCATTTTATAAACTGATATCAAGTCATTTATTTCTTAGTTATTAAACTTTTCAAAGGTTTTACAAAACTTCTTTTATACTGTTATATAGTCATAAAAGTTCTATCAGTTAGTTCAGTACCTTTGGGTAGCAAAGGTGTACCTTCGATTATATACGTACATTACTAGTAACTATAATAGGTATAGTTAGGAGATACTACTAACTATTCCAAGTACAAGGAATTGCACAAGAGTCAGTTCATTCATGAGTCTATACTAATACATTACATACTATATGAAGAGTTACAATTACAGAAATACAAATACATTACATACTATATGAAGACATACTAATACATACAATTACAAGACATACAACTACAACAGATACGACTACAAGAGATATGATTACATAGATACTATTACATACTGTAGAAAGAGATACGATTACATACCATATGATGAGATACTATTACTTATTATATGAGTAGATACTATTATATAAGTACGGGACTAACCATTCTACCCCCAGCTGTTAGCTATAGAGGGAAATGCACATCGACGGATGTCTACGGTTAATACTATTCGACAAGTTACTCTGCCGTGATTATCCTAGTACCAAAGGATAATACTTAAATTATTATATTATTTTCCTTCTCACCTTTACTTTGTGACACATTCACATGAACGACGAGGCAGAATATATTTGATATAGATAGACTATTTTCCTTATTACCTTTATATTGTGACACATACACATAAACGATGAGGTAGACGATAGTTTATAATAATAATAGTTATACAGGGGAAAAACCATCACTTTTATAGTGATGCATACTTTCAAAACAGTCGGGTCTTGGTAGAAGGCTACTTTCAAAACAGTCGGGTCTTGGTAGAAGACTACTTTCAAAACATTTGGGTCTTGGTAGAAGACTACTTTTTATACTAGTAGGAAATATGAGATTTTCTAGGGTTTTCAAACGTTTACAATTACTTACAAACATGTTCATTGATACAAACTTTTCCTCAAACATTCATAAGTCTTTCTTTACATTTTACAAGTCAAAGACACATTAATACTTATGAATTCACCAGCTTTATTGCTGATACTCGCTTTCAAAATAACTTGTATTCTCAGGTCACAAATAGACAGGTACGATGACTAGGTTTTGTGAAGACGGAGCAGTCAAGACTCGTCATTTATTTTGATTATTCATTATGTTGTTTTATACTATGAAAGAACACACATGTATTTAAAATTATACTATTAATGCAATGGATGATGTTGTTGCTTGTTTACTACTTTACATTGTTGTGATACTTTACATGACGTCCTCCGCCCAGAACGTTTCCGCCGTTCTTGGTTTTGGGGTGTGACAGATTGGTATTAGAGCATTGTTTATAGTGAATTAAGTATATCAACTCATAAAAGATATACACACTACAAATACAATGGGATTAAAAATACTCTGACCAAGAGTTATACTTTTAAATAATAAAATATTTAACTAAGTATACATACTTGCATTCATACTAAAATCAGTGTGATAATGACAAGAACAAAAGTATTACGATTGTTGAATATCACAAGTAAGCTTGGGGATGTATGGTCAGTCTTGGGAGTAGCATAGCCTGATCAACTATGGTGGTCCGATGAGTGATTAGCAGATATCCAAGAATGGTTGTGATGTGGCAACAAGTCTAAAAACCTACCAACACTACCACAATGAGAACATTAGAGCAGAACATAGGTCTAAAATACTAAGGGAGTATTTTGTGTTACTATAATTACTGTGACATCCCTATTTTCACGGCCAGAAAAGACCGATTTTATTTATGCTTTATAAAAATCAGAGTATCTCTTTTAATAAAAATGTTGCGGAATTTGTCCCAGTAAAACATGATAAATACATTATCAAAGCATTTTCGAAGAAAAGTATTTTTAATTCGTTTTAAAACATTTGGGATGTCATCGTCAATACAGAAACATAAGCATAAACATAACTTACATTTATTTACACTAGTGATCTACATCTCTTTAATCTCTCAGTATAATGTGACTTCATCTCAACACCTGTAATATAAATAAACTGAGTGGGTCAGGTTGGGAAACCTAGTGAGTACATAGGGTTTTCAACCCATAATAATATAATTATTATCTTTAAACAATCAAACAATCGACCCAATTACCCATACCCATTATCTTCTTTACTCTTAAGGATCTATCCTAAGAGTTATTTATCCCGCATCCGTTCATTCTGAAGTCCTTTGCTTCCAGAGTTATAAGACCGGCACTAAATCCATAGCTGCCAATGCTCGTTCGTAAAGCACTAATTCCATAGCTGCTGGGTACTAAATCCATAGCTACCGGTGTTTATCTAATAGGTACTAAGTCGATAACTACCAATTCCTAACAGGTACTAAGTCCATAGCTACCAGTGTTTGTCCAATAGGCACTAAGTCCATAGCTGCCGATGTTATTTGTTAGGCACTAAGTCTATAGCTGCCAATGTTTACTCACATCATCTTTTATATCTCATCATTCATCTACCCATCTCATACCCAACATACTTGTATATTTAAAATACGTATACAGTTCAAATCATTTAAAACATGTATAAAAAAACGTTCATCCAGCATAGACAGCATGTATTCAGATAATATGCACACACATAGCGCGTAGTTTATATAAAATACTTCATATCTATGTGTAAGATGAAAGTAACTATGCACTCACAACACGTAATATATATTAAATACTTCATATCTATGTGTAAGATGAAAGTAACTATGCACTCACCTGAGAAGGTGGTGACTCGGTACTCGGACAACGCTTCGTTTACTTTAAAATAATTTCCTTCGACGAAACCTAGTATTATTACCACTATATTTTAGTTTAATATTTACCGTGACTAATTATTATTATTATTATTATTATTATTATTATTATTATTATTATTATTATTATTATTATTATTATGATTATATAAGCGTTTAAACAATACTTTCCAACCACTATGTACAGACAGGGGCCAAACATAAGACACCGGAGGGCAGGACCATTTTGGCGTATAGCACTTCTGAAATCTAACAACCCTATGCGGCCCTTTAAACCAGATTCCCCGTACCGTGAGTAGTTAAAAAGATATTATAATGACACTTATATAAGTCATAATAATAGCTCAAATATTTATTATAAATTTATAATAACAATACTAATTTTAAATATAAACTATATTTAAAATATGGTAAGAATAACTTACTTACAAGGGGATTTAGCTAGGAGTCGGGCTCTGCAGGGGCAGAACTTCGTCGTTGAATCTTTCTAAGAAAGATTCGTGCAGCGCTTCAGCGCTCACCTTACTATACTAAAAACTACATAAAGAGAAGTCAAATCACGAGGGACCGAAATGCTCGGGGGATAAGGAGAGAAAGACTCTTGAATCAAGAGAATGGTGCAAGAAATATGAGAGCCCAAGCCTCTTATTTATAGTAATTGAATTTACAAAAACTACCCTCCATAGTTACTTAATGACCTTATAGTTATATAAACAACTAAACACCCCTTTATAATACTATTTTAAATAGATTTAATGATATTTGTACTAAACTAATGTCGAAAGAACTCAACATTAGTCTTATAATGACCGCATCGTCGATACCTTTCTAATGATATATACATATGTATATATGATTTATACTTTATTTTAATACGTAAATATGCTATTATAATTTGTAACTCGTTCATACGAACTCTGTTTTTGACGTTATTTATAGCCACGCGTAGGTGGAGACGTACTTTACAACTTTCATTTAGACTCCGTCGGCTAATTTTGACTTTATTTTTAAAGTTATATTTTTAACAAGCCATGACAGGATTGGTCTGTTAAAATCTCATAACTTCTTCATCCGATGTCCATTTTCGTCTGTCTTTTTATCGTTACGCTACTAATAACGAGATCTTCGATTCTCGTTTAGGTTGTGTCGGCTAAAAACCGCTCGATCTAATATTCGAATTTCGGGCTGTACACTGCTAATCCGAAACTTCGAAAAATCGTAACTTCCTCATACGAAGTCAGATTTAGGCGTTCTTTTTATGGACGCTTTCGGTTTAACGTATTCTATGACTTTCGTTTAGATCGCTAAGGCTAAATCTCGCTCAATCATAAATTCACTATTTACGTTTCCCGGTATCGTGTCGGTTCCGTCGCGAAACTTCGACGGGTCAGATTTCGACGGTCTTTATATGTACGGAAACCTTGTAATATATACTACAACTTGGTTAAGATTATTTATTCTAAATAATATTTTGCCGAAAAGTCATTTTCGACCCCTGTTATCTTTAAATTGACTTGCCCGGATCTACGGGCGTTACAATTATCTCCCCTTTAGGATTATTACGTCCCAGAATCATCAACGAAACATGATTCACATGATGACTCCATACGTTATCTCTTCATCCTAAGTAATAACCGTAACTTTGATGTTTCTTCGAATGAGTATCTAACTCTAAGACTTCCTGACTGCAGGCGGTGCCCGATCTTGGACCCACTCTCTATCTCATGTTAGACTTCCAATCATGATCATTATGTCGCGATCTCGATCTTTATTGGAGACTCCTTTTTTAACAAACTTGAGATAAGTTTCTTTATTCGATTATCATAATAGACTGATGGGTGATGTTTTAATGACGTCTCATCGTATGATGCATCGCTTGGACTCAGGTCTTTCAGAGTCAAATTCCAGAACAGACTATACCTTCCTTCATGTTCTAACCACATCTTAAAAGGTAGCATTTCTAGCTACAAGCAACCTTTCTTGATACCTCTACTGATCGCTTTTTATTTCAATCTTTCGTCTTAACTCAGATGTTACATCGAACTTGATTCTCTAAACCACATAAGATACTCAACGTAATCGGACTCAATTTGATATGACCACTAGGGTCGGAATAACAATCATCTTCCTAGTCATTACTGAAACGATGGTAATGACATACTTGAATAAAACGAAATCAGTTACTAGCTTCTTGGTAACCTTGTGACTTTCCCTGATCCAAACATGAGTCCTGTGCTTCCGGTAGTATATGCATCTACTACCTTTCACACCTACTCATATTCGTCCCAAGTATTGTCTCGCAGTTTTCCAAGTCATCATACAAGAAAATCACATAACAGTTTAACACATCAGATAACAAAACAAAGGTTTTATTATTTCTTGAAACTATGACATAGGTGTTCAAGTTCACCCTAGATTATGCCTCTAATAGGCTACATCATACGATACTATGGCTACTTCATGACTTGATCTTCATATATGAAGTCCTCATCCTTGATTCCTCGCATGGTTTTCTGCTTCGTCGAGGATCATGTGAAATGCCCTTGGCCTCGGCGGCGTTTCTGGTCTTGCTGCTTTATTTTTCCTTGGGCAGACTCTGGACATGTGCCCCTTGCCTCCACATCCAGCATACTTTATCATTATGTGTGCAGTCCTTGGAATAGCGACCAGTCCTTCCACACTTGTAACAAGTCACTTCTTTGTTGCACTTCCCACAATGCTTCTTCTTGCATTTATCACACCATCTCGCTTCACCTCCATCTCCACCTCCAAGGTTTGAGAATTTGTTTTCCTTGTTGGACCTTGAAGATCCTCCAAACTTCCACTTCTCTCCCGCCTTATCTTTTTCTAGACTATTTTCTCTTATCTAGGCCTCTACGTTCTTAGCTGCCCTAACAGCTGTTTTCAAGGTAGTTTCCATTTTGACCATTGAGACAAAGTCAATGGGCAGTCCATTAGCAAACCTATCAATCTTGGAGAGTTCAGTAGGCACCAAGTAGGGGAATAGCTTCATCCTCTCGGTGAATGTGGTGGCATACTCATCAACACTCATCTTCCCTTTCTTCAGGTTCTGAAACTCGTTGTTCAGGTCTATCAGATCTATCTCCGAGCAGTATTGCATTTTCAACTATTCCAAAAACTCTTCCCATGACATACTTAAGGCTTCTACTCGTGGCATCGTATCTGCCAATAGCTTCCACCAGCTCAAGACTCCAGTTTTCAGTTGTCTTACAGCGAAAACGGTTTTCTGTTTCTCGCTACAGTCGCATCTCTCAAACACCATTTCCATCTCGGAGATCCAATCCATAATCTCAACAGGCTTTTGGCTTCCTGAGAGACTTGGTGGTTTCGCACCCAAGAAATTCTTGTACATTCGCCCATCCTTGTCGTTTCTCTTCTCCGGGCCATCCCTTTGTTCACCTTGAGTCCCTACTTGACTCACTTGGCAGTTGTAGTTCCCTTCCTCCGATTGCTCGGGAATCAGCTCGGGTTGCTCACTGGGAATAGTAGGTTCGTCCCTATTCGACATCCACCTCATTTCTTCCCTTTGTTTAGCTAGCATAGCCCGAATCATGGCTTGAACTCCAACCATGGTGACTGGCTCAGGTGCAACTTCTTCTACAACAGGTATTTGCTGAACCACTGGGGGTTGGTTCCTATTCTCATTTGCATTCACGTTTCTGCTACGGGTCCTTGCCATCTTGATCTATACACATAATAGGGTGAATCTAGACCTTCACTTAGGATTGAAGGTTAAATCATCATTATCACTCCGAAACGTTTACATGCTAGTTCTAATATCGTTGTTGTACGTTTAGAATCCTAAACACATAAGGTTTCTAGATCCGGTCGGCAACAGACCATAGATCCGATCAAACTATAACATAACAAATCATTTAGCACATAAAAGCGATTTAGGCATCATTCCTAAAAGAAGCTAGTGCTTGTGTCTATTCAGGTGTATTACCTAAATCTATTTGACACAGTCCTCACAATCATCACTTAGCATTCTAAGTTTAAGTTTAGAAATTTCCTACAAATTCCTAGTCCGCTTAAACTAATGCTCTGATACCAACTGTGACATCCCCATTTTCACGGCCAGAAAAGACCGATTTTGTTTATGCTTTATAAAAATCAGAGTACCTCTTTTAATAAAAATGTTGCGGAATTTGTCCCAGTAAAACATGATAAATACATTATCAAAGCATTTCCGAAGAAAAGTATTTTTAATTCGTTTTAAAACATTTGGGATGTCATCATCAATACAGAAACATAAGCATAAACAGAACTTACATTTATTTACACTAGTGATCTACATCTCTTTAATCTCTCAGTATAATGTGACTTCATCTCAACACCTGTAATATAAATAAACTGAGTGGGTCAGGTTGGGAAACCTAGTGAGTACATAGGGTTTTCAACCCACAATAATATAATTATTATGTTTAAACAATCAAACAATCGACCCAATTACCCATCCCCATTATCTTCTTTACTCTTAAGGATCTATCCTAAGAGTCATCTATCCCGCATTCGTTCATTCTGAAGTCCTTTGCTTCCAGAGTTATAGGACCGACACTAAATCCATAGCTGCCAATGCTCGTTCGTAAAGCACTAATTCCATAGCTGCTGGGTACTAAATCCATAGCTACCAGTGTTTATCTAATAGGTACTAAGTCGATAACTACCAATTCCTAACAGGTACTAAGTCCATAGCTACTAGTGTTTGTCCAATAGGCACTAAGTCCATAGTTGCCGATGTTATTTGTTAGGCACTAAGTCTATAGCTGCCAATGTTTACTCACATCATCTTTTATATCTCATCATTCATCTACCCATCTCATACCCAACATACTTGTATATTTAAAATACGTATACAGTTCAAATCATTTAAAACATGTATAAAAAAACATTCATCCAGCATAGACAGCAAGTATTCAGATAATATGCACACACATAGCACGTAGTTTATATAAAATACTTCATATCTATGTGTAAGATGAAAGTAACTATGCACTCACAACACGTAATATATATTAAATACTTCATATCTATGTGTAAGATGAAAGTAACTATGCACTCACCTGAGAAGGTGGTGACTCGGTACTCGGACAACGCTTCGTTTACTTTAAAATAATTTCCTTTGACGAAACCTAGTATTATTACCACTAGATTTTAGTCTAATATTTACCGTGACTAATTATTCGTCTTATTATTATTATTATTCTTATTATTATTATTATTATATAAGCGTTTAAACAATACTTTCCAACCACTATGTACAGACAGGGGCCAGGCATAAGACACCGGAGGGCAGGACCATTTTGGCGTATAGCACTTCTGAAATCTAACAACCCTATGCGGCCCTTTAAACCAGATTCCCCGTACCGCGAGTAGTTAAAAAGATATTATAACGATACTTATATAAGTCATAATAATAGCTCAATCATTTATTATAAATTTATAATAACAATACTAATTTTAAATATAAACTATATTTAAAATATGGTAAGCATAACTTACTTACAAGGGGATTTTAGCTAGGAGTCGGGCTCTGCAGGGGCAGAACTTCGTCGTTGAATCTTTCTAAGAAAGATTCGTGCAGCGCTTCAGCGCTCACCTTACTATACTAAAAACTACATAAAGAGAAGCCGAATCACGAGGGACCGAAATGCTCGGGGGATAAGGAGAGAAAGACTCTTGAATCAAGAGAATGGTGCAAGAAATATGAGAGCCCAAACCTCTTATTTATAGTAATTGAATTTACAAAAACTACCCTCCATAATTATTTAATGACCTTATAGTTATATAAACAACTAAACACCCCTTTATAATACTATTTTAAATAGATTTAATGATATTTGTACTAAACTAATGTCGAAAAAACTCAACATTAGTCTTATAATGACCGCATCATCGATACCTTTCTAATGATATATACATATGTATATATATGTCTACGTATATATGATTTATACTTTATTTTAATACGTAAATATGCTATTATAATTTGTAACTCGTTCATACGAACTCCGGTTTTGACGTTATTTATAGCCACGCGTAGGTGGAGACGTACTTTACAACTTTCATTTAAACTCTGTCGGCTAATTTTGACTTTATTTTTAAAGTTATATTTTTAACAGGCCGGGACAGGATTGGTCCGTTAAAATCTCATAACTTCTTCATCCGGTGTCCATTTTCATCTGTCTTTTTATCGTTACGCTACTAATAACGAGATCTTCGCTTCTCATTTAGGTTGTGTCGGCTAAAAACCGCTCGATCTAATATTCAAATTTCGGACTGTACACTGCTAATCCGAAACTTCGAAAAATCATAACTTCCTCATATGAAGTCAGATTTAGGCGTTCTTTTTATGGACGATTTCGGTTTAACGTATTCTATGACTTTCGTTTAGATCGCTAAGGCTAAATCTCGCTCAATCATAAATTCACTATTTACGTTTCCCGGTATCGTGTCGGTTTCGTCGCGAAACTTCGACGGGTCAGATTTCGGCGGTCTTTATATGTACGAAAACCTTGTAATATATACTACAACTTGGTTAAGATTATTTATTCTAAGTAATATTTTGTCGAAAAGTCATTTTCGACCCCTGTTATCTTTAAATTGACTAGCCCGGATCTACGAGCGTTACAATTACTTACTTGAGAACTAAAAAGATCTTCATTACTTGGTCGATCGTTGCTAAGTGGATACACCAAGGTTATATGTAACTAGGATGTCATAGACTTAGAATCTGTGAATTTTTACTTTACCGATGTTCCTTGTGAGTTTGGAGTTAAGGTCACTTATTTGAAGGCCTATCCTGTTTTGATTACATATAACTGGTATGCACTTTACAAATAGTGATGTAACTAATGAAGATTATCTAATAATTATCTAGTTAGATCGTCTAATAATTATTTCCTTACCCCAATTCTTGTGTAGATAACATGGCTGAACTCCATCCCCACGGCAACCCATACCTTTCGAATGAAGGCAATGCTGGATGGTTTGGAGAAGAACTAGAGGATGATCATCCAATCCCTTTGAATGATCACCATGCTGAAGACCTTTCGGATGATGTTAACTCCGAGCCCGAAGTTGAGAACTTACCCCCGGTAGCTCCCATTCCAAATCCTAACCCTCGTCTGGCTTTTCATGGCCCGATGCCTCCTTGGGTAGAATGCTTGGAGACATGGAGCGAAGAGCAGAATCAGCCCATGCCATTCAATGGAGACCGAAGCTTCTACAACATAAGCGAAGGAAGCTCGACAGACATAGTTCTACCAATCCTGGTCCGTAAAGTTGCCCGAAACGAGATTCAGGGCAGGATAGCTCTCCATCGTATCGCAGAGGTTGATGCCATTGCAGGAATGCATACCATCCGCACCAATCGCCTTGAACACACTCAGGAGAGATCTGAGAGAGACCATGAGATCTTGCTACAAGCGCTAGCTGAAACACGAGCCGAATTCATACAGCTCCGAGTACGCCAGTGGGTGTACGAAAGACACCTGCTTGACATGGAACGTCAACTAGTTGAACTGAGAGTTCACCAGAGGGATGACCATCACCAGTAGGAGATGCTTTACTTTCCTTCTTTGTTTTAAGGGGTCATTTTCCTCTATATGTCCTATGTGGCATTTTTCTATGAAACTATCTTGTACTATAGGTACTTTTAGTTAGGCCTTTATGCGGCCAAAAACTTTTCTACTCCGGATGTGATGTAAGACCTACTACAAGGTCAATTTTCCCAATCTTATTACATCTTAATCATCTATGATATTGATAGTCGGCTAACTTCCGTGTCACTCTTTGTACAATTACTTTCATCATACTATCGTTGGAATCTATCTGAAACCCACTCTAGTCAAGTTATTGGACTAGGGTAATTTAGCTCAGGGATCATTCCCAATTCTCTTTCAAAGGTTGGATCATGTTATTCACCAACCAATGGTACCCGGGTTTGAACGACAAACGTCTTGAGACCATTCTACGGACTTACTTCTACTCCATACTAGGACTGCATCATAGGGATGTAGGTCAAACCTTCGAGAACATACTTCTACTCTTTACATGAATGATCGGAATACATCTAGGTTCAACCAAAATCGCTCACGAACTCCTTTTCTTTCCGTGTAACAGTATCATGTCGTCGAAGAAAAGTAATCGATCCATCAACCAAACACCAACTCTTCAGATTTATGCAGCTACCTTTCAAGCTGCAGTCTCAGTTGCTGTGACAGTTGTTCTGACTCACCTTAATGCTAACAACGCAAATGTTAGCGGGATGGTTATCAATAATTCCAATCCAAGTAACAGTCAAGTACCTCAGCGAGTAACGAACAACCACGACACCCCGAACCTCAAGCCCAAGAAAAACAAACAAAAGTTCTGGGATAGAGTTAAAGGCAAATCACCCCAAGAGGCGAGCAAAAGACAACAAGTTGTGGTAGCCTTCACGGTCACGACATATGTACCTCCTATTACCATCCCTTATGGTATCCCAATTGCCCCGAACACAGCCAGATAGTATGCTGGGAACTTACCGAAATGCAACAAGTGCAGCTTCCATCATCTAGGTAGTTGTCGTCTGTTACACTGCTATAACTCCAACAAGAACGGACATACTACCCGCTGCTGCAGGACTCGGATCCAACACATTACTTCAACCACCAATGTCAAAATTTCTCGGATATGCCATGTATGTGGTGTAATGGGACACTTCAAGAGGAACTGCCCAACTAAGAAGATTGACGGTGGAACAGGAGGAGTTTGACCCCAGAACAACAAAAGACAGCAACAACCTCGCTATAATATAGGTTCACTTCCAATAGGCAGTATTTATGTATGCGTTTAAACATGTTTAAAACTAGTGCAACTAGAGTCTTGTTTTTTTTGAGATCCCGTCGGTAAAGGGACCCTCGTGCTGCGTATACTTATCTTTTGTAGTATACCATGTTCACAGCAGTAGCCTTGTAGTTAATCTAAAGTACTGTAACTCTGTTAAAAGTTGCACTGTTGTGTCTTGTCTGTAACGCCTTTATGATCAAATCTAGTGCCTTTATTTTCCAAGTGATCCCGATATTATCATACAACTGGAGTCCATTCGATCCTCACAATACCAGTTTCATGCGCATATCTCTTTCTCCGAAATCGCTTTTCTAGCGAAACCATCATTCCCGAACTCCAAAGTACTCATGCATAGAGTACCTCATGTTTCTTATCCTTTCCGAAGAAACCTCAGCAAACCTCCCCGCAGTATCACTCGTACAGTACGTCAAGTTCAATCCAAAGACTCGTACGGTTAATCTATCGCTGAAGAATGTATACACAGGGGTGGTATATAATCAAGGTTCTACAGGTTTAGAATTGATGATTCCACTTTAACTTCTTTTCCTCATTGGGATGTGAGCTTAAAAAAAATCATTTATTCGACTACCTTTTCAATCTTAATTATATACGGCTCGTATACACGAGACTATGATTAATGAACCATGTACGACTTCTAATAGGAACTTCAAGACGGAGACTACCCAAGACTACGAGTAATCGCATCGCCATGCGAACAAACTTAGAACCCAATACGAATCCTGTAACCAGATCGCCCTTCAGTCTAACACCTACGGAGATGCAAGAACTGTCAGGTCAAACTTAACGAACTACTCAGCAATAGAATTGAAAGACCAAGCTCCTCGCCCTGGAGAGCTCCGATCTTATTCTTCAAGAAGGTAGACGGATTGTTTCGTAGGAGCATCGACTAACGGAGACCTCGACAAGATTTCCATTAGGAAATCATTACCCTCTGTCTCGCATAGATGAATGGGTGACCAACCGCAAGGAACGATTTACCTTTCAGAAATGGACCTGAGATCCGAATATCACCAGTTGCAAGTGTTAGAGAAGGATGTCCTGAGGACAATCTTCCACACTCGATGCAGACGCTGCGAGTCCGTAGTGATACCCCTCGGATAAGACCAAAGTGCCTGTAGTATTCATGAGATTAATGAATAGGGTACGCCATTCTTACTTGGATAAGTTCTTCATTGTCCTTGTAAATGACTTACTTATCTACTCTTGTAGTAAGACGACAATCGTAAAGAGCATCTACAACAAACCATGGAAACATTACGATCAGAGAAGCTTTACGTGAAGTTCTCTAAAAATGAGTTTTTGAATTGAAGAGTCGAATTCCTAAGGCACGTTATTAGTGATGTGGGAATTCTGGAGGACCCTTCCAAAATCAAAACCGTTGAGAATTTGTCAACACCGAAGACGCTGACGGAAATTCGCCATATTCTAGGTCTCGTTGATCTACTGTCGTAGTTCATTTAGAACTCCTCGCGAATTACGGAACCTCTTACGGCTTCGACCCAGAAGGGAGCGGCCCTTGACTAGGAAGGGAAGCAAGAGGAAGAAACCTTTGGAATTCTAAGTGAGAGACCAAACTCTTTGGGGAAATCTCACTCTGGGAAGGCTTGATACGCGTCGGAAAGCGTGGAAAGCTAAATCCAAGATAGTTAGGACCTTCGAGATTCTTGCCGGAATCGGCCCTGTAACTTACAAATTCAACTTACTCGCGAACCCAGTAACGTACATTTTATCCTCCATGTCTCGAACTTGAAAAAGTGTCTGTCCGACGAGACTCTTGTAATCCCACTTGACGAGATCGAGATCAACAAGAGTCTCACCTTCGTGGAAGAACCGTAGTGACCATGGAACGAGAGGTCAAGTGAGCGAAGCAAAGTCGCTTCCCATTAGTGAAGGTTCGCTGGATTGCCAACCGAGGACTTGAATTCACTTGGAGCGTGAGGATTTAATCGATTAGGTAGTATCCCCACCTCTTGACTCGATTATTCATACTTACTCCTGTACCTAAATTCTAATTTCGAGACGAAATTCCCTTTAACGGGGGGATGATATGACGACCCGAAATTTTCATTCGTACAAACTCTAAAGTCAATCACTTCAATTAAAAGTCAATTAAATTTTTCATAATTCTTAGCCAATTTAAAAGTCCGTTTGAGTGTTATAATTATTTATTCTTCAAACGAACGAAGGAAAGGAAGTACCGTCTCGGGTCTTGAAGTAGCAAACCCACCTAATCCACCCTAATAAAGAGTTCACGTCCAAAATTTTAGAGTTTGGGATGTAAACCCTTGTATGGCCATGAACTCATGCCTTAGGCATGAGTTTACTCCCCAAACTCCTCATTTCTCACTTCTATCCTCAAGTTTACTCCCCGTTCTCTCTCAACTATCATCCCGTTCTTCGCCCGATCTTCCGAAAACGTAAGTGTTTTTCGACTTGAATTGTTGTTATACCCTATCACCTAGTGTTTATACATCATTTCATCCATTCATTATTTCTTTTCAACTATATCTTCAAGTGTTCTTCAAAACACCAAGAACACACACTAGTGTTCTTGGACCTTAAACACCCAATCGAGCTTCTATCTTGTAAGTACACTTGCCCTAGCTTCTTGTGTGCTTAGTATGATCTTAATAACACTTGAAAATCATCAAGAATCATAAGAACAAAGGATTTTACAGCCAAGGATGTTCTTGGGCCGTAAACCCCTCTTAAGGTGGCTAAATGGACCCTAGTTCCTTCCTAAGCCTTGGATGCCAACCTTGATCCTTCCTAGATGTGTTTAAGACCTTAAAAAACAATCAAAACAAGTCCCCATAAGAGTTTACGGCCGTGAACACCTAAGGAAGTGGTCCTTAGGCCGTGAACTCTACAAGGTCGTGTTAGTGTGCCCCTAATGCTTTCTTAAGGCTTGTACATGATCATCAGATGCTTAATAACGACTTGTAAGACCTCAAAACACAATTTGGCACTTATTACCATGACTTTACGGCCATAAAAATGATCATCGGCCGTAAACTCCATAAGGAGTGGTCCTTGGGCCATAAACTCCAATGTCATGCCATACAACCCTTAGATGCAACCCTTTGGTACCTATAGCACTTGATTCAAAGTGTTTCCATGTCCTAGGGTTTCTTAACTTGATTAATTAGTTGTTAAGTGTCTAATTAGATACATATATGTTTATTATATGTTAACTAGGATCATTGTGTGTGTTCAAGACTTCACTTGACACCTAGCACCTTATCTAACACTTCCGAACAAACCACTCACTATAGGTGAGTTCATACCCCTTAATTAACCTTTTAAATGTTTGCAAATGTTTATATATGCTTTTATGGGAGGGGGAATACAAGTTGAATCATGTTAGTTATTATATCAATCACATGTGATTAATAACTAGCATACAAATGGATTTACTATACTTTTAGGTGTTTTACCAAACAGATTACTTCAAATGACTTTCTCAAATGTTTTTACATGTTAAAACTCTTTATAAAACTGTCTTATCAGACAAACTTCTTTTAAATCGTTTTATAAACTGATATCAAGTCATCATTTCTTAGTTATTAAACTTTTCAAACGCTTTACAAAACTTCTTTTATACTGTTATATAGTCATGAAAGTTCTATCAGTTAGTTCAGTACCTTTGGGTAGCAAAGGTATACCTTCGATTATACACGTACATTACTAGTAACTATAATAGGTTTAGTTAGGAGATACTATTTACTATTCCAAGTACAAGGAATCGCACAAGAGTCAGTTCATTCATGAGTCTATACTAATACATTACATACTATATGAAGAGTTACAATTACAGAAATACAAATACATTACATACTATATGAAGAGATACTAATACATACAATTACAAGACATACAACTACAAGAGATATGATTACATAGATACTATTACATACTATAGAAGGAGATACGATTACATACTATATGATGAGATACTATTACATATTATATCAGTAGATACTATTATATAAGTACGGGACTAACCATTCTACCCCCAGCTGTTAGCTACAAAGGGAAAATGCACATCGACGGATATCTACGGTTAATATTATTCGACAAGTTACTCTGCCGTGATTATCCTAGTACCAAAGGATAATACATAAATGATTATATTATTTTCCTTCTAACCTTTACTTTGTGAAACATTCACATGAACGACGAGGCAGAATATATTTGATATAGATAGACTATTTTCCTTATTACCTTTACATTGTGACACATACATATAAACGATGAGGTAGACGATAGTTTATAATAATAATAATAGTTATACATGGAAAAACCATCACTTTTACAATGATGCATACTTTCAAAACATTCGGGTCTTGGTAGAAGGCTACTTTCAAAACAGTCGGGTCTTGGTAGAAGACTACTTTCAAAACAGTTGGGTCTTGGTAGAAGAGTACTTTTTATACTAGTAGGAAATATGGGATTTTCTAGGGTTTTCAAACGTTTACAATTACTTACAAACATGTTCATTGATATAAACTTTTCTTCAAACATTCACAAGTCTTTCGTTATAGTTTACAATATTAATACTTATGAATTCACCAGCTTTATTGTTGATACTCGCTTTCAAAATAACTTGTATTCTTAGGTCACAAATAGACAGGTACGATCACCAGGTTTTGTGAAGACGGAGCAGTCAAGACTCGTCTTTTATTTTGATTATTCATTATGTTGTTTTATACTACGAAAGAACACACATGTATTTAAAGTTATACTATTAATGCAATCGATGATGTTGTTGCTTGTTTACTACTTTACATTGTTGTGATACTTTACATGACGTCCTCCGCCCCAGAACGTTTCCGCTGTTCTTGGTTTTGGGGTGTGACATATCATATACAAGTTATGAATAATTAATATGGATAAGACAGTCAACTGAGTAACTCTACCTCAAATCCACAACCAAACAAGGACCATGAAAAGGCAAAATCACTCACTCTAATTCTGCAAAATCTTAGCTATGCATAACCCTGATGTACATAGTAAGTCATCATAGCTTCTCTGAACGGATCTTTTAGTTCTCTTGGATACTGTGACTTGTTTCAATACTTGAGTTATTATAATTACTTTTAAGGGTTTCCCCCAAGTTTTAATCTTATATAAATATAAATTAATTTCTAAAGTAATTAATATTTCGAAAACGTACCGCTGCTCGCTGGCGACTCCTGGGTTGATTCTCCTGCGATGATCATCAGAATTCGTCCATCCGTTCCTGAGTTCTTTGTTATCGGGCAGTCCCTCTGGTAATATACAGTCTCACCACAACCATAGCAGGCTTGGTTTTCTTCAACTCCGAGACTCGGGAGATCGGTTGAGTCGGTGCCCTGCATAAACGGCTTGTGTGTCCCTTTCTGTGGCAGTTCAGACACTGCTTTTCCCAGCATACTCCGGTGTGGTGATAGTTGCAATTTCCACACTTCGGGAGGGTTCCAACATATTGACTGGTAGATGCTGGAGTAGCAGGTGTTGTGGCGGCGTACACAATACTTGCTTGTTGTTCTTGCGGGGGTTCTTGTGTTGTTCACTTATTCTTCCTCTTGTTCCCCGACTTCCATTCATAGTCCTCTTCCTTTGATGGCTCTGGAATGGGGACTTCTAAACCGTGGCAGACTCCATGGTCGACGAGTCACTGGGCCAGGCATTTGGCACTATTGAATGTGGCTGGGTGAGAAGACAATACATCTCCTTGGATCGAGGCAGTTAGACCCCAGATGTACCTTTCTATATTCTTACTCTCTAGAGTAACCTTTTGAGGGCATAGTGCTGCCAGGTCTCTAAACCTGTCAGTGTAGGTCACTATGTCTGAGCCAATCATGGTATGCTCCCATAGTTCTTGTTCCAGTTTCTACACTTCGCCCCTCAGGCAATATTCTTCTAGCATCATTGCTTTTAGGTTCTCCCAACCTATTGAGTTAGCCACTGGTAGGGTCAGTGACTTAACATGGCTGTTCCACCATGTCAAGGCTCTGTCAGAGAAGGTGCAGGCAACAAACTTCACTTTGCTCCCTTTAGGGCACGAATAGATTGCAAAGACCGAATCTGTTTTCTCGAACCATCGCATCAGAGCGATGACTCCACCATTTCCGTTGAAGGATTTGGGTTTGCCGTTCATGAAGTCCTTGTACAAACACTCCCTTAGGTGTTCGTGAGTAACTCCGGGATTGTCTAAGTGGTTACCGCTACCAGATCCGAAGGTACCACTTTCGCCAAAGTGAGCTAGAGCAGTTGCCACTACGAAGGATATCGCTGCCTAGAGAGCAGCAAGATTGAATTGTGGCGGAGATAGTGGAGTTGTCGGAGTAGTGTGTCTCACTGAACGATGTGGAGGCATCTTGCTAAAAAGAATACAAGATGAAAGGGAATTAAGTCTATAGCAGTGGATATAAGCCGAAAGCTGAAAGACAAGGTTATCCTAGTTCTAAATGTATTTGATCCTAATTTCTACAGGGTTCTGGAAACAATTCATAAAAGAGTCTATACCAAATAAACTTTATGAATTAGAAAAGGGCTATCCTCGAATGAATATATGTTACCTGAATAACCGTTACCAGTTGCATGTAAAGAAAAGAATCCTAACACATAGGGTGAGCAGTGTTGCCACTAACTCACTAAGTCAAGTAGGGTAATTATTTATTAGCGTGACGTATTAAGACGTTTTAGTTCCCCCGGCCGATCACTTCTTGGAAAAATCTCTTTGTCTCTCATTAACTCCTCTGCTGTCTATCATGATGGAGTGGTTACATCTATCTGGGTTCGTCGTACGAGAAAGGGAAGTGTCTAAAGAATCTATGAGATTAGGGGTAACCTTATGGGGTGATCCTTACAGAGTCCTCCTATAATTTCATAATGTATACAATTTGTATATAATTTAAGATTAAATAGACCTTTGAATAGGTGATCCTACTCCACAACCACAACCAAACAAGGAACTGGTAGTGAAGCATAGATCACAAATTCTAAGTCTATAAAATCTCAATTATATAAAACCTTGAAAGTATACACTAAACAATTATAGATCTATCCGTAAGGGTCTTTTAAGTTATCACATAAGTTATTTATAGTGCCTAAAATACTCCTATAGTATTTTAATGTAATGAACCTGGTATGTTTTAAACTTGTTATTGTCTTGTAGTATCATAAAATACTCCCATAGTATTTTAACTCTTTGTTCTGATCTAGAGATCCCTTGAATAGTGTTCGGTAAATTTAAAGACTGTTGCAACACCACATCACTCCTAAACACATGTCGGTCACGTCTCGAATGAATATAGTTGATCAGGCTATATTGATCCTAGCTATGATTACATAACTGTCCAGGTTTGACTGCAGTGTTCAACCTTTAAATACTTCTATTATGTTCTTCTTGTGATACTTGTGCTAGTATGTATATATATGTATAAGCAAGTAGGTATACTTTTATAAACTATTGTTATATTCTTAAAATATATTATTAATCAGAGCACTTAAGCCCTATTGTATTTGTAGTTGTATATCTTTTATCGGTTGATATACTTAGTTCACTATAAACAATGCTCTGATACCAATCTGTCACACCCCCAAACTGGAACGACGGAAACGTTCGGGGGCAGAGGACATCATGTTTAGTATCACAAGACATGCATCATAGCAATCAAATTAATAAACAACCATTTCATTATAAAGAAAGTGTTTACAAAGTATGTGGTTCACATAACATAGAGTACAAAGTAAATAACAAAACAATACCTTAAGCCATACTGCTCCATTTTATGAAACCCAGTACGCGTACCTGTCTATTGGTCTCCTGAGAATACAAGTTATTTTGAAAGAGTTGATCAGCATTTAAGCTGGTGAGTTCATAAGATTTTAGTGATGTTAAGTAAGTTGAAAATCCTTTTTAGAAAAGTTTGCCTGTTCCTCCAGTAAATCCTATATTTCCTGCTTTGATGAAAGATAAGTGAAAATGACTCTACAATCCTTTCTATGAGTACTAAAAGGAACAGGAAATAAGGCGAAAGGCACACATCCCATTGTTTGTTAGATCATCGTTGTATATAACCCTAACGCATTCACTTGGTACTCACGGAGTTAACTGCAATAGCTCCTTTATATTTAATGAAAACTTTCTATAGGAAAACCCTTATTTCATGTAGTGAAAATGGTAACCACAGTGGTTCCTTCCATAATCACTTAGTTTATAGTAGCTATTATAATCTAATATCGAACATATAGTTAATTGTATGAATCTGCCCTAAGTCCACAACCAAACAAGGAACAGGAAATGAGGCGGAATGCATACATCCAACTACCTATCGGGTATCAATTATATATAACCCTGATGTACAAACTAAGGTATTATAGAGTTAACCACCTAAGGTCCTTTAAGTATATACTGGTTTAATAAAATGGATTTAACCCTTTACTGGTAAGTTTCTAGTTTCGTCTACCAATTGATCAACATAAAAAGTATGTTTTTGTACTAGAAAACGATGTATTAACTTTGTATACTATGACCTGACCCATACCTGTTACTCCTTATGATTACTTAGAGTATACAGAATATATATATAACTAAGGTTGGATAGATAGTAAACTGGGTGTATCTGCTTAAGCCCACAACCAAACAAGGAACAGGGAATGAAGCGGAAAGCACACATCCTACTATTTGCTGGACCCAATTAATATATAACCCTAATGTATACTACTAAGGAATCATAAGGTTAACATTATAGGCCCTTTTTGTAAATGAATGTTTATGTGATTGTATGTTGTAATTATAGCTTCCGGTACTTTGCAGATGTACCCTTTATAATTAATCAAGTATTCTGCAGATGTACTCCATATATAGCGCCGACACTTTACAAATGTGCCCCATATATATTTCCGACACTGGCAGAGCACCATATATACATATATCCTTATATACATATAAATCATGGCATATTGTAGATGCACCATATATATATATATATATATATATATATATATATATATATATATATATATATATATATAAGTTATACTATTCTTATTATCATCTTTTGTTTATAACAATGAGTTAATGATACGTTCCCTTCCTAAGTTGACGGGAATCAATAGTATAAGTTCATGAATCATGATTTGCTCTTCTATTATAGTATCTTAGTATGTCCTTTTTGTTATCGTGTATTGTATCTACCTCCCTGTTTCTCATTATAGTATGCTCTAGTATCTTGTATGAACTGAACCGCTAAACTATACCTATTATAGTTTACTAGTATGTTTACTTGAACTGCTACTAAAAAGACTCATTTGTTTACTAAGTTATGATTGTACTTTTAAAAACGGAGTTTTATAAACTATAAAGTAGCATAACTCGAAAAGAGGTTTTGAAATTTTTTGATCACTTATAAATGATGGGTTTTGAGCATTCTAACACTTCCTAAGTGTACATGCAACCCTAATAAATCTTGGATCTATGTTTGTCTAAGATACATGCAAATAATTCATTTTCCAAGGTTTATATCCTAACTAGCATGGAATGGGGAACATGAATCAAATAAAGCTAGTAGAAATACTTACCTTGTAGTTGTAGTAGATTGCTTGGAGTTTTAGAGTCTAGCACCAATATTGTGGATGCCTCAAATGAAAGTCACAAATCACCACAAACTTGGAACTTTGAGAGAATAGTTACTACTATCTTGAAATTGCCCTCACCTCAACAAGTGTCAACTCGTATCATTTCAAGAACCAAGACCTCCTTTATATAGTGTGGTGGATTAGGGTTACATCCATGTAACCCCTAATACCCATGTCTCTTCATTTCCATGAGATCCATGGGTTAAAGCTCCATGGAGTATCCATGGACTTCTCCATGCAAGCCTAGCCCATTCCAGATAGGCATAAGCCCATACTATATAAATATAGAAGCCCATATTTAATTAGTAATATCTTTGATCACTAAATTAATCCTAGATTAATTATAGATCACTACTAATTAAATAATATGATCTTATATTAATATATTAGAACTTATAATATATTACTAAATCATAACTTGTACTATTCTCAAATATTATCCATAAATTGTTCGGGTGAAGTGCAACCCAAATGGACCATGCCGGGTCGGGTCAAGTACATACCAAATATAGTTATGGGCTTAGACACTATATCCAACAGTCTCCCACTTGGATAAGTCTAATAACTATAGTTGCAAGTATGACTTCAGGAACCGATCAGCAATCGTAGCTCTTTAAACTCTATTGAACTAGAACGTACCATTTAAGATAAGTGATCATATAATCCTCTGTTCTAGATATCAGCCGGACAAATACATGGAACATGGTCTTGCTTATTTTCCATCATTTGTTTCCCGATTTCCGATTTGTTTGACATAGAACTTAACTGAACACATCAATTTAGTTCTGACCGGGCCCGGTACATAGGTCAAAACAGAATCATCGAGGGGCCCAGATATCAGCTTCTAATCCAAGAAGGAACAGATACACTTCAACTCATATGTTTGTTCTACCACTCATTGAATTACACACAAAAGCACGTTTTATAACATTGAGTTACCAATGCGTTTTCATACAATCAATGCATAACCAACTCGTAAGTAACAAATCATATCTCTAGGTTTGAAGACTTATATGATATTACCGTCTCACGATCACTCGAGATAAAATTCCATGAAGTGATTCCAGTGAGCATGGGTTGAGTCCAATGCTCAGAACTTATGAGCACTCATGATTGTTGTAGTCATGTCCAACACCTTAGACCTATGCAACCAATCATGACAGTCTTGATTCATACCTACTTCCGACATATGACCGACTGTGGAGGTTTGAATAATATGATATACCAAACATAATTATTCTGGAAGTCAAAACATGCAAAAGAAATATAGTAAAAGATCGACAAGAGATAGCAACACTTTACTCATAAATAAAACACCTTTTATTCATCATAAAATGTAAATTACACTTTACAAATTTCATAATTTATCTAACTACTAAAACTTATATCATCCTTCAGTCATATGCTCCGAGCATGCTGGAGATGCTTAACCCTACTCAGTCCCTTCGTGAGGGGATCTGCTGGGTTCTCATCTGATGATACCCTCTTTGTCGCGAGGAGTCCTTCTTCTATTCGATGTCTGATGAAGTGATATTTTCTGTCAATGTGTCTGGATCTCCCATGATCTCTTGGTTCCTTGGCTAAGGCAACCGCACTATTGCTATCACATAAAATCTCCATTGGCTCTTTTATAGCTGGTACAACTCCAAGGTCTCCAATGAAGTTCTTTAGCCGTATAGCCTCCTTTGCTGCCTCGCTTGCTACTATATACTCTGATTCACAAGTGGAATCAGCCACTGTCTCCTGCTTGGAACTCTTCCAAGTGATTGCTCCTCCGTTTATGGTAAAGACCCAGCCTGACTGAGAGCGGAAATTATCCCTATCAGTCTGGAAGCTAGCATCACTATACCCTACAACTCTCAAGTCATCACTCCCACCGAAGGTAAGGGCCCAGTCCTTAGTCCTTCGCAGGTACTTGAGGATATTCTTTACCACAGTCCAGTGTTCCTTGCCAGGGTTCCCCTGATACCTGCTAACCATGCTCAAAGCAAAGGCTACATCAGGTCGAGTACATGTCATAGAATACATGATCGATCCTACAGCTGAAGCATAAGGTAGTCGACTCATTTCTGCTATCTCAGCCTCAGTACTAGGGCTTTGTGTCTTACTCAATCTGGCATTACTCTGAATGGGTAACTCACCTTTCTTGGAGTTATGCATGTTGAATCTTTTCAACACTTTGTCCACATAGGTGCTTTGACTAAGTCCATTTAGTCTTTTACTCCTGTTTCTCAAAATCCTTATCCCTAGGATATAGGCAGCTTCACCAAGGTCCTTCATAGCGAAACACTTCCCAAGCCAGGACTTTACTTCCTACAAAGTTGGGATGTCATTTCCTATGAGTAGTATGTCGTCCACATACAGTACCAAAAAACTGACTATACTCCCACTAGCCTTGATATAGACACAAGATTCATCTTCACTCCTTAAAAAGCCAAATTCCTTGACTTTCTCATCAAAGCAAAGATTCCACCTGCGAGGTGCCTGTTTCAATCCATAAATGGATTTCTCGAGTTTACACACTCTATTGGGGTACTCTGTACTGACAAAACCCTCTGGCTGAACCATGTGAACATCCTCAGCCAACTTTCCATTAAGGAAAGCGGTTTTGACATCCATTTGCCATATTTCATAATCATGAAATGCACCATTGGCTAATAGAACCCTAATAGACTTTATCTTGGGTACTGGTGAAAAGGTTTCATCATAATCAACTCCCGGAGTTTGAGAATAACCTTTTGCAACCAGTCGTGCCTTATAAGTGTGAACATTACCATCCATGTCGGTATTCTTCTTGAAGATCCATTTGCACCCTACAGTCTTACGACCGGGTACATTTTCAACCAAGTTCCAAACTTGATTGTCATACATGGATTGTATCTCGCTTTCCATAGCCTCTTTCCATTTAGCAGCCTCAGGGCCTGCCATGGCTTCCGTGTAGCTATTAGGTTCATCCAGACCTACTAGTGTCTCATCACTAATAAGTGTCTCACCTTCCGCAGTAATACGGGCACATCAACTGGCTCAACAGGAGTTTCCTCCTCAAGTTGAGGGCTAGGGTTCGAAGTTCCTTCACCACTTGACTCTTGAATTTCTTCAAGATCAATTTGCCTTCCACTGTCTCTTTGGCTTATAAATTCTCTCTCTCAAAAGACTCCTCTTCTTGCTACAAAGACCACACTGTCACTAGGTCTGTAGAAGAGGTAACCAAAGGATTGCTGTGGGTAGCCGATGAAAATACACCTCTCGCTTCGAGGTTCGAGCTTATCATGAGTCTCGCGTCTCACGAAAGCCTCGCAACCCCAAATCTTGATGTGGTCTAGTTTAGGTACTTTACCAGTCCACATCTCGTGAGGAGTTTTGGCAACTTTCTTTGTAGGGACATGATTAAGAATATGGGCGGCAGTCTCTAAGGCATACCCCCAGAATGAGATTGGTAGTGTAGCTCAACTCATCATGGAACGAACCATATCCAACAAGGTTCGATTACTCCTCTCAGCCACACCATTCAACTGTGGTGTCCTGGGAGGTGTCAATTGTGAGACAATCCCACATTCCCTAAGATAGTCGAGGAACTCTGAACTAAGATACTCACCACCTCGATCGGATTGAAGCATCTTAATGTTCCTGCCCAATTGATTCTCGACTTCCTGTTTAAATTCCTTAAACCTCTCGAAAGTCTCTGACTTATGCTTGATTAAGTAGACATATCCATATCTACTGTAATCATCAGTAAAAGTCAAATAATAACGATTAGCATCCCTTGTGGCATGTTTGAATGGTCCACACACATCCGTGTGTATAAGGTCCAACAAACCTTCACCTCTCTCACATGAACCTGTGAAGGGTGACTTTGTCATTTTTCCAAGTAAGCATGATTCGCAACTATCATCTGACTTTAGGTCAAATGACTCCAAGACTCCATCCTTTTGGAGTTGGCCTATGCGTTTCTTGCTTATATGTCCAAGACGACAATGCCATAATGATGCTTTATCCAAGTTATTATTATTAGTAGAATCAATACACAAAACATTATTCCCTAAGTTATCTACAACAGATACAGCTTCATACACACCATCACAAGGTAATGCTTTAAAATAAAAAACATTATTAAAGAAAACATCAATAGAACCAACTTCATTATTAAATGAAAAGGTAAACCCTTGTTTGTACAAAGCATGAAAGGAAATAATATTTCTTGCCATTCCTGGCGAGTAACAACATTTATTCAAATCTAAACTAAACCCACTACTTAGCGATAAAGTATAAACTCCAATCTTGGTGACAGGTGAAGCTTTCCTATTCCCCATGATCAAGTTTATTCTTCCTTGCTCCACATCCTCACTTCTTCTTAGTCCCTGCAAGTCACAACAAATATGAATACCACAACCGGTATCAAGGACCCAAGATTTAGAATGGGGTGAGTTATTAGAAATGATAGTGTAAGTACCTGCATGGTTGGGTTTGACTTTCCCATCCTTCACATCTTGCTGGTACTTTGGACAGTTCCGCTTCCAATGTGCCTTTTCATGGAAATAGAAGCATTCAGCCTCTTTTGGGTCAGAAGAAGGAGTGATGAAACCTTTCTTGGTTCCACTTGAAGCAGAGCCATCAAGGGTCCGAGCCTTGGTACCCTTCGAGGATCTCTTTCTCTTCCTCCATCGACTTTTCCCAATTGCCAAAACCGGAGTTGAGTTTGGAGTAGGAGTGATAGCAACCGACTTCCCCTTTAGACCTGATTCTGCGGTCTTGAGAAGTCCCTGAAGTTTGCTGAGTGTGACCTCTTCCTTATTCATGTGATATGTCATGCGGAATTGATCATAGCACGATGGTAAGGAGTGCAAAATGATATCTATTGCAAGCTCCTCAGGGAATTTCACATTAAGCTTCAGCAAATGATCCACATACCTTTGCATTTTCTACATGTGGCTCGTGACGGATTCCCCGTCCTTCATCATGGCTGTTATCATGGAGCATATGATTTCGTACCTATCTTGTCGTGCAATTTGATGGTATCTTTCCATCAAGTCTTGGTGCATTTCATAAGGGTAGAAATCCTCATAAGATTTTTGGAGTTCAACTGTCATTGTGGCCAACATGATGCAAGCCACCTTGGTAGCATCTCTTTCATGAGTATAAAAGTTAGCGATCTCCTGAGGAGTTGCAGTGGACTCATCAATCTCCTTAAGCTCCTTATCAAGGACATATTCTTTGTCCTCGTAGCGGGTAATCATCCTGATGTTTCTGATCCACTCATTGAAGTTGGATCCATCAAAGGTAACTTTCCCATACAAGTTCATAAGGGTAAAGGAGCTATTAGGGTTAGAGCCAGAAGCAGTATTGTTTGAAGACATCTGAAAGAAAAGGACAAGATTAGTTTAGATATAAGAGAGTCCTTAATAAAACACCCAAATGTAATATTAAGGCTAGGATCCAATCATAATATAATATAACTTAGAAGAGGTATGCCGTAATCTAAGCTATACTATATTTGAAAGGTTGGTGAATGACGATTCACCAATTTCCACCACGAAAACCGAAATATTTAAATATTAGGATTTTTGATTGGTTCTTAGAAATTCCTAGATTCTTTGAGATTCAATGAACTTTTCAAAAGCATGTTTCAATCTCGAGTGTGCCCTCCAAGTTTTGTGACTGGGATGCCGAGGATCACAAAACGAGGTGTGAAGTAACCATGCAAATCACTTGGTACCCTTAAAGTTTATCACTCAATCGATGTGCCGGTTAACCACACACGCTCCACCAACGACTTAATCAAAGTGGAAAGTGTAATTTCATGGATTAGCACCTTTTTCACATTTTTCCTAAAGTAACTAAGATTGGGAATTTAATAAAACATTTAGTTACTTTATAATATTCATCATACTTTTAATGAGAATTTATAAGTCCTTGTCTTACCCGTTCGGCTAACGACCCTCCACCGGTCAAGCAAGCGGTGGGTGAGAGTGGACACCCATTAAGTCACCATTTTATAGGCAACAACCTTATACCCACCTTATAGACCGGCTTTGTGAATGAGGTGTACTAGCGGTAAGACGACTTTGTTCTTATACATATATATACAATTATTAAATCATAATAATATAAGTATAAGGGTTGAATTTTAACTTTTAAAATTCTAGGGGTTGGAACTAAAGTTTTAACTTGACTTTACTTGTTCCAAAACTTGAGGGCAAGTTTTGTAAACTTTCAAAACTTTTCATTTCTTGTAACTTATGAGTTTAAGAGAGTAATAAAATGAAGACTCTTCATTTTTCTAACTCTTGTGTTCTTTTAATGGTTTTCAATCCAAGAGACTTTTGGTTTTCCATAACTTGAGGACAAGTTATGGACTCCATTAAAATACATTATGATCATGAATTAATCTACCACATAGGTTACAAATAATTCCTATGATCATCTAAACATCATAAGAACAAGATCATAAATATGAACACTTTCATATGTCAAAATCACACTTAATCTTTGTAATTTTGATAACTAGTTGTTGTAAATGAATTAGAAAAGACATTACACCATCTAAAACAAGTTTTCAAGTACCAAAACAGTTAAGGGTAATGTTTCTAATCCATTTCCAACAACTAAAGTCGAAAATTTGCACTCTGTCGACCCTACTCGCCGAGTGCATGAACCTACTCGGCGAGTAGGTTGAAGATACAAGTGAACTCGGCGAGTCCCCCCATGGACTCGGCGAGTCCAGCAGTCAGACAGCAAGTTTTTCGACTTTTTCAAGCATATTGCAACAAGTATCAAACAAACAAGCCTAGGCTCTGATACCACTGATGGGTTTTGAACATTCTAACACTTACTCAGTGTACATGCAACCCTAATAAACCTTGGATCTATGTTTGTCTAAGATACATGCAAATAATTAATTTTCCAAGGTTTATATCCTAACTAGCATGGCATGGGGAACATGAATCAAATAAAGCTAGTAGAAATACTTACCTTGAAGTTGTAGTTGATTGCTTGGAGTTTTAGAGCCTAGCACCAATAGTGTGGATGCCTCAAATGAAAGTCACAAATCACCACAAACTTGGAACTTTGAGAGAATAGTTACTACTATCTTGAAATTGCCCTCACCTCAACAAGTGTCAACTCGTATCATTTCAAGAACCAAGACCTCCTTTATATAGTATGGTGGATTAAGGTTACATCCATGTAACCCCTAATACCCATGTCTCTTCATTTCCATGACATCCATGGGTTAAAGCTCCATGGAGTATCCATGGACTTCTCCATGCAAGCCTAGCCCATTCCAAATAAGCATAAGCCCATACTATATAAATATAGAAGCCCATATTTAATTAGTAATATCATTGATCACTAAATTAATCCTAGATTAATTATAGATCACTACTAATTAAATAATATGATCTTATATTAATATATTAGAACTTATAATATATTAATAAATCATAACTTGTACTATTCTCAAATATTATCCATAAATTGTTCGGGTGAAGTGCAACCCAAATGGACCATGCCGGGTCGGGTCAAGTACATACCAAATATAGTTATGGGCTTAGACACTATATCCAACAATAAAAACATATGCAATCCTTTGAAAGATGTTTAACAAACATTTTCACAATTATGATTGTGTTGAACATGTATTCCCCCCCCCCCCCCCTTAAAAGCATTTAAAACAATTGAAAAGATTCATTATAGGGGTATGAACTCACCTTATGTGGGTGATTCAAACGAATATGCGCGTAAGGATGAGAAGTTCCACGAATGAAGTCCCGAGACACAAACGAGTCTTAATGACATATAATGGCATATATTGGCATGAATATAGTGTTTAAAGCAACTAACATGATAGGAAACACCCTTAGGGACTTAGACTAAGTGCTAGCATCACATGTGATTCATCTAAGGGGAGTGTACGACCACAAACAGGAGTTTACGGCCATGGTTGAGTTTACAGCCGTAAACTCCATGTTTACGGCCGTAAACTCCACATGATGGAGTTTATGGCTTTGTTTGATGGTTTTGAACTTCAACAACTATATCCTAACACTCCTTCCTTGAATGTATGAGGCTTAGAACACTCGGACAGTCCTTTAACAGGGCTAAGAGATAGCAGGTTGTCACAGAATACAAGTTGGACATTATAGTTATTGAATCAATCACTTGTGATTTATAACTATCAAACACATAGATTTCATATACTTTTAAACTATGTTATCAAACATCTATTTCAAAACATCTTTATTAAACTCTTTAGTGTTAAACCTATTTATCAAACTCTTTTAAACTTATATATTGTTAAAACCATGTCTATACATATATAGTTATATAAATAAGGTTGGAAGGACTTAGGACTGATAACTAACTTTATTTCTTGTTCCTTCTTTGGTTGTGGACTTAGAGTACCCTGTCGTTTGTCCGATTGTCGTTTGATCCTTAGTTATATCTTATGCATATGTGTGTAGATATAAAAGCTTTTACCTCAGTTCTGACACCTTTGGGTAGCAAAGGTGTATAAACTTACTCAGTCATTCAAATAGTATTACTGGTAAACTATAATAGGTATTGTTTAGAGGTATGGTATTCACTATTTCTAGTACAATGAAACACACATGAGTCAGTTCATTCATGAGTCAATACATACTTACTATTATGAGAAACATAAAGAACATACTATGATGAGAAACTAAGGGAACATACTATACACTATACTACAAGAACATACTATGCACTATACAAAGAGAACATACTATACACTATACAGATAGAGCATACTATATATATACAAGAATACTATAACATTAATGTGAGCCACTACTTCAGGGCATGGCATCACTGATGTGTCTCGTTTTGTAACGAGAGTCTCCTGGAGGGAGAGCGTGAATTTTTGTATAGATCTCTACTGGACTGACCATCCTACACCTTGCCGCTAGCTACAGTGGGACCTGCAGGTCTATGGGTGACGAATGTCATTACTGTTCGACGTATTTCAGCGTCATGTTTCCACTAGTAAATTAGTATTGTTACAACATATCACATTTTACCTTAATTAATAATGGATTTAAGGTAGTTAGTACAAACAGTAGTCACTATATACAATACAACAATACTACAGTATTTTCCCTATTACATTTACTTTGTGATCTTCTCACATAAACGATAATGTAAACTATATTTTGATAATGATAGTTACACTTCGGAAAACTCATACTTTTACAAAAGAACAAACATACAGAACCGTCGGGTCTTGGTAGAAGACTACATTTTAGTAGAAAATATAGGGTTTTCTAGGAAGTACAAACATTTACTACAAACATTTACATTACACATTTACAAAAACTTTCTTCAGATTTATACAAACAAATGACACTAAAATAATTATGAACTCACCAGCTTTAATGCTGACAAGCTCTTTCAAAATAACTTGTATTCTCAGGTCATCAGTAGATAGGTACCGATGGCAGGTTTTTGAGAAGACAGAGCAGCTTCCAGATTCATCTTTATTTTATTTATTCATTTTTGGTGTCTTCAAAACTATACACAGGACACTTGTATTAAAATTATACTATTAATGCAATGGATGATGTTGTTGCTTGTTTACTATTATGCATTGTTGTGATACTATACATGACGTCCTCCGCCTTAGAAGGTTTCCGCCGTTCCGATTTTGGGGTGTGACAAATTGGTATCAGAGCATTGTTTATAGGGAATTGAGTATATCAAACCATAAAAGATATACAAACTATAATACAACAGAATTAAAATACTCAGATCAAGAGTTTATACTTTTAAATAATAAAATATTTTACTAAGTATACATACCTGCATTCATACTAAAATAAGTGTCACTAGGACAGAACAAAAGTATTACAATTTTTGAACATCACAGGTAGGCTTGGGGATGTATGGTCAGTTCTGGGAATGACATAGCCTGATCAACTATGTTGGTCCGAAAAGTGATTAGCATATGCCCGAGAATGGTTGTGATGTGGCAACAAGTCTAAAAACTTACCAACACTACTACAATGAGAACATTAGAACATAACATGAACCTAAAATACTATAGGAGTATTTTGTGTTACTATAATTACTTAATTGAGAACTAAAAAGGTCTTTACTAGTAGGTCAATAGTTGCTAAGTGGATACGCTAAGGTTATATGTGACTAAGGTGTCATGGACTAAGAATATGCGATCTTTACTTCCTGTTCCTTGTTTGGTTGTGGATTTGGAGTTAGGGTTTCTTATCCGAAGGTTTATCCTTTTTTGATTTCATATAAATGGTACGCACTATGAAATTATTGAAGTAACTAGTAAGGATCATCTTATAATTATCTTAGGTAGTACGTCTATTCATATAAGATTCTTATACCCCAATTTCTCGTGTAGATATCCTGGCTGGATTCCATCCTCCTGGCGACCCGTACTTCCCAAACCAAGGCAATGATGGATGGCTTGAGGTAGAGCCAGAAGAGGATCATCCAATCCCTTTGGATGATGACCTTGCAGAAGACTTCTCCGAAAATTCCGACTCCAAAGCAGAAGTCAACAACCTACCTCAAGAGGCTCCAATCCCAATCCTCAACCCCCGGCCAACATTTCAAGGCCCCACACCCTTGTGGGCGACAAACCTGAACCGTTGGAGTGATGAACAAGATCAACCTTTACCCTTCAATGGAGACCGAAGCTTTTACAATCTCAGTGAAGGAGGCTCATCTGATCGAGTCCTGCCCATTATGGTTCGCAGGATTGCTTGGAATGACGAGCAAGGTCGGGCAGCCATCGACCGAGTCATTGAAATTGACGCCAATTCGGGTGTTAAGACAGTCCGCATTCGCCAACTCGAAGAGGCTATGGAAAGGACTTGGAGAGTCAATGAGGCTCTGCAGCAACAACTAACTGCATCCCGAGCTGAAGTCATAGAACTTCGAGTGTGTCAGAGAGCTCATGAGTGACATCTTCAAGACGTGGTACGTCAAATGGGAGATCTGAGGATTCACCCGAGGAATGCCCGTCGCCGGTAGAAGATGTCTGGATCGTCTTT
Organism: Lactuca serriola; assembly: GCF_051521515.1. Lineage (NCBI taxonomy): Eukaryota > Viridiplantae > Streptophyta > Magnoliopsida > Asterales > Asteraceae > Lactuca > Lactuca serriola. The sequence goes on from NC_136408.1 coordinate 116,089,579, forward strand.
TCTTTTGGTATAAGGAATAGCCTTTCTCATCTGTTCTCTATGAAGCACCTTTCTGTAAAATATTCCTGTCTTCCAACTACTTTAACTAGACTTCTAAGCTGTCAACATTTTCCCTATATGGTTTGATGTAAGACCTACTGTTAGGTCATTTTCCTGAACTTATTACATCGTTAATACCAATATTATTGACAGTTATCTATAGAAAATCTTTGTCTCTATGTTTTCCTACTCTTACAGTTATATCTCTATTTCAATCATACACTCATTCAATTGTTAGGCTATGGCGATTTAGTCCATGGATCACTCTCGTTATACTTACTATTGTCTTCACGTTTGTAATCTTATAGTTAAAAGATGCCTCCGCGTCGATCATCGAGATGCGATCCTCCGATAACTTCAACTCCACCACCACCGCCTCCTCCGCAATACAATCCGACAGCTATCCAAGTTACGGTAAATGCGGATGTTACGGCAGCTCTTGCACAATTCACCAACACCGATACAAGAGGGAGTGAGACTAATGTGCCTCCCACTATTGTTGAAGCTTCAGGGCACTCTAGGGAGTGCACGTACAAAGATATCAGCAACTGCAAACCCAAGTCCTTTAACGGGACAGGTGGAATCATTGCCCTCTCGCAATGGTTCGAGACGACAGAGTCGATCTTTGAGATCTGCTCCTGCCCAGAAGGAAGCAAAGTAAAATTTGCTGCTTGCACCTTCTCAGAAAGCGCCCTTACATGGTGGAATAGCCATGTCAAGTCACTAACTCTTATAGTTGCTAACGCTATGCGCTGGGAAGCTCGGAAAGAGCTCGTGATCGAGGAATACTGCCAGAGGGGCGAAATTCAGAAACTTGAACAAGAACTTTGGAGCCTAACCATGAAGGGCTCCGACGTAGTAGGCTACACCGCCAGATTCAGCGATATGATGGCACTATGTCCGGGAATGGTCCCTACGGAGGGAAAGAAGATTGAGAGGTACATATAGGGGCTGGTGCTTCCATTCCAGGGGAATGTCCTAGCTTTAAACCCTGCTACCTTCGACAGTGCAAAGGTCTGGAACAATGACTCGTGGATCACGGAGTCCGCATCCCGTCGACAACAACAACCCTAGTTGTCCCAGTACCTCCCAAGACCGCTGACAACAAGCAAAAACACTGGGGTAACAAGAAAGAAAAAGCGGCGCAGAACTCTGCTAAAAAGCAGCAAATCGTGGTTGTTCATGCTGCGGTAACATCTACTTGTTGGATAAGGTGTCTAAGTCCATAACTTATTTGGTATATACTTGACCCGACCCGGCATGGTCCATTTGGGTTACACTTCATCCGAACAATTTATATGGATAATCTTATGAGAATAGTATGTTTATGATTTATTAATATATTATAAGTTATAATATATTAATATTAAGTCATGTTATTTAATTAGTTTTAGTCTTCAATTAATAATGAATTAATTTAGTGATTAAAAGGAAGACTAATTAAACATGGGCTATTGCATTTTATATAATGTGGGCTTAAACTCATTAGGAATGGGCTAAGCATGCATGGGGGTCCATGGATGATCCATGGAGCTTTTAACCCATGGATCCTTCGAAAGGAAAAGACATGGGTTATTAGGGTTTACCCTAATCCTCCACACTATATAAAGATGCACATATTGCAAGAAATGGGAACTAGTTGTATGAGACTTTGTGGTGGCCGATTTCTACATAGCATATTATTCTCTCAAGGTTTTTCCAAGTTTGTGGTGATTTGTGATTCCACTTGAGGCATTCACATTATTGGTGCTAGGCTCTCAAACTCCAAGCGATCAATCACTATCAAAAGGTATGGCATTCTTCTAGTATTTTATGATTCTAGTTCTTCATGCTATGCTAGTTAGGATGTAAACCTTGGAAATTATTATTTGCATGTATTTTTAGAGAAAACATAGATCCAAGGTTATTAGGGTTGCATGCACACCTTAGGAGTGTTAGAATGCTCAAAACCCAACAGTGGTATCAGAGCCTAGGCTTGTTTGTTTGATACTTGATGCAAAATAGTGAAAAAAAGTCGAATTTTTGATGTCTGCCTGATGAACTCGTCGAGTCCGTGGGGGGACTCGCCAAGTTCATGTGTAAATTCATCCTACTCGCCAAGTAGGTTCGTGCACTCAACAAGTAAGAGCCTCAGAATGCAGATTTTCGACTTTTGTTGTTGGAAATGGACTAGAAACATTACCCTAAACTGTTTTGGTGTTTTAAAACTTGTTTTAGTTGGTGTAATGGTTGTTATAATCCATTTACAATAGCTTATATCAAAATTTCATGCTTTGTATGTGTTCATATAATTCTTGAAACTTTGATGATCATGTTCATGTTCATATGAATTTAGAAGATGATAGGAATTATTTGCTGAATTGTTTAGGATTAATTATTGATCATTTTTGTGTTTTAATGGAGTCCATAATTTGTCCTCAAGTTATGGAAATCCAAAGGTCACTTCTTTTAAACACACATTTAAACACATAAGTTACATAAAAATGAAGAGTCTTCATTTTTATGAACCTTTAATTCATAAGTTATGAAATGAAAAGTTTTGAATAGTTACAAAAATTGTCCAGAAGTTTTGGAATTTGTAAAGTTTCACACACTTTAATAAACTTTAATTCCAAACCTTAGAGTTTTAATAGTTAAAATTCAACACTTATACTATTTATAACATTAATGGTTAATATATATATATATATATATATATATATATATATATATATATATATATATATATATATATGTATAAGAATAGGTCGTTCTACCGTTAGTAGGCCTCATTCACGAAGCCGGTCTATAAGGGGGGTATAAGGTTGTTGCCTATAAAATGACAGCTTAATGAGTGTCCACTCTCACCCACGGCTTCCTTGATCGGTGGAGGGTCGTTAGCCGAACGGGTAGGATAATGACTTTAAATCCTCATTAAAAGTATAATGATTATTATAAAGTAACTAAATATTTTAATTCCCAATGTTAGTTACTTTAGGAAAAATGAGAACGTGGTGCTAGTCCATGTAATTCACACTTTGTACCTTACTAAGTCGTTGGTGGAGCGTGTGTGGTTAACCGACACACTAACTTAGACTAGTAAGGATCACGAAGGGTGACTTAATGTTTGTCATAGATCAATGGAGCGTGTGTGGTTAACCGGCACGCAGTCACACCTTGTTTTGTGATCCTCGGAATCGCAGTCACAAAACTTGAAGGGGACAATCGAGATTGAAACATGTCATTGAAAAGTTCAATGAATCTCAAAAGAATCTAGGAATTTCAAATCCAATTAAAACCTAATAATTATTTCGTTTTTCATGGTGGAAATTGGTGAATCGTCATTCGCCTACCTTCAAATATTTTATAGCTTGGATTACGGCATCCCTCTTCCAAGTTATAAAATATTGTGTTGGGTCCTAGCCTTAATATTTCATATTGGGTGTTATATTAAGGATTTTGAATCAACTAACTTGATTATTTCCCATTATAGATGTCTGGTTCATACAACTATGATCTTCCCAAATCTCTTGGAACAAACTTTCCTCTTAAAGATAATGTCCCTCAACATCATGCTTCTCTTCCTCCACCTCCTCTATTTATTCTCCCTAACCCACAAGTTTAATGTCACTCAAGCCCTATTGGCAAGCATAGTCTATGTGTGCTCACATCTTGGAGATAAAGTCACATATTGACAAGCCGGGAGAGTTGGGTGTCAAGGTCTTGTGAAAGTTGGATGTTCAATCACTTTCTTGGTAACATAGTGAGTCCCTTTGGGACTACTATGAGACAGACTATGACATGACCCTTAGTGATCTTATCTATTTGCTTAGTGCTGCGGAATCAACAATGATTTGGAACACTAGTAAGGCAAATTTTGTTAGAAGATCAACTTCCCAAACCTTAAATGGACATTGAAAGTGGTAGCATTGGATTCCTAGAAAAGGATTTCTCTTCCCAATGGAAAGGGATCGACCATAGTCAACTCGGTTGACCAAATGGTAAAGAGAAAGGCTAAGTCTGAGATAGTCTCATGTGCCATTATCAAAGGGTCCATATGTTTTATTGCCAAAGGGAGGGACACTGATTGCGAAGCTGCCATATTTACCTGAAAAATCATAAGATTGATCAAGTCAAGAAGTTTGACTCTACTTCAGTTAAAGTCCACTGTCTAACTCTATTAAGTTCCTATTTGGAGATTCTTATTACATAATGTGAATGGGTCACATGTTGATGTTTTTTTAAGAATCAAAGAAAATATAGGAAGCTTAAAGGAAGTATATGTTGATTCTGATTGCGAAGATGGGTTTCGATCGCATGGTTCGGTGATCAGAATTTTGAGCTGTTGCTTGAGAATTATGATATATTACTTAGGAATAGATAACAACAAGGTTTTCATATAGATTGTAAGGATAAGTTTTTCCGCAAAGTTTTTAAAATAAAAAAAATAAATAAATAAAAGGGGGTTTTAATTTTATTTATTTTAAAAATATCCTTACATTGGCATTTGTGAAAAATTGTTGCTTATATGTTTCCAGTAATAGCAATATTGGAAAGTGGATTTGATTCTTTCATTTGTGGTAGTGTCTGAATTTACCAAATAAGGAAAGGTTCTCATCACCCAAGTTTCAATTGGACCGAAACTTGGAATCATACAAGCTGTATTGTATGATGGATGAGAATTTTCATCTTTGGAAAATTAAGACTAATTCCTTATGTGAACAAGGATAGGACTAAATGGATCGTGTACACATGCTTGTGTACTGGTCAAGTCCACCACAAAGATTGATAAGATCAATTCGTCATGATTTACTAACGATTAGTAAATATGGTTATACTTACAAGTTTAAGTATAATCCTGAAGCATTGGAAAGTTTTCAATGTGTGGCAGAACGAATGAGAAAGAATCAAATTAGGCAGAAAGATAAAAGTTTCTCAAATCTGAAAAGATGGGAGAGTACTATAGTATCGTGTTTTATGATCATCTTAATGATTATGATACCATATCACAATTGATTCTCTAAGGACATCTTAGTGCATTCTTATGGCTATGAAGATGAGTCCTGAATTGTTGGATTGGTTAAAATCAAGAAGATGAATCGTACTTCGTTCCAAAACAATTCTAAGAGTTATACTCCAGGATTGTAACATTGAGTGACATAAAGTATGGTTTAAAACATTTATCAAATGTAGTGTAAAATGTTTTCTACTCCTATACATTTTGAAATTGGTAAGTTGTGATGTCTTGGATAAGACAAAGACCAACTAAGACCAATTGTGTGAAGTGTTTATCTTGATAAGAATTTGCACTATCCCTTGAATATTTGTTTTGTCAAGGAATGGTCTTTGACTAGGGAAACTTATATGTCAAGAGGACAGTGGGAGTCTTAAAGATCCTGAAAGGATTTCAAGATTTAATCAAGAGTGAAACCTGAGTTTTATCACTAGCACACGACTCAAGGTTTGCAACCTATTAAGTTGACATAATTCTTGTTTCTATGTCTGTTCCTATTAAGTTGACTATGCATGTGAGTTATGTTAGTTCTAAATTGTGTGCATAACAGCCTGGAAGCATTGGTGGGCCTTGTGCTACCAGGTGACAAGAAATAAAGATTTAACAAGTTCAATCCATGTAAGGCTGAATTTGTCACTAACCTTGTCTTGTGATTATGGTTTTGACAAATTCACATGGATAGGAACTCATACACCATAAAATCTAAGTTTCATAAGGTTTCTCTCTGATTCATGAGAATGATGGTGAGGAAACGCTTTCACTAAGTAGATTTTAAGTAGATAGAAATTGTGTTATTTGCATTTTCAAAAGTCGTTAGTGGAGCGTGTGTGGTTAACCGGCTAACTAACATGGAGTTGTGAGAAATGGCAAAGATCTAAACAATTGAGACTATGATTACGGCATCCCTTTTCATAGTTCTTGAAGTTGTTTAGACACACATGTGAGCAATCTACAGAAGGGTGTATGAATCTAAACTTTAGAAGTCCAACCGATTTCTGAATACATGTCAAAGCTAGCGAGAGCATAAGTGTTATGCTAATAATCATCATGTTAGTGGGAGCATGATAATTATCATTATTATTATTGCAAGCTAGCAATGTTAATTATAGAAAAACAAAAATTTCAATTCGTGAAGTTGCAGGGGTTGGAAAAGTTGTTTTGCTATAATTAAGGGAGAGGAAATTATACTTCAATACAATTTTAAAAGCTTAGATTGAGATTTTAATCATCTTTAGTCAAGGATATATATATATATATATATATATATATATATATATATATATATATATATATATATATATATATATATATATATATATATATATATATATATATGTATGTATTTTATGTTGGAATGGTTAAACTTAAAGAATTTCTATATATATTGCGTTATCAAAATTCGATTATGATTACGACATCCCTTTTCATAGTTAAATTTTGAAAACATGGCAAATAAAAAAATATTGTAGCAAAAGACTGGTCTAGTATCATCTCTTTATGTGATACATCATGAATCGTGTCCCATATGCTTCGGATATAGGATCGATTTCATGTGATATAATATTCATCCTTTTTAAATTTTCCAAATGCTCAGGGCATCTAGAAGGGAAAAGTCTAGAACTGGATATGACTAAAGTCATTAAGCAATTGTCGAGGACAATCTGAGGTTTGCCAAAGATTGGTTGCTCAGGGACATTTGGAAGTATAGTGATAATTTTGGCAGGTCCATATTGACATTTTCTGAAAAGATGCAACTCTTGTTTAGAAGTCATAGTCAAAATGGGACTATGGAAATGTCTCCATAGGTGGAAGTTATTGAATCTGTGTATGATTAGAAAACCTTAATGCAAGAAGGATGTTCAAATCAATGTACTTTGAATATGAGACTTCGTTTCCATAGAGTTGATCTTCTTTGGAATACTCTGTAATGAGTAGTGACAAGGTTTTGGTGACTTTATGCATAATCATTACAAGAGGAACATTGCATATAAGTTTAAAATCTAACTGATTTCGGTAAATGGTGAGAATTAGCTATTCTTATATTTACAATAAGGATTTGGGATTGTGAAATGAGCATCATTCGAATCATGTTCAATTGATCTATTTCACAAAAGTAAAGATCATAGACAAACATAGTGTGCATACTTGGAGTATGTCATAACTATTGTTTAGAAAAACAAAGTGTACATGCTAGGAGCATGGGGCAACTGTTGTTTTTATTCAAGTATTAAGTTGATTATTTGAAACATTATACAATGAATAATGTGTAATCAATATGGTGATAAATAAAAGGTGGTTTTATTTATATTCAAAAGGGTTCTGAGACCATATTGGATTCGATTATTATTGTGTTTCACTTTGCATGTTTTGACTTCCAGAATAGCTTAGTTATTCTTTCCGAATGACTAAGTTATTTAAACACTCCACATTCGTTCATATGCTGGAAGTAGGTATGAATTAAGACTATCATGAATCGAGGTTGTAGATGGCTAAATGTGTTTAGACATAGCAATGGTTGCTACAACATTCATGAGTGCTCATAAGTTATGAGTATTGGAATTAACCCACGCTCACTTGTATCACTTCATGGAATTTATCTCGAGTGATCGTGAGACGGTAATATCATATAAGTCTTCAAACCTAGAGATATGAGTTGTTGCCTATGAGTTGGTTGTGCATTGATTGCACGAAAACGCATCAGTAACTTGATGTTATAAAACGTGCCTTTGTGTACAATTCAACAAGTAGTAGAACAAGCATATGAGTCGAAGTTTATCTGTTCCTTCAAGAAATAAAAGCGATATTTGGGCCCCTCGATGATTTTGTGTTGACCCATGTACCGGGCCCGGTCAGAACCTAATTGATGTGTTCAATTTAGTTCTTTGTCAAACAAATCGGAAATCGAGAAACAACTGTCAGACAATAAGTAAGACATTGTTCCATGTATTTGTCCGGCTGATATCATGAGAACAGAGGACTATATGATCACTTATCTAAAATGGCGCTTCATAGTTCAACAGAGTTTTCGAGAGCTATGATTGTTGGTTGGTTCCTGAAGTAAAATACGCAAATATAGTTATTAGACTTATCCAAGTGGGAGACTGTTGGATAAGGTGTCTAAGTCCATAACTTATTTGTTATATACTTGACCCGACCCGACATGGTCCATTTGGGTTGCACTTCATCCGAACAATTTATATGGATAATCTTATGAGAATAGTATATTTATGATTTATTACTATATTATAAGTTATAATATATTAATATGAAGTCATGTTATTTAATTAGTTTTAGTCTTAAATTAATTATGAAATAATTTAGTGATTAAAAGTAAGATTAATTAAACATGGGCTATTGCATTTTATATAATGTGGGCTTAAACTCATTAGGAATGGGCTAAGCATGCATGGGGGTCCATGGATGATCCATGGAGCTTTTAACCCATGGATCCTTGGAAAGGAAAAGACATGGGTTATTAGGGTTTACCCTAATCTTCCACACTATATAAAAATGCACATATTGTAAGAAATAGGAACTAGTTGTGCGAGACTTTGTGGTGGCCGATTTCTACATAGCATATTATTCTCTCAAGGTTTTTCCAAGTTTGTGGTGATTTGTGATTCCACTTGAGGCATTCACATTATTGGTGCTAGGCTCTCAAACTCCAAGCGATCAACCACTATCAAAAGGTATGTCATTCTTCTAGTATTTTATGATTCTAGTTCTTCATGTTATGCTAGTTTGGATGTAAACCTTGGAAATTATTATTTGCATGTATTTTTAGAGAAAACATAGATCCAAGGTTATTAGGGTTGCATGCAAACCTTAGGAGTGTTAGAATGTTCAAAACCCAACACTACTACCACTGCGCCGACAAAGCAGTATGCTGGGAGCTTGCTAAAGTGCGACAAGTGCAACTTCCAGCATAACGGACCTTGCCGGGAAATACAGTGCTCTAACTAAAACAGGAAAGGACACACTGTCCGCTTCAGCAAAGCTCCGACAAGGCCAATCAACCAAGTCCCTGATGCTGGTATGGGCCAAGCTTGCTACGGTTGTGGCGAGGTGGGCCGGTACAAGAGGAACCGCCCAAAGGCAGGGAACACGGGCGGCGTTGGAAGAGTTTTGGCTATAGGCCACGAGGAAGTAGTAGCCAACCCCATAGTGGTTACTGGTACGTTTCTCCTCAATAAATCTTATGCATGCATACTATTTGATAGCGGAGCGGAGAGGAGTTTCGTGAATCAAAAATTTGCCCGTTTACTTAAACAACAACCACATGCACTTAAAGAACCATTCACTGTAGAAATGGCTAACGGGAAAACTGAGAGCACTAGCAATATATACATATGATGTACTCTAACTCTAGATAGTCATACCTTTCCAATCGATCTCATACCGGTCTCAATTAAAAGTTTCGACGTCATTATCGGCATGGATTGGTCGAGTCTTCAGCGTGCCGACATCATGTGTTATGAAAAAGTTGTTCGCCTTAATCTTCCGTCTAGTGAAACCCTTATACGGCGAAAAACCCGGCACGAGCCTTCGTATCATCTAAAGTATTCAAGCCCAAAAGTACTTGCGTAAGGAATATCATGCGTTCGTTGCTCATGTTGTCGATACGAGACAAGAATCGAAAGACCTAAAGAACATTCCAGTAGTACACGACTTTCCCGACATCTTTCCAGAAGAACTACCAGGATTACCACCGCAACACCAAGTCGAGTTCAGAATCGACCTAGTTCCAGGGGCTACCCCAGTAGCTAAATCTCCCTATCGTTTAGCACCAGCTGAGATGCAGGAACTATTCGGTCAACTTAACGAACTGCTCAACAAGCGCTTTATTAGACCAAGCTTCTCACCATGGGGAGCACCGGTCTTATTCGTGAAGAAGAAAGACGGATCATTCCGTATGTACATCGACTATAGAGAGTTGAACAAGTTAATCGTCAAAAATTGTTACCCTCTACCCTGCATAGACGATTTGTTTGACCAAATGCAAGGGGCGAATTACTTTTCAAAGATTGATCTGAGATCCAGGTATCACCAATTACAAGTGCTTGAGGAGGATGTTCCGAAGACAACCTTCCTAACTCGTTACGGATACTACGAATTTGTAGGGATGCTATTCGGATTGACTAATGCGCCCGCAATATTCATGGACTTAATGAATAGGGTGTGTCGTCCTTACTTGGATCAGTTTGTCATTGTCTTCATCGACGACATACTTATCTACTGTCGTAGTGAGGAAGAGCATAGTAAACATCTGCGGCTGATCTTAGAAACACTACGATTAGAGAAGCTCTACGCAAAGTTCTCTAAATGTGAAATTTGGATCCGAATAGTCGAATTCTTAGGTCACGTGGTAAGCGAAGAGGGAATTCATGTGGACCCTTCCAAAATCAAAGCCATTGAGAATTGGTCAGCACCGAAGACGCCTACAAAAATTCGTCAATTTTTAGGCCTCGCTAGCTACTATCGCAGGTTCATACAGAACTTTTATAGGATCGCAAAACCACTCACTACATTGACCAAGAAAGGCGTAGCCTTTGAATGGGAAGAAAAACAGGAAAAGGCGTTCCAAACACTGAAGCGAGCCTTGTGCACCGCACCGATACTATCCCTCCCAGAAGGAATAGAAGACTTCATGGTCTATTGCGATGCATCCAACCAAGGGCTCGGTTGTGTCCTCATGCAATGAGGTAACGTCATTTCCTATGCCTCAAGACAGCTGAAGATGCACGAAGTAAACTACACCACATACGATCTTGAGCTAGGAGCAGTGGTATTTGCTCTAAAGATCTGGAGACACTACATGTATGGTACGAAAAGCACTATCTTTACAGACCACAAGATCCTTCAACACATATTCGACCAGAAGGAGCTCAATATGAGACAAAGACGGTGGGTCGAGCTACTCAATGACTACAAATGCGAAATTCGTTATCATCCGGGTAAAGCCAACATAGTAGCGGATGCCCTAAGTTGGAAAGAATATTCTGGTCGCAGAGTCAAATCATTGACTATGACTATCCATTCGCATTTGTCCATACAAATTAAGGAGGCTCAGCTCGAAGCCTTGAAACCTAAAAATGTGGCTGGTGAATCCATGTGAGGGATGGATAAGAACTTGGAAGTCAAGGGTGGCGGAGCCTTATATCTCATGGACCGGATCTGGACACCGAAACACGGTGGCTTCAGAGACATGGTCATGATTGAAGCGCAAAACACTCAATATTCCGTCTACCCAGGTTCATATAAGATGTATTTGGATCTTAAAAAGTTATACTGGTGGCCTAACATGAAAGCAGAGATTGCTACCTTTGTGAGTAAATGTCTTACTTGCGCCAAGGTTGAGGTCGAATACCAGAAACCGTCAGGTTTACTACAGCAACCATACATATCGGAATGGAAGTGGGAGCGGATTACCATGGACTTCATAACCAAGTTGCCCAACACAACGGGTGGTCTCGATACCCTTTGGGTGATCGTTGACAGGTTAACAAAGCCCGCACACCTCCTGCCCATCAAAGAGACTGACAAGATGGATAAGCTCAAAAGAACATAGATTAGGGAGATCGTACGACTGCATGGTGTTCCTATATCCATTATCTCCTATAGAGATAGTAGATTCACTTCAAGGTTCTGGAAGTCGCTACAAAGTTCCCTAGGAACGAGGCTGGACATGAGTATAGCCTACCATACACAAACCGATGGACAAAGTGAGAGAACTATCCAAACCTTGGAAGATATGTTGCGAGCCTGTGTGATCGAATTTGGGAAGGCATGGGATACTTATTTACCCCTTGTCGAATTTTCCTACAACAACAGTTATCACATGAGCATAAAGGTTGCTCCATTTGAAGCCCTCTATGGCCGAAAGTGCAGATCCCCTCTATGCTGGGCTGAGGTGGTGACACCCAGTTAGCTAAAGAACGAGTTCTTGACATCACTCCCACAGGTCCGAAGATCATTTGGGAAACGACAGAGAAGACCGTTCAGAATCATGAACGATTGAAAGCCTCTAAAGACCGATAGAAAAGCTACGCAGACAAGCGAAGGAAACCTTTGGAATTCCAAATGGGAGACCGTGTTCTTTTGAAAATCTCACCCTGGAAGGGATTGATACGCTTCAGAAAGCGTGGAAAGATAAATCCAAGATACATAGGGCCTTTCGAGATTCTCGCTAGAATCGACCCTGTAGCTTACAAACTCAACCTACCCCGCGAACTTAGTAACGTACATTCTACTTTCCACGTCTTAAACTTGAAAAAGTGCCTATCCGACGAGATTCTTGTGATCCCACTCGACGAGATCGAGATTAACGAGAGCCTCAACTTCGTAGAGGAACCAGTAGAGATCATGGACCGAGAGGTCAAGCAAAGAAGCAAATTCGTATCCTGATAGTGAAGGTTTGTTGGACTGCCAAGAGAGGACCTGAATTCACTTGGGAGCACGAGGATCAAATGAAATTGAAATATCCACATATTTTCGCTTAGTTATTTGTAACTACTTAATTGCTTAACCTCAAATTTCGGGACCAATTTCTCTATAACGGGGGGATGATATGACAACTCAAAATTTCTATCTTGTACAAACCATTCACTTCAATCAAAGTCAGACTTGTTTCTACTAACTTTTAGCACTAGTTAGTGTCTGTTTGAGCATTCTAAGCCTAGCACATCAAAGGATTAAGTGTTAGAATGGGTCAACTAAAGTTTCAAACCATCAAACAAGCCATAAACCCTCAAATGAGGAGTTTACGGCCAGAACCCATGAGTTTATGGTCGTAAACTCATGGTAGCCATAAACTCTAGCCTATAAGTATGAAGCTTAGGCCATTTTTGTCACTTTTTCCTTTTCCAGGGCTTGGAACTCGAAAACTCTCTCAAATATCATATGATTTTGCTTCAAAAACCCTCAAAATGTAAGTGATTCCTTCCATCTATGTGTTAATACTGATGGGTTTTAGCCATAAGAACATCCTATGTGCTCATGCAACCCTAATGCTTGGATCTACGTTTCTCTATTATACATGCTATTCTTCCAAGACTTTAAAACCCTAATTCTAGCATATGATAATCAATATAACATAATAATGGGTTTAAGATATTACCTTGATTGTTATGTAGCAATAACAATCACAATTCCTTCTTGTAATGACTTTAGAAAGCTTAGAGTCACAAATGTCACTCCTCTAACGGTTCACAAACACCAAGAGCAAGAGGATGAAGAAGAGAAGAGAAGGAGGCTGCCAAAAACATGTGGAAACCCTAACCAGTTAGTTCCCTACGTTTTTTAGGCTTAAGGGTACTATATATACATGTAGGCTATTAGGGTTTTCAACTAGGAAACCCTAATTTGGATGCTTAGGCCCTAAGCAACCCATGGACCCTTCGTTAATAAGCCTTGGACGATTTCTAATGGGTTTCCCCATAGAATTCATCCAACCTTATATTATAAGGTAATCCATAGCCCAATTGCAATTATCTTATAATTACCATTCCCGTCCCTTAAGTTTAATTAATCTCTTTTAGCCACAAACTTAATTCTTATTAATTCTTGACTAATATTAATTAAACACTATGATTTCTCCTTTAATATATTATTCTCATAATATATTAATAAATCATATTTAATCCTTTCTCTCCATAATTCATCCTATCAAGTTGCTTTGGTGAAGGCAACCCAAAAGGACCATGCACCATCGGGTCAAGTACATACCAAAATAGTTATGGACTTAGACACTAATCCAACAAATACATCTCTTAGTCTTGAATCACCTTTGAATTCACCCATGAATTCCGTCTTTAGGGTCTAGATCTTCAAGATCCTCAAGAACATCAAGATCACATAAGTTCTTTGGGCCGAAATCTACTCTTCTAAGCTTCAAGATCGTAAGTACCCTCTTATACACTTGCTATCTAGTTAAGACTCTTAATTCTAGCCTTCAAAACGAGCTTTTCCCAAGAACATGAGGTGTTTACAGCCAAGATCATCTCCCTTGGCCGTAAACCCTAGTTTGAAGTGCATTTGGACCTTAAACTCCTCCTAAGGCTTGGACATGAAACTAGAAACCTTCCTCAATGCTTGATAGCCCTTTAAAACACCTTTGGTACAAAATACCATGAGTTTACAGCCGTACACTCATAGGGCCGTAAACCCATGGGCCGTGAACTCATGGGAGTCTTACCATTTGGGTTGTAAACTCCAATGTGAGGCCCTATACCCCTTATATGCAACCGTATGTGGTTTAACACTTCATTACATGTGTTTCCTAGTCCCTAAGGTTGTTCCATTGCATGATTAGTTTTTATAAACACTAATTTTGTTCATATATGTGTCATTATATGCTAAATAGGATTCGTGTGTGCTCAAGCCTTCACTTGACACTTAGCATCCTTTATCGATCTTACATTCGAGTTACTCACTACAGGTGAGTTCATACCCCTTAATATACCTTTTAAATGATTTTAAATGCTTTTAATGGGGGGGGGGGAATACAAGTTGAACATTATAGTTATTGAATCAATGACATGTGATTTATAACTATCAAACATATGGATTTCATATACTTTCAAACTATGCTATCAAACATCTATTTCAAAACATCTTTATTAAACTCTTTAGTGTTTGATTATATATTATTAAAACCATGTCTATACATATATAGTTATATAAATAAGGTTGGAAGGACTTAGGACTGATAACTCACTTTATTTCTTGTTCCTTCTTTGGTTCTAGACTTAGAGAACCCTGTTTTTTGTCCAAGTGTCGTTTGATCCTTAGTTATATATTATGTATATGTGTGTAGATATAAAAGCTTTTACCTAAGTTCCGACACCTTTGGGTAGCAAAGGTGTATAAACTTACTCAGTCATTCAAACATCATTACTAGTAAACTATAATAGGTATAGTTTAGAGGTATAGTATTCACTATTTCTAGTACAATGAAACACACATGTGTCAGTTCATTCATGAGTTAATACATACTTACTATTATGAGAAACAGAAAGAACATACTATGATGAGAAACTAAGAGAACGTACTATACACTATACTAAGAGAACAAACTATGCACTATACAAAGAGAACATACTATACACTATACAGACAGAGCATACTATACATATACAAGAATAATATAACATAAATTTGAGTCACTACTTCAGGGCATGGCATCACTGATGTGTCTCGTTTTGTAACCAGAGTCTCCTGGAGGGAGAGCGTGAATTTGTGTATAGATCTCTACTAGACTGACCATCCTACACCTTGCTACTAGCTACAGTGGGACCTGCAGGTCTACGGGTGACGAATGTCATTACTATTCAATGTATTTCAGCGTCGTGTTTCCACTAGTCAATTAGTGTGGTTACAACATATCACATTTTACCTTATTTAATAATGGATTTAAGGTAGTTAGTACAAACAGTAGTCACTATATACAATACTACAATACTAAAGTATTTTCCCTATTACATTTACTTTGTGATCTTCTCACATAAACGATAATGTAAACTATATTTTGATAATGATAGTTACACTTCGGAAAACTCATACTTTTACAAAAGAACAAACATACAGAACCGTCGGGTCTTGGTAGAAGACTACATTTTAGTAGAAAATATAGGATTTTCTAGGAAGTACAAACATTTACTACAAACAATTACAAACATTTACATTACACATTTACAAACACTTTCTTCATATTTATACAAAAAAATGACACTAAAATACTTATGAACTCACCAACTTTAATGCTGAAAAACTCTTTCAAAATAACTTGTATTCTCAGGTCATCAGTAGACAGGTACCGATGGCAGGTTTTTGAGAAGACGGTGCAGCTTCCAGATTCGTCTTTATTTTGTTTATTCATTTTTGGTGTCTTCAAAACTATACACAGAACACTTGTATTAAAATTATACTATTAATGCAATGGATGATGTTGTTGCTTGTTTACTATTATGCATTTTTGTGATACTATACATGACGTCCTCCCGCCCAGAACGTTTCCGCCGTTTCGGTTTTGGGGTGTGACATAACACTCCGGCCTTGGTTCATTCATCAAGAATGCTATGTTGAGGACGTTTTGGTGGTATGGCCTTGCATCGGGATATCGGCTTTGGCGGTTTGTGCATAGGTGATGCCCGGTGATGCCGAGTATCTCCGCCTTTTTTTTCTCGGTCTCTTCCTCCTTCGTTTTCAGTTTTTGGTTGAAGTTTATCCTCGTCGAATTTTTCCCTAAGGTATTTTGCTATATCGACTATGTTTCTACCTTGTTGCTTTTCATCAATATCCCTCTTTAGCACTGTACACTCGTTTGTATCGTGAGTTTTTCTTTGATGGTACTCACAGAACTTGGGTTTGTCTTTATTTTCTTTAGCTGAGGCTTTGTTGATCGCGTAAACGTCGGTATGACCACTTTTGCTATCGTCCCTGTAGAACGGTTTGTACCATCTAGACATATGTTAGAGGTGACAATTGTGTTGCTGCTGGTCACAATCTTGCATTCCCTGCTGGGCCGAGAGTGGCCGCGACACCGCCTCCTCCTGCTTTGCATATGCATTAGCTATAGCTTTGATATTGGCCTCTTTTCGCTCTTCCCTTTGATTTGCCTCAGGTATTTTTCAACATGGAACTTGAGTTCATCCCGGGATTGGGGAATGGTTCCCTGCATCTTTTTCGATAGGGTCCCTGGGAGTAAACCTTGGGTCAAAGCGCTTGTTACCAGGAACTCTTCATGTCCTCGAACATTCAATGCTGCTAGCGTGAACCGGTCATATATTCACATATTGATTCCCCTCTTTCTGCTTGCATGCCATTACAGAGTTGGCATCCCCCTTGCCTTTCCTCAATTGCATGAAATTGCTAAGGAAAAGGTATTTCAGTTGCTCAAAGCTGGAGATGCTGCCTGGCCTTAGAGATTTGAACCACTTTCCTCAATGTGGTCGTCTGGATCTATGGTACCATCATATTTAGGCATGTGTGGGATCATTGTCGTGTGCCGAATCTTGTACTGTAGTAGCTTGTGACTAAAATTAGAGCTGGCGCTTCGCATGCGATTGTCCATATATGAGGATAACATCCTGTTGTAAGCCATGTGCTGTTGTATTTGGTATGGGCTTGCATACATTTGGTTATGTATAATCGCCGACGAGATATATGGTTGATATAGAGGAAGGTCTGGTATTGACCTGAATTGTTGGATATCTTGTTGCCCTGTTGGAGGAAGCGTGTATGAGTGCGCTCCCTCGTATTGTTATGAATTCGGGTTGAACGGCTGAGGTGTAGCTACGACAGGATTGACTTCGGATTGAACTCGGAACTGAACGCCCGATCCGGAAGAACTGGATCCCTAACCCGCCAGGATCTACATGCTTGCGACTTGTGGTTGAGTCGGTATATGAATGAAACCTAGGATCTGCTGCACAGATGAGTTGAAGATCGGCTGCTGTTGTGCATAGAGCGACATATGGGGCAAGCCCGCCATGGTGGTGTGTGGGTAGACCATGGAGGAAATTTGTGGTTGTGGCTGGATGGTGTGGGGGATCCAAGTCCCAGTTGTGGAGGGGTGCGGGAGAGACTTTTGTTGTGGGATAGGGGTTCGTGTTCGTTGTGTTTCAACGATTTGCGGAGTTGCAGTTACGATTGCAACTTGTGGGATTGGGTCGGTTGCAAGGCGCCATAGATTGACCGCGGGGATTGCTACCATTACTGATGTGGAGCTCGGTGGCGTTTGTGAAACTGGTGTGAGGTTTGATGCGTGTTCTTCTTGAAAAGAAGTTTGTCCTCCCTCTAGTGACTGCATCGGATGCAACAGACTTTTGTCCAGTATTCCGGACACTATTGGGATTTCACCTGCCATTGTTGCTCTACGGATTTGTTTCATGAGTGTATCGTTCTAGAGATACACCCAGATGGCGCCAAATGTTGTGATATGTTGGAGACGGTGGTACTGAGATCGCCAGTGAGTTTGGTGTAAATGCCCTCTCCTGATATCACATTACAAAAATGGAAAGTAGATTGTTAGTCGATGTCTGGGAGGGGTTCCCGGGACGAAGCTCCGACGATCTGGTTATAGTTTGTTCTTAGAGAAGAGAAAGAATATTCACTAGAAATAGAGTCCCCTTCTTCTCGAGGAAGAAGTATCCGTTTATACCTGGTTTCAAAGGCATGTGGGCCTCAACTGATTTTGTTGGACATTCCTTCATGGGTCGTGACGTGGCGGACTCTTACTGGAAGATCCTTTGTCACGTCCCTTTTGCATTCTATCCTCATTGGCTAGAGGAGGATCTTTCAGTTATTACAGAGATCGTGGCTATCGTCTGATGTGTTTGTGGGACGCTTTGAATGGTTCCACCCTCACCGGGATGTTATCCCTGGGTGAGGAGATTATAGCGTTGCTCTACACCATAATTGTCACGCTTATGTCTTTCGCGTGGGCGAAGGCCCGACCTTGGCTTCGGACTTGGTCCGACTGAGTTCATCTTAGGCCAAGCTTAGTACTAGTTTTGACTTCTCTTTTTGACATTCCCTCTGAGGGATACGTTAACAATTTCTGATTTTTCTGTTGAACATGTATGCGTTCCAAAATCTGATTTTTCTGTTGAACAAGTATGGGTTCCAATTTCAGATTTTGCTGTCAGGGTTTCTAATCGTACCCTTGTTGTTCTGATTTTTTTTTTGATAATATATGAGTTTTCTCTTGAATGTTCTGTGTTTCAAGTGATTTTGATGTTGAATGTTCTTTATTTCAACCCCATTTTGTTGTTGATTTTTGTTGATATGTTGATTTTCCTAATTTTGCTATTGATTTTGTTTTGTGAATTGGGAGCAATTTTGTTGTTCTTGATCTTCCTATTAAATGGAACACATACATACTTGTTGAATTGAACACATACATATATGTTCTTGATATATGTTGAATTGAACACACACACACACTATATATATATATATATATATATATATATATATATATATATATATATATATGTTCAAATGTATTATTTTTTGAAATGTATACCATGTGTTTGATTTATTGCTGAATGAAACCAATCCACGAAATAGAATATGTATGGGTTTTAAATATTTGAATCTGTTTGAGTTTTGCTTAAACACATACCATGTGGACTTCTAATCCTTTTGCAGTACTTAATTTTATTTCTCCTTTTGTTATACACACAATATAGATAAGTACATATATTGCGTATGTTGGTGAAGCTCTTTGTAGCTATATATCATAGATAAGTATATATATTACGTATGTTGGACCATTGTTGCTACTATTGCATTTTTCTGTATGTGTTTGGTTTGAAATCAAGTGTCTGATCAAATGTACAATCAAGCAGCAGGGTAAAATGATCATTTTTCATCAGTCAACACATTCAGTCAAATGTAGAATCAAACATCATGATTTCTTACTAAGTAAGGATTTCTTATCCTAACAAACATTTCCTACTTAGCACTTTCTCCTTCAACAACTATCAAACGGGACCTAAATTTAATGTTGGTTAGTCTTATTGTGATTTAATCCTTAAAACCATATATAAAAAACAATTACGTTTTGGATGAATCTGTTTTTTTTTTTTTATCATTTCTATAAAATTCTTTTTTATTTTGGTGATATATTTTACTAAAAAATTATTCATAACAAAAGTAAATAAAAATGTGCTTCATGTGTAAAAAAAAAAAAGAAATTGTTTTTAGGGATAATGTCATAAAAAGTCTTAAGTTTGTTAGAAAATGTCGGTTTTACCCTTTAGCAGATTTTTGGCTCGTTTATGCCGCAAACTTGTTATTTTTTTTTTTATCGGTTTTGCCCTTTTTACTTTTTACATGTTACCATGAATTATTTTTTACCAAAAAACTCTTAAGTTTACAAATATTTTACAAAAAAAAACCCTTAAGATTATAAAAGTAAATAGTTTATATCAAACTAATATAAGTTTTACTATACTTATATTATGAAACCAAAACTAAAACATATTTTTAGCTTTATGTATGACAAATTTTATATTGGTTCGATATAAACTTATTATATTTAAATTTTAAAAAAGTTAACTAGTTTTATCAAAATTTTAATATATTCTTTAATTAATACTTAAAAGTTTCAAAATACAACTAAAAACATCTGTTAGGTAATAATTAACTATAAAAGTTAAACATATAAATAGTATGACATTAACTGCATTCAATTAATTTTTTAAAAAGAAAATAAAATATTTTATATGTTTAAAAGCATTGAATAATAACGTATCATATTTTTTATAAAATAAGTATATTTATATAACAAATTTGACAAATATATTTATATTTTATATGTTTAAAATGTAATATTTTAGAGATAATAACTTCTACAACTATATTTTTATAAAACATTATATGATAATATTATTATTTCTGGAATATAAACCTTTTAAACATATAAAATATTTTTTACTTTCCTTAAAAAAATAATTGCATGGAAATAATGTCACCATATAATGACTATGGGCATGTGATCACCAGCATAGCTGGTAGTGATGCATCTGGGTTATAGTCCTTAACGGGTGAGGTCAGGAGTTCAAATATTGGCTGAGCACATTTGGAGGATTTCCCTGGAGTGGCGAATAAGAGGAAAAGCCAAGGTGTGTGGGGGTTTACCAGTTATTGATCCACACTACTAGAGCCAGGTACTCTTGCGAAGATATCTCGTCGGTACAATATATTTATATATATATATATATATATATATATATATATATATATATATATATATATATATATATATAATGACTATGGTCACCTCCAAAATTGTTTTATGAGCTATGGATTTATACAATGAATCCAAAAAAACGCTTATATAAAAAATAATAATAAGATTAGACAAGCCTATATCACACCAACGACTTATCTTGAGAACCATTTGGGACGTCACTTAACACTTGATGAGCATATGTTGAATATCTTTCTCTAGAGTTGTTACAAATCGGGCATAAGGAACAAGGAATGTTAATACTACAATTAGACAAGTTTGTTTTGATAGAAAAATGGTCCAGTGCCGCTCTCTATCAAAATATGTTAATGTTACTAAGAATGATTTTATTCAATTCGGTCTTTATAGAAACCAATGTCATTTCGTGTTCATCAATATGAATTCGAGAATAGTTAATAACATATTCGGTATTTATAGACCATTATTAAGATTTGTAATCTTAAGTGTTTTTTTATAAAATATTTGTAAACTTAAGGGCTTTTTCGCAAATAATATTTCATGGTAACCTGAAACCAGCTATTACAGGTAAAAATGGCAAAAACTGACAAAAAAAATGGCAAGTTTGCGGCATAAACGAACCAAAAATCCATCATAGGATAAAACCGATATTTTTGACCAAATTTAAGGCTTCTTATGGCATTATCCATTGTTTTTATATACTGGATTAAATAATGATAAATTTATATCATGAACCATATTCATTAAAATAGTACAACCCAAAAAAATTGTAATTAATAACACTTATATAGTGAATTAAATATGATGATAAATTTAGTGTTGCTTAGTCTTATTGTCATTTAACTTATTTATATTTCAATATATAATAAATAAGATCATTCAAGTAATATGATACAAGTTAAATAATTATATTTTTACAATAAAATTTTGATATTTTTATTCATTAATTCCCACAAATTTATATAAAACATTTGAGTATTTTGTACACTTTTTTATTTATGTTTAATAATAAACATAATAATAAATTATAAACTGTTATAACGCAAAGCAAAGAAACAAATACATAGATTTTATAAATATCATCATTTGTTATATAAAAGTTAATATTATTTTAAGTAATTCATATATTATAATATATAACACATTTGTATCAACTTTCAGTTTTTTTTTTCTTTAAAGACATAATGCTAGTCATTTGCAAAATGATTGCAATATATTATTTGTAATACGACGATCTCCAACAAACCTCTATTCTTTCATCCAAAAATAGAATAAAAATAGGGTAAATAGTGTTTTATCTCCAATCCTATTCCATTTTTACCTTATTTTTACCCCCAAAAAGTATATTCATAGTATATTCTATTATTCCAATTTTCATAGATTGTCAAACACACCCCTTTACTAATTTAGTTTTAACAAATATATAATCTATATTTTTTTCATTACATTAATATTAAATACAAACGATTATATTTATAATAAACTTATAACTAAATATTATACAAACATTTATAAAAATATTACACATACACATTTTTAATAAATATTAAATAAATAAATAGTAGTATTGTCACTTTTTGGTTTTTATTAGATTATTATTAGAATATATAGGTTAACTAAGTGTTTGTAAAATACGTTATCGTTTTTCAAAATTTCAATATGTATTCAAAGTTTTATATGAATTTGATGAATAAAAAACAAACTTTATATTTATAATTAATTAATATAATTTAATATATAACAAAATATTAAAAGTATTAAATATTATATTTAAATTATAATTAATAGGTAAAAATAAACTAGAAATTTAAAAATATATAACAGAGGGACTAAAACTGACAACACAAAGTTCACCCCCATTTTGAGATAAATGAATAGTATAACACAATATTTGGTGTAATAGTATTCATATCCCCCAAAATGAGGGAATAAATGAGAAATTGTTGGAGAAGAATGGGAGAAGAAATGGGGGGAAAAATAGAGAATGAGAGTGGGTTGGAGATGCTCAATTCTTACTTGTTTGTATATAAGGTTTTGTGCTACTAAATTTTTTTTAATTTGTGGTGCTTCTCAAGATAACATGCTAGTTATTAATATTTAATCAATTAGACTATTAATGAATAAATATAACGAAACATATAATTATTTATATTTAGTATCATTTGTTAGTAAAAAATATTTGTATATCTTTTGTTATTGTTACATACATTTTATGTGGCTGGAGATAAATATTATACTTCAACCATTACAATTTATTTTTTTATAAAGATATTGAATGTCTTTGTTAACTTAAATACTATAATACTAAAATTTTAATTTTCAACCTATCATAGTTAATCTTTTTTTAATTTAAACTAGGTGTGAGACCCATATATTATATAAGTTTATTTAAAAAAAAAATTAAATATGAAATTTTAACAATTTGAGAAGTTTGAATTTATAAGAAACATGAGAAATAAAAATTAAATTATTAAAATTAATGAGGCTTTAATACATTAAATACATTACATATATAAATCTTTTCTAATAAATATCTTACATATATATTACCTTACATATTAAATATGAAATTTTAATTTAATAAAATGAAAAATACAATAAAATGACAAGTGGAAAATAGAAAATTCAAAAATTCCAAAAAATGTCATGTGTCCAAATGTAAGAAAAGATGACATTTGGCAAAAAAAAATCTTTCATTTATTAAGGAGGATATGGTTTTAAATATCAAATAACTACTAAAATGTCTTGATATTGGTTTCTAAAATAAATAGTTTTTTGTTTTATCAAAAGGTAGATTTTAATTTAAATAAAACATGAAAAATTGAAAAAAAAATTCAATGAAAATTTAACTTTAACTAAAAACTATATAAAACCAAAAAATGTAAAAAAAATAAATAAATAAATAATCGTTTGAAAATTTTATTATTATCAAAATTGACATTGAATAAAATAAGAGTTTTTTAAATTATGGCATGCAACCCGTGGGTATGGATTATTTCATTTATATAAATACTTAAAATTTTTTACTTTCAACCTTTTAATGACAGACATCTCTTTAATCATTTGGTCTAATAAAGATCTAATATGTATAAACTATTTAGTTTAGTAAAAGAATAATTATCATAATTAATAGCGATAAATTAGTTATATTTTAATAAAGATCTAACTTGTTCTCTCTCTCTCTCTCTCTCTCTCTCTCTCTCTCTATATATATATATATATATATATATATATATATATATATATATATATATATATATATATATAGGGTTAGGTTATTTTGTTTTTACTAATTATTGTGTGCCAGAATGCACAAATCTATACCAACGGATGGAATTTATCAATGGACATGATTTGAGAGTGTATGATATTACAATGGAATAACATGTACCATATAATCATACAAATTTTAGCAAAATGATATTTTGGACAACTAACTTCAATTATAAAAGGAAATTTTCGGATATTTATGGATAATTAATTCTCCTAATTTTAAAAATATGAATTTTTTTAATTAATTCAATTTTAATTGTAACATAATTTGTAAACATAACCGATTTTATTCTGTCAGAATATTTTTTTTATTTAGAATGATGCTCTTTCAGAATTTTATTCTATTAGAATATTATTGAAGAATAACAAAGTTTTTGAATCCGAGGTTGAAAAATAACAACATTCTAATATATTCTTATACATCCAAACTTAAATACAAATTCATACATATTCTTACAGACTAAAAGTCTTATACATTTTAATATAATTATACATATTCTAAAAGAATATTTACAAAAATGAATAATTTTTTTAAAAAATAACAACATTATTAAAATGTGAGTACGATCAAACTTTATTCATTCTTCAAGTTATTCCTATTAGGTCTTCAACACATTCTTCCAGCCATTCCTATCACAAATACAACAAAAACTAATAATGGTTAAAAACATGTTGCTTGCAATTAACTATCACTTTATATATTCTGATAGAATACATAGAATACCAAGAATACATTAAAAATGATACATTATATATTCTGGCAGAATATATTCTGACAGAATATCTAGAATATATTCTTACAGAATACCTAGAATACATTAAAAAGGATGGTATTTACTGCTAATATAATTTTAGATTCCAAATACACAATAACAAAGGGAGAGTAGAAATTGGAATTCAAAATCACAAATTTAACCAAAATAATACACAAACAAATTACTTACCCTTTTAAACAATTTTCTAGAACAAGATGAGTAGCTTTCACCAATCTATATTGGCATATGATATTAAGCCTTTACTATGTTGGTATATGAAATCAAACAAAATTAATTCAATTTTTTATCCATGTGCAATGATGATCCTAAACAAAATTTAAAGAATGAGAAGATAACATGATGAAAAAAAATATTTGACTTTTTAGGTCAAAACATAGATTATGTTATTATGATTTCAATCTTTCATACCCACCATTTTTAAGACACGCCTTCTGCAAACTCGACAATGGTGTGCTCTTGGATGCTTGTATGTAGGACATTTGTCACATCTTTTTTTAAGTGCTTCCTGAAATATGCATCGTATTCATCAAGAAAAATATATAAGTGATTTCAAGTGTAAACAATATGAAATCGATATGAAGTATTTATTTGGTTGAATTCCTTGTGATTTTGATTAGATAGAAAGTATTCTAACAAGTATTCTACAACAATAAAACTAATTGGGATATTTCAATGTATTCATATATGACTCGTTATCTTGAACAAAGTTTTTAACCTTGATCATCACCCTTTGGGTCAATTTAAACACAAATAATCACCAAATTCAATTAACATAAGTTGTTCTAAAGAGAAAACCGATATGGGTCTGATCAAAATATGTATGAAAAATTAGAAGGGATATGAATAATACGTGAATCTTACAGCGTCTCTTGATTCTTGATCTGAGCCATCATTGTCCTCAATATCATGGAAATACCCAGATGGGACACCACCAGGATCAGTGAGAACAGAGATGAAAAACAAGAAATGAGTGAACGATGCCAACGAAGTGAAGATCACGGCGTTTATCCAACCTGTTGGGCTCTGTAACCCTAACCAATCATCAAGAAATATGAAAACCGTACCATAATAGACCATTTCCATTAGTACCAAAACTGCTAGAATAGGGAACGACACAAATCTTCGCCATTTCATCTCGCTTGATTGCTTGATTTTGGGGAAGATTAGAGGGTTGAGTCGGAATGAGTTTTCGATCGAAGGCCCAGGAAAGTGAGTGACGCGAATTCCGTTTCCAGTCAAGATGCCCTTTGCCTGTTGAAATGAAAGAAGAAATTTTGTAATCGGGTAGTTGAGGAGGAAGATAGATGCGCTGATTGAAATCAATTTAGGGCTAATGTTCTATATTTATCTTTGCTTCTTGCGTGGTATAAGGAATTGTTGTTAATCTACCATAATTAACTATGCAAAGATTACTATAATACCCTTAAATGATTTATTTAATAATTTATTTTTTCCTAATTTCCTATTGGTGCATTCATGCACATAATAGTTGCTAAAAACATTTGAACCTAACTTTCTCTCTCTCTATATATATATATATATATACATATATATATATATATATATATATATATATATATATATATATATATCCCTAGGGTTAGGTTATTGTGTTCTAACTATCTATTGTGTGCATGTATGAATGATTTTGAACCAATCATTTTAGTTATTTTAAGAAAGTAATTAATGCATATTTCATGTTAAAGATATAATGAGTATTAATTAAACCTTCAGCATTTAATATACATTAATTACTTTCTTAAAATAACTAAAATGATTGGTCCGTAATCAATCCTACAAGCACACAATAGATAGAAGAAACATTTGAACCTAACTTTATATCCTTATTCTAATAAATGCATAGATTTAATCATCTTTTATCAAGTGTCATTTTAATACAACTCCCCATTAATATTATTTCATGTATCATGTAGACATATTAGGTAACTCATTTCAAAATTCAAATTTACATTTTCTAATTATATGTTAAAATTGAAGTTATAATAACTTTACATTTTTGATATCTCTTAATTAATAATTTATTTCAAATGACTTATTTAAAATAATTGATTAATAATTATCAATTTTTATTATAAAAGTTTAATTAATTTTATAATCGTGGTTCCCACATGTTATAAACTAATATATATATATATATATATATATATATATATATATATATATATATATATATATATATATATATAACAAAAACTAACAGCATGTGGAAACACTTAGGAGCTAATAAATACACATAGATGAGAGAAAAAATTATTAAATATTTTTTTAATATTGCGAGTAGCCTTCCACTTAATTCATTTGTCTTTTAGAAAAACATAAAAACAAATAAATAAATATTTTTTAATAATTTAAATACAACAATGTAAGTGTTGCCTAAATAATTATATATATTCTAAAAATCAAAGTTCGTGGAGTTTTCCATGGATTTTGATTAAACCATGTACTTTGTAGGGATATATACACAAAAGTTCCAATATTTTTATCGATTTGACAAGAAAATTCTAAACTTTATTTTTTTTTACAGTTTAGTCCAACTTACCGGCAGTTTTTGACACTTTTACCATTTTTTCCCGGTTAGCCGGTAATTATGATTTTTTTGTCAAAAAAATAAAGTTTTAGGACTTTTTTGTCAAATCGTCAATTAGGACTTAACTGTCAAAAAAATAAAGTTTAGGACTTTATTGTCAAATCGTTTAAAATATTGGGACTTTAGTGTGTATATCATTTTTTTGGTTAGAAATTTAATGGTATGATACTCTTTAAGATAAGAGTTATTGAAACATTCTCTAGTCAGTTATAAATTTAATGGTATGTATATATCACCCTTGTAAAACTTTCTTCTTGCTTCACCACCAATTCATGAACTAAAAAGTGAGGACAGATTATACAAACACAAACAACACATGCTTAGTCAAAAGGGTGTGAATGTGGAGAAGGGAAAGGAGGGTAATTTCCTTTTTTTCAGTTTCTTATTTCTCCATTTTTGGGATTGCAAAAAGCCAACACAACCCTGGTTCTTTCTTTCTTTCTTGATTATCTCCATTTTTTTCAATGGCGGTTGCTGAGATTAAAAAAAAGATTTAACAAGAAGCAAACGTTAAGGATTTTAATAGGATCTAGCTGACTAGTGAATGTTTCAATAACTCTTATGCTTAAAGAGTATCATACCATTAAATTTCTAACAAAAAAAATGATATATACATTAAAGTCCCAATATTTTAAACGATTTGACAAGAAAGGCCTAATCTTTATTTTTTTGACAGTAAAGTCCTAATTGGCGATTTGACAAGAAAGTATTAAAACTTTATTTTTTTGACAAAAAAATCCTAATTACCGGCTGACTGGGAAAAAGGATAAAAGTGTCAAAAACTGCAGGTAATTTGGACCTTACTGTTAAAAAAATAAAGTTTAGGACTTTCTTGTCAAATCGATGAAAATATTGGGATTTTAGTGTATATATCCATACTTTGTATCTATCTATATTTTCCATCAATGTATTTTATTGATGGACTTTTTCCACTCCTATCGTTTATAAAATACCAAGTAAATTATACAATTCGTCCCTGATGTAAGTGTGAAATTGTGCGTTTAGTCTCTATTTTTAAATTTAACTCGGACCGTCTCTATAATATTTTTTTTCTGTCGCATCGTCCTTAACGAACATAAATAGACAATTGTACCCTTATCCATTTTTTTAATTTTCTCTTATTTGTTTATAAATTTTAAATTAAAAATAAATAATTATAAATACCCCCACCAACCATTGTCTTACATACAAGTGTTAGGGCCCAGATCCTGGTCTTTTCATATAATTTTCAGATGGGATCCTGGTCTTACATGCAAGTACCACAATACAACTAGGATTCTACACAAGTAATGGGCCAACATTGGTACCTTCAACCCATGGATACAATGAAAAAGCTCACCTCACAAACAGATAACCAAACTGAAAAGAACGCCGCTCCGAGATCAACGTTACCAATCACCTTAATAAATTCAGTGACACAAGCTCATCATATACACCAAAATACCTAAAATACCCCTTAGTCAAACCCTTGTCAAAATCCAGGTCAAATTCAACTGAGTAAACCGAGTTGACTTAGTGAGTACGTTGGACGTACTCCTTACGTACGCAGGGGGTACTGCATGGTTGACCGGAGTCGGGGAGCTGACCACGTATGTGTAGCGTACTTCAGTACGCCCATCGCACGTGGTTGCTTCTCACTTAAGCCATTAAGTTCTTAATCCGTAAGTACTTTCGTCCAAAATCCAAATCTAGGCTTAAAAGGATGTCCTTAACCATAAAGTTTCCAACTTTATGGTTTAGCATTGATATTAAGACCTTAGCTCGAAAAACCCTAACTTCTTTACCCACTAAGAAAAACTAGCTCTTGCATGGAAAGAAACTAATGTACAAGAACACATTTTTTTTGACTTAACACCCCTTAAAACCTCTGAAAGGACACTTCAAATGTCTTGGAGTAATTCCTACTCACTAGGACCAAATTTGGGACAAAAAGGAGGCAACTTTGAGCTAAAACTAGATCCATAAGAAATATACACCAATATTGAAGATTTTTACCTCCAAAAGATGCACCAAGGGAAGTAGATGCTGGATCCAAGGCCTTATGAAACACCACAACCTCAAGGTTCTTCCTTCTATTCAAAAGGCTCCAAAATGACACCAAAAGGCTCTTCAAGCTTCACAATGCACTCACCCCTTTACGGTCTGAATTAATTTTTGAGAATAAGGACAAAACTTGCGTTTTGACACCTCGACAATGGATGATTCGTGTAATTTACTCTAAAATATCACTTTATCCTCTCAACTTTCAGCTTTATAAAATGTCACTTTCTCCCCCCTCAACTTTTAAAATGTGGTTTTACGCCTCAACTTTGAATTTTCTAAATTTTCATTTTTACTCTCTTTATTTTCTAAAGTTTCGTAGTATGCATAATTTGATTCTCTTACAATTACTATCTCTCAAATTTGTAAAATGTCATTTTCAGCCCATTGGTTTTAAAATTTGTAAATTTTGTTAATTTAAAAAAAACAAATTTATTATATGTTTATTTTCATGTATGTCTCACTATAAATTCAAGGTGGTCAACGTTTTGACGTAAGTTAAGAACTTTCATTCGTTAATTTTAGAAAAAAAAATTACTTGCTTTTTTTTATTATAGATGTCGGTATAACTTTGAGTTTGTTTATGTTTCGATGTATACTTTTTTTATGTTTACATGCTTATTTTTAAGTATTTTTCATTGCATAGATTTGGTCCCTGATTTTAGTGTTTTGACAACTTAAGTCCTCCTAAGTTTCTATGCATGGCTTTGGTCCCAAACTTGTATGGTTTGACAACCTAATGCATTCTAAGTATCTATTGTTACTGAAAGAGTACCTTTTCTTAAAGAGTTGCTTTTCTTAAATTCATTAATGTCGCTGCAATGAGTGACGAGTAAAATCCTAGTTTTATGTTAATGTAACATCCCTGCTTCGAATCATTTCCTAATTCGGGGTCAAGAACCAAAGATCAGTTATCATAAGGCTTAGGTCCTTTTAGATAGAGAGATTTAGACCCCTTGTGTGTGGGTAATGTAAGTTAGATGATCCAGGGTTCAGTTTGTGATTTGGAGCCCAATGGTATATTGGTAAAGTGACAGTCCGGGGGTTTATGAATTTTAGATTTTAGTTTGGAAATTTTCAAGGCAAGGATGAGTTGATGGAGGTTTAGATCTTATCGTTACCTTTTTGGTGATATAAGGATTTTCAAAATCGAACTTAAAAGGAAGAAGTTATGGCCTTCGGAACTTTGGTGGTTATAGAGTTAAGCCCAGTATGCTGGGCATACTAGTGTTAAGCCTAGTATGTTGGGAATACATAGGAGTATGTTGGGCATACTATGCATAAGGTGTTGGATTAGTGTCTAAGTCCATAACTATTTTGGTATGTACTTGACCCGATGGTGCATGGTCCTTTTGGGTTGCCTTCACCAAAACAACTTGATAGGATGAATTATGGAGAGAAAGGATTAATTACGATTTATTAATATATTATTAGAATAATATATTAGAGGAGAAATCATATTGTTTAATTAATATTAGTCAAGAATTAATAAGAATTATTTTTGTGGCTAAACGACATTAATTAAATGAAGGGGACTAGAACCGTCAATTGTGTGATAGTTGAATATTAGGCTAATGGACTCCATAGAGGATGGAGTGGACGAAATCTATGGGGAAAAACCCATTAGAAATCATCCAATACCTCTAAGGAGGGAGTTCCTGGGTTACTTAGGGCCTAAGCATCCAAATTAGGGTTTCCTTGTTAGATAACCTTAATAGCCTCACTATTTAAGGACCCCTTGGGCACCAAAAACGTGGGCAACTGAATCCTTAGGGTTTCTACATGTTTTTGGGTGTCTCTTCTCTTCTCATTCTTTATCCTCTTGCTCTTGGTGTTTGTGAACCACTAGAGGAGTGGCAATTGTGACTCTAAGCTTTCCAAAGTCATTACAAGGAGGATTTGAGATTGTTATTGCTACATAACAATCAAGGTAAGATCTTAAAAACCCTTTCACATGTTAATATGATTAATTGTATGCTAGATCTAGGGTTTAAAGTCTTGGATGAATTACATGTACAATAGAGAAACCTAGATCCGAGCATTAGGGTTTGCATGAGCACATAGGATGTTCTTATGGCTAAAACCCATCAGAAGGACCATGGGTGCTTAAGGGAGTACACACTACGCAGGGCGTGCCAGGAGTACGTAGGGCGTACTCTAGTCAGGTGCAAACCGTAATTTAGGGTCTTAGACCCTATTTAATGGCCTTAACGCAACTCCAAATCCTTCTACCTTCATCCTCCATCCCATTAAACCCTAGAAACAAAGCCCTAGCCTCTATTGGTATGATTCTTGAGATTTTGTGTGAATTCATGCATTTTGGTGCCCATTGAAGACAAAGGAGCTTCTTGGAGAAGTGTGGGCTTGAAGATCCAGACTTTGCTCACCTTGATCTATCTTTTGGAGGTAAAAATTTCAAACTTGATGACTCTATTCTTAGATCTTGTTTTGGCATGGTTTGATAAGCTTTTGGTCCCAAAGCTTGGATCTTTGTGAGTATGGAGTACTCCAGAGCATATTAGATGTCATTTTTGATGTCTTAGAGTGTTGTGGGTTAAAAAAAATGTTTGTTTGACCGTTTCCTTAGAAGCATGAAAGAGTTAAGTGGTTTTGGGTGTTGTGAAAGTAAGGATTTTGGAGATTTATCCCTCTTTAGCCATGCAAAGGCTTAAAGGTTATTACTTTATGGTTTAAGACCTTTTCTAGGGATCAGATATGTGCTTGGACAACTTGAGTTAACCAATTAAGAGCTTAATATGGATTTTTGGCATTTAAAGACTACATAAAGCATACATAGGAGTACGCTCAGCGTAAAACATGAATCATGCATCGATTTCTTGTATGTGGTACATCTGCAGTGAGTACGCGGGGCATACGTTCCTGGTACGCAGGGTATACCCCCCAATACGTCTATTTTAGGCCTTTTAGGGTTTGGGCCTTGTGGGCCATTAGACTTCTAAGTTTGGACCATGGATAGAAAATGGGCTTTCTTGGAAATAGGTCTAGGATGGTTTTTGGGACCAATTAGAAAGTTAGGCCATAATGGGCCTTAGGATGCTGTCTAGGAAATTGGGCTTTTTGAGAAAATGAGTTGGGCATTGGTTTTGGGCACGTAATTTAGATTCTTGATTATAGGTCAAATCTGATTATTAATTTAATGTTATTTGATACTGCTAGTGGCAGGGATTTTTCTGGATCAGCAAATCGAGATTTTATTTGAGAGATTCAGTAGCTTGAGGTGAGTTTCCTGCAATGTATATGTGGGTTGAAGGCACAAATGTATGCCCACTAGTTTATGCTTGTAATGGGAGGATGGTCTTCGTGATAATCATCTCTTGTGCTTGTATTGTTTGATGACTCTGTGATTCCTTTGCTATGATATTATGTGGTAGTGATAGGGTGGAATAGACCCGATATCCGATTGAAATAGACCGAAGGGGAATGCAAGCATCGATATATGCTTGACAGTATCCGGTTGAAAGAGACCGAAGGGTAATTCAAGCACCCATATATACTTGACAGTATCCAGTTGATAGAGACCGAAGGGGAATATAAGCATCCAGATATGCTTGACAGTATCCGGTTGAAAGAGACCGAAGGGGAATGAAAGCACTTAGATATGTTTGACTTTATGTTTGTATGGTATGTGGTATTTTGGGGGAGCTCACTAAACTTTGTTCTTACGGTTTTCAGTTTATGGCATTGGTAAGGCTGTGGTTGAGTGACGATTTCTAGTATGGGTTTTGGTATTGATATGGCTGATTGTACAAACCTTGATTTATGATATATGTTTTATGGGAATCAAGAGACTAGAATGAATCTTTTTGCCGATTTTTTTATCTTTGTCTTGATATTGCTTGATTTTCTGATCTTCATATCATTTTTTTTAGGTGGTTTTGTTTAAAAAACATTTGGATTCACTCAAAAGAATTAGAAGAATCAGTTGTTTATTAATATCGTTTGAAAATAAAAAACTAGAATAATCTATATGTTTATGATGTTAATGCAAGACAACTGAAATCAAAACAGGAGTTAAAGATGTATGGAACATTTGGGGGTATAGAGAGGTCTACAGATGGGGTTATGGTTAAGAAGATATACTTTTCTAATGTACCCACATGAAGAATTAGAGTCAAAGCTTAAGGAAGAAAGAGAGAATATAGGATGGTAGTGTGGGAATCAGATCAAATTTTGAGGAAGAAGATGATCTAGGTTGCTGGGTTTTTTTTATGTCATTGACGAGAGAGAGAGAGAGAGAGAGAGAGAGAGAGAGAGAGCGAGGTGGAATAATGATGAAATATTAATAAACTAGCTTTAACATATTGATCAATTATTGAACATAGAACATTGTTACGAAAACATATATAATATGGGAAAACATAAACCATTTTACCTTTAAAATGGAATTACTTTTTTGTGTTATTCTGAGTTCTATATACCAAAAATTCCTGCACAAAACACCATTTTAACATGAAACCAATAATTTTGTATTAGGTAAAACAATGACATGTATATGTTGTACCTTTAAAAAAATGACTTGCAAATGTTTAACTATAAAATGGAATGACTATGTTATCATACTCAAATTAGTTATAAATAATTTCTACCTGATTTTTTAACCCTTTCATTTTCACAGGATCAACATTCTCAAATTTTGTTGACCAATGTTCTATATCATTAAAAAAAAGTTAGAACAAAAGGGTAAAGAATAAATACCGAAAAATTAAAATCATTTGAAGTTAATATTTAGAAATACCTTAATCTTCTTAGTATCCTTGCAGAATAATTGAAGCCATCATCATCTACACCAATTTTCAAAACTTAATCTAATCAAGGCTGGGAACACCAACTCGAGCACTATCAATGACACAATCGAACACACATAAATATGATATTAGATAATTTAATCAATGCATAATAGAAGGTAATAGTGCATAAAATAGTAATGAAAAAGGATTCAAGATGGGTGTTCTTACAGCTCTTTTAATCTTCTTAAATTTCCAACTTCATATGGAAGGGAACCAATGAATTTGTTTGTCTTAAATGTCATGCAATATAAAAGAATAAAAAAAACACAAATTTAATAAAACAAACAATTTACAGAAGTTCATCGAAGCTACCGAACTAACGCATATACAACCAACATTCCTATAAAAAACCTAAAATTCATCATTCTATATCTAAAGCCTCATACATAATCTCAAAGATATTTAGGTGAAAATCAATATTTCGGTTTAAAGTAATGTGCTGACCAGAACGCCCACTACAAAAATAACAGCCTTTTACGACGTGCAATTTATGATACTCATCGATGTAAGATACGTAAAAGTGTGTGACCTAAAAATAACGTCATCTCTCTATAAATTTTAAGGATTTAGAACGCGCATTTTTGCGTGCCTTTAAATTAGTGTCTAAAAAAACACGGAGGGCGCCTATAATAAAATGTGTGTCGTCTGAAGACGTCGCTTTATAAATTTTAATGGAAACGCGCGTTCCTGTTGGATTAGTGTCTAAGTCCATAACTATTTTGGTATGTACTTGACCCGATGGTGCATGGTCCTTTTGGGTTGCCTTCACCAAAGCAACTTGATTGGAGAAATAAATAGAGAGAGAGGTTATTATGATTTATTAATATGTTATAAGAATAATATATTAAAGGAGAAATCATATTTGTTTAATTAATATTGGTCAATAATTAATTAAGAATTAATTTTGTGATCAAATGTAATTAATTAAACTGGAGGGGCTGAATTGTAATTATGTGATAGTTACAAAATAAGGTAAGGATTATCCTAAGTATAGGATGGACGAATTTAAGGTGATAATGCCTTAGAATTCGACTATGATAAGGATTCAAGGATTATCTTATGGGTTGTTTGGTAAGCAAGCAACTAGATAAGGATAATGACTGAAACCCTATCTGTACACCTATATAAACCCCCTCGGCTCATGAATTCGTGCAAGACCTTCCCAAGGCTTCTTAGGGACGAATTCAATACCTCCCCTCTCTCCTCATATCTTCTCCATTTGCTCTTGGTGTTTGTAAGCCATTAGAGGAGTGACACTTGTGACTCTCAGCTTTCTAAAGTCAATACAAGGAGGAATTGGATTGTTATTACTATATAACAATCAAGGTATGATCTTAAACCCATTTATATGTTAATATTGATTTCCATATGTTAGAATTAGGGTTTATAGTCTTGGATTCAAAGCATGTACAATAGAGAAACCTAGATCCAAGCTTTAGGGTTTGCATGAGCACATAGGATGTTGTTATGACCAAAACCCATCAGTGGTATCAGAGCCATGATTGGTTTCTATTGTATTGATGCCTTGTATGTTGAAAAAGATTCGATTTTTGTGGTTCTGCTTGATGGACTCGGCGAGTCCCACTGTGGACTCGGCGAGTTGCCCCCTACTCGGCGAGTCCATGGGGTACTCGGCGAGTTCGAGCGTCAGATAGAGCTATATCCGGGATTTCTTGCTGTTTTTGCCCAAGGATAGTTACCTTATCATACTAGATCAATATAAATCCGATTTTAAGATATATTTGACTATATTATTGATTTAATTAAAGATATTTATCAATTAATAAAATATTTATTTCCTTATGTGATAATTGATTAATTATTTTGATTAAATTGGTAAATTATTTTGCAAGAAATCATTAGATAAATCAAATATGGATAATTATGTGATTAAATGTTAATTTAAATTATTTGTTATTTGATCCTTGTAGTTATGAAAAGTTTCATATTTTCCCCTTTAGGTTTTATAGTTTAAATTTGAACCCAAAAGTTTTGTTGTTTTGAAATTTAAATAGTTTAAACCCTAATGTTTTGAAATATTTCAAAACTTGCCCTCAAGTTTTGGAATTAAAAAGTTGATTAAAAGTTTAATTAGGAATGTTAAATTTTAAAACCCTAGTATTGTTTTGAAAAAGTTCAAATCACACCCATATGGTTTTATTAATTAATTAAAGAGTATAATTAAAAGAGGTTTAATAAATCCATAATAGTTTTGATTTACAATTTAATTGAATTAAAGGTATAATTATTAAATTTAACCACCTAGTATTTTCAAAGTGTAAAATACACCCTATACTATATATAACATTAAAAGTCTAACATTATATATATATATATATATATATATATATATATATATATATATATATATATATATATATGAGTAAAAGTCAGTCTTACCGTTAGTAGGCCTCATTCACGAAGCTAGTCTATAAGGGGTGTTTAAGGAAATTGCCTATAAAATGGCGATTGAATGGGTATCCACTCTTACCCACCGCACTCTTCACTAGTGGATGGTCGTTAGCCGAACGGGTAGGATAGGACGAAACCTTCCAATATATGTATAATGAAATATAAAAGTAACTAAATGTTTTCATAAAATTCCCAATCTTAGTTACTTAGGCAAAAGTGAATTGGTGCAATTCCATGAAATTACACTTTGTGCCCTTGCGAAGACGTTAGTGGAGCGTGTGTGGTTTACCGGCACACTAAATGGTTCTAAGCAAAGGTAGTAAAGGGTGACTCAATGTTTGTCATAGTTCAGTGGAGCGTGTGTGGTTTACCGGCACATCGAATAGGTGACTGTAACATGTGAGGGCACCATGTAAGTTTGCATGGTTATTCACACCCGCTTTGTGATCCTCGGCATCCCAGTCACAAACAAGAGGGGCATATCGAGATTTAAACATGCCATTGAAATGTTCAATGAATCTTAAAGGATCTAGGAGTTTTCATAGGTTTAAAACTTAAATTTCTTTTTCGTTTTCATGGTGGAAATTAGTGAATCGTCATTCACTTACCTTCAAATGTTCTGCAATTAGGGTTATGGCATCCCTCTCCCGAGTTGTGGAATATTGTGTTGGGTCCTAGCCTTAGTATATCATTTGGGTGATTTACTAAGGATTAAATAAATCAACTAAGTTGAATTTGTTTTCTCCCGTTTTGTAGATGTCAAAGTTCGACAACTATGGTCTTCCCAAATCCCGTGGAACCAGCATTCCACATGAAGATGGTATTCCACGATTCGATCGAGGAACGAGAAATCATGCTTCACTTCCTCCTCCTCCTCCTATTGTTCTCCCCAACCCACAAGATCGAAGAATTGAAAGGTTCAATATCACTAAAGCCCTATTGGAAATGAAACATGAAGATGGTAAACCCGTGTGTGCCCACGTTCTAGGAATGAAATCACACATTGATAGGTTGATAATGTTGGGTGTGTCATTCCCAGATGAGTTGGCTGTGAATTGGGTTTTGCAGTCACTTCCTGAATCATATAATGAGTTCAAAAGAAAGTATTATATGATGGATCATGACAACAACCTCATTGACCTAACTTACATGCTCATTGCTGCTGAATCAGAAATGATTTGGCGAAGCAATGGAGCATATTTGTTGAGAAAGTCAACCGACCATGCTTCCAAGGACGTTCTAGGAGAACCGACCTACGTTTGCTGCCAAAAGAAAGGGTGTTGGATACAAGTCTTCCAAAAGAGCCTGAAGAGTCCAGAAGATAGGAGAGTCAAAGTGTATGGCTGCGCTTCAGGTAAAATCCACTATCTAACTCCGTTAAGTTCCTATTCATTGATTCTTAATACATGATGTGATAAGATTGCATTTGAATGTTTTGCAGGATCGGTGAAAAGAAAGGAAGCTTGGTGAAAGAGCAAGATGAATCTAATCACAAGGAATGGATCTTGATCACATGGACTTGAAGATTATATTTTGAGCTTAGATAGTTATGATAGAGTTGTTAGAAATTTTCCTTTTGAAATACATAGTTTTCAATGGATTTTGCATTGTAAGGACAAATGTTTTCCGCTGCTTTTATAAATAAAATAAATTTTGTTTGACTTATTTATTTATTTCCTTGCAATGAAATCGTTATGAAAATTGATGTTTACATATTTCTACAACGAATGGATAAGATTCTTAATTATGTTAATAGTGGAAATGTCAAGAGTTTACCAAATAGGGAGAATTTCTCATCACCCAGGTTTCAATTGGACAGAAACTTGGAATCATGCAACTTGGTTGCACGATGAATGAGAAATTTCATATTTGGAAATTAGACTAATTCGTTGACAAAGCGTCAAGTGAAGGACTAGGAGATCGAGTACACAAAGTTGTGTGTTGATCAAGTCCACCACAAGGGTAACAAAGATATTCGTCATGATTTACTAAAGGATTAGTAAATATGATTATAATTATAAGATTAAGTGTAATTCTTAGTTGATTGAAAAAGTTTAAGTCAATAGCAGAATGAATAAGAAGAATCAAGCAGACAGAAAGATAAAAGTTTCTCCATTCTAAGAAGAAGGGATAGTACCTTTTATGCATTATGATAGGTCTTAATGATTAAGAGCCATATCTCAATTAATC
This sequence comes from Lactuca serriola, assembly GCF_051521515.1. Taxonomy (NCBI): domain Eukaryota; kingdom Viridiplantae; phylum Streptophyta; class Magnoliopsida; order Asterales; family Asteraceae; genus Lactuca; species Lactuca serriola. The sequence continues at coordinate 116,128,433 of NC_136408.1, forward strand.
CTCTAAGTGAGTCTTAGTACAATTGTATGTCTAAGAAGAGGAATTAAGAATTGAAGAAATGGTTAAATCAAAAAGTCAATCATACTTCGTTCCAAAAACAAATCTTAAAGTTAAGATTGTGACATTGAGTGATAAACATTAAGAAGGTTTTTTTAACATTCATCAAATGTGGAAAGTTGTGATGTCTTGGATAAGACAAAGACCAACTAGGACCATTTTGTAAAGTGTTATGATAAAAACTACACTAACTCTTGAATATTTGGTTGTCAAGAAATGTTTATTGACAAGAGAATCTTATATGTCAAGGAGTCAGTGAGAGTCTTAATGGTCTTGAAAGTCTTCAAGAACAAATCAAATAAACCTTATCGATCGTCACTAGCACACGAGTTGAGATTTACAACCTATCGTGGTGACACTAATTTGTTTTCTATGCCATTCCAATTGAGTTAATTATGCATATGAGTCCTATGAGTTCTCACTTGAACGCATAAAAGGCAGGCATCTTGATCAATGAAAAGTACATTGATAGGAAAAAGGTGAGCTGCTTAACTACTTAGAAGACATGGTGGGCAGCTGTGCTACGATAAGGCAAGAAATCAAATTTGAGAAAGTTTGGTCCATATGAGTTTGAATTTGTCGTAAACTTTGGTTTTAACAAATTCACATGGATAGGAACACATACACCGTTTAAATCTAAGTGTCATAAGATTTCCTCCTTCATGAAAATGATTGTGAGGAAATGCTTTCACTAAGAGAGATTTTAAGATAGCAATTGTAAAATTGCATTCTCAAATTTGATTATGGTTACGATATCCCTCTCCACAATTCGAATTGTGAGAATTGGCAATTAGTCTTAATTGTTTAAGACACATATGGGCTATCTTGAATAAAGGTGTATGGGACTAAGAAGTCTTGATAAAGGATTATCAAAGCACTAAGTATTAGAAACATGGACTTAAGAAATTCAATAGGTATTGTTTTTCTGAAACTTAAGATGTTTATGAATACATGTCGAAGCTAGTGGGAGCATAAGTGTTATGTTTTATAATAATCATCATGATAGTGGGAGCATAAATGTTATGATTGTATGATTATTAAGGAAAGTATTGCAAGTTGGCAATATTAATTATAGAAAACAATAGTCATTCTTTGCAAAGTTGTAAGAATGGAATAGTGGTTTTGCTATAATTAAGGGAGAGAATATTATACTTCATTTCAAATCTAAAGGCTTAGGTTGTGGAATGTTAATAAAATTTAGTCAAAGGTACATAGTGTGTTCTTAAAATTTCGATTATGATTACGGCCTTCCTCTTCACAATTCGAATTTTGAGAACATAGCAAATAAAACATTATGCATCGTGTCCCATACGCTTCGGGTATAGGATCGATTGCAAATGCTTTAATGTTTGACCATTCTAAAATTTTCCAAATGTCTAGCGCATTTAGAGGGAAAAAGGACTAGAATCGGTTTTGACTAAGATAATTAAACAACTATCAAAGGACAATCCAAAGTTCGACAATGATTGGTTGCTTGTGAGTAGTTGGAAGCATGGTATTGAATGGAACATATCGACATTATTATAGATAGAAAAGATTTTATTAAAAATAAGTTGTCATATGGAAAATATGGAAATGTATCCATATTGGGAATTGAATATTGAAAATCTATGTCTGGATTAGAAACTTTTATGCAAAGGATGTTCAAATGAATGTACTTTGAGTAAGAGAAATCACATCTATGGAATTGTCTTGTAACAATCCCCAATAGAGGACTTTGTAATATCATTGACAATAGTCTTTGTGACTTTGGTGCAGTGACATTACGAAAGGGTTATTGCATAAAATGTTAGAATCTAGCATATTCTATAAGTAGCAAGAAATTGATATTCTTTCACTTATGGAAAAGGATTTGGAGTTGTGAAATGAGAATGATTGGAAATGTATTCAATTTGGTCTATTTCACAAAGTAAGAACCATAAGTAAACATTGTGTGGATGATAAGAGCATGGGAAAAGTGTAATAATTCAAGTAAGAAGTTGATTACCCGAAACGACAAATAATGAGTAATCGATATAGTGATAAATAAAAGGTGTCTTATTTATACTCAAAGGTTTGAGGCCATATGGGATTAGTATTATTCTTGTGTTTCACATTTGCATGTTTTGACTTCCAGAATAATTGAATTTATTAAGAATAATCGAATTATTCGAACAGGGCCACAGTCGTTCATATGTTGGAAGTAGATATGAATGAAGACTGTCGTGAATTGGTGTGTGGATTGTCTAAAAGGAGTATTAGACATAAGCAAATGTTTGCTGCAACGTTCATGAGTGCTTATGAATAAGATTTGAGCATTGGATTAAACCCACGCTCACTTGGATCACTCCATGAATTGTATCACAAGTGATTGGTGAGACGATAACATCTTATATTCTTGAAACCGAGATGTGTGAGTTGTATCTTGCAAATCGGTTGCACATTGATAATATGTAAACGCACTAGTAACTTGGTGTTATAAAACATGTTGTTGTGTGTGATTCGGTGAGTAAGTGCAAGCGAGCATTGAATCAAAGTTTATCCGTTCCTTTTATTCAAAGTAGGATAAAAGCGATATCTTTGGGCCCTCGATGGTTTAGTGATGACAAACGTAAATGCTCGGCCGGGCTAGGGCTAATTTGATTTGTTCAATTAATCAGTCGTCATAAATCATAAATCGAGAAATAGTACAAAGAGAATGATTAGAAATCATTTCTTATACGATATCTAGAATGGAGGAATATATGATCCCTTATCTAAGGACACGCGTATATGATAGGATCAGAGTTGACAGCGGCTTTGGAAAGCTACGATTGCAGATCAGGATCTGAAGTCAGACGCATAATAGTTATTAGACTTATCCAAGTGGGAGACTGTTGGATTAGTGTCTAAGTCCATAACTATTTTGGTATGTACTTGACCCGATGGTGCATGGTCCTTTTGGGTTGCCTTCACCAAAGCAACTTGATTGGAGAAATAAATAGAGAGAGAGGTTATTATGATTTATTAATATGTTATAAGAATAATATATTAAAGGAGAAATCATATTTGTTTAATTAATATTGGTCAATAATTAATTAAGAATTAATTTTGTGATCAAATGTAATTAATTAAACTGGAGGGGCTGAATTGTAATTATGTGATAGTTACAAAATAAGGTAAGGATTATCCTAAGTATAGGATGGACGAATTTAAGGTGATAATGCCTTAGAATTCGACTATGATAAGGATTCAAGGATTATCTTATGGGTTGTTTGGTAAGCAAGCAACTAGATAAGGATAATGACTGAAACCCTATCTGTACACCTATATAGACCCCCTCGGCTCATGAATTCGTGCAAGAACTTCCCAAGGCTTCTTAGGGACGAATTCAATACCTCCCCTCTCTCCTCATATCTTCTCCATTTGCTCTTGGTGTTTGTAAGCCATTAGAGGAGTGACACTTGTGACTCTCAGCTTTCTAAAGTCAATACAAGGAGGAATTGGATTGTTATTACTACATAACAATCAAGGTATGATCTTAAACCCATTTATATGTTAATATTGATTTCCATATGTTAGAATTAGGGTTTATAGTCTTGGATTCAAAGCATGTACAATAGAGAAACCTAGATCCAAGCTTTAGGGTTTGCATGAGCACATAGGATGTTGTTATGACCAAAACCCATCAGTTCCATCCTTTAATAGCTGGGGGGGGGGGGGAATGATATCCTAAAAAAATTAAAAAGACCGCCTCCCTTTTTCTTCCTTTCCCTCTTTGCCCTAATTATCGACGTCGATCAAGCATGCCACCAACCGACAACCTTCACTCTCTCCTTCTCCTTTTCTCTGTAAACCCTAATCTGCCTCCACCACTACCAATCTACCTCAACTCAACTCTGACCTCGGATCATCTCTTTCTGATCGCTGCTAATGAACCTATTTTGTGTTTAATTTGGGAGCAAATCGCGATTTTGTACACCGGAAGCCTAAATGAAAAAATCGACCCCTACTCCTTTGACGTGTTCTAATTTCTTACTGTATCCAGGTTAAAATCAACCATTGCAGCAGAGCATCTTCTTGGAACTTTGAAGCCGCCACTTCTTGGAACTTTGAAGCTGCTTTGTCGAATAGAGTTTGAGCTTCTTCACTTGTTACAGTTTCTTCCAAAGCTTTGGAACACAATTCCATTCCGATCTCGTGTAAGTCGATATGAGCATCCGGATCGATTCCGATGTGGGTTCGGGAATAACTGACTGAATTCAAACAACCAATCGTCCATTTCAACTTCTTTCAACTCTGGATCATCAGGTATTTTTTGGCTTCCTTTTCCGGTTTTTGTTCACTTTTGAAATTGGAATGGGACCCGTTCTTTTCTACTTCAATACTCTCGATCCCAACTGGCTTTTCTTCTTCCACTTCTTCTAACAATGGTGGCTCCTGCTCAGGGGTAATCTCGACCATATGCAATTTCAAAACCCGAGACTTTGTTTTTAAGTAGTTTCATAGTATGAAGTATCTTCCTGTTGAAATGGAATACGTTAATCTAGCTTGGTTGAAATGGGATGACACTGATGTTGTTCCTTCGACTCCAATAATACAGACTCCAAAACTGTGGGACCCATCTCAGGTAATTTAATTATTCATCATCTCTTGTTAGTTTGTGTAAAACACAAGAATCACCTTTTTTAAATGTTCAACCTTGTACCATTGAATTTTTAACTTTGGATTGTATGGTGCAGGATTTGGAATTGATCCAAGAACAACAGGGCAACAACACCAGCCATGGAAGTTGGGACCCACCTCTACATAATAAAAGTGTTGATTCAACGAATAGAAGGGAAAGCAAAAGCAAAAGCCATGATGGATGTTTGGACATGAACACGTATTTGGAGCTTGAGAAGAATGAGCAGATCATGTTTGATAGGTTTTGTTTGATAATTGATGTTAAACTTTGATCTTTTATTATACATTTGGTAACTTTCTTCCTTTCCAATATGCAGGATTTTCAAGAATTACATCCCCTATCTATTACAGGGGAAGAAAATCAAGGATGATTTCCTTAACACTTCAGTTCAAGATTTGGTAACTTACATGAATCCAGTGTTTCTAGCTTACATATAAGGAACTAACATCTTAGTTTTTCCAAATTAAATTTTGTGTATTATAAGGTGTTTATCAGCCTTCATTTTTTCATTTAGAACAAGATGTTCTAGTTTTTCCAAATTAAATTTTGTAATATCATTTTTTTAGTTTTATTTTATTTATTTTTATTTATTTATTTATTTATTTATTATTTAGGAGTTGTTTGATCATCAGAGTCAAAATTATTTTCAATTTTGTAGAATTGTCAACTGTGACTTTTGTTCTTTTTTGTGTTCATGTTTATGTTTACGGAACTGTTAGCTAGGCTAGACACATATCAAGATCCTACCATTTATGCATAAGAGTCTTTTATTTTAATTCTATTTTTCCTTTTTAGTTTTTTTTGCTCGACTTGTGTTGTCTATTTTATGATGATTCCAGACCTCTGATCCGAATTATAGGCGATCGATTCCCATGGCAAGTGAAAAGTGCTATTTTGTCAACTTTGACCATCATAATAGCAAAAGGTGGGATGGCACTTAAACCTTTTCTCCTATAGCCACAAACCACCTTTGTCAAATTCTTGCAAGACAACCCAAGGTAAGACTTGTTTTATACTACTGTCTTTTGTTGATTATTCGACTTACAAGGGCATTCTCGTCAATTTGCAGGAGTGTTCGTTCAAGTGCTGCTCTTGCACTTGGTAAGCTTAGTGCACTAAGCACAAGAGTTGATCCCCTAGTTGGGGGTCTTCTATCTAACCTACATGCATCAGAAGGTGTGGTCTGTGAGGCAATATTGGTCGCCCTAAAAGGTGTTGTCAAGCATGCTGGAAAGAGTGTTAGTGGTCCCGTTAAGACACGTGTTTTTGATCTCTCAAACGAGTTGATCTACAACGATGATGACCAAATACGAAGCTCTTCAGCAAGAATTCTAGGCATCATATCAGAGGTTCAGTTCAGTACATTCACTTGCATTTATAGCATCTGTTCCACCTCTGGGATTTACCACCTATGTAATTTCACAACAGCACCTATCAACATTTGGTTGTGAGTGCAGGTGAAAAAGAAATGAGCTGGTCGGGATGGAAAAATAGATGGGCTGGTCCCTCCCCAAAGTAACCACATATGGTAACTCATGTCGTGTCACTGGACCATCTGGTTGCGTATAAAAGCTCAATTGCACAGCCTCCTGCCACAATAATAAAATATAATAAAAAGATCTTAAGTTTTGTATGAAGAAACAATAGAAATTAGTCAAATTTATTACTACCTTGTCCAATTTTCTCTCAATGAACAGCAATTGCAAACTGTAGTCACCCTTGGGCAGTTTTGCCAACTCCGGGTACACATCACCCATGGCGTACAGACGCTGTAATAATAAATAAATTAATAATTAAAAAATATGACATCTATAGCAAGGAAATTACTTGATTAAAAAATAAAAATACCTTGTTCGAAAATAAAGATCCCCTTGTTCACATCAGCTACTTCTTCCAACTTGAACTTATAAGTCAAAGTCATGCAACCCAGTGGACTGTCTTAATTTGAAACAAAATTCGATTGTTTAATGGGTTAAAATGTATAAAACTTTAGTGATATTGTATATTGAAACTGAGGTAAGTCATGTTTTGTTACTTGTACTCATTTCCCTATAATCTTTGCCATTATATATTGAAAGCATATGACTTCTTTTGTTACTGTTATCTAAACCTTGTACTTATGAAATAGTTTGTAGTTCATTATTGAAATTCATTATTTACCATTTTATAAAGATAACCTTTTCAGTGAAGTTATGATGTTTACATTAACATTCTTTATTTCTAGTGTGTGGTCTGCTGCACTTGAAGCACTAAATGCCTTTATAAGATTCTTTGCATATAAAGATGCTGTGAACAAGGGGATCTTGCTTCAACCAGTGCTATTATACCTTTCTCGGTACAACTGGAATCTAAAAGTGTTGATGCTTTTTATTTTTATTTTCAAATCATAAGTATATATTTATTTGCTAATTTTTCAAACATAATGAATCATGAAAAACAGGGCATTAAACTTTATTTCCTCCTTAACAACCAAGTTGCCTGATGTGAAAGCTTCTATGGACATATTCATCAGCAGAATATTGATAGCTTATCAGTCACTTTCCAATCCAAAAGCATACAAGAATGATCACCCACAACTTATTCAAATATGCACAAGTACCTTCAGGTAAGAATATTTATGTGTGTTTGGCCTTATATGTTGGATTTGGGGAATAGAGAGTCTTCCAAATATGAAGAAAGCTCCTACTTAAGGATACTTTTGGACAGCAGAGATGCTTGGTTAGGTCCTTGGATTCCTGGAAGGTATACACTTGTTACATATCAACTTTAGGGGGCGTTTGGTTTGTAGGATTTATCAAGAACTGGAATTCAGTTCCGAATAATTTCTGTGTTTGGTTGTATATAAGTAAGGATTTGAATTCAATTGTGAACTACAATATGAAGGTTGAGCTTTTAAAGGAAGAAACATAGTTGGATGATTATTTGTTAGTTTTATAGGAATGTATAATCCATGTTAGCAATGTACATTAAATTTTATGCAATGGATTGTATTTTTTGTATATGATATTTTATTTCTGTTATGAGACATTAAATGCAAATGTAATTTAAAAATTAATAAATATATAAATATTTTTTTAGAACATTTAAAATTATGATATGCAAAAATGTGTTTCGTCTTCATTTATGACATGGCCTTTCTTGACTGGGGCTTCCTTGATACGCATTGCGTGTCATAAACACGCGCGTAGTAAGGTTACGATAGGCGAATGCGTGTCATCTTCCTTTATGACAGGGCCTTCCTTGATGCGCATTCTGTGTCATAACCGCGCGTCGTAAATACGCGTCATAAATGCACGTCGTAAATGTGCGTCGTCTATAGACGACACACAAAAGCGCGTCTCCTCTCGTTATGACAGGGCCTTCCTTGACGCGCATTTGCGCGTCGTCTGAGCGTTTTACGACGCCCAATGAGCGTCGTAAAAGGCTTTTTTTCTAGTAGTGGCCCTTATTGGAATTGGAATGGAATTGGCCATAGACTTATCAGAGTCAACATTATCCTGCTCGTCTTTGCAACACACACACTTCACATCTCCGATGAAGTTGATTGGTGATTTCCTTCTATTTTTTGCCCCTTGTAAGTGAGAACCAATAAGACACCACTTCCTCCCACCGCCATCGCGAAGAAATTTGTTTCATCTGTAGGGGCTCAATCAGAATCGGTGGAGATGGCGGAAAAGAAGGCGATGAAGAATGAAAGGTCCGATAGTGGGGGTAATAACCATTCATTAATCGATCAAAATCGTCCTTCGACGATGACACCAACCATTCTTTCAATCGATTTAGGGAAGAGGTATGTACAAGAGAGTAACAAGATAAGTACAAGAGATTAGTCGCTGACGATAGTGGTGAAACAAATGTGGAAAGATAAGGAGCGGAGTAGGTGGGAATCACATCAACTTAACACATAACCAGACATTGACCAATCAAAGGACCAAACTGACAGGAAAAAAAACATTAGGAATCATCTATTGTAGGGTTGTTCACTACTTGGATAAAACCGAATTGTCCAATTGGATAATTTGGATTGGACAACTTGGTTTGGATATTCGGATTTTTGGATTGGTTTTCAACAAAACTGAATTATTATTTTGAATTTCGGATTGGTTTTGGTTTATAAAATACGAACCGAATAGTCCGAAAAAACCGAATAAACATTTATTTATAATATATATCTATAGTTATTTATTAATTTTGTAATTTATTTTTTCAAATAGGTTCAAAACGTTTCACCCGATAAAAAAAACATTAATATGCATTTTCTCTCAAAAGTTTTCTATCTATAAATATTTAACTATAATATATCTTCTTATTAATTGTTTATAAATTTCAAATCACAACTAAATAATTTGTTTTCACTTCTTGTGTAAAGTTGAATAATATTATAATTATATGTCATTTTAAAATGTTTCGGTTTTTGAAAACCGAATTATAAAAACCGGTCCAACTGAATTGTAATTGGATTGGATCGGATCGGATTTGAATTTAGTTTGGACGATTCAGATCCATGTTTTGAAAACCGAAATCAATTTGGATTTCACTTGATTGGATCGGATAAAACCGATCCATCCAAACGAACTCTCCTAATCTATTGTTCATAAGGGGAACCCTTATATATATATATATATATATATATATATATATATATATATATATATATATATATATATATATATATATATATATATATATATATATATCAGTATTAAATGATATTAAAACAAAAGAAAATTGTTAATGGATCTTTGGTGTAAAAACTGGGTTTAGTGGGCAAAATGGAACTAAGGATGCCCCGCCCTCGCCCCCGAAAATTTTCCATTCCCCCTTCCCTACCCTAGCCCCCTAAATGTCCAGCCTTCTTACCCCCGAATCCCCCTTATTACTGCCCCCCCCCCCCCCCCCCCCCCCCCGATTGATTTAGGGCTGACTTTTTTGAGCTAAAAGAAGTTGTTGTTATGGCTAAAAGAAACTATTTTTTAGGTAACAAATAACTATTTATAGTAAAATTTTACATGTAAAAAAAATAATAAAAATATGGCATCTTAAAAACATTATACTAAGAATTTAAAAACATGTTTTTTTGTTAATTTTTAGAAGCTCAAAATTATGTTAGTGTTTATTATATTTATATAATTAATATATGTAAATATATATAATTTATTAGTGGGGTCCCCATGTGGGTTTCGAAAGGGGATTGGCCACCCGGCCCCTGCCCCTGAAATTAAAATGGGGGTTAACTTTGCCCCTTTCCCCGATTTTTTTTAATAAACACCCTAAAACCGGACGGAGTCCCAAGAGACTTTTTGACATCCCTAAATGGAACACATTTTTTTTTTAGTAAAGTGCTATAGATGGTCATAAGAATTTATTCCCAAAAAATAAATAAATAAATAAAATAAATACACGGCAAAATTTAACACATCAAACAATTTAGGACATTAGTGATTTTCCAATAGATTCAACACATGTGGTTATCTTTTGGGTCCGGTTTCGGTGATTATTTTTTTTACGGTGAAAACACCTTAAAAAAATTGAAAAAAATACAAATAATAAAATCGAGTATAGTACTACATCGAAGAGAAAGAAACGGAAAAATAAAAAATTTGATTATTAAATATGAATCATGGATCATAAAAATGAACAATGCTTCAATTTTAATGATCTAAATTTTTTTTCCAATTTTTTTTCCTATATAGTTTATGCTCGATTTTATACTTAGATTTTTTTTTTTCAATTTTTTTAGGATGTCCTCACCGAAAAAAGAGTTATCACCCGATTCTATCTTGTTATCTTTTTTTGGCAATTAAATTTATGAAATTTTAGAGCACCCATAATAGTAGAATGGTCGAATAAAATTGGATTTCTATTTTAAATTGAATATATTAAACTGAATTATAGTGGGATGCCAAGTTTTCATTAAATTGATTTTAAGTTCAATAGTAAAAACAATTTTATCAATTTTTAGAATATGTTTCGTAGAATACTATAAAGCTCAATGAAATGTATAAAGTAAAAGATGAATTTGTCAGAAAAATAAAATAGTGTAATAATTTTTAAATTATACCGAGTTTAAAGCATTATGGATAACTTATGGGTAGAATAGTGGCATATCAAAACATGACTAGTTTTTGTGGCAATCTACTTCAAATATTATTGATACTTATAAAGGTTTTTGATATTAACGTCTTCAAATTTGATAATTTTTGTGGTTTTATCTCTGTGATGATTTTCTTTTTCTTTTATGGCAAATTTTTCTTTTCATTTATGCCATTGTGTTCGTTTTTCATGTTAACATTTGAGATAACTTTTATTTAAAAAAAAAAAAGCTTAAGTTTATACTTTTTTTTTTCATTTTTACTTTAAATGTTTTTTATATTATACGTACTATATAGAAAAAAACATATTTATACCCGGCTTTTTTAACTAAACATTAAAAGAATACGTTTCCTTAAAAGTTTAGCTTTGTATAAAAAAATTTCGGGTAACAAACTTTGTAAACTACACTATGTTTAGCCAATAAGTTCATTTTAGATACATTTTTTTATCTTAATTTATTTTAAATCACTATAATTTGGATAATTATCACAAAAATCGTTATATTTTGAAAACTTCACAAAAATTACTATATTTTGGATAACTATCACAAAAGTTAATATATTTTAGTTTTTTTCAATTCTGCCTTCAAGAATATGATGTCAATAAACTTTTATCATGTCAACATGCCATGTCGGCATACCACATCATTAGAGATATTATCATGTCATGTTAGTAGACAATTTGGTTGACAGACCAAATGTTCAAAATTCTAACAAATCGATAAACAAAATGTCCAATTTAAAGATAAAAAAAATAAGACAATGTCAAAGTTGAATTTACGTGTAAACTTTGTGACTTTTGTAGAACTTTCCTTATAAAAATGTACAAATTTGTATTTATGCTTCTACAAATATTAATTAATACTTTTAAAAATATAAAATACATATTTACACTTCTACAGAAGTACAAATATGTATTTATACATTTAAAAAAAACGTAACTCGAAATCTAAAAGATACTAAATATGTATTTATGCTTCTAAATATAGTAAATATACGTCTAAATATATAATTATAACTCTAATAAACATAAAAATACTTATACTTCTGTAGATGTATAGATATATATATTTTTGTGTTTTTAGAAGTATGTCAATATTCTTTTTCTTATAACTTTTTTTTTACTGATATAGCTATAGATACGTAAAAATAAGTTTATATAGTTCTCTCTCTCTCTCTCTCTCTATATATATATATATATATAGAGAGAGAGAGAGAGAGAGAGAGAGAAAGAGAGCTAGGTTCAAATGTAGATTGACATCTATCGTGTTGACATGTGCATAATGCTATTCTGTGATAATTACAAAGAGAATATATTGTTTAATAATATGAATACGTTCAATCTTCTATAATTATTGTAATTATTATGCATTTTCACTAATTAAATGGTCTATAAGGTTATTATAGACTTTTTTTTTAATTATTCTCAATCTCTCAGAGTGTTATCAGGATGTTTATTGAGTCGTATTCTGTAAGAATGAAAATAAATGAAAAATGATGCATGAGAACAAAAATGAATTAGAATTAGTGAGAATCTAATAAAATAACAATAGTTCTGTGAGATTGACCGTATTCACATTACTAACCTAGCACTATATATATATATATATATATATATATATATATATATATATATATATATATATATATATATATTTTAATAAATAAAGATAATTTTGCTAAATGTCAACTTCTTATTGAATTTGACACATGTCATTTTTTTTAGAATTTTATAATTATTTTTTTTCCACTTGTCATTTTTGTATTTTTTTTTCATTTTAATTCAACTTCCACCTATTAAATGTCACCTTATAGTAATTAATATGAATTAATGTATATAGTAAACCTTTCATTTATGAATTCTTATTTCTATTTAATGAATTCTATTTATGAATTTATATTAATTAGTTTTATTAGTATAGATTAATTAATACAAATGACATAAATGGTTCTTGTAGTTTATTCTATTTATTGTATTTATTTCGAAAGTTTACTTTTATAAATACTTAATTTTTATACATTCATATTCAACATGATTTTTTAAATATGATAATATTGTTTTATTAGTATAGATTGAATTACTTATTCATCATTTTATTTATATTTATTTCAAAATTTTACTTTAGAAAATACTTAATGTCTACACCTTATATTTAACTTTTTTAATCAACCCGTGTAATACACGAGCTTCACACCTAGTCCCTATTCTAACAAAAGAATAGTTTTAATTTCCTTTTGCCAAGTGTCACTCTAATACAACTCCTCATTAATATCATGCCGTGTGTCATTTAGATATATTAGGCAACTCATTTCAAAATTCAAATTTATATTTTTAAATTTTATGTTAAATTTGAAGTTATAAAAATTTTAAAATTTTGATATATCTCTTAGTTAACAACTTATTTAAAATGAAATTATTTAAAATGAATTATTTAAAATAATTGATTAATAATTATAAATTTTTATTATAAAAGTTTAATTAATTTTATAACCGTGGTTCTCACAGGTTATAAACTAGTATATATATATATATATATATATATATATATATATATATATATATATATATATATTCTTATAATAAAAAAAATATGTATTTATATTTCTAAAAAACATATTTATACAATGTTTTCTTTAAAAAATTTCGTATAAATATGTGTTTTCTATATGAATACGTGTATAATCTAAAATCATACTTAGATTAAAAACATAAAAGATTTATAAACTTTATGGTTTTTTTTGCAAATTTGAATTCATGATAACATGGAATTACATGTAACAAATGCAAAATTAAAAATCAAAATAAAATACTTTTGTTTTTGGCAAAGTTCGGATATAAACAAACAAACATTTATTATAAGAAATTTTATTATATAATAAGACATTCAAGTTCGACTTTGGTATACTTTCATCATTCTTGTCACATCTTGTAGGCATATAAAATAAGTTTATGTAACAATATACTTGAATATTGTAAACTTAGCTAGATAAAAATCAATAAAAACAGATATAGAATTGTTATTAAAATTATATCAAGTTGCACTCACACAAGTTCAACGCTTTTAGAAGTATGTTAGTTGGAAAGGTGCGAATCTGATTGATGTTTTGTAAGCGTACTATCACTCCATGCAAACTGCCCACCCCAACCACCATTTTCTAAAACCATTTATTTTTAATAATAAGAATAATATATATATATATATATATATATATATATATATATATATATATATATATATATATATATATATATATATTCATTTGAGACCATGTTAATTTTGTGAAACCGTAAGATTAAATCTAAAAATAATTTTAAAAAGAAAAATCCAAAAAAAAAAATAATTATTATTTTCGTCATTTTATTTACCTAAAAAAAATAAAAATAAAATAAATTAAATTATCTTATTTTGAAATGTTAGAATATTCTACTATTCTAGTAGATTTGACAGATATGTAAAATATTATAATATTCTATTAATATTCTAATATTCTACTAGAATATTTCACATATATTTTAAAAAAATTGAAAAATTTTTTTTACTTAAAATTTTTTGTTTTTGGATAAAAAAGTGACGAAATTAATATTTTTTAAGAAAACATTCGATAATTTTCAATTATTTTGCTTTTTTAAAAACAAGGTTTAGGTCATTTTTAGTCACTTAACTTTTGGTTTTGTGCTCATTTGGTCACTTAACTATTTTTAAGTTTTAAAAGGTCATCAAACTTTTGACTTTGTGCTCATTTAGTCACTTAACTTTTGGTTTGGTCACATTTAGTCACCTAGCTTTTAGATTTTTGCTCATTTAGTCACCTAACTTTTAAAATTATGCTCATTTATTCACTACACTTTTAAAAAAATTTAAAAGTTTAGTGATTAAATGAGCATAATTTTAAAAGTTTGGTGACTAAATGTGATCAAAACAAAAGTTAAGTGACTAAATGAGCACAAAGCCAAAAGTTTGATGACCTTTTAAAACTTAAAAAGAGTTAAGTGACCAAATGAGCACAAAACCAAAAGTTAAGTGACCAAAAATGACCTAAACCCTTAAAAATATTATTTGTATCTATAAAATGAATGGCTAAGATTGCGTCTCCCCGTCTCACAAAATATAATGGTCTCATATGAACCTAACCGTGTATATATATATATATATATATATATATATATATATATATATATATATATATATATATATATATATATAATGGGCTGGTCCGTTGATTTTAAAGACTCTGTGCGATGAGTAAAAATAGGCCCCAATTATATATATATATATATATATATATATATATATATATATATATATATATATATATATATATATATAGACACACACACACACATAAACAAGTGTGTTTACTATGAAATAGTTGTTTGCTTACATCTTTTATAAATATGTATTTGTATACATATATGTGTTACAATGATATATATATATATATATATATATATATATATATATATATATATATATATAACACATGTTTACTATGAAATATGTGTTCGTATACAAGAAAAAGTTTTTATATAGAAAAGACAAGATTTTTTATGTAGAAATACGTTTTTTTATATAAATATGACTTTAAAAGTAAAAACATATTTGAAACAAAATTTTGAGAAAAAAAGTTGTAAAAAAAACTAAAGTTAGGATGAATTTATGACAAAATTCTAAATTTTTTGCCAAAAGGGTAAATTTTGGACGAAATTTGTTATAAAATTTAAAATCTGGGTCAAAAGTGTAAATTTTTGACTAAATTTGCAATAAATTTTGAAATCTTCGCCAAAAATATAACTTTTGAAAGTTAGATGACCTGTTGACAAGGTAAAAATGTTAGATCGAATACTATTATCGGTTTTTAGGACTTAACTGAATATATATATATATATATATATATATATATATATATATAATGACTAAATCGATTATTAGACCAATATATTAGGACTTTATTACAGTTTTCCCTAAATAAAGTGGTAAAAGTCTAGTATAATCCATTTAATTAAGCATTAATTATGATGCATATTTATAAAAGTTTGAGGGGTAAAAATATAATTTCTAAAAGTTCATTTAATAAATGAAATTGAAATATTAGGCAGATTGTAAAACATGAATAATAAATGAGGGGAGAAAAGTCTAAGTTGAAGTATAATTATACATTAATACTTTATTTTTTTGGGCCCTGAGTGACCCCAAACCTTGCACACCCATAGGGTCGTCCCTAATATATATATATATATATATATATATATATATATATATATATATATATATATTCAATTAAGAAAAAAATAAAAGGTTGAGAATGAAGGAATCATTCTCAGCCAATCATTTTTATACACGTAAAATACATTTAGATTAGTTCATTAAGCGTATAGTGTTCTTCTGAATTGTTCCTCTGTTCTTCATCAACATCATCTGTTATTCGTTCATCTGGATTGTCCCTTTGTTCTTCATCAATATCACCTATTCTTTATCAACATCATTTGTTTTTCATCCACATCGTATGTTCTTGTAAATAAGTTATTATTGTTAGTCATACGGAGCTAAATGACATAATTTCTAGAATTTGGGATCTTTATTGAAATATTTGGACTCTAATTGTAATAAATTTTGGAAGCATGGGCTATTTGGTAAGTAATGGGCTTAGTTTGAAAAGGATTTGAGGGGTAGGTACTATAAGTGTAATTATGGGAATTTGATTCAATTAGACGCAGGACTTGAACTCGGTCCCCTCCCTACTGTCGGAGTCGGGAACCACCAGTCGAGTACCGCTGTCACCATTATGTGGTTGATGAAGACAAAGACAACGGTGGGACGTCATTTCAGTCGGGAATAGGAGAACAAAGTCATAACCGCCATTGACCGCCAATGCCGCCGAGGTTGCTGTCGCCGCTGCGCCGCTCCCGTTGAAGACAAAGTCGCCGTCGGACACTGAGGCTGTCATCGTTGCTATTTTGGTTCCACTCTCCGCCACCTTTCTTCCATTGTTGCATCGCCGCCGCCGCTCCTGCGGCTATAACACCTGCTGGCGTCTGCCACTGCTAGCGCCGTTGTTGCCGCCATTTCAGGTCGCTGTCGTTCGTCGTACGCCACTAGGTGGGTGGTTGTGTTCATACATCGAGCAAGGACATGTGTTAGTGTCCGGAGGGGGAGAAAACCACCCTAGCTGCCAACCATCATAGCAGTCGCCACTTCTTCTTTTCTGCCACCATCAGCCACCGTGTGTGGGTGGCTGTGTGTGTGTTTTAGTGTAACTTGTATGATAATTAATTAATTATGGTGTTATGTTGTATTTACATTGTTTGGCCGGAAAATCGAAGAAACCCAACACCACCGTGAGATGGTGGCTGCCGCCTTCTACTGCCACCAGCTTCCGTGTTGGGTGGAGGTGTGCATTTTTGTGTGATTTGATTGCTATTTGGGATGCTTGGACATGTTTTGGTCTAAATTCATAACCACCACTACGAGGTGGTGGTTGTCGCCATTGACTACCACTGCCCGAGGTGGTAGTAGGTGGTGCCCAACTTATTGAACATTAACTAACCTAAAAACTTAACCATTGATCTAATTGGAACGCGATTGGGTTGGAAACCCTAATTAGGGTTTAGAAAACCCTAATTTTGGAGATGTTAGTTTTGGTTTTGTCGGGACCCGCGTTTTGAACCATTGGAATTCAATTATGAATTACAACCGGCCACACCGTATGATTTACCTAGTAGAATGATGGACTTAATGGATTAAGTCCTTAATCAGTTAAGTGTTTTTAAATAACCCTAATCATCATTTTATGTGAAAACCCTAATTATGATGGGTTTGGAGTTGGGCTTTTCTATTGGGCTTAGATGTTTGGATTCTTGATGGGCCATCTAATAACAAGTATATGGAGTAGGAAATTTGGATGGGCTTTAGGGTAATTCCCATGTGACGGGTTTGGCACCAATTTGGAAAATTAGGCCATATGTTGGGCCTTGGTTCATTGTTTGGCTTTTGGGCCTTCAGAGTGTGTGTTTAGGCCTTGGGCTGGGATCAACCTAGGTTGGGGGTAAAGTAGTCTTTTTACCCCAAGCATGGACTTATGATTATGTATTGGAACCCAATTATTAATTGGGTGTGATTTTGATGTTGACAGTTCGGGAATCTGTCATCCAACAACTAGAGTTTTATCCGCGGGACTTCAGCAGTGCGAGGTAAGTTACATTCCCTGTACCATTGGGTCGAAGGCACCAATTCCGGTCCACTAGTTGTTGTTTATAGTAAGATGACTGTCTTTGTAATAATTGTCTGGTGTGCCAGTATGTGTTGATGTTCCTGTGATTATTTGCTTATGACATTATGTGGTAGTGGTAGGGGTGAAATAGACCCGACATCCGGTTAAAATAGACCAAAGGGGAGGCCAGCACCCATATATGCTCGGCAGTATCCGATTGAAATAGACCGAAGAGGAGGCCAGCTCCCAGATATGCTCGGCAGTATCCGGTTGCAATAGATCGAATGGGAGGCCAGCACCCAAATATGCTCGGCAGTATCCGGTTGAGATAGACCGAAGGGGAGGACAGCACTCAAATATGCTTGGCAGTATATTTGTTGTATGGTATCTGGTATGATGGGGGAACTCACTAAGCTTTATGCTTATGTTTTCAGTTCTGGTTTCAAGTACTACTTCTTCAAAAGGAAATGAACCGACATGATCGCAGCACATCATACTATGATTTTCCGCATTATGAGATCTTTGGAGAATGTACTATGATATTGTTTTCCTATGACATGTAGTGATTTTTGACACTTGGGTTCAATTATGGTTTGGATGCCACTGTTGATGTTTTCAGACTACCGTTTTTATAATTTACTTAATTAAAAAATGAAATTTTTGGTTCTGAATTTTGGGATGTTACAGTTCTATTGCTTGTTCGCCATCCACGTCACCTGTTCTTCATATAAAAAAATCAACACTTCATTTTTTGTTAAAATTATATCAATATGGATGTCTATTTACATATCATAAAAAATTATGAATTTTAATATATTTATAATCAATTTTTGATAAATATAGGTTATTAAAAAATTTAAAAAACAAAAAAAATGTTATTTGGATATATTATGGTAATGATTAACATAGTTTGAGAAAAAAAAATTACAACCTTGAAAAACAAACGTCTATTCCTTTCCCTTTTCCGTCAGTATGATGGAGGGATTTACGACAAAAATAAATGATTGGTTGAGAATGAATCCTCCATTCCCAACATCTATATATTTTCTCAATTGAACCTACATTTCTCTCTCTCTCTCTTTCTCTCTCTCTCTCTCTCTCTCTCTCTCTATATATATATATATATATATATAGAGAGAGAGAGAGAGAGAGAGAGAGAGAGATAGAGGTAGGTTCAAATGTCTCTCACATTTATTGTGTGTTAGAATGCACCAATAAGAATTTAGTATTAATTATATGGATATTAAATGCTATCCATACTTATAACTCTTTTTATGGAAACTAATTAAATTCGTCATTAATGTCAACAATAATATTATTTCAAAATGAATTCATATCTAGAAGAATGAGAGTGTATTCCAGCAGAATGAGAGTGTATTCTAGTAGAATACACTCCCGTTCTTCATATTCTATGCAACTGTTAGGATTAAAACCCTAATTGAGATTTGTTGAACAAGATGCGGAAAATAAGAACAAACACAAATATGAAGATTATATCGAATGATCGCTCAATTTATTCAAATATGAGGAATAAATTACACTTTCAGCATAGACTAAAGAATCTAACACTAAATAAGAAACCTCATGTGGCGGCTACATTTTGCCTCACTCTTAACCCTAATAATGAATAATACATGACTATTTATAGGGAAAAAACAAGTCTTGGGATTTTAACCTACAATTCATCAAAGGGGCCCATTGCCATCATCCATGGAGTGCTTTGAAACCCTACAATCTCCCCCTCAAAGTATGGAATGGATGAGAATGCTTTAACTTCCAAAACAAGCATCTAGCGAATAAAAAGATCTTGCAACGAGGAATATATGAAGCAGTCCACGAATCTTGATTCTTCAATAGTCTTCAAACCCGGACTCTAGGATATATCAACCAAGCACTGGAGTAATGTCTTTAAACTTCATTTTCGAATGTAATCCCAAAAAAATCTTCATGAAAACCAAACCCGCCATAAAAACCCATTTCAGAACAAAGAAACTGAATCACTTCTTGTCTTTGAAGAGCTCCCCCTCCAAGTCACAATGATCTTCAAATAAGCTAATGATATAAGCCATCAAAAAATATCATGTAATAACCCAAACTTTAAGAGTCGTAATGCCACTTGATCGGGAAAAAACTAGAAGTCGGAGATATAACAAGTCCTTAGCAGAGCTCGATAAAGAACTTTCGCTGTAAAGGACACTTCTCTGTAAAAGCTTTAGCAGAGCTTGATGAAGAACTTCCACTGTAAAAGCTACCTTCATAATTCTACCACAAGCTTTATAAAAAATACTTCAACTTTGAAAAGTCACAAATCCAATTTCGAATGACCATACCAAATTCTCCCCCAATTTATAATCAATAACATGATTATAAAGCCTTCAAATGGTCATGAGAATGATCTTGAATGGATAAAAAATTACTATGCTCCCCCGCGACAAAATGATATAAACGATGAAGTATAAAATCCGAAAAAGTCGAAAAAATTTAATGTTAGTGCGAAAAACGACTTTCCGAACCGCCAAGACTTGATGTAATCATTATTTTTCTGTTCACAAAAAATTTGTGCGTTAAAAAATTCAAAACTGTTCACCGGCCCTCAAATTTGTAAACTTTTCTGAATATTGGGCAGAAACTGTCACTTGCTGAAAGACATGGATTAAAATGATAAAACTGCATCACATTTCCCTTCATTTATAACAGTTTCTGAATATGATCCAAAACTGCCAAGTCATGAAATATACAGGGACCATAACTGTTAAATCACTGAAGTTTCAGGGACCAGAATTGTAACTTGAGTCATCTTCCCCGTTAGATCTGTGTAACACGACAACATTCAGGCGATTAAATTCCGAATCCAAGAAGGGCTTTTCCAATTCCACTCCCCTTTTGATTTTTTTCCTTTTGTTGTTTTTTTTTTGTTGTTTTTTTTTTTTCCTATTTTGCTTTTTTATTGTTTTTAATTCTTTTTTAATTATTATTATTATTATTATTATTATTATTATTATAATTTTCGCACAAAATTTTAACATTCGGACGACATTATAAATTCAAATAGCTATATAAAATCGGTTTTTAAATAATTTTTATATTTTTTAATTACAGACAAAAAAGTCGTTCGAATTTTATAATGTCGTGCGAATTTATAATATTTACCGAATTTTAAAATGTCATCCGAAATTTAAAATGTTGTCCGAATTTCTTTTGATTATTGAAATTTATTATAATAATAATAATAATAATAATAATAAAAAGAAAAAAATCAAAAACAAAAAGGAAAAAAAAAAGAAAAAAAATAATGTCAAATCAAAAGTAAAAAGTTGATTTGATTGATGTTAGGGGGGTAAAATTTGTTAAGGGGAGTACTTATAGCACAACCCATCCAAGAAATTGACATCCACGAATTACACTTTAGTTCCGAGCACAAAAATGCGAATCAAAGCCAATCCCCGAATCCAAAGGTTCCAGACCCCGAATCAATCGGTTCCGAGCATCGCAATTCTGAATGGTGCATGATTTCGAACACAATCCAATTCTTCTGATTCTGAGTCCATTCGCTCCTATTTTAACTATAATCTTTGACAGCCAATTGCGAACGGGTACACAACCATATTCCAAATTCTGATGTCATTGGTTCCGATTCCGATTGTGAATTCAATTTCATCCGTTCCAATGTCATAAGCCCCGATTGCAAGACCCAGTGAATTCCAAACAACAATTTTTTTTTGACATTTAAGCATTGACCACCAAGAACAACTTCTTCCAATCGATTCCAGATCAAGAAAAGTCAATATTGATTCCTGAAACAAAACTTATCACAACCATGTCAAACGATCGACCAAAATCAATGTTGAACAAATCAAACAACTTGGATTCGATAATCAAACTTGAACAAGACTTGATTTCGATTATTGAAAATAACAATTTTGTGATTTAAGGAATCGATTCAATAAACAGAAGATGCGATAAGAACGTTAGAGCGGGAAACAGAAACAATCCCCAAAACTTTTGCCATTTAGGTCAACGAAAAAAATGTGCTCGAGACGTATCACGACATGAAAAAAACATTTAAGATTTGGACCCAATTTGAACCAGATGTACAACAATGAACTAGATTTATGGGGGAAAAAGAATGAAATTTATCCACGAAGCCAATAATTGATTTTGATCGACAATACAGTGAAGGAACGAATTAATGGCCTAATAACAATGAAACTGATCATCGACAATACGTTGAATATGGATAAAAGTAATGATCAGATCCAATCAGAAAACACTTACAAGATACGAATCGGATTAAAAAAAATTACCCAGATGAACAGTATAAGGAAATCATAGATCTTCATGAATAGTGGCTTGAAAAAAATTTTGATTCCAAAACCACAAAACACCGATAATCTTCAATAAAATCATCAAATCAAGAACCGATACTTCAAAAATCAATGGATCTTCAAAGACCCGCTCTGATACCACTTGTTAGGATTAAAACCCTAATTGAGATTTGATGAACAAGATGCGGAAAATAAGAACACACACAAATATGAAGATTATGTCGAATGATCACTCGATTTATTCAAAAATGAGGAATAAATTACACTTTCAGCATAGACTAAAGAATCTAACACTACATAAGAAACCCCATGTGGCGGCTACATTTTTCCTCACTCTTAACCCTAATAATGACGTATTTAACCCTAAAAGAATCTAACATTACATACATGACTATTTATAGGGAAAAGACAAATCTTGGGCTTTTAACCTACAATTCATCAAAGTGGCCCATTACCATCATCCATGGAGTGCTTTGAAACTCTACAACAACTTTATTGTATTTTAAGTGAGTGAATTTTGAAACAAAATATGAACTCATATATAAAAACCTAAATGCAAATTCATTCTGAAAGAATGTTATTGCTGACTTTAATGACGTATTTAATTAGTTTGCATAAAAAGAGAATTGTAATTATAGATATCATTTAATATACATATAATTATGAAAATCATTTAATATCTATATTTATTTAATTAAATAATTATTTAATTTACTAAATTCCTATTAGTGCATTGTAGCACACAATAAATGTAAGAAACAAAATGACTCATCCATATATATATATATATATATATATATATATATATATATATATATATATATATATATATAGGCTTAGGTTATTTTATTCACACTAATTATTATACATATATCGTATGCTATGAAAATTATTAAGAGAATAAGTTATTTAACAATACGAATACGTTCAACCTTACAAAATATCGTCATTTTCATGCATTCTCGCTAATTATTATTTATTTTTGTTCTCACACATGGTTTTTCACTCATTTTCATTCTGACAGAATACGACCCAAATAAAACATTCTGATAGAAATGAAAATAATAATAATAAGTTTATAATAACCTTATAAACGATTTAATATATGAGAATGTGTGTTAATGACACTAGTTATGTAAGATTGAATGTATTTATATTATCAAACAACATATTTTCTTTATCATTCTCATAGCATACGATATATATATATATATATATATATATATATATATATATATATACAATAATTAGTTAGAATACTTGAACTTAGCTCTCTATTTCTCTCTCTCTCTCTCTCTCTCTTTCTCTTTCTCTCTCTCTCTCTCTATATATATATATATATATATATATATATTAATTTGTAAAATGGGATCTAAGGAGTAAGGAGGATTAATGTTCATTTTTCAGTTCAATTACTACTTTGACATCTTACAATACAAGTTTTAAAATAACTCTTTATTTGGAAATAGAGATTTTATTTGTAACCATAGTAGATTTTTGTATTTACAATTTTCTTCTTTAAGTAATTTTATGTCACGGTTTTTATTCTCATAAGTTTAAAGTTAAATTGTTGATATTTTATAATTTATGATTTCGATCCCTTTCTATTTTTTATAGTTTTGTTTTTGGTCATTTATATAATTTTTTTGGATAGGTAAACTTCCCTAACGATGCTTTCTGGGTTAGCTTTCACGCACCCATTAATCATCGGCTACAAACATGAGTCTATGTCTCATGCCCTGAAGTTACTGCAAACGAATCTTCATAGCCACAAGAGCTGAGTAGTGTCAATAGGTTATTCACCATATCTTCCACATGCCTTAACAAGTTACCACAACCTAAGTGGTTTATTTTGATACTTTTATGGTCCATTTGATACGATATAATCGTCAGTTCGTCATTTTCAAGTCTTATTTTATTCTCTCATTCATACATAATTTTATGGATTAAACTTTATTTTGGTACTTCTATGTTCCACTTGACACAGTATAATCATCGCTGTTATATATGTGGACTATTGATATTTGTACCTTATATTATATATACGAATTGTAAATGAGTTATGTCGCGCATTAAAGTTATATTTTCGTCCCTAAAATAATTTCTTTTTATAATTTTTGTTTATTATAATTTCCTTAAGATATACTTTAAAACTTTATTTTCGTCCGCCTCCTCCATAAATAATTGTTTTGATTAAAACTTTAATTTGATACTTTTATGGTCCATTTTATATGGTCTAATCGTCTGCATGCAATATGTAAATTGTTGACAATTGTAAATTACATTACATATAAGAAGTGGAAAGGAGTTATATCGTATCAAAGTTGCGTTTTGGTCCCTTACACAATTAGTTTTTGTAGTTTTCGATTTTAGTATTTTCAAACAAGTTTTCTGCAAAGTCTATATATGCTTACATCTTGGAGATTAAGTCACATATTGACAAGCCGGGAGAGTCGGGTGTCGAAGTCTCGAGGTAGCTGGCTATTGACTTGGTTCTTCAGTCACTCCCTGATGACAGATCACGACATGAACCTTATCAATCTTACCTATTTGCATGTTGCTGCTAAATCAACAATGATTTAGAGCACTGGTAAAATAAATTTGACTGGAAGATCGACTTCCCAAACTTCCATGAACATTGAAAATGGTACCATTAGAAGTCTAGAAAAGCTTTCTCTTCCCAGTGGAAAGGGATCGACCATGGTCAAGTCATTTGACCCAATGGTAAAAAGAAATGCTAAGTCTGAGATAGTCTCGTGTACCATTCCCAAAAAAGTCCTATGTTTCTTTTGCCAAAACAAGGGGCATTGGTTGCGAAGCTGCCCAATTTACCTTAAAGTTCATAAGGATGGTAAAGTCACAATGTTTGCCTTTACTTCAGGTAAAGTCCACTATCTAACTCTATTAAGTTCCTATTTGGAGATTATTAATACATGATGTAATGTAATTACATTTTAATGTTTTGAAGAATCAAAGGAAGCTTAAAGAAAGAGTAAGTTGATTCTGATTGTGAAGAAATGGATTTCGATCGTATGGTTCGATGATCAGAATTTTGAGCTGCTGCTTAAGAGTTATGATATATTGCTTAGGAATAGATAACAACATGTTTTTCATATGTGTTTGCATTGTAAGGGTAAGTTTTTTTCACAAGTTTTAAAATAAAAGAAAAGTTTTGATTTTATTTATTTTAAGTATCCTTAGAATGACATTTGTGAAAATTCTTGTTATGTTTCCATTGATAGCAATATTGGAAAAATAGATTTTGATTCTTTCGTTTGTGGTAATGTCAAAATTTACCAAATAAGGAAAGATTCTCATCACCCAAGTTTCAGTTGGATAGAAACTTGGAATCATGCAACTTGTGTTGTATGATGAATGAGAATTTTTCATCTTTGGGAAATTAAGACTAAATCCTTGTTCGCATGCATATGTGAGTCAAGTGAGTGATTAGGGGATCGGGTACACTTGGTTGTGCGTTGGTCAGGTCCACCACAAGGAATGATAAGATTATTCGTCATGATTTACTAAAGTTTAGTAAATATGGTTATGCTTACAAGTTTAAGTATAATTCTGAAACATTGGAAAAGTTTTTAATGTAAGGCAGAACGAATGAGAAGAATCAAATTAGGTAGAAAGATAAAAGTTTCTCCAATCTGAAAAGATAGGAGAGTACTTGAAGTATCATGTTTTATGATTATCTTAGTGATTATGAAACCATATCACAATTGATCCTCTAAGGACATCTTAGTGCATTTGTATGGCTAAGAAGAGAAATCTTGAATTGTTGAAATGGTTAATTTAGAAGATAAATCATACTTTATTCCAAACAAGTCTTAGAGTCATACTCCAAGATTGTAACTTGAGTGACATAATCTTTAGAAGGTTTATAACACTTGTCTAATGTAGAGTAACATTTGAAATTGGTAAGTTGTGATGTTTTGGATAAAATAAAGACCAACTAAGACCAATTGTGTGAAGTGTTAGAATCTGCACTAACTCTTGAATATTTGTTTTGTCAAGGAATGGTTCTTGACAAGAGAATCTTATATGTCAACAGGTCAGTGGGAGTCATAAAAGATATTGAAAAGTTTCAAGAACTGATGAAGGATATAATTAATCACTAGCACACAACTTAAGGTTTGAAACCTATCGTGCTGACATATTCTTATTTCTGTGTCTATTCCAGTTAAAAGTTGACTATGCTTGTGAGTTCTATGAGTTCTCAATTGTTTACATAACAACCTGGAAGCAATGTTAGGCACTTGAGCTGCCAAGAGGCAAGAAATTAAGATTAAACAAGTTCAGTCCATATGAGTTTAGATTTGTCATTAACATTGTCTTATGATTAAGGTTATGACAAATTTACATGGATAGGAACACATACACCATAAAAATCTAAGTGTCATAAGGTTTCTCTCCGATTCATGAAAATGATGGTGAGGAAACGCTTTCACTAAGTAGATTTTAAGTAGATAGCAATTGTGATATTTGCATTCTTAAAATTGTTAGTGGAGCGCATGTGGTTAACCGGCACACTAACATGGACTTGTGAGAATGGAAAAATGTCTAAACATTATGATTACGGCATCCCTCTTCATAATTGTTTAGACACACATGTGAGCTATCTAAGGAAAGGTGTATGATTTTGATAAAGTCTTATCAAAGCATCTCGTATCAGAAATCTGAACTTTAGTAAGAAAGTCAATAAAGTATTGATTTCTAGAAGTCCAACTGATTTCCGGATACATGTAAAAGCTAGTGGGAGCATAAGTGTTATGCTAATAATTATCATGTTAGTTGGAGCATGATTATTATGTTAAGTATTGCAAGTTAGCAATGTTAATTATAGAAAAACAAAAGTTTCAATTCGGTTTGTATCACAACTAGCAATTTAAGCGAGGAAATTTTGTGCTCTTGTAAACATTGTCTGTGATAACAATTGTAACCTTAACTTGATAATATGTGTGATGCTCATTCAATGACAACAAGCACAATTCGGAATCACCAGGTAAAGATCAAAACTCTATACATAACATTTCAAATGGTCAATTTAAAATTGGAAACCCTACGAATTTCAGTTTAAATCCATTATGAACTATGAATTCCTTATTGGGCCTAATGGACCAATAAGATTCCAATTTGACTGTCTTGGGCTTAAAACCCTTAAATGGACTCAAATTGGACCCACATTCATGAAACTTAACATTTTGGTCCATAATGGGCCTAAAATGAAGAAGTTTATCCTTAATAGGCCTTATTGGGCCATAACAACTCCAATCACCCTAAAGGGTCATAAAACTACCTAATGGACTTTCATTGGGCCGTAAATTGTGATATCCCCATTTTCACGGCCAGAAAAGACCGATTTTGTTTATGCTTTGTTTGAAAATCAGAGTAAAATTTTAAATAAAAGTGTTGCGGAATTTGTCCAAAAACAAAATATGATAAACATTTCTCAAAAGCATTTCCATAGAAATGTATTTCATTAAAAAGACTCGGGATGTCATGTTCGATACAGATCATAAGCATAAACAATACAACATAGGCCTTACTACATTATTCCGTATTTACAGGCCTAAAATCCCTTAATCTCTCATCCCAAGACATCACATCTATGCTCATGCGCCACTACCTGTAATACAAGAAACTGAGTGGGTCAGGCTTGGGAGCCTGGTGAGCACATAGGGTTTTCAACCCACAATAAATAAGTTATTTAATTTCATCAACCAACAATAACCCGATTATCGGTTCCCGTTATCCTCACTTTACATCCCTAAACACCTATCATAAGGGACCTAGCCTAAGGATCATCATCGGGATGGATACTACTGCTAAGGGGATTCCTCGGCAATAAATGTCCTTAAGGCAACCATGTGGGGGATGGAGTACATAAGTGAACACATCGTTCACAAACACCTACAGGTTGCGAGCCTGCTAGCGTTCCACTAGACTGTCTAGAATAATCCGTGGTCATCATCTATACTTCGCTAGATGACTGGAATCAACAACAACAACAACATCGAGGCCTCTCATCATTTTATCACACATCGTCTATTACATCTACCCATGTTTTACCCCAACATTTTTGTAGATATAAAATACAAATACGGTTTAAATCATTTAAAACATGTATAAAATCGTTCATCCAACATAGACAGCAAGTACTCAAATAATATGCACACATAGCACGTAATTTATATAAAATACTTCATATCTATGTGTAAGATGAAAGTAACTATGCACTCACCAGATAAGGTGGTGATTCTGAATTCAGACAGTGCTTCGTTACTTCTTAAAACAATTTCCTTCGACAAAAACCTAGTATCATTACCACTAGGGTTTAGTTTAATATTCACGATTCTAATTAATATTCTAGCTATTATTACTATTATATAAGAATTAAAAAACTCTTATATAACCCATAATAATAGCCCAAGTACTTATTATAAATTCCTAATAACATTACTATATTAAAACATAAGCTATACTAAAGATAGGTTAGG
This sequence comes from Lactuca serriola, assembly GCF_051521515.1. Taxonomy (NCBI): domain Eukaryota; kingdom Viridiplantae; phylum Streptophyta; class Magnoliopsida; order Asterales; family Asteraceae; genus Lactuca; species Lactuca serriola. Next base: position 116,157,264 of record NC_136408.1, read on the forward strand.
CGTAGCTCACTTACAACGAGTTTTTCTCAAAACCGGGCTTCACTGGAGCACCGTTTCCGAGCCGAAAGGCTCTTTTTCTCGGGGCCGTCGGGCACTCCGGGGATTCCGCCTCGTGCTAGGGGGTTCCCTAGGCTTTTCGGGGGGTTTCGGGGCTTAGAAAGAGAGTATAGAGAGAGGAATGAAAGGCTAACGTGTGAAGAATGAAGGAGAGGGACGTCTCTATTTATAAGAGGCTGAAGAGGCTCTCACGTCGTGGCTAGCTGGGTACAGCCAGGCACAACCTGGTGCTGACACGTGGCATCGCACACACGGTGGAAATCATGCGATTTTCAAAAATTCATAACTTTCGCATACAAGCTATGTTTTTGATTTTCTTTATATCCACGCATAGGTAAAAATAAGATCTACAACTTTCATTTTGACTCCGTCGGCTAATTTTCGACCGATCTTAAATTTAACAGTAGGAGGAGATTAGACTGTTAAATGACCGCGAAAAATTCGTAACTCCTTCATACGGACTCCATTTTCGTGTGTCTTTTTACCGTTGAGTTCCTATTAATGAGATCTTCAACTCTCATTTAGGTCGCGTAAATCAAAAACCGCTCGAACTAAAATTCAAGTTTCGGGTCGTGCACTACTCGGCCAAATCTTAGAAAAATCATAACTTCCCCATACGAAGTCAGAATTGGGCGTTCTTTTTTCGGACGCTCTCAAGTTAACATATTCTACGAATTTCATTTAGATTACTAAGGCTAAAAAGTCATCTATCGTAAATTCACTATTTACGTCTCTCGGTTTTGTGGCGGTTTTGCCAAAAACTTCGACGGGCATAACTTCTTCGTTATAACTCGGATTTCGGCATTCTTTATATCCCCAGAATCCTTTTTTCGACCATTAAAACTTTATGTAAAGATGTCGGGTTTATCTCACACTTTAATTTTGACACTTATTTTTATCCTTTATTTATTATATATTTATAAATAAGTAATAAGCACACAAATACACATAATTCACATAATACTCAAATATTTCATCTTTATTACTTCAAAAAGAGTTTCAATAGTTGACCTAGACTATTACATCATCTAAAAATGCTTAGCCCCGAAACCCGGGCGTTATAATTCTCTCCCCCATAGGATGATTCCGTTCCCGAATCATGCATCAGCAAACAGGTGCTGGTCGCGACTCATCATGTCAATTTCTTTTTCCTAGGTGAGATTCGGCCCATTCGAATGTTTCCGTTGGACTCGCACTAAGTCAACCATCTTGCGTCGTAACTTCTTAGTCTTACGGTCAACTATTGGCTCGGGCTCTTCAATTAGACTCTTATTCTCATCCATTCTTAACTCTGAGATTGGAATTATGTCGGGAAATTCTCCCATGAATTTCCTCAAATAACACACATGGAAGGTGTTATGAATACCATCTAGTTCTTCGGGCAGTTTGAGTTTGCAAGCTTGGTTCTCAATCTTCTGAAGAACTTTGAAGGGTCGAATAAACCTTGGACTCAACTTTCCTCGTTTCCCGAATCTTATAAGTCCTTTACATGGTGAAACTTTAAGCAAAACTGAATCCCCAACTTCGAAGGTCATCGGTCGTCTTTTCTTGTCAACATAGCTCTTCTGACGATCCTGAGCTGCTAACATCCTCCCCCTAACTACTTTCAACTTTCCAGCAGTCTCATGGACTATCTCGGAGCCCATAAACTACTTTTCTCCAGCCTCAAGCCAACAAGACGGCGTACGACACTTCTGTCCATATAAAGCTTGATAGGGCGCCATCTTGATACTTGAGTGGAAACTATTGTTGTAGGAAAATTCTACCAAAGGTAAGTGCTCATCCCAGTTACCTTGGAATTCTAGGGTACATGCTCTCAGCATATCTTCCAATGTTTGAATCGCTCTTTTGCTCTGGCCATCAGTCTGCAGATGGTAAGTTGTACTCAAACACAACTTCGTACCCAATTCCTCCTGTAGACTTCTCCAGAACCTTGACGTGAAACGACTATCACGATCCGATACAATCTTAAGAGGAACACCGTGAAGTCTTACTATCTCCTTCATGTAAGCATTTGCGAGCTTATCCATAGACCAGCTCTCGTTGGCTGCTACGAAATGTGCACTCTTAGTGAAACGATCCACGACTACCCAAATCATCTCGTGACCGTTCTTCGTCCTGGGCAGTTTAGTCACAAAATCCATGGTGATGTCTTCCCATTTACCCATGGGTACAGGTAAAGGTTCTAAACTCCCATATGCTTTCTGGTGTTGTGCCTTAACTCTCGCACATGTGACACACTCGGCCACATACTTCACAACATCGAGCTTCATCGTCAGCCACCAGTAGTAAGGTTTTAGGTCCCTATACATTTTAGTGCTGCCAGGATGAATCGAGTACATGGCCTTGTGCGCTTCTTCCATCAGAAGATCTCTTATTCCTCCCGTCTTAGGTACCCAAATCCGATCTTGGAATACCTTAAGTCCTCGACTGTTTGTACCGAACAATAACGTTTTTCCAAACGTTCTTCCTTTCTGTCATTCTTCTCTAAAGCTTCTTCTTGAGCTTTCCTGATGCTTTCCACAATGGTCGAGACAACTTCAATTCTCAACGCTCTTGGCCTTTTGCTTTCAAGATTGACTTTTCGACTGAGAGCATCAGTGACAACGTTTGCTTTACCGGGGTGGTAAAGTATCTCACAGTCGTAGTCCTTGAGTAATTCCAGCCAGCGTCGTTGCCACATATTCAATTCCTTCTGATTAAAGAGATACTGGAGACTCTTATGACCAGTGAAAAGTTTGCACTTCGTGTCATAGAGGTAATGCCTCCATATCTTTAAAGAAAATACTACCGCTGCCAACTCCAGATCATCAGTGGGGTAGTTCTTTTCGTGTTCTTTCAGTTGTCGAGATGCATATGCTATCACCTTTTCTCTTTAGGTCAGAACACAACGCAACCCGACTCCCGACGCATCGCTATACACCGCGAAGTCTTCAACTCCATCAGGTAGAGAAAGAATCGGTGTTTTGCATAACTTCTTCTTTAGCTTCTCGAATGCCTCTTCGTGTTTCTCGCTTCATGTATATGTGGCTCCTTTGCGGGTCAACGCTGTCAATGTGGCAGCTATCGAAGAAAAGCCTTGGATAAATCGTCGGTAATATTCGGCTAATCCTAGAAATCTTCGAATCTCTGTGGGATTCTTTGGACGTTCCCACTTCATTACAGCTTTGATTTTTGCTGGGTTAACCATTATTCCTTCCTGGTTAACCACATGACCTAAGAATCGGACTTCTCGGATCCAAAAATCACACTTGGAGAACTTTGCATACAACTTCTCCTTCTTCAGCACTTCTAATACTTCTCGTAGATGCTCGCCAGGCTCTTCCTGGATTCTTGAGTATATCAGAATGTCGTCTATGAACACTATCACGGATTTATCGAGGAATGATTTACATACCCTATTCATTAAATCCATGAATGTATCTGGTGCATTTGTTAGTCCAAATGACATAACCAAGAACTCTTAGTGTCCATATCTTGTTCTAAATGCAGTCTTCTCAATATCCTGCTCTCTTACCTTTAGCTGACGATATCCTGACCTGAGACCAATCTTTGAGAAATAGCTTGAGCCTTGCAGCTGATTGAATAGGTCATCAATCCTTGGCAATGGATACTTTTTCTTCACCGTTGCCTTGTTCAACTCTCGGTAGTCTATACAAATTCTCATGCTTCCGTCCTTTTTCTTCACGAATAACACCGGAGCTTCCCAGGGTAATGAACTAGGTCGAATGAAACAATTGTCCAACAACTCCTGAATTTGCGTCATGAGCTCCTTCATCTCCGTCGGTGCTAGTCGGTATGGTGCTTTTTCTATTGGTGTTGTCCCTGGTAACAAGTCTATTCGAAAATCTACTTGTCTATCAGGTGGTAATCCGGGAAGATCTTTGGGAAATACTTCCGGATAATCACACACAACTGGTATATTCTGCACCTCCTTCTTTTCCTTCTTAGCATCGATCACAAATGCCAAATATGATGCACATCCTTTGTACAAACATTTTCTGGCTTTCATCAGGGAGATGATTCCAGAATTTACTCTGCGTTTGTGGTCGTACACCATGAATGACTCTTTTCTGGGTGGGTTTACTCTTACTATCTTCTTTCGGCATAATATCTTGGCATCGTTGGCGCTAAGCCAATCCATTCCCAAAACGATGTCGAAACTGTTTAACTCTATTGGTAATAGCTCCTCGTGGAATTCGTTTCCGTTTAGGTCGATGACGATGTTCCTAATACGATCACTAACAGGTATGAACTTGCCACTGGCAACTTCCACAACTAAGGCATTATCAATTTTTTCTATGGGCAATGCTAGTTTCCCACCAAACTTATGTGATACAAAGGAGTAGTTTGCTCCGGAGTCAAATAGTATACTGGCAGAGAAACCATTTACAAGAAAGGCACCTGAAGCGACGTCTGCTGCCTCCTTCGCAGCCTCGAGCGTCATCTGGAAGGCTCTTCCCTTCGGCTTCGGTGGAATGTTGGGGCTTCCTACCTCTTTCTTCTTCTGGCAGTCCCTCGAAATGTGCCCTTCCTCGTTGCACTCATAACAGACCTTCTTAGTGAACGTGCACTCGTTGGCATAGTGCCCAGGCTTTCCACACTTGAAACACGTGACCCCTCCGTCACATTTTCCTTGGTGCTTCTTCTTGCATTTTTCGCACCAGTTTGATTCGGCTCCTCCTCCCCTCGAACCAAACTTCGAGAATTTTGTTTTTTTGTTGGACCTTGAAGATCCATTGAATTTCCTTTTCTCGCCAACCTCGGCCCTCTCCGGACCCCTTTCCTTCTGCTAGGTCTCCACATTCTTAGCCGCTCGAACAACTGATTTCAGAGTGGTTGCCATCTTGACTGTTGGGCCAAAGTCGGCTGGAAATCCATTTGCGAACTTCTCAATTTTGGAGAGTTCGGTTGGCACCAGATATGGAAATAACTTCATCTTCTTAGTGAATGCAGTAGCATAGTTGTCAACGCTAATCCTTCCATTCTTCAAGTTTTGGAACTCATTGTTCAAATCAATCAGATCTATCTTTGAACAGTACTACATTTTTAGTTGTTCCAAGAACTCTTCCTATGACATTTTTAGGGCTTCTCCTCGTTCCATTGTATCTGCTAATAGCTTTCACCAACTCAAGACTCCGGTCTTCAGTTGCCTCACTGCGAAGACAGTCTTCTGTTTCTCGCTACAGCTGTAACTTTCGAACACCATCTGTATTTCCGAGATCCAGTCCATAATCTCCACAAGCTTTGGGCTTCCTGAAAGACTTGGTGGTTTCACACCCAAGAACTTCTTGTACATTCGCCCATCCTTGTGATTTCTCCTCTCCGGGCCATCCCTTCGTTCACCTTGAGTCCCCACGTGACTCACTTGGCGGCTGCAGTTCCCTTCCTTCGATTGCCCAGGAATCAGCTCGGGTTGCTCTATGGGCATGGTAGGTTCATCCCTATTTTCATGCAACATCTGCCTCATTTCGTCCCTTTGTTCTGCTAACATAGCCCGAATCATGGCTTGTACTCCAGCCATGGTGATTGGCTCGGGTGCAACTTCTACTACAACATGTATTTGCTGAATCACTGGGGGTTGATTCCTATTGCTATTCACATTCCCAGCTCCACTGCGGGTTCTCGTCATTTTGATCTATACACCGAATAAGGTGAATTTAGATCTTTATTTAGGATAGACGTTTAAATCATCCTTATCTCTCTGAAACGTTTATATGCTAGTTCTAATATCATAGTCGTACGTTTAGAATCCTAAACACATAAGGTTTCCAGATCCGGTCGGCAATAGACCTTAGATCCGAACAAATGACAGCATATAAGGCATAAATCATTTAGCACATAAAGCATATTAGGCATACTTTCCTAAATAATCTAGTGCTATCATCTCACAATCATCGCTTAGCATTCTAAGTTTAAGTCTAGAAATCCTACAAATTCCTAGTTCGCTTAAACGAATGCTCTAATACCAACTGTGACATCCCCATTTTGACGGCCAGAAAAGACCGATTTTGTTTATGCTTTGTTTGAAAATCAGAGTAACATTTTAAATAAAAGTGTTGCGGAATTTTTCCTAAAACAAAATATGATAAAGATTTATCAAAAGCATTTCCATAGAAATGTATTTCATTAAAAAGACTCGGGATGTCATGTTCGATACAGATCATAAGCATAAACAATACAACATAGGCCTTACTACATTATTTCGTATTTACAGGCCTAAAATCCCTTAATCTATGCTCATGCGCCACTACCTGTAATACAAGAAACTGAGTGGGTCAGGCTTGGGAGCCTGGTGAGCACATAGGGTTTTCAACCCACAATAAATAAGTTATTTAATTTCATCAACCAACAATAACTTGATTACCCATTCCCTTTATCCTCACTTTACGTCCCTAAACACCTATCATAAGGGACCTAGCCTAAGGATCATCATCGGGATGGACACTATTGCTAAGGGGATTCCTCGACAATAAATGTCCTTAAGGCAATCTTGTGAAGGATGGAGTACACCAGTGAACACATCGTTCACAAACACCTACAGGTTGCGAGCCTGCTAGCGTTCCACTGGACTATCTAGAATAGTCCGTGGTCGTCATTTATACTCCGGTAGATGACTGGAATCAACAACAACAACATTAAGGCCTCTCATCATTTTATCACACATCTTCTATTACATTTATCCATGTTTTACCCCAACATTTTCGTAGATATAAAATACATATACGATTTAAATCATTTAAACATGTATAAAATCATTCATCCAACATAGACAGGAAGTACTCAAATAATATGAACACATAGCACGTAATTTATATAAAATACTTCATATCTATGTGTAAGATGAAAGTAACTATGCACTCACCTGATAAGGTGGTGATTCTGAATTCAGACAGCGCTTCGTTACTTCTTAAAACAATTTCCTTCGAAAAAACCTAGTATCATTACCACTAGGGTTTAGTTTATTATTCACGAGACTAATTAATAATCTAGCTACTATTACTGTTATATAAGTGTTAAACAATACTTATATAACCTATAATAATAGCCCAAGTACTTATTATAAGTTCCTAATAACATTATTATATTAAAACATAAACTATACTAAAGATAGGATAGGCGTAGCTCACTTACAGCGGGTTTTTCTCAAAACCGGGCTTCGCTGGAGCAGCATTTTCGATCCAAAAGGCTCTTCTTCTCAGGGCCGTCGGTCACTCCGGGGCTTCCGCCTCGTGCTAGGGGGTTCCCTAGGCTTTTCGGGGGGGGGGGGGGGGTGTTTCGGGGCATAGAAAGAGTATAGAGAGAGGAATGAAAGGCTAAGGTGTGAAGAATGAAGGAAAGGGGCGTCTCTTTTTATACGAGGTTGAAGAGGCTCTCACGTCGTGGCCAATTGATGCCCACGTCATGGCCAGCTGGGTACAACCTGATGTTGACACGTGGCATCGCACATAGGGTGGAAATCATCCGATTTTCAAAAATTCATAAATTTCGCATACGAGCTCCGTTTTCGACGTTATTTATATCCACACATAGGTAAAAATAAGATCTACAACTTTCATTTTGACTCCGTCGGTTAATTCTCGACCGATCTTAAATTTAACAGTATGAGGAGATTAGACTGTTAAATGACCGCGAAAAATTCGTAACTCCTTCATACGGACTCCGTTTTCATCTATGTTTTTACCATTGTGTTCCTATTAATGAGGTATTCAACTCTCATTTAGGTCGCGTAAGCCAAAAACCGCTCGAACTAAATTCGAGTTTCGGGTCGTGCAGCTAGGCCAAATCTTAGAAAAATCATAACATCCCCATATGAAGATTTGGGCGTTTTTTTATGGACGCTCTCATGTTAACATATTCTACTACTTTCATTTAGATCACTAAGTCTAAGAAGTCCTCTATCATAAATTCATTATTTACGTCTCTCGGTGTCGTGCCGGTTTTGCCGAAAAACTTCGATGGGTCATAACTTCTTCGTTATAACTCGGATTTCGGTATTGTTTACATCCCCGGAATCCTTGTTTCGACCATTACAATTTTATGTAAATATGTCGGGTTTATCTCACACTTTAATTTTGATGCTGATTTTTATCCTTTATTTATTATATATTTATAAATAAATAATAAGCACACAAATACACACAATTCACATAATACTCAAGTATTTCATCTTTATTACTTCAAAAAGAGTTACAATAGTTGACCTACACTATTACATCATTTAAAAATGCTTAGCCCCGAAACCCGGACGTTACATAAACACACCCAAAGGCCCAATGGGCCGAAAACCTTTTTCTACGGGCCTCCTAAACTCGAACCAAATCAAGATAAGGCCTAAGCTCCTCCATACTTACCCTTTCTCGGCCCATGTGTGTAATAATAATAATAATAATAATAATAATAATAATAATAATAATAATAATAATAATAATAATAATAATAATAATAATAATAATAAAGGATAGCCATGACACATCATTTTTATTTAAAGGATAACTAGGCATTTTATACAACAAGGATAGCCATGACACATCATTTTTATTTAAAGGATAACTAGGCATTTTATACAACAAACAACTAAGCACTCTTATGTATCCATGCAAGACTCTCTCTGCCCCTCCCCTCTTTATTCTTCGGCCGTGAACATCAAACAGACACACAGACATACTTCATTTTCAAACATTCTTAAATCTTTCAAGAACAGTCCTACTTCCATCAAGATTTTTGAGATTTTTACATGTGTCTCCAAGAATTCTTCCACAAAGATTACTTCTACGTAAGTTGTTAACACATTTAATTGATTTGTTTTCCATTTCATGCAAGAGTTCTCATCTATAGCACTCTATTTCATGATCTAGCTTCCTAGAACTTCTTAAGTTCGAAATCCACTCAAGAAAGCTTGCTAGGGCCGAAAACTAACTCACTTCTTCTTCAAAACCGAGAACAACTAAGCAAGGTGAGTTCACACCCCTTGTTTTCGGTTTATACATGAATTTGGGGGAGAATACAAGTAAAATGTGTAGATCTATGTGTTTTTGTATGTTATGTGTGATTTCTTGAATTATGTTATGAATATGTGTTAGATCTTGACACATCTCGAAATCGTTAACAATAATGAGTAAAAATCCATGAACAAAGACACCTTATACATTATATTACAAAGATAAGAGTATTACACATACTTAAAATGAGAAAAACAAAACAAAATTTTTTTTAAGAATCATTTTTGTCAAGTAAACAAAAGATGGGAAAATTTGAGACATTCATGGTTTTACAAGGATCAAAAGGTCATATTTATATAAAAATGAGTTTTTTTATAATAATCATGATTTTGGGCCCAAATTTGCTAAAAATAAGAAATTTGCGAAAAATAAGAAATTTTGGGGATTAAAATGTTACTTGATCAAAGCTTGGGCCAAAAACATAAATAAATCAAATTAAGGGTTGAAAATGATACTTATTTCTAAATTGGACTAAAAATGCAAAGTTTTTGGAATTTGGGCCAAAAATGTAAAATCTATAGCAAATAGGCGAAAAATGTAAGCTTTTATTAAATAAGGGATGGAAATGTCAAGAATTGTATTTTGGGCATAAATTGTAATTTAAGATTTTAATTGGGCTGAAAATGCCAAGTTGAATACTCAAATGGACTAAAATGTCATTTTTATTAAGAAAGGACTAAAAATGTCATTTTATACCAATAAGGGCTGAAATTGTAAATTTTATTTTAAAAGGGGCTGAAATGGTCAAATAAATATTTTGAGTCACATATGTTAATTATTAAACTATTGGACTAAAGATATAAACTTTAATAACATAAGGGTTTAAAAATGATATATTTTTATTTTATAAAAACTAAGAATATCATTATAAACCAAACTTTGGGTATTCTAACATCACAAGTAATTACTTCTTATAGAAACATTATACTTAATTTCAAAAAGAATATACGAGAATAGAACAACAACGCGACTACTGGGCCTAGTATTCCCTACACATGCTTATTGGGCCTTTGTGACCCAATCACATGTTTAATTGGGCCAAAGTAATCAATATATGTCTATTGGGCTTTAGTGACCCAATTACATGCTTCATTGGGCCTAAATTAGTCTAAAAATGCTATTGGGCCTTAGTGGCCCATTGCATTACTAAAAGGGCCTGGAATATGTAATATATGCTTGATGGGCTATCACGTGTCCATCGCATAGCTGTCAGGCTGGAAATAACTTACATGACTAATGGACCACAGTTGTCCCTTTTCATGTTTGTTGGGCTTCATTCATTCATCTTCATGTAATCATCGAGTGGGTTAAAATAAAAAATACATTTAACTATATACATATTCATGGGGTAATATTTAAGATCTAGTGAGACCTGTCGGTTGACACCACCGAGTGTATAACCATAGCCTATAGTTATAATCAGATTCTCCTTGAGGGAGAGCGAGAGTTTGTGTATAGATCTATACGGGGGTGACTCCCCCACACCTGAGTTGTTTGCTACAGTTAGACTCGGCCAGTCTAGGGTGACAAAATCTTGATCAAAATCGGCGTATGGAAAAATGCCAAGACAGGCGAATTAGTCACTATCATGCATGGTTATAACGAATCACATAGAGATCCATTACCATCTAAACATTCATGGGAATCGTATTCTTACACTATGGTAATAAAAAAAGTTTCATTCGATAATATAAAGAATTACAATACTGTTATAAATCGGAAAATATCGGATTTTCCGGGAAAATACTTTCATTCACCATTTTTCTACTTACATCAACTATATAACAAGAAAACTTTTGGGATTCAGCCATTGTGTATACTTTGAAATAAAAAAAAAATCACACATACATTTATACTTGATTATCTCATTATTATCGTAGACAAATTTTACAGAAAATATCGGATTTTCTGGGTTATACAAACGATACATAACATTTAAATCAATCATGCTTATGAACTCACCAACATTATATATGTTGACCATATTCAAAATAACGTATATTCTCAGGTAACCGTTAAGCCGAAGAACTTCAAGTGTATTTCTTTTTTTTGGAATATTATTTTGTGGAATGTTAACTCTCGTACAATTTTATGTTTTCAAATATGTAATGTTAAACAATGTATTTGATGCAAACATTGATGGTTGTAATATGTAATGCATGGGGATGTTTATGTTGTGTTCATGTATAATCATTGTGATGATATTTCAGTTGATAGTCACACGAGCCCTCGGACGTTTCCGCCGTCCGGTTTGAGGGTGTGACAGGTTGGTATCAGAGCATTGTTTATAGTGATAAAAGCCTTTGAAAGATTTGAACATTTCAATTGTACTTGGACAGTTATGTAGTCATGTTAGGGATGAATGTAGCCTGATCAACTACATTCCTTCAAAATACGACCATCATATGCCCAGGAGTGATTGTGATGATCAATGAACCAAAGGCATACCCTTTTAATGCCCAAAAAGGGAGGATATCAAATCAAATATAAAAACAACTAAAATACTATAGGAATAACCTAAATATGATTTATATACTTTTATGCGAATAGTATGGCTAGTATCCACCATCCTGGAGATCCGTATTTCCCTAATTAGGGAAATAACGGGTGGTTGGAAGAGGAACCAGAAGAGGAGCCAAAAGAAGAACCCGAAGAAGAGGAAGAACAAGAAGACGAAATTGAAGATGGACCCATAGAACCCGTGGCGGATTCTGGAGGAGAAGAGCATAGTGACGACAACGATGGTGATTCAGACACGGAGTCTGTGATCATCAATCCACCCTTCCCGGTGAGAGTGCCAAATCATAGGATGGGCCCTAATGGCCCTACACCCCCATGGGGTGTTGACATTTGGAGATAGAGCAGACAGCAAGGACAGAGACCCACGTTTGGCATGGCGAGGGAGTTCTACGACCTGAGGGATGGAGGACCAGCTGATCGAGCACTTCCGGTCGTGGTGAGACGATTGAGACATACCGGCAATCTGGCTCAAAATACCGCCGATCAGATGCACATGATGCGAGCAAGATTTACAAGGGCGGAACAGGAGACACAGGAGGTTATCAGGGAATTCCACATGAGACAGGAGATGTGGGAGGCCCGACTTTGAAACGCTGAGCGACAGGTGGCTCGACTTCAGGGAGCATCCACATCTACAACACCACCCCCTGATATGTCTCGTCACGACTAGGATCGGCTTTATCATCTACCAGTGTCATTATATTTCTTTTATGTGTTCTATGTTATGTACTATCGACTCTATGTTTAAGTAATTACACTACTCATAGGGTCATTATGTTGTCGGATTCTATACTTTTATGTACTGTATCCCCTTTCGGGAAAAATTTTCATGGTACTAAAACGAATATTAATAGTATAAATATTATGTGTTTTATCATGATGTTGTTATCTGCTATGTGATCTTTTTCCTTGTTTCATGATAAATTATAAAGTCAAATACATACAGAAATTAACCACTGGAGTAGTAGTACCCTAAACATACGATATGTACTCATCATCTCACTATTCCATGATAGAAGATGCCTTGAAGACCACTAGCAAATAACAATGCAACTCCACCACCACCACCAAATCCAGAGATGAACTCAGCTGCTTTTCAAGTAGCAGTTTCAGCTGCAGTTGCAGCAGCTCTGACTCACATCCACAACAGAAATAACGGTGGAGGCAATGGAAACGGAGCCAGAAGTTCAAATCAAAGGATGAACCAAGGACTGACCAAGTCCTGTACATATAAGGACTTTATCAACGCCAAACCTCGAATCTTCAATGGGATGGGAGGAGTGATAGCTTTGAAAAGGTGGATAGAAAAGGTGGAATAGGTGTTCGAGATAAGCGGATGTCCTGAGGAATGCAAGGTGAAGTTTGTAGCATGCACGTTCGTTGACCAAGCTCTTTCGTGGTGGAATGGGCATGTGGAGGCCAGGACGCTCCCGGTGGCAAACGCGATGCCATGGGAGGAGCTGAAGCAAATGCTGAGGGCGGAATACTGCCCAAGAGGGGAAGTTTAGACAATGGAGCAGGAACTGTGGAATATCACGATTCATAACTCTGACATTGACACCTACATTTCAAGGTTTAGTGAATTATCGCTTTTTTCCCCGAGAATGATCAGCTCTGAGGGAATGAAGATTGAATGATTCGTTTGGGGACTAACCTCCCCGATTCAAAGAAATGTGATAGCCGCAAATCTAGAAACTTTCAACAGCGCCAAGAGGTTGGCTAAGAAGCTGTACGACCATGACAACAAGAAGAGAAATAAAGCCAAGGAAAGTGAAAGCCAGAAGGAAGATGATAACAAGAAGGGAAAGAATAACAAATGAAAGGGACGACAAGGCTCAGAGTCTTCAAAGAAACAACAAACAGTGACAGTTCACGCTGCAACCACTCAAGTTCCCTCCACACCACATGCTCCAGCCTTAGCTACCCTTTGTGCCCCCTAGACAGTACTCCAGAAATCTCCCAAGGTGCAACAAATGCAATCTCCATCACCACGGTGAATGCAAGGAGATGCAGTGCACCAGTTGCAACCGAAAAGGTCAAACAACAAGATATTGTAGGACCTATCCCCCCACATAACCAACAACAAGGAAACAACAACAACAACAACAACAACAACAAAAAACAACAACAACAACAACAACAACAACAACAACAACAACAACAACCGTAACAACAACAACAACAACAACAACCACAACAACATCAACAGCAACAACAACAGCGTTGGGGTCAGCCACACTTGCTATGGATGTGGGAGAACTGGACATTTCTGACGAAACTGCCCCAATATCAACAACCAAGGGAAGGGAGGATTGGGAAGAGTTTTAACTGTGGGTCAAGGAGAAGCAGTTCAGGACCCCACTGTTGTCACCAGTACGTTCCTACTTAACAACCCATACATATGCATTTTGTATGATAGCGGAGCAAAGTGATGTTTTGTGAGTAATAAGTTCAAACGTTTTCTAAAACAACAACCCAGAAGCTTAATGAAGCCTTTACGGTGGAAATGGCTAATGGGAAAACAAAATCAACTAAAGATAGTTATGTAGGGTACACGTTAACACTAAACAACCACACTTTCCAAATAGATTTGATGCATGTGAATAATAGGAGTTTTGATGTGATAGTCGGCATGGATTGGTTAAGCCCCCATCATGCTGATATTATGTGTCACGAGAAGGCCGTTCGCCTTCACCTCCCCAACCACGAAACCCTAATTATTTATGGAGATAAACCCGACGTCAATCTTCATCTCATTTCGTGCATCAAGGCACAGAAGTGCCTAAACAAGAGGAACTATGCATTCCTAGCCCACATTGTAGATAAGCTCAAAGAAGAAATAAACATTCGAGATATCCCAGTGGCATGTGACTTTCCAGACGTATTTCCCGAGGATCTTCTGGGAATACCCCCAGATAGGCAGGTTGAATTTCGAATTGACCTTGTACCCGGAGCCACTCCAATTGCCAAATCACCCTATAGATTGGCACTAGCGGAAATGCAGGAACTATCAAGCCAAGTAAGCGAGCTCCTGAATAAAGTATTCCTCAGACCCAACTTCTCGCCATGGGGAGCTCCGATTCTTTTTGTTAAAAGGAAAGACGGATCCTTTAGGATGTGTATCGACTATAGGAATTGAACAAAATTACTATAAAAAACCGCTACCCACTTCCACAAATCGATGATCTATTTGAGCAGCTTCAAGGAGCTAATTATTTTTCGAAAATAGATCTGAGATTCGGTTATCATCAGCTCAAGGTTCGAGATGAGGACATTACAAAGACTGCTTTCCAAACCCGCTATGGACATTACGAATTCGTCGTGATGCCCTTCGGTCTAACAAATTGCCCCTGCTACATTTATATACCTCATGAATCGAGTTTGTCACCCATTCCTTAATCATTTCGTAATCGTCTTCATAGATGATATTCTCGTATATTCCCGAAGCGAAGAAGAGCATAGTTAACACCTCCGACAAATCTTGGAAACCCTGCGAGCTGAAAAGTTGTACGTGAAACTCTCTAAATGTGAGTTTTGGCTCCGCAATGTAAACTTTTTAGGTCATGTTGTCAGTAAACAAGGGATACATTTAGATCCTTCTAAGGTCAAAGCCATTGAAGGATGGGCAATCCCGACGACACCCACAGAAATTCGCTAATTCTTGGGTCTTGCAGGCTATTACCAAAGATTCATTCAGAACTTCTCAAATATAGCCAAACCCCTCACCACATTGACACAAAAAGGTGTACCTTTCAATTGGACGGAGAAGCTAGAGATTACCTTCCAAAAATTGAAGTGAGCCCTTTGTAGTGCACCAGTACTATCCTTGCCGGAGGGAACTGAAGACTTTTTAGTCTATTGTGATGCCTCGAATCAGGGTTTAGGTTGTGTTCTTATGCAACGTGGGAAAGTAATTGCTTATGCATCCAGACAACTAAAGACACATGAACAGAATTACACCACACACGACCTTGAGCTAGGAGCCGTGGTCTTTGCTTTAAAGATTTGGAGGCACTACCTTTATGGTACAAAGTGCACCATTTTCACTGATCACAAAAGCCTCCAGCACATTCTGAATCAAAAAGAGTTAAACATGAGGCAGCAGAGATGGGTTGAGCTGCTAAATGATTACGAGTGCGAGATCAAGTATCACCCGAGCAAGGCTAACATGATAGTCGATGCCATGGGCCTAAAAGAATACTTGAATCGTCGTGTGGAAACTCTCTCAATAACCATTCAATCCCACCTAAGCTCACAGATCAAGGGAGACCAATTGGACGTATTGAAACCGGAGAATGTCTGTGGTAAGTCGCTACGGGGAATGGATAAGGAATTTGAAATTAAAGAATATGGAACTCACTACTTCATGAGAAGAATCTGGGTTCCTAAGATTGGGGGATTCAGTGAAGTAGTCATTTACGAATCTCACAAGACACGATACTCCATACATCCTGGTTCAAACAAGATGTATATGGATATCAAGCAACATTATTGGTGGCTAAATATGAAGGCAGAAATAGCCACTTATGTGGGCAAGTGCCTCACTTAAGCTAAAGCGAAAGTGGAATATCAAAAGCCCTCAGGATTATTACAACAACTAGTGATACCCGAGTGGAAATGGGAAAGGATTACCATGGACTTTGTGACCAAATTACCCGAGAAAACTGATGGGTTGGATGCCATATGGGTAATAGTCGATAGGTTAACAAAATCCACCCATTTCCTACCAATAATGGAATCCTACAATATGGAACGATTGACTAGAATCTACATCAAGGAAATTGTGAGACTTCATGGGGTGCCAGTATCTATTATTTCGGATCGAGATAGTAGATTGAAATCACGATTTTGGCAGTCACTTCAAAAGGCTATGGGAACACAGCTCGACATGAGAACTGCTTACCACCTGCCGATGGATGGTCAAAGCGAGCGAACCATTCAAAAGCTTGAGGATATGCTCTGAGCATGTGTGATCGACTTCGGTAAGTCATGGGATACTCAATTTCCTTTGATTGAGTTCCCATACAATAACAGTTATCACACGAGCATCAAAGTTGCTCCCTTCGAAGTGTTATATGGTCATAAATGCATATCACAGTTATGTTGGGCTGAGATGGGTGACACCCAGCTAGCAAAAGGGTAAGCTCTAAACAGTACTTTAACAGGGCCAGAGATCATACATGAGATGATAGAGAATATAGTTCAAATTAGAGCTCCACTTCAAGCATCGCGAGACCGACAAAAAAGTTATGCTGATAAACGGCGAAAGCCCTTGGAATTTCAAGTTGGGGATCAGGTGTTATTGAAGGTCTCTCCCTAGAAAAGGACGATTCATTTCGAGAAACAGGGGAAACTAAACCCACGATACATTGGACCATTCGAGATTCTTGCCCGAATCGGTCCAGTGGCTTATAGGCTGCAGCTACCTGCTGAGCTCAGCAACGTACACCCATGTTCCATGTTTCTAATTTGAAGAAGTGCTTATCCGAGAAACTCTCTTCATTCCATTGGAAGAAATCGAAATCAACGAGAATCTCCTGTTCATTGAAGAACCAGTTGAAATCATGGACAGGGAAGTGAAATGTACTAAACAAAGTTGTATTCCGATTGTGAAAGTTCGATGGAACGCAAAGCGTGGACCGGAATTCACATGGGAACACGAAGACCAAATGAGACAGAAGTACCCTTATTTATTCTCGCATCCTCAAACCTAGTTTTCAAAAGAATTTCGGGACGAAATTCCCTCTAACAGGGGGATGATGTCACAACTAGCAATTTAAGCTAGGAAATTTTGTGCTCTTGTAAACATCGTCTCTGATAACAATTGTAACCTTAACTTAATAATATGTGTGATGCTCATTCAATGACACCAAGTACAGTTCGGAATCACCAAGTAAAGATCAAAACTCTATACATAAATTTTCAAATGGTCAATTTAAAATTGGAAACCCTACGAATTCCGGTTTAAATTCATTATGAACTATGAATTCCTTATTGGGCCTAATGGACTAATAAGATTCCAGTTTGATTATCTTGAGCTTAGAACCCTTAAATGGGCTCAAATTGGACCCACAATCATGAAACTTAACATTTTGGGCCATAATGGGCCTAAAATGAATTACTTTACCCTTAATAGGCCTTATTAGGCCATAACAACTCCAATCACCCTGGAGAGTCATAAAACTACCTAATGGACCTTCATTCGTCCGTAGATACACCTAAAGGCCCAATGGGTTGAAAACCTTTTTCTATAGGCCTCCTAAACTCGAACCAAATCAAGATAAGGCCCAAGCTCCTCCATACTTACCATTTCTCGGCCCATGTGTGTAAAAAAAATAATAACAATAAAGGATAAATTACCCAAGTCATGACACATCATTTTTATTTAAAGGATAACTAGGCATTTTATACAACAAACAACTAACCACTCTCATGTATCCATGCAAGACTCTATCTTCCCCTACCCTCTTTATTCTTTGGCCATGAACATCAAACACACACATACATACTTCATTTTTAAACACTCTCAAATCTCTAAAGAACACTCCTACTTCCCTCAAGATTTTCGAGATTTTTGCATGTGTATCCAAGAATTCTTCCACAAAGATCACTTCTAGGTAAGTTGTTAACACATTCAATTGATTTGTTTTCCATTTCATGCAGTTCTCATCTATAACACTCTATTTCATGATCTAGCTTCCTAGAACTTCTTAAGTTCGAAATCCACTCAAGAAATCTTGCTAGGGCCGAAAACTCACTCACTTCTTCTTCAAAACCGAGAACAACTAAGTAAGGTGAGTTCATACCCCTTGTTTTTGGTTTTTACATGATTTTGGGGGAGAATACAAGTAAAATGTGTAGATCTATGTGTTTTGTATGTTATGTGTGATTTTCTTGAATTATGTTGTGAATATGTGTTAGATATTGACACATCTCGAAATCTTTAACAATAATAAGTAAAAATCTACGAAAAAAGACACCATATACATCATATTACAAAGATAAGAGTATTACACATACTTAAAATGAGAAAAACAAAACAAAAATCTTGTTTAAGGATTATTTTTTGACAAGTAAACAAAAGATGGGAAAAATTGTGACATTCATGGTTTTACAAGGATCAAAAAGGTCATATTTATATAAATTTGAGTTTTTATAATAATCATGATTTTAAAAGGGCCAAAAATATAAATTTTAGATTAATGGGCTTGATATTTGGGCCTCACGGTTTTGTGCCCAAATTTACGAAAATTAACATATTTTGGGGTTAAAAATGTTATTTGATCAAAGTTTGAGCCAAAAACATAAATAAATCAAATTAAGGGTTGAAAAAGATACTATTTTTAAATTGGACTAAAAATGTAAAGTTTTTGGAATTTGGGCCAAAAATGAAAAATCTACGGGAAATGGGCCAAAAATGTAAATTTTTATTAAATAAGAGCTGGAAACGTTAATAATTGTATTTTGGGCTTAAATTGTAATTTAAGATTTTAATTGGGCCGAAAATGCCAAGTTTAATAATCAAATGGACTAAAATGTCATTTTTCATTAAGAAATGACTAAAAATGGCATTTTATACCAGTAAGGGCTGAAAATGTGAATTTTATGTGAAAAAGGGGCTGAATTGGTCAAATAAATATTTTTAGTCAAATATGTTAATTATAAAACTATTGGACTATGGATATAAACAGTAATAACATAAGGGTTTAAAATGGTATTTTTTTTATAAAAACTAAGAATATCGTTATAAACCAAACTTTAGGTATTTTAACATCACATGTAATTACTTCGTATAGAAACATTATACTTCAATGAATATACAAGAATAGAACAACAACGCGACTATTGGGCCTAGTATTCCCTACACATGCTTATTGGGCCTTTGTGACCCAATCGCATGTTTAATGGGCCCAAAAAAATCAACACATGTCTATTGGGCTTTAGTGATCCAATTACATGCTTAATTGGGCCTAAATTAGTCTAGACATTCTATTGGGTCTTAGTGGCCCATTGCGTTATTAAATGGGCCTGGAATATGTAATATATGCTTGATGGGCTATAACGTGTCTGTCGCATACCTGTCAGCCTGGAAATAACTTACATGACTAATTGACAACAGTTGTCCTTTTTCATGTTTGTTAGGCTTCATTCATTCATGTTAATGTAATCATTGAGTGGGTTAAAATCAAAAATACATTTAACTATATACATATTCATAGGGTAATATTTATGACGTAGTGAGACCTGTCGGTTGACACCACCGAGTGTATGACCGTAGCCTGTAGTTATAATCAGAGTCTCCCGGAGGGAGAGCGAGAGTTTGTGTATAGATCTATACGGGGGTGAGTCCCCCACACCTGAGTTGTTTGCTACAGTTAGACTCGGCCAGTCTAGGGTGACAAAATCTTGATCAAAACCGGCGTTTGAAAAATGTCAAGACAAGCGAATTAGTCACTATCATGCATGGTTATAACGACTCACATAGAGATCAATTACCATCTAAACATTCATGGGAATCATATTCTTACACTATGTTAATACAAAACATTTCATTCGATATTGCAAGAATTACAATACTGTTATAAATCGGAAAATATCGGATTTTCCGGGAAAATAATTTCATTAACTATTTTTCTACTTACATAAACTATAGAACAAGAAAACTTTTGGGATTCAATCATTGTGTATACTTTGAAATAAAAAAAAAATCACACATACATTTATACTTGATCATCAAATTATTTTCTTAGACAAATTTTACAAAAAATATCGGATTTTCTGGGTTATACAAACGATACAGAACATTTAAATCAATCATGTTTATGAACTCACCAACATTATATATGTTGACCAATTTCAAAATAACTCGTATTCTCAGGTAACCGTTAAGCCGATTAACTTCAAGTGTATTTCTTTTTTTTTTTTTGGAATCTTATTTTGTGGAATGTTAACTCTCGTACAATTTTATGTTTTGAAATATGTAAGGTTAAACAATGTATTTGATGTAAACAATGATGGTTGTAATATGTAATTCATGGGGATGTTTATGTTGTGTTCATGTATAATCATTGTGATGATATTCCAATTGACAGTCACACGAGCCCTCGGGCATTTCCGCCGTCCAGTTCGAGGGTGTGATAGTTTGAAAAGTTGTTTTGCTATAATTAAGGGAGAGGAAATTATACTTCATCCCAATTCAAAAAGCTTAGATTGAGATTTTATTCAACTTTAGTCAGAGATATATATGGATGTTCTATTGCAATGGTTCAACATAAAGGAAATTCTATATATATTGCGTTCTCAAAATTCGAATGTGATTACGACATCCATCTTCATAGTCTGTATTATGAGAACTTGGCAAATAAACTTTTTATAGCAAAAAGATTGGTAAAGTATCACGTCTTTATGTAAGACATCATGAATCGTGTCCCATATACTTTGGGTATAGGATCGATTACATGTGCTATAATATTTATTCGTTCTAAAATTTTCAAATGCCTAGGGTATTAAGAGGGAAAAAGGATTAGAACTGGATATAACTAAAATGATTAAGCAATTGTCGAGGACAATCTGTGGTTTACCAAAGATTTGGTGCTCATGGATAGTTGGAAGTATAATGAAAATTTTGGAAATGACCATAACGTCATATTCTGAAAAGAGGCAACTCTTGTTCAGAAGTGATAGTCAAAATGAGAATATGGAAATGTCTCCATAAATGGAAGTAATTCTTCAAGTCTGTGTAAGATTAGAAAACTTAATGCAAGATGGATGTTCAAAGGAATGTACTTTGAATATGAGACTTTGTTTCCATGGAATTGCTCTCCATTGGAATATTTTGTAATGTTTGTTGTCAAGTCTCTGTGACTTTTATGCATAGTCATTACAAGAGGCTCATTGCATAAAAGTTTTGAATCTGAAAGGTTATAATAAATGACAAGATTTTGGTATTCTTACATTTACGATAATGATTTGGAATTGTGAAATGAGCATCATTGAAATATTGTCAATTGATCTATTTCACAAAGAAAGGACCATCGGTAAACATAGTCTACATGCTTGGCGCATGGCATAACTATTGTTTTAATTCAAGTATAAAGTTGGTATATTCGAAACATTATACAATGAATAATGAGTAATCAATATGGTGTTTAAATAAAAGGTCTTTTATTTACTCTCAAAGGTGTTTGGGGCCATATAGGATTAGTATTATTCTTGTGTTTCACTTTGCATGTTTTGACTTTCCAAATAAATAGGTTATTCAAACCATCCACAGTTGATCATACTTTGTAAGAAAATATTGAGGCAAGACTGTCATGAATGGGTCTATAGTTTGTACGGGTGTTTTAGATATTTAGACATAGTTGTAGTGTTCATGAGTGCTCCTAGAATAAGATTCGAGTATTGGATTAAACCCACGCTCATTTGAATCACTTCATGGATTTTATCACGAGTGATCATGAGACGATAATATCTTATATTCTTCAAGCCTAGAGATATGAGTTGTTGACTATGAGTTCGTTATACATTGATTGTACAAAAACGCATCAGTAACTTGATGTTATAAAACGTGCCTTTGTGTATGATTCAACAAGTAGTTAGTACAAGCATATGAGTCGAAGTTTATCCATTTCTTTTACCCTTGGTGGGATAAAAGCGATATATGTGAGCCCCTCGATGATTTAGTGATGACAAAACGTAAGTGCTTGGTCGGGCCCAGACTGATTTGATTTGTTCAATTAGTCAGTCGTCATAAATCCGAAATCGGGAAAAAACACATGGACAGAGAGAATGATTATAATCCATGTCTCAGTCCATATGGTATCTAGAATGGAGGAATATATGATCCCTTATTTAATGGACACATCATTGATTTGTTCAGAGTTCGACAACGGTTTTAAGAGCTACGATTACTAGTCGGGATTTTGGAGTTATACTTGCAATAATAGTTTTAGACTTATCCAAGTGGGAGACTGTTGGATTAGATGTCTAATCCCATAACTATTATTGGTATGTACTTGACCCGATAGTAGCATGGTCCATTTGGGTTGCATATTATTAGCACAATTTTTTAGGATGGACTTTTGAGAGAAGGTTATATATGATTTATTAGTATACTATAAGTTATAATATATTAATATGAAATCATATGAATTAATTAGTATTGATCAAGAATTAATTTGGAATTAATTTAGTGATCAAAAGAGACTAATTAATTTATGATTCCTATTAGCTCCATAATGGATAACGTTTCCAACTTTATCCATTAGAATGGTCCAGGCAACCAAGATCTATTTTTGAAGTCTCAAAGGGACCAAAAGTGCATCTTTGTCAACTTCATTCATTAAGTCCAAGTCTCCAACCTTCAGATCTGAATAAATATGATGATTAGATGGATAAAGTTTTCAACTTTAACCATAATAAGGTCATAAACTTTCAATATCTAAACTTTATGCACTA
Source organism: Lactuca serriola (assembly GCF_051521515.1). Classification (NCBI taxonomy): domain Eukaryota; kingdom Viridiplantae; phylum Streptophyta; class Magnoliopsida; order Asterales; family Asteraceae; genus Lactuca; species Lactuca serriola. The sequence goes on from NC_136408.1 coordinate 116,180,300, forward strand.
AAGTGACCAAAAGCTCATAATACTCAAAACTAGCTAGCTCTAACAAATGTATCATCAAGATTCAAGCTTTATACCTCCAGAAGAAAGATCAAGGTGAACAAGGTCTGGATCTACTAACTCCAATGCATCGAACACTTCTCTATTGAGTTCCTTCTTCTCCAAGAAGCACCAAGAACTCTCCAAATCACTCAAAATCTTAAGGATCTCATAAATAGGGCTAGGGTTTTGAGATGAGGATTAGAGAGCGTGGAGGCTGAAGGTAATAAGGGTTTGGAATTAGTTAAGCTCAATAAGTTGGGCACAAACCCCAAATATTAGGGTTTACACCAGGATTGCATATACCCAACGTACTCTTGGTAACCCTATCCTACTAGGTTGGGCCTCCACGATCAGCCATGCCTAGTATGCCCAACATACACCCTATATGCCTAGTGTACTAGGCTAAACCGAAAACCTTCCTAACTTCAAAGGGTCAGAACTTCTTTATTCTAACTTCGATTTCGACGATATTTATATGTACGGAAAGGTATTCAAGAGCCCCAGAATATTATCTAGATATCTTGGACTAAAAACTTCTCGAATAAAAAACCATATTTCATGCAAGTCCCCGAACTATGGCTTTCCCTTTTCTACCCTTCGGCCCAAAACACAATTCAAAGGTTAAGATCTCCCAATCCCAAAGCCTTTACACAATTGACTTCCCGCAAATGACCATGATATAAAAAAAGACAGGAAACTAGATGTTACAATTATTCCCCACTTAAACTAGATTTGGTGCTCGAAATCAGCTCTCGCTTCCACTTAATGATGCAACCACTCACATCAACCAAGCTGTTCAGAAATCCGCAGATTTGATTGGCTTAAGACCTTCTCGGACAAGCGTCGTCATGCTAATCCCTCACATAAGTGCACTGTAATGACCCATTTTTCATGTCCGAAAATTTCATTTTTAAACCAATACTTTGTAAAAACATTTGTAATAAACATTGTTTGATCAATTCATTCCATAAATGTATGTAGTGTGTGAAAAACAAAACATGAAATCAATCCAATGGTCAGAGTATAAATCCCAGAACAATCTCATAAATGCGGAAAACACTGCGTGTGTATGATGTGTCGGTACCGCGCCAGCTCCTTCCCCTTCGACGAAAAGGTACCTGAAACCAAAACTGAAAACTGTAAGCACGAAGCTTAGTGAGTTCCCCCATCGTACCACATACCATACAATCACATAACATACATACTGCCAAGCAATTCTAGGGTGCCCAACCTGCCCGGTACGACCATTCTAGGGTGTCGTCCTACCCATGTCAAGCCGTTCTGGGGTGCTGACTACCCATGTCAAGCCATTCTGGGGTGTTGACTACCCTTCGGTCCTAACGACCGAACCTCGGGGACTATTTCACCCCTACTACTAATACTATCACATATCATATCGTAACAGATTATCAGACCTATCTGGGGTGCCTGAACTACCCTTCGGTCCTAACAACCGAACTCGGGGACTGATCCCCTCCTACTACCTCTATCGCATATAACATAACAAGCCAACATGCAAACATATCATCACATACTGTTAGACGTATATGGGGTGTCTGACTACCCTTCGGTCCTAACAACCGAACTTTACTACTATCACATACAACATATCATGCTAGCATATAACATATCATGTAGTAGCAAACCTAGATGATATCACAAAGATAATCATCTATCATACGTCTCCTACTGGTGGGCCGGCATTGTGGCCTTAGACCCACCGCTACTGGAAGGTAACTCACCTCGAAGTAGCTGCTGATCCATGCGGGAACCGTCTCTCTGTCTGCTGCTGCTGTTCCAGAAGTCCTCTGGCTATAATTCCCACAAAACACTCAGTCAAACACTGCTAACTATCCTTAGGGTAAAATTACCATTTTACCCCTGACCAAGTCAAAAGTGAAGGTCAATAGTCAACTTCCAGTTGACTCGAATCGCCGAGTTGGCTCGCCAACTCGTCGAGTCCCTATCCAATCGATTATCCTCACTCCCGTCCCTACTCGTTGAGTTAGGCATTGACTCTACGAGTTCTCTTTCTAAACTTATATTCAATGGTCCTTCATCCGACTCGCTGAGCTGTATTAAAAACTCGTCGAGTTCATCTTCATTCGATGAACACTCTGGTCTGTGACTCGCCGAGTTGTATGAACAACTCGTCGAGTTCATCTTCATTCGATGAACACTCTGGTCTGTGACTCACCGAGTTGTATGAACAACTCGTTGAGTCTGTTCTTGAGGCAAGAAGATTGTCGTGGACTCGCTGAGTCAGGGCATTGACTCGCCGAGTCCCTCCATTAATGAGTCTGGCTTCCGACTCACTGAGCCCACTTATGGCTCACTGTTCCTACTCAGCATACTCGAAAAGGGGAAAAAGCAAGGACTCGCGACTTGACTCGCCGAGTCCGAAGAACGACTCGCCGAGTTGCATACATGTAATCACTATATACTCGATTCTGCTTGAATCCAGTTCATTCCATCCATAGATCTGGGTTCTTAGGGCTTGATTAACACGTAAACTTTACGTGTAAATAAACACCAACGAAGGTTTTAGGGCTCAAAATGCACTAAAAGAGTAGATCTAGTGTTTTCATGCAATATGGCTCCATAAAGGCATTAGATCTGAGCTTCTAGAGCTCATTTATGGATAGATCTAGTGGCTATTCAACCCATTATGATCCCTATACTACTATCAAGCTTGGAGGTGGATAAAGATGGCTTAAATGGGGTTTCTAATAGAAAAATCATCATAGAAACATAATAGATCCAAACTGTACCTCAATGAACTCTGGATTAGTTCCTAGATCCATGCTCTTCACCTTCTCCTTTGGTCTTTCCTTCCTTCTCGTCTTCAAACTTCAAAGAACAAGCACACAAACACTCAAATCAAAAGGAGAGGGTTAGGGTTTGGTATAGGATGCTCTAAGGGTGAAGGAGACTAGCTTGGGGGCGCATAACATGGTTTTAATAGGGTGAAAACCCTTGAAATTAGGGTTTCTTCTAGACTGGCGGACTCGCCGAGTCCAGGATATGGACTCGTCGAGTCTCCAACTTAAACGTGCTCGATATCTTTACTCTACTTGGCGATTCGGGCATACAACTCGCCGAGTTCCAGCTAAAAATGCCAAAATACTTAGATTAAAATACATACCAGGAACCAGGTGTTACAAATCTCCCCCACTTATTTTAGACTTCGTCCTCAAAGTCTGCCACTCGCTCCTGGAAAAGCTCCAGATAGTGCTCCCTCATCTCTTCTACCGGTTCCCAAGTCCACTCCGAACCCTTCAGGTGCTGCCATTGCACCTTCACTAGCTCCACCCTCTTGTTCCTCAGATTCTTTGACTTCTGGTTGAGGATCGCTATTGGCCGCTCAATGTAATTCAGGATGTCATCAACCTGAATATTCTCTAAAGGCACCACCGCTGAGTCGTCCACTAGGAATATCCACAGATGCGAGACGTGGAAGGTGCTGTGGATCTGACTGAGTTCGGCTGACAGATCTAGCCGGTACGCCACCTTGCCCACCCGGGCTAGAACCCTAAAGGGTCCAATGTACCTGGGGCCCAACTTGCCCCGCTTTCTGAATCAGATGAAGCCCTTCCAAGGCGACACCTTCAGGAGAACCATATCTCCGACCCAGAACTCCAGGTATGATCGGAGCTTGTCGGCATAACTTTTCTGCCGACTTTGAGCAGTCTGAAGCCTACTCCGCACCTGCTGAATCTTCTCTGTCATCTTGAGCACCACTTCGGTGCTCCCCATGACCCTCTGTCCAACTTCTCCCCAACATATCGGGGTCCTACACCTTCTCCTGTACAACATCTCGAAGGGAGGATGGTCAATGCTCGCGTGGTAGCTGTTGTTGTATGAGAACTCAGCCAAAGGAAGATAAGTATCCCAGCTACCACCAAAGTCTAACACACACGCCCGCAACATATCTTTCAGAGTCTGGATGGTCCGCTCACTCTAACCATCTGTCTGCGGGCGAAGAGTGGTGCTAAATTGTAGACGAGTACCTAGCTCGTCATGGAACTTCTTCCAAAACCTGGAAGTAAACCGTACGTCTCTTTCTGAAATCACGGAGACTGGCACTCTGTGCCGCGCCACCACCTCTCGGATGTAGATATCGGCCAACTTTTTTGCCGAGATACTCTCCTGGATCAGTATGAAATGTGCGCTCTTGGTCAACTAATCCACGATGACCCATATAGAATCCACTCCCCGCACGGCCCTGGGAAGTTTGGTGATAAAATCCATCGTGATATCTTCCCACTTCCATAGTGGGATATCCAACGGCTGCATCTTGCTGTGTGGTCTCTGATGCTCGGCCTTGACCTTCCTGCAGGTCAAGCATCGCTCTACGTACCATGCCACATCCCTCTTCACGCAGGGCCACCAATAATCCAGACGAAGGTCCCTATACATCTTCGTCGCCCCGGGATGAATGGAGAATCGGGATTTGTGCACCTCCTCCAGCAGAACCTGGCGCACACCCCTGTGATACGGTACCCACACCCTACGGTGTAGTATCAATAATCCTCGGCTATCATAATCGAAGGAGGAAACCTGACCCACTATACGCTCGCTCTTCCGATGTTCCTTCTTCATAGCCTCCTGCTGAGCCTCCCGTATCTGATCTAACAGTGGGGTCACCACCGTCATCCTCATAGACACATCTATGATCGGCGCCGCCTTGTGGCTAAGTGCATCGGCCACCACGTTGGCCTTCCCTGGGTGATAAAGGATATCACAGTCATAATCCTTTACCACATCCAACCACTGTCGCTGCCTCATGTTCAGATTCGGCTGGTCCATGAGGTATCTCAAACTCTTATGGTCCGTGTAAATGGTACTCCGGTCTCCATAGAGGTAATGCTGCCAAATCTTGAGGGCGAAGACAACCGCCCCCAACTCTAAATTGTGCGTCGGGTAGTTCGCCTTGTGAGGCTTTAGCTGCCTCGAAGCGTAGGCAATGACACGCCCTCTCTACATCAATACTGCGCCCAAACCTGAGATGGACGCATCGCAGTATACAACAAAATCCTCCATGCCCTCTGGCAGGGCTAAGATTGGCGCCTCGCACAATATCTGTCTAAGAGTCTCGAACGCAGCCTGCTGCTCAGGCCCCCAACGAAAGACCACGACTTTCTTCGTCAGCCGTGTCAGGGGTACCACTATCTTGGAGAAATCCCGAATGAATCTCCAATAGTAGCCCGCTAATCCTAGGAAACTCCGAATCTCAGATGGAGACTTCGGAACTTTCCATCTCATCGTGGCCTCTACTTTGGCCGGGTCCACTGATATCCCGTTCTGGTTGACGAGATGTCCGAGGAACTGCACCTTACGCAACCAGAACTCACACTTGGAGAACTTAGCATACAAGTTCTCCCTCCTCAAAGTTTCTAGAACTTCTCGCAGATGCTCCTCGTGCTCCTCCTGTGTCTTGGAGTAAACGAAGATGTCATCAATAAACACTATTACAGACTGGTCTAACATCGGTCTACACACTCGGTTCATGAGGTCCATGAACGCGGCAGGAGCATTGGTGAGCCCGAAGGGCATCACCACAAACTCGTAATGGCCATAACGCGTCCGAAACGCGGTCTTCTGCACATCCTCCTCCCCGACCCTCATCTGATGATATCATGAACGCAGATCAATCTTGGAGAACCAAGATGCTCCCTAAAGTTGGTCAAAGAGGTCATTAATCCTCGGGAGTGGGTAACGATTCTTCACCGTTACCTTGTTCAGCTTCGGATAATCTATGCACATACGATGCGACCCGTCCTTCTTCTTCACAAATAGAATCAGGGCTCCCCAGGGTGAACTGCTTGGTCTAATGAATCCTTTGTCTAACAGCTCCTGCAGTTGTGTAGACAACTCCTGCATCTCAGGTGGAGCCAACCGATATGGTGCCTTGGCTATCGGAGCCGCACCAGGGACTAGGTCGATCCTGAACTCTACTTGTCGCTCCGGAGGTATCCCTGGAAGCTCCTCTAGGAACACATCTGCGTAATCTCGTACCATCGGAACCTCGCTCACCATCGCCTTACCCGTCACATGGGTGTCCATAACGTACGCGACATATCCTGCGCAACCCTGTTGAAGGTAGCGCCTAGCCCTTGCTGCTGAACATACTGTGGGTCCACACTGTGGCCTCTCGCCGTGGATCACCAACTCTCCCCCACCTGGGGTCCTGACTCGCATTAGATGCTGTGGAATCTATCACCGCCCCATTAGGGCTCAACCAATCCATGCCTATAATCACCTTGTTCCCACGCAATGGAATGGGAACCAAGTCTACCAAGTAGCGCTCCTCAAATAACCTCAGAATGCAATCTATGAACATTGCTGATGCTCGCACCGATCGATCATCGGCAATCTCTACCTCTAAAGGGCAATCCAACATGCCCAAAGACTCGGTGAACTTCTTGCTAAGCGCAAGAGAAACAAATAATCGGGTAGCACCCGAGTCAAACAACACCTGTATTGGAATACCGTTCACATGGAACGATCCTAAACGCATATACACAGAGCACATATCAATATCATAACATCATATAAATAAATCAGAGGGAAAGAATCATAACCGTCACCACATCGGGTGCGGCGCGTGACTCCTCGGCGGTCAGCTGAAATGCTCGGCTCCTCACCACTGGAGCCTCTGCCTTGCCTTGTCAGCCATCAGTAATCCGCAGGGTCGCTGGAGCTAGCGCTTTCACTGGCGCTGCTGCTGTCAACTCGGGGCAATTGGCCTTCTTGTGGCCCCTCTGGTTGCAGTGGAAACACAACAACTCAGACGTCTGTATCACAGGTGCAGGGGCGGTACAATCCCTACTGAAGTTCCCCGTCTTACTGCACTTAGAGCAGCTCGGCGATCCCACTCTGCATACCCCCTCATGTGGCATGCCGCATTTCCTATAGTGGCCCGGTCCTGACTGGCCTTTCGGCCTACCATCTGATCCCTTGGGCTTCTTCCCCGAAGCCCCTCCTGTATGTACATCCTCTGACTTCCTCTTCTGGATGTGCTCCAGATCTATCTCCTCTCCCTCGCCCTGGAAATCATCGAGTCCAAGGTAGGGCAAGCTGAAAAACTGACATGCTCCTGAATGTCGGCTCGCAGCATGTCGTGATAGTGGGTCCTCCTCATATCCTCATCCCCTGCATATTAGGGCACCAGCAATGCCCTCTCCCGGAACTTGGCGGCGATCTCTGCCACAATCTCCGTAGTCTGTCTCATGTGTAAAAACTCCCTGGCCAGCTGCTTAAGCTCCACAGCTGGCGCAAACTCTGCTCTGAACCGGTCACAAATCCGGCTATGTCATCGCCTCAACAATCAAGGCTCCCAATGAGTCACCAATAGACTCCCACCAGTATCTAGCTCTGTCTCTCAAACATCCCGCTGCAAACCTCACCTTCGACCCCTCGGGGCAGAAGCTAGTCAACTGTGCAGACTCAATGTCTGCGATCCATCGTCTGGCAGCAATGGGGTCCTTCGCCCCATGGAAATCCAGCGCACCACTACCTCTGAAGTCCTTAAAGGACAGTGTGTGAGATCCTGACTGGCTAGATGCCAAGTCACTCTAGAACGCCCTGAGGGGTCGACTCAAGGATACATCTGGTAATCTCTGACGCGATGAACTCACATAGCCTCTCGTTTACTGGCTCGGAACCTGATCCCGAACTCGATTCCTCTCCTGAACTGCCCACTGCTGGCCTCGGACGTAGTACCACCATTCTGCAATACATACAGATAACCATTAGTGATATTGACACCTCTAGAGGGATCACATCCACTACAAGTTCCCCGGTCTTGTCTTAGCCTTCCTCAATTCGGGTACGGATCCTCTACTTTTAGTAGTACGGGCCCATACTACCTTCCACATCTATCCGTACCTTCTTCAAGGACTACCTTGACTCCACTAGATCCCTTTTACCACTGCTGATCTCTGCTACTCTTATCCTAGGCTTACCCTAGGAAACCTCTGACTCCACCCAACCCAGTCCTCAGCTGCTGAAGGTCTCTTTGTAATGCCAATTAGCCATTACCTGAATACAATCACATGCAACGAGGCTCGGAGAATCCTTCGAGTAAGGGGCTCATCCCTACAACGGTTAGGACTCAAACAAGAGCTACGAAATAGGGTCAAATCCAACACTCTGAGATTATTCAACCCTGATCACATGTGACTTTAACGTATTCACCTAACAGCTAACTTGCATCACTCAAAGCCCACATAGCACAAAGCAAACAACATTTGGACAAAAGGGAACAATCTCAAGCAACTCTATCCTCATAACAGGAACTGCCCTAGCATAAAATGCTAAGCTCATACTATCAGGCATAACCTAAAGAGCCTATCCTATTGCTGTCTACTCAATTCTAGCATGCAACTCTCATAAGCTGAAGCACATAAAGCAGGCACATAAGACATCACTCCTAGATCCTTAGTCCTATTCTAGCATGCTGTTCTACTGAAACTGATAAACGTAACATAAACTTGTATGGGTACTTTGGGGAATACTTACTTGAGCTCGACCGATCGCGCACATCACACACTTCTTTATTTCTCAAAACTCTTTACTTCACTTTTAGAAAACATTTCCTTTTTCAAAATCTTTTAATCCCTCGATTTGAGTTCAGACACCCCCAAGGGTGTGTCTGAATCCCTCAAACCAAGGCTCTGATACCAACTTGTAACGACCCATTTTTCACATCCAAAAATTTCATTTTTAAATCAATACTTTGTAAAAACATTTGTAAATAAACATTGTATGATCAATTCATTTCATAAACATATGTAGTTTCTGAAAACCAAAACATGAAATCAATCCAAAGGTCAGAGTATAAATATCAAAACAATCTCATAAATGCGGAAAACACTGCGTGTGTATGATGTGCCGCTACCGCGCCAGCTCCTTCCCCTTCGACGAAGAGGTACCTGAAACCAAAACTGAAAACCGTAAGCACGAAGCTTAGTGAGTTCCCACATCGTACCACATACCATACAATCATATAACATACATACTGCCAGACAATTCTGGGGTGCCCGACCTGCCCGGTATGGCCATTCTGGGGTGCCGACCTACCCATGCGGCCATTCTGGGGTGCCGTCCTACCTGTGTCAAGTCGTTCTGGGGTGCTAACTACCCATGTCAAGCCATTATGGGGTGCTGACTACCCTTCGGTCCTAACGACCGAACCTCGGGGACTATTTCACCCCTACTACTAATACTATCACATATCATATCATAACATATTATCAGACCTATCTGGAGTGCCTGAACTACCCTTCGGTCCTAACAACCGAACTCAGGGATTGGTCCCCTCCTACTACCTCTATCGCATATAACATAACAAGCCAGCATGCAAACATATCATCACATACTGTCAGACGTATCTGGGGTGTCTGACTACCCTTCAGTCCTAACAACCGAACTCTACTACTATCACATACAACATATCATGCTAGCATATAACATATCAGGTAGTAGCAAACCTAGATGATATCACAAAGACAATCATCTATCATACGTCTCCTACTGGTGGGCTGGCATTGTGGTCTTAGACCCACCGCTACTGGAAGGTAACTCACCTCGAAGTAGCTGCCGATCCGTGCGGGAACTGTTTGTCTGCTACTGCTGTTGTTTCGGAAGTCCTCCGACTATAATTCCCACAAAACACTCAGTCAAACACTGCTAACTGTCCTTAGGGTAAAATGACCATTTTACCCCTGACCAAGTCAAAAATGAAGGTCAATAGCCAACTTCCAGTTGACCCGACTCACCGAGTTGGCTCGCCAACTCGTTGAGTCCCTATCCAATCGATTGTCCTCACTCTCGTCCCTACTCGTCGAGTTAGGCATTGACTCGACGAGTTCTCCTTCTAATATGATATTCAATGGTCCTTCATCCGACTCGCTGAGTTGTATGAACAACTCGTCGAGTTCATCTTCATTCGATGAACACTCTGGTCTGTGACTCGCCGAGTTGTATGAACAACTCGTCGAGTTCATCTTCATTCGATGAACACTCTGGTCTGTGACTCGCCGAGTTGTATGAACAACTCGTCGAGTCTATTCTTGAGGCAAGAAGATTGCCTTGGACTCGATGAGTCAGGGCATTGACTCGCTGAGTCCCTCCAATAATGAGTGTGGCTTCCGACTCACTGAGTCCACTTATGGCTCACTGTTCCTACTTAGCATACTCGAAAAGGGGAAAAATCAGGGACTCGCGACTCGACTCGCCGAGTCCGAAGAACGACTCGCCTAGTCGCATACATGCAATCACTATATACTCGATTCTGCTTGAATCCAGTTCATTCCATTCATAGATATGGGTTCTTAGGCTTTACGTGTAAATAAACACCAATTAAGGTTTTAGGGCTCAAAATGCACTAAAAGAATAGATCTAGGGTTTTCATGCAATATGGCTCCATAAAGGCATTAAATCTGAGCTTCTAGAGCTCATTTATGGATAGATCTAGTGGCTATTCAACCCATTATGATCCATAGACTACTATCAAGCTTGGAGGTGGATAAAGATGGCTTAAATGGGTTTTCTAATAGAAAATCATCATTGAAACAGAATAGATCCGAATTGTACCTCAATGAACTCTGGATTAGGTCCTAGATCCTTGCTCTTCACCTTCTCCTTTGGTCTTTCCTTCCTTCTCTTCTTCAAACTTCAAAGAACAAGCACACAAACACTCAAATCACAAGGAGAGGGTTAGGGTTTGGTATAGGATGCTCTAAGGGTGAAGGAGACTAGCTTGGGGGCACATAAAATGGTTTAAATAGGGTGCAAACCCTTGAAATTAGGGTTTCTTCCAGACTGGCGGACTCGCCGAGTCCAGGATATGGACTCGTCGAGTCGCCAACTTAAACATGCTCGATATCTCGACTCTACTCGGCGAGTCGGGCCTACAACTCGTCGAGTTCCAGCTAAAAATGCCAAAATACTTAGATTAAAATACATACCAGGACCCAGGTGCTACATGCACCATCGCAATGAAACCAACTAGTCACATACTAACTAGTCCACAATCATTATCGTCTCTGATAATGCAACTTAGCTATCCACTAAAAACACTCAGGCTTACCCTTGATCCACTAACCAGTAACCAACAATAGCACTCGGGCTTACCCCTGATCCACTAACCAACAACAACACTTGGGCCTACCCCCGATCCTCTAACCAACAACAACACTCAGGCTTACCCTCGATCCACTAACCAACAACAACACTCGGGCCTACCCTCGATCCACTAACCAACAACAACACTCGGACGTACAAGACTTAACTGATCCTACTAGGTCTTTGGGCCATGAAACAGAACTCAAACCCCAGTTAAACAAGTTAAGACAAGAAATCCCTTATCACATCCCTCAACCTAGGCTCCAAACACCCTAGAGTCTAAAGCACAAGCACTTCCTCCAGATGCTATCACAACTAAAACTAATACGATTATGAGGGAAATCCAACAACTGATGATGATCTTGACACGAAATTAGAATATTCAGCAGTTCCACAGAAGTCTTAAACTTGGAGAAATCCAACTGAGAACCGAACCTTGTCACAAGGTCCTCCTGTTGTGAGTTTCCTCTCTCCCCCACTTGAGATATGCTAGAATTTGATAACTTCACAATCCTTCGATACTCAGACTACCTTGAACTCTACCACTCGATCCCAACACCTGATTTCCAAATGTTGTTGGATTTAGTGTCTAAGTGTATAACTATATTTGGTATGTACTTGACCCGACCCAGCATGGTCCATTTGGGTTGCATGGCATCATAACAATTAGATAGACAAAATGAGAATTAGGACACTTATTGTTTATTAATATATTATAAGTTCTAACATATTAATGATATTATTTAATTAGTGTTGATCAAGAATTAATTTAGAATTACTTTTGTGATCAAAAGGTGACTAATTAAATATATAGGGTTTGATTTGTAAATCATTCATTCTTGAATAGTGGGCTTATGGTTCATGATTCACTAGATTGGGCTAGGATGCATTAGGTGCTCCATGGAGGTTAAAACCCATGGATCATGAGGAAATGAAAAGCCATGCACATTAGGGTTTACATGGTGTAACCCTACATGTGACACACTATATAAAGACCCCATCATGGAGCATTTTCGGTCACTAAGAAGGATAAGATAGGGCTAGCCGAAAATCATATACAAGTGTTCATTCTCTAGTTATTCCAAGAAGTTAAAGTGTTGTGTGAAGCATTTGAGGCATAACGTTTGAGGTTCTAGGCTCATAAAGTCTTGAAGGAATCCAAGCTACAAAAAGGTATGTTATTCTAGTTAATTTTGTATTACAAGTACCCCATAACATGCTAGTTAGGATTGAGAACCTTGGAAAACGATTTTGCATGTATATTAGAGAAAACACAGATCCAAGGTTTCTAGGGTTGCATGTACACCACAGGAGTGTTAGATTTCTCAAATCCCATCAGTGGTATCAGAGACTAGGCTTGTTTTCTGTATACTTGATGCAAATGCTTGAAAAATCGAAGAAATTGTTCACTGTTCGTATGAACTCGCTGAGTCCATGTGTAAATTCATCTAACTCTTCGAGTAGGATCATGCACTCGATGAGTAGAAGGCCCTGTGTGCAGTTTTTTGAGTTTTGCTTTTGGAAATGGACTAGAATCATTACCCTAAAATGTTTTTGCCTTATAAAACCTGTTTTTTGAGTTGGTAGTGATTATGTTAATCCATTTTCAATGGTTATTATCAAAATTTCAAGTTTTATATGTGTAAATATGATTCTTAAAATTCTTGATATGAGTGTTTGTACTTATGAGTTTTAGAAGATCATAAGAATTATTTATAATTTGTTTGTTAGTATAATTCTTGATCTTAATACCTATTGATGGAGTCCATAATTTGTTCTCAAGTTATGGATTACCAAAAGTCACTTCTTTAAATGTGTTATTAAAGAATAATAAGTTACATAAAATGAAGAGTCTTCATTTTTATGGACAATTAAACTCATAAGTTATGAAATGAATAGTCTTGAATAGTTTCAAAACTTTTCTCTCAAGTTTTGGAATTTTTAAAGTCTTACACGCTAATACTTTAATTCGATATTGAACCTTAGAATTTTAAAAGTTTAAAATTCAACCCTTATATTATTATTATATTAAAAGTTTAATTATATAGATATGTATAAGAATAAGTCAGTCTTAACGTTAGTAGGCCTCATTCACGAAGTCGGTCTATAAGGGGGGGGGGGTATAAGGTTACTGCCTATAAAATGGCAGTTTTATAGGCAGTAACAAGGACTAGGACTAGTAAGAGTGGAAAATGGTAACATAATGTTTATCATAGATCGGTGGAGCGCGTGTGGTTAACCAGCACATCGATTAGGTGATAAAGTTAAGGGTGCCAAGTCAATTTGCATGGTTATTCACACCTTGTTTGTGATCCTCGGCATCCCAGTCACAAACTTGAGAGGGCACAATCGAAATTTATACATGCCATGGAAAGTTCAATGAATCTTAAAAGATCTACAAGTTTCAAATCCAATTAAAACTTAATAAACCATTTCGTTTTTCATCGTGGAAATTGGTAAATCCTCATTTACCTACCTTCAAATATTTTATAGCTTGGATTACGGAATCCCTCTTCCATGTTATGAAATAGTTTGTTGGGTCCTAGCTTTAATATTTCATTTGGGTGACTTATTAAGGATTCTTTATCTAACTTAAACTTGTCTTTCTTTCTTTTAAGATGTCGTCCAACACTGCTACTAACTCAAACCCTACAGGCTCCTTTTCCCTCATGAACTTGTGTGGGAAGGTCACTTTTGGTGGGTCTAATTTTAATGAATGGATTAGGAACATCAGGATGATTACTCGCTACAAGGGGAATTAGTATGTCCTTGACAAGGAACTGAAGGTTGTTGATGAGTCAACTGCTACTCCTGAGGAGATTGTTGAGTACACTACCCATGAGAAAGATGCCACTAAGATGTATTGCATCATGTTGGCCGCAATGACAGCAGAACTCCAGAAATGCTATGAAGATTTCTACTTTTTTGAGATGCACCAGGATCTGATGGATAGGTACCATCAAAGTGCTCGTCAAGAGATGTATGAAATCATATCCTCCATGATAACATCTATGATGAAGGATGGTGAACCCATCACCGGCAATTTGCAGAAAACGCAAAGGTTCGTGGACTGGTCATTGAAGCTTAATGTGGACTTCCCTGAGGACATGGCGATTAATATCATTCTCCATTCCTTACCACCAAGTTATGATCAGTTTCACATGACTTATCATATGAAAAAGGAGGAAGTCACACTGAGTAAACTTCAAGGACTTTTAAGGACCGCTGAAAGTGGCCTTAAAAGTAAATCAACTGTTACTCCTACTCCTACTACAACCCCTGTTCTGGCAATTGGGCAGGGAAAGGGGAAGAAGAGGAAGACCCCTTTGAAGGGTACCAAGGGAAAGTCTCTTGATGGCTCCTCTTCAAGTGGAACCAAATAGGGTTCCATTCGTCCTTCTTCAAACCCTAAGGAAGCACAATGCTTCTACTGCCAGGAAAAGGGGCACTGGAGTGAAGTTGCCCCAAATACTTGCAGGATGTAAGAGATAGGGAAGTTAAACCCACCCATGCAAGTATTTATACTATATTGTCTAATAACTCATCGCATACTAACTCTTGGGTACTTGATACAGTTTGTGGTATTCACATCTGTACTGATTTGCAGGGCCTAAGAAGAAGTGAGAATGTGGAGCACGGGAAGATAAAATTAATCATTGGCAATAAGAAAGCATCACCTGTTACCAAGATAGGAGTTTATTCTTTATTTCTTAATAATGGGTTAATTTTAGATTTGAATAAATGTTGTTACTCGACTGAAATGGCGAGAAATATAATAATTGTGCAATTATTGTTTATTGCAATGGTGTATTTTTATATAAAGCACTACCTTGTGATAGTGTATATGAAGCTGTGAATATTGTAGAACCTAGAGAATAATGTATTGTATATTGATTCTTCAAATAGTTTGTATAAAGCATCCTTGTGGCATTGTCGTCTTGGACATGTCAACAAGAAGCGCATAGGCCAACTCCAAAAGGCTGGAGTTTGGAATCATTTGACCTAATGTCGGATAATAGTTGCGAGTCTTGTTTACTTGGAAAAATGACAAAGTCACCCTTCACTGGTACTTGTGAGAGGCGTGAGGGTTTGTTGGACCTCATACACACAGATGTGTGTGGACCCTTCAAAACCACCATAAGAGATGCTAATCGCTAATATGTGACTTTTATTGATGATTACAATAGATATGGCTATATCTACTTAATAAAGCATAAGTCGGAAACCTTTGAAAAGTTCAAAGAGTTTAAGTAGGAAGTGCAGAATCAACTGGGCAAGAATATCAAGATGCTTCGATCTCATCGGTGAAGAGAGTATCTTAGTATCGAGTTCCCTGACTATCTCAAGGAATGTGGGATTGTCTCACAATTGACACCTCCTAGGACACCACAGTTGAATGGTGTGGCTGAGAGGTGCAATCGAACCTTATTGGACATGGTTCAATCCATGATGAGCCAAGCTTCGTTACCAATCTCATTCTGAGGGTATGCCTTAGAGACTATCGCCCATATCCTTAATCTGGTCCCTACTAAAAGGGTTGCCAAAACACCTCACAAGATGTGGGATGGGAAAGTTCCGAATCTAGACCACATCAAGATTTGGGGTTGCAAGGCTTTCGTGAGGCATGGGACTCACGACAAGCTCGAACATTGAAGTAAGAGGTGTATTTTCATCGACTACCCACATAAATCCTTTAGTTACCTCTTCTACAGACCTAGTGAGAATTTGGATTTTGTGGCAAGAAGAGGAGTCTTTCGAGAGAGAGAATTTATAACCCAAGGAAACAGTGGGAGGCAAATTGACCTTGAAGAGCTTCAAGAGTCAACTGGTGAAGGAACCTCAATCACTAGTGATCAACCTGAGGAGGAAACTCTTGTTGAGCCGATAGATGAGTCTGTACCTCCGAGGCGTTCTACTAGAGTTAGGAACACACCTGATTTTATTATGGTTATCATATCACTACTGAAGGTGATACATTTATCAGTGATAGTAAACTGATAGATTCGGATGAACCTAATAACTATAGGGAAGCCATGGCAGGCCCTAAGTCTGCCAAATGGACGGAGGCTATGGACAACGAGATTAAGTCCATGTATGACAATAAAGTTTGGAACTTGGTTAACAATGCACTAGGTCGTAAGATAGTTGGGTGCAAGTGGATCTTCAAGAGGAAGACTGAGATGGATGGAAAGGTACACACTTATAAGGCACGACTGGTTGCGAAGGGCTTTACTCAAACTCTGGGAGTTGAATATGATGATACCTTCTCACCAGTAGCGAAGATTAAATCTATTAGGGTTATGCTAGCCATTCCTGCATTTCATGATTATGAAATATGACAAATGGAGGTCAAAACCGCTTTCCTTAATGGAAAGTTGGCTGAGGGTGTTTTCATGGCTCAGCCAGAGGGTTTTTTCGATGCAAAGTACCCTAATAAAGTGTGTAAGCTTGAAAAATCCATTTATAGGTTGAAACAAGCATCTCGCAGATGGAATCTTTGTTTCGATGAGAAAGTCAAAGAGTTTGGCTTTTTGAGGAGCGGGGATGAATCTTGTGTATATGTCAAGGCTAGTGGGAGAATAGTTAGCTTTTTGGTGTTGTATGTGGATGACATATTACTCATAGGAAATGACATCCCAACCTTATAGGAGGTTAAGTCCTGGCTTGGGAAGTGTTTCGCTATGAAGGACCTTGGGGAAGCTACCTATATCCTAGGGATAACAATATTGAGAGATAGGAGTAAGAAACTAATAGGAATTAGTCAGAGTAATTACTTGGATAAGGTGCAAAAGAGGTTCAGCATGCAGAATTCCAAGAAAGGGTACTTACTGATCCAGAGTAACACCAAACTGAGTAAGACTCAAAGTCCGAGTATAAAGGCTGAGATAGATGAGATGAGTCATGTACCATATGCTTTCGCTATGGGCACAATCATTTGTTATGACTTGTACTCGCCCTGATGTGGATTTTGCTTTGAGCATGGTCAGTAGATATCAAGGGAACCCTGGCAAGGCTCACTGGAATGCGGTAAAGAACGTTCTCAAGTATCTACAGAGGACTAAGGACTGGGTACTTACCCTCGGTGGCTATGATGACTTGAGAGAGGTTGGGTATAACGATGCTAGAGTGTATGATCAGCCTGAGTCGGTAAGTAGAACCACAAATACCATACTGTTATTTGATATGATGGTTTGTTAAAACATCATGCTAGTACTAGGCTAGGGATCTTCAGGAAATTGCATGATAGAAATGTCCGATTACATGATGCCTGCTAGCCTAGGGTTTTCCTTATATGAAATTGGCATCATTACTGTAGTTACTTAGTGTATGCATCGCGGTTGTTCATATTAAGATCTTATAGTCTGAGAATGTTTGGTTCAGCCTTTTGTTCTGTTCTTTTCTGATTGGGGGCTTAGGGTAGAGTCAGATATTCAAAAGTGTATAGGGTCCAGCATTATGTATGGCCAACATACACTAGTGCTGCAGGGGTTGGTGGAAGTTTCATGGGTGGGTTGTGAGAGGTCGGGAGGCCAGTTATGAGATATTAGTTCCCTCCAGGGGTGAGGATTGAGCGCTCGATATAGTTGTATATACTGTTAGAGGTGTTATGGTGATACTTGAGACAAATATCGGTGGGTATGGAAGGTAGTATGGGCCCATACTACTGAAAGCACATGACCTATACGCGTAACAAGGAAGTCACAACCCCTGGGGATTGTTTGAGAGTTGGTTCCTGTATTCTTATAAGGAATATCTGATGTTTCCCTAGTATATTTTAGCATGGTTTTTACGAGGCATTTCGTGACCGGATCCGAGTCACGATCAGGAGAGAGAGATCAGGATGCACCAGTACCCGAGACCGTTGTTTAGATGGGGACGACTGAGTTGGATGCCAGGATTCGGGACATCCTGCATGATGAGGTGGCTACACTGTTCTGGGAACAGTTGTCAGAGATGTTTGGGTCTATCAAGACCGCCATGGTTGATTACTTTGATGAGCGCTATGCAGCCCTTTCAGAGGCGGTTGTCGCGGCAGCTACTGTAGCTGTATCAGCGGCAGGGGTTGGATCCAATCGGGCTTTTCAGTATTGGGTTCTCAATATTTTCATCTCGTGTAGTTAGTAGGTTCCGACTAGTGTATCTACGAGGTTAGGGTTCTCAATATTTTCTATCAAGATGTGTGGGATACGAAGAGTGACGTCGGGTGAACACATATCAAGTCTAAGGAGTGGATCGATCGGGTGTGAAACTTGTGGAATATCCAAAAGTAGTAGTGGTCTGACGAGGGTTGGACCAAATCTCCGTGAGGATTCTCAGATGGTCCTAAACTCTCGGAAGGTTAGAGCTTTTCGGTACTTAGAATATAGTGTACTTCTATGGCAAGATCATCACTGGCGTGACCGCCATTCCGAAGTTCCAAACATTCTTTCCCATACTGGAAGTGTAGTCCTTCAGGTTGGTTCTTAGGAAGCTCAGGTTGTCCTTGAATTCGTTTTCCTGTTGATTGGCTCTCAGAGATTTTTTAGATCATCAGATGGATTGCATGTCTACGGGTATCTGTTTGCTGCAGAGTGTCTATCTCAATCTCGTGCAAAATGAACCTGCACCTCTGATTCTTGAGATATTTCTAACAGAAACCCTCAGGGTCAGGGAGATAGGGTTTCACCAGACGAGTGTTGGACTCTCTCGGGAGGTGGTGCTACTATTTCTGCGCGAGATAGTATTCAAGGAACACCTAGTAGTCCAGTGAATCTCTAAAACGTTGGTGTATTTCAGTGCGGAAAACGGTTGCTCTTGTATAGCCTATCGACTAACACCTAGAATGGTGTCAAGTCTATAATCTCTTCGGAATCTGCGTTATAAGGCTTAAGGTAACTACTTTCGCACTTTGATCGAGTATTCTTGGCTGCGAAGGTTATCCTGTGGTTCTCGGTATTCTAGTGTTCGCTTCGGAGAATGCAGTCTATCGCCTACAGGGCGACGGCGACTTCCTCCATGCGAGAGGGCGGAGGGTTCTAGGCACTACTTGTCTGTAACGAGGTGGACGAAGTGCCTAAGTAGTGCGAACATCTTCGGCAACCACTCTTCCGAAGGTTTTGAGTTTTCCCGGTCTAGGTCAATTCTAGTGAGTATAGGGTTCCATCACTCGGAACTTTAATCTCCTCATCCACTCTTCTCAGAGTTTAATTTATCGCAGCTCTCGGCTTTTCGGGATATTCGCTGCGATGCTTAATTCGGGGGATTAAGCGTGAATGGATGGTCGTAGTCAATGTCCTTGACTCTTACGACTCGGATTTCTTTATCAACCGAGGGTGCTAGCTACTAGGTTGGCTTAAGCGGAATGACAACAACTTCGGATTTGTGGTCATTATAGTAGCTCAATCTGTAGGGGTTCTCTTGACTCTAGCTCCCGTTCCATGGGACGGGATGAAGGGTCTTTCTGAGGGATCTACGAGGTATGCTTCGGGTGGTTATCGTCTTCTGGGATACCTGCAGTGTCCTTCACTTGGTCTCTATCTGTCTAAGGAGGGTTGGTTAACAGCGCGTGGTACCCCTCTCCTGGGTACTTCGGAAGGGTTGAAATAAAAGTGACGTCTGGCGGATCGTGTTAGCATTCATTATTCTTATTTTGTTTAGGTTCGGAAGAACCTTTATTTGCCGAAAGGGCTATGGAGAAAGTTCTGTTTACACAGCACTAAGGATTTACATGTGGTTGAACGAAGTCAAACCATGATCGACAGAGGCGTCGAAGTTGGCACACTTCGACATGATATATAATGGAGGTCGGTAGAGTCTTGTGCCGAACGGGCACACCAGTTCTAGGCGTCTCGGGTTTCGTCCTGTGTATCACTGCCGCGGATACTTGGACCGATAGAGTTGACGCAGAACTATAGAGGGTCCTGAGTGTTTCTGACAAAGTACCTTTTCGTGAATGGATTCTCACGAGGCATTTCTATAATCGCCTCACATATACTAGTCATGTATAATTAACGTGGGGAGGACTGTTGACTGAGCGACTCCGCCTAAAATCACAACCAAACGAGGAACAGGAAATGAGGCGGCCTTCACTCACTCTAGGTCTATCCATCTCAATTATACATGGCCGTAACGTATATACTTAGCCATCATAGTTTTACCTGATGAAATTTTTAAATTTTATAACAGTGTTGCGACTTTCACCTTAATGGGGAAGACATTTACATTTGAATTAGACTTTTAATGTTTTCGGTTTAGTTATCTGAGATTGAGAGACATACCAAAAATTCCACCGGGTTTCTTGATGCTTCTCCCTAAGCAGTAGAGTTAGACTCCTCCAGTGTCTTTGTTTTTTCTTTCAGTCGGGCAATCCCTCTTGAAGTGTCCAATCTCACCACATAGGTGGCAAACTGGATTGGCCGTCACATTGGTGGTTGATGTAATAAACTCAACCGGGGTTCTGCAGACGCAAGCAGTACGCCCCAACATGTGGCACCTAGCATAATAGAGCTCCCGGCATACACCATGATGATGGTAGCTACACTTGCTGCAGTGGGGAAGGTTTCCTAGGTATGGTCTTTTTGAAGTCGGGAGGGAAGGATTGACAGGGGTATTGACTGTCTTAGCTCGTTGCCCTTCGGAAGGTCCTTGAGTTGAGGTACTTTCCTCCTCGACCTTGATCTTTCTCTTTAGTGGGTTTGAGTGAGGTTCTTGGGTGGCTGGGTATGCAGAGGTTGGTTGTTGTTGTTCACTACTAGGATCGGAATTTCCGATAGGGCTCTTGCTAACATTGGCGTTGTTAGCATTTAGTTGAGCCATGACAGCTGCTACGGCTACCGAGACTGCAGCTTGGAACGTAGCTTCATCGAATAGAAGAGTAGGTTTCTTGCTTGCGGACTGGTTACTCTTCTTTGGAGGCATGGATTTCCTACACGAAAAGGAATACAAGATAATGAAAGACAAAAGTTAACCCTGGACGTATCAATCCTCACTATGTTAGGCCTAAAATTTTCCCGTGCCTCGGATAATGGCTGTCTGAGGGTCGACCTACATCCCTATGATGTAGTCCTGGTATGCAAGGTAGGAGTATGAGTATCGGAAAGGCCACAAGATGCGAGTCATTCCTACTAAGTTACCTTTATACTGGGAAAGGTTTCACTCTCCGACCTGGAGAGATTTGAGAACCGTTCGGAACGAAGACTGCAGAAAGAGAGGCTCATGAAGGCTTGTGGCTAAACAACCTCAACAGAGGTTTGGGGATCCGCTCTAAACGCGTTACTGGCAACGGGAAAAGACGACTTACCTAACACATAGCGTGAGTAGTGTAGCCACTAACTCACTAAATTGTATTATTTTATGGGTGTATTAGCGTAACTAACACGAGGAAAAGACGCTTCTCAGGTTCCATGTACTGGCTCCCCCTGTGTGCCTCGTATCTTTGACTGGAATTGGCGTGGGTTTCCTTCGGGTAGTTACCTAGGGTTCTCTTCTCGTATGGACATATTGAATTTCTACTCCGCCTTACTTCCGAATCCGACTCTGGGTGTCATCACTTCATGATGGATGACTGGAAATCTCGGAAGTTTAGGCGAATCTCTCACCGATGTCCCTAAAAGATATAGACACTTGGTGAATTCAATAGTCTCGACCTAGTTCATTCGTTTCTGAGTTGGAAATTTTCTCAATGAACTTCTTCGGGGTCGGAATCAACTCTTCTGCCGAGTACTGAAGTGGGTAGGGTTTTCTAAAGGGTTCGTGCGAGAATGGAAATGTCTAAAGAATCCTAAGAGATTATTAACATTTCACTGTATGATCCATATCGAGTCCTGCTACAATTACATAGGGTATACAAATCATATATAACTTAGATCCGATAGGCCTTCGAATATGTGATACTACTCGGTATCCACATCCAAACAAGGAAAAGGAAGTAGACCGAAACCACACATTCTTAGCCTATGGGATCCTTATTATATATAACCTAGGGAGTATACTCTCTGTAATTGTAGGTATATCAATAAGGATCTTTTTAGTTCTTCACACAAGGTTAGTTGTGGATCCTAAAATACCCCTATGGTATTTTAATTCTTGTTTGTTTGTTATCTTCTGATTATGATTCTTGGATTAGTGTGAGTCTTTTAGGGTTCGAAAATACTCCTATAGTATTTTAACTTTATGTTTGGCTCTAGCATTCCTAGTTGGTAAGTTTCAGACCTGTTGCAACACCACTATCACCCCCAAGCACACGTTCATCGCATCTCGAATAAATGTAGTTGATCAGGTTACATTTATTCCAGCTTACGATTACATAACTACCCAGGTTTGACGGTAATGCTCAACATCCGAAGACTTTTGGTCTTGTTCTTCTTGTGATACTTGTGTTCGAGTGTTTAGATTCTGGATGTTCTTATACTTTGGTAAAATATAGTTATATTTTAAAGTAGAATTCTTGGTCAGAGTGTTTTATCCCTATGTATTTATAGGCTGTATATCTTTTATGAATTGATATACTTAGCTCACTATAAACAATGCTCTGATACCAATCTGTCACACCCCAAAACCGGAATGGCGGTAACGTTCTGGGGTGGATGACGTCATGTCAAGTATCACAACACATGCATTATACTAATCAAAGTACACCACCATTGCATTAATAGTAATAGTTTTACATGGTTTACATTACAATACATCAAAGTAATAAAAGTAGTTATATAGGTGCAGCTTAGCACTAAGCTATCTTCATCAACAGCTCCGGGAATGTACTTGTCTAATGCTGACCTGAGAATACAAGTTATTTGAAAAGCGAGTAACAACATTTTTACAAATGCTGGTGAGTTCCTGAGTATTTAGTGTCATTTTATCCAAATAACTTTATAAAAGTAGTAGTTTTTAAAGTATCAGTGAATTAGAGTCCTTTCCAGAAAATCCTATATTTTCTTTATCGAAAAGCAGTCTTCTACTAAGACTGGTCAGAGTTATGTGGTAAAAGTAGTTTTCCCTTAAACACTATCGTTATCAAAATACGGTGTGTGACTTTAAAGAAAATAGAAGAATATCAGGGAAAAATAACATATGCCTCAGCAGTGAGGACTGCTGAGTAAGGCAAAAGAAATCATAGACTCCAGGAGAGTATCGAATGAACGGTACGCCTGGCTTAGTCTAACAAAAGGAGACACAAACCCCAGACAGTATCAAATAAAAGATACGTCTAGCAAGGACTAAAACAGTAAGAACAGACCCCAGACAGTGTCAACTGAATGATACGTCTAGCAAGGTCTAAAACAGTGAGAACAGACCCCAGACAGTGTCAACTGAATGATACGTCTAGCAAGGTCTAAAACACTGAGAACAGACCCCAGACAGTGTGAACTGAATGATACGTCTAGCAAGGTCTAAAACAGTGAGAACAGACCCTAGACAGTGTCAACTGAATGATACGTCTAGCAAGGTCTAAAACAGTGAGAACAGAACCCAGACAGTGTCAACTGAATGATACGTCTAGCAAGGTCTAAAACAGTGAACATAGTGAATACAGTGAATGCTGTGTAAAACCCGTTACCTTAAAGCCATGAATTATAAGGTAACCCCCGAGATACTCATAACCATACGGATCGACACTAGAGGATCTTGACGCCCTGCAAGCGTCGATATAAAATATGACATTTGTCACCCCTTGGCTTGGTAGGCCGTGGACTGTAGCTAGCAGTCAGGGTGCGGGGGTGTCAATCTCATATAGATCTATACACACAATGTCCGCTCTCCTTACAAGAGACTATGGTTACCAACTCGACAACGGAGAAGGCCGTGTATTGAGGATGTATCTCGTATAGTGAGATTTAATGTAAAATACTGGACAAGCGATAGAGACTCACAACTGAACTGATTAATGTAAACCTATATGTCTATGCTTGTATACATAATATATAACTAATGATCAAACGACCTTCGGACGGACATCCGATCCCACCAGACCACATCTCAATGAAGAAAAGGAAATAGGGCGAACAAGCCTTCCTAAGTCCTTCAAACATTATTTATATGCATCTATACAAGCACAGGCATACATCTAACTATGATTAAGTGTTTAACAAGTGGAAGCGTATCGTGAAGTATAAGCGTATCATGAAGTAGGAGCGTATCGTGAAGTAGGAGCGTATCGTGAAGTATAAGCGTATCGTGAAGTAGGAGCGTTAACCAGTGTAAGTGAAGTAGAAGCGATAACAAGTATAAGTGAAGTAAAAGCGTAATAAGTATAAGTGAAGTAAAAGTGATAACAAGTATAAGCGTATCACGAAGTGAAAGCGTTATCAAGTAAGAGTTTAAACTAGGTAAAAGTGAAGCAGTGGTATCTTAGCCAAGTAAGAATATAAAAACATAGACGTAAACTTTGGAAAACCTTTATACATTAAGAAAATCACGACTTGGTATTCCTTTGCAAAATAAGTTTGAAAACCTTTAGAAATTCTTTGGAAACCTTTCATAAACCAGTTTAAAATGAACTTTGGTAAAACAGCATAAGTAAGAGTTTTGAACAAGTGAAAACATTTTAGAAAACCATTTATAGTATCCTACTCGATAAAACAGTTTACAGTGTGGTAAATCCTTGTGCATGCGGGTTATCAATCACATGTGATTGATATGATAACTAGCATGTTTAACTTGTATTCCCCCTATAAAAGCATGTAAAAACATTTAAAAGGTTCATTCAGGGGTATGAACTCACCTGATGTAAGTGGATCCGACGAAGGTGCCGGTTGGGTGCTCGGTGTCAAGTAAAGACTTGGACACACTTAGTGACCTATTAACATATGATAACATATGTTTACATACAATTAGTACATATAATACTAATTAAACAAGTATACGCATCCTAAAGTGCGGAAAACACTTTGATTAAGTGTTTGGAGTGTCCCGGGTAACATCTAAGGGCTGGAATGGCTTAGGAATGGAGTTTACTCTTCAAGAGTAAACTCTATATATAGAGTTCATAGCCCTGGGACAACTTCCCATGAGTTTATGGCCGTAAACTCATGGTGAGGGTGTTCTAGGATGCTTAAAGGCCTTATATCAATTGTAGATTTATGTTAGGTCCAAATATAAAGCATATGAAGGGATTTGAAGCTCTTAAGGGACCATTTGAGGAGTTTATGGCCCTAAACTAGGAGTTTACGGCCGTAAGCTCCTACACACTCATTCTTTTGGTGTTTTAAGGTCTTAAATGACAGAGGGTAAATTCCTAAGCATTTTTCCAAGTCAAATGGGGAGTTTAAGGCACCTTTTGGGCACTCAATGGGAGTTTACGGCCCATGGACCAATTCTATGGGAGTTCACAGCCGTAAAATCCTATCCCCTTGGTTTTATTGAAGTTTCAAGCCTTTACTTCAATGGGTTTACTTCTAGACATTTTCCCAAGGTCATAGGAGGTGCTTTAGGGCATTTCTAACACTAGAAAATGAGTTTACTCCCCATGAAGGGGAGTTTATGGCCCAAGCATATTCTTGGGCAGTAAACTCATGTTTACTCCCCAAAATGTTAGTTCAAGGTGTTCTAAGTCCGATTCCATAAGCCTACAAGTCATATCTAAGCCTTAGGGACAATTTGGAGGGGTTTTGGGGCTTAAAAACTCCATTAAATGGTGTTCATGGTCCAAGAGTGTTCTTGGGCTGTAAACACATGATTTTATCCCTATTTTATGATTTAAACACGAATTTGCATGCTAGATAGGCTATACAATGAGTTAGGATAGTTTACCTACTCGTTTGGGACTCGAAACGGACGATTTTTTTGGCTCGAATTTGAGTTGTAGAGAGAGAGAGTGGAGAGAGTGTAAAAAGTCTCTAATGGACTCCACTCACCCTTATATAGGGGTTGGAGTTGGGGCTCAGTGGAAATCTACCCGATACTGCCGTTAAACGGGGCTTTTGGTCGCACCCGATTTAGTGGTCGTAATAAAATTTAACTTTTTCCAATTTGGTTGGAAATGTAAATTACGTGCTTTTATTTTATTTTATTACGACGAATAACGACATAGAATATAAATAAATAAGACATTTATTTATTTTTACGACCTCAAATTAACGGAACTTTTATAATGCGCAATATTCCGTTAACGGAAACGGGGTAATGTAACGGAATAAACTTTGGGTTGTCACATTCTGCTCCCGCTACATTCCTCGGGTTGAGCGTGAGCAGCTAGCTTAGGAGTTCTTGGAGTTGAGACAGGGTATGGAGTTTGTGACGGAGATCACCCTTATGTCCACTGAGAGGGCGATGTTTTGCCCACAGTTTGCTTCTGACCAGGCTCAGATGACGCATTATCTGAGCATGCTCAAGGCTGACATCAGACAGTTTGTTGATACCCAACTATGTGATACGTTGCTGGAGTTACAGGAGGCCGCTAGGTGGAGTGAGCTGGAGATTGAGTTACAGTTGAGAGAGCAGAGGCAGGCTCCGGTGTAGTCGCAGCTGGCGCCAAAGCGGTCCAAGACCGTTGATTCTAGGGTTGGAGGACAAAGTGGATGCACTTGTGAGAAGTGCGGGAAGGGGCATTCCAGAGTTTGTAGGTCCGGTGGTGCGTTCCGCAAGTGCGGAAAGGAGGGGCACTATGCGAGGGATTGTCACCAGTTGGCCTTGGTTCAAGACATGAGGATTTGTTATTACTGCCATCAGGTTGGCAACATGAATGCCAATTGTCCACAACTTGTTGCAAGACCAGTGCAGGCTCCAACTCCGGCTACATTGAGGATTACTGGCGGGGGTCAGAGTAGAGCAGAGCCCCCGAAGGCTTAGGGACGTGCCTTCCAGCTCACAGCAGAGGAGGCCAGGGCAGCGCCAGATGCAATTGCTGATATGTTGCTATCTTTTATCTTATTGTTATGATTATATTGTGAATTGTTCTTGCATGAGACATTAAAACATAGGAGACTTTGAGGAATTTAGTATCAAGGGGCTGTAGACGGTTAGTATCCAGGAGTGTTGAAAATCAAAGTTAGGATATAGGATCGCTATTCCAGAGCTAGTAGCTGTGCATCGAAGATGCAGAAGTGTTCAGCTGGGATTCGGGTTCTTTTGAATTTCGATTGATCCATGCCGGGAAGGTTGCTCTGCAGAGGTGGTCCACTCCAAGGTTAATCGATCCATAGTCAAGGATGATCATACCTAGTAAGGGCGGTTGAGTTGTGTTTGGTTTTGCCGCCAGTAGGTGGTGGTTCCCAAGAGGGGGAGAATTGGAAATTCTCAGACGAAGCATCAATCATTGAGGGTTCTATTAACTGCCACGGTCAGGCAGTACCTCAACATGCGTATGCGGGATTTTAGCGTATATGGTAGATACGCGAGTCAGGGATCAGACCACAGGTTTCTGAGAGGGTGGACGATCGACATAAGGCCTAGGGTTAGGCTAGGGATATAGTCTATAGAGTAGATCTGGAGTTTGAAGCCCCAAGTGGGGGAGAACGGGATGCATGGGAGAGTGCATCAGGACGGGGGGTCTAGGGAGAAGCTCAACAATTTAGAGCACGGTCCAGACATGCTGAAGACCCAGAGAAGCGGTCCAGACATGGTGAAGATTCAGGGAGTGGTCCAGACAGGCTGAAGGCCTGGCGCGGCGGTCCAGCCATGCTGAATACTCCAGTGTATTTCTGGTTTGATCGCAATCGGTTATTTGAGGTCAGATGGAATGCAGAGGATCTTGGTGATCTCATCAGTTCGGAGTGTCTCCGAGTTTTCATCTTCTTGGATCGGGTAATACTCTAGTTGGGGACTGAGAGTGGATTCGAACGGGTACTCGTCAGTTTTGGGAGGGTTTAGGGTTGGAATATCCTGTCATTCAGGTTTTGGGAACCGAGTTAGATCTCTCATGATCGTCTATGGCAATTGGATAGGGTTCAGGTGGTCCTGCTCTATGCAGTAGGCCAAGACACCCGGTGTAGGCCGACTGTAAGTCGTAGGCAGGAAGGCTCATAGGGAGCGGTAGGGTTGAGGCGGTAGGTCAACGAAACCTAAGAATTTCGACGTGATAGTTGAATTGATTAGACATGTTGGTGTTCTAACTCGAAGGGGGTGATATGGGTTAGATATGAGTGTCGTACTAGTTGGCCGGTAGTGGTAGGAATGTTGATAATGGTTTGTGTTGTTGTGATGTGTATTGGGATTCCTGTGTGGTAGTAGTTTTGTATCGTTGTGTTGTTCGTTGATGAGAGGAGCATCGATTAGGACCTTCGAGTGGCGGAGGAAAGTAGATATCTGCAGGGTCAGAGTGTTGGGTAACTGAAGTGACGGCAGTAGTGTCGATCGGTCATCGGGAGGATTCCAGTCTTGAGCTGAGGGTCGGGGAGGGCATACCAGACACATGTTGTGGGCTAAGAGACAATCCATACCTATGTTGAGAACCACGTAAGGGTATTCCAGCCATAGGCTGTGGGCATAGAGATTATATTGGTTATGTCTGCTGTAGGAGCGCGTTCGGGTTGGATGTATTGTTGAAGATTCGGGGGAGTTGCACCCGGTTGTGGCGAATCTGAGGATGGTGGATGAGGCGCAAGGATAGATCCTTGGATCTCCGGTTATGTGTAGACCCGAGTTATGTTCATGGAGGTTTTCCAATCGAGGGTATTCCATCCTAGGGATGATTGGAGCCGTCGTAGGCTCGCCTGGTATTCTAGCCCGAGGCTGTTTGGGGTTGGCATGAGTGTTTGTACTCATTGGTGGATTAGTTATGTATGATATTCTGAGAGCTGAAGGATGCATTGCACAGTCAGAGCAGCGGGTTCGGTTGGGTTCACATCATCTTTCACGTCTCGCATTTGCGAAAATGCATCATGGATTATGAGGTGGTAGTATCATTGGATGCCATTTAGGCTGGTGAGCACCTTTGTTAGGTTGAGAGGCCTATGGCAACTCTGGAGAGAATTCAGTGAGGGTTCTGCAGAGCAAGGTGGACCCTTGGAAGAGATGAAGTGGGAGCCAGAAAGATGGTCCAATTAGCATGGGAGCCGGAGTCCGAGATGCGAAAGCGTCACCTGGAATTTTGTTGTAGCAGGCTTCGAGGACGAAGCCTAGTTTAAGTGGGGGAGAGTTGTAACATCCCAATAATTCTTATTTGTAGTCCCACTGGATGGAAGGGTAAATCCATAAGAACCCAAGGGCTAAGTTGTAATTTTTGGGACCAGCAGGAGTACGTTGTGCATACATAAGGGTACGCTGAGCATACTAGGGTGCGCCCTAGTACCGTGGGCGTACACTTGTGTACGCTGGGCGTACTCATAAAAGATGGAAACCCTAATGTCCCGGTTTGAGAGCTATATAAACATCCTTATGGTTCATTTTCTCTCATCACTCTTAGCCTCCATCCTTCAGAAACGTCCCAAACCCTAGTTCTTGTGTGAGAGTTTGAGTTGGTGGGTATTTTGAGCTCTTGGAGGTGAAGGAATTGCACCAAGAAGTTGGAGAAGAAGATTGGCTTGTAGAACTGAAGTTGGTTTGTGTCCTTGAAGCTCCAGAAGGTAAAAGCTTCAAACTTTATGTTTGTATATCATAGATCTAGCCATTCTAGCATTTTGGAACCCTTTCTTGTCCCAAAATTCCAAGATGATGTATGTTGTGTTTTGGACGAAATGATCTGTCCTTTTAGATTATTGATGGGGTTTTAAGTGATAAAAATGAGGTCCCAGTGGCTTATGAGGTCCCATGCAAGTAGTAAAAAGGTCTTAATGGATTAAGACCTTGGATTAAGAACTTTATGGACGTCCAAAGTGATAAAGTTTGAGGCCTTATGAGTCCATGGCATTTTTGGTCGATGGATCTGAAGTTTGGGTTTAAGTGCTTAAGATATTAAGCACTTATGAGGATTTTTGTGAAACTCGCGTACGCCCCGCTTAGGAAGCTGTACGCCCACCGTACATGATCAACGACCCTGTTTTCCAGTCAACATGAATCGGACTATGCCCCGCATACCAGAGGAGTACGCCCCGTGTACTTCCTCTGTTAGGCTTATGTTATTTGGGCTTCGAGTGTTGGGCCGTTTAAGGACTAGCTGGGCTTGGACCTCTGCTAGACTTAATGGATATGGTGTATTGGGCCAAGTCTTGGTAATGGATCTTGGATTTAGGCTCAATTAGGTGGTTGAGCCCAATTTTGAAAGTTAGGCCAATGATGGGCCTTGTCATATGAACTTGTGGATAATGGATTCGGTGTTGGGCCTTGGCCCAAATTAGAGGAAAGGAAAATTGGACTATTGTAATATGTGGGATTCGCGGTCAAGATTTATATTCCCGTTTATTGACTTCTTTTTCGCTATTTTGGATACTTCGGGATTGTCAGTGAGGCGGTGGTTCGGCAATCTGCTTCTTCGGTTCAGATCGGCATTTCAAGGTGAGTTATCCTCACTATAATAATAGGGTCTAAGGCACCAAGGTCGGCCCTTTGTCGGATTGTATACTTGTATTTGTTTGATATGCTTATTGATATGTTAGATCAGCGTCCTGGTAATTAGGACGGTATTATGTTAGTGACCTGGTTTAGGTCGGTATCCTGGTATATAGGATGGTATTATGTTAGTGACCTGGTTTAGGTCGATATCCTGGTATATAGGATTGTACTATGCTAGTGACCTGTTAGGTCGGTATCCTGGATAATATGTTGCTATGCGATATGATCTGTTACATCGGTTTGTTATATATGGATTGTTATGTGATTATCTGTTTATGTGCACATGATTGTTTGGTATGGGGGTTAAGTTGAGGTGGGTCCTGCTTTTTGCTGTAGGCCAACATACCCAGGGCAGACCGGATAGACTAAAGACCCGGGAGGGCATATAGTCAGGCCGAACACTCGGGGAGCGGTCCGGATAGGCTGAAGGCCCAGCGAGGGCGGTCCAGACATGCCGAGGCTTGAAAAGTGGACCAGATAGACTGAAGCCCCAGTGCAGGCGGTCCAGTCATACAGTAGACTCAGAGAGTGGACTAGGTAGACTGAAGCCCCGGTCTGGGCGGACCAGTCACTCTGTAGACTCGAGATGCATGGTTGTTCGGTTCTTGTTATATGATATGTTTATGGTTGTATGAGGTTGGTATTTTGGGGGTAACTCACTAGGCCTTCGAGCTTACATTTATCGATTATTGAATCAGGTTTGGCGGATGGCCGCGGGAAGGTGAAGGCGTGACCGTACACTTTCCTCGGTTTATGACTATGATTTATGGGAACTCTGATATGAAACTATTTTGGAAACCTTTTTGTAATAACTATTGTTATTTTAAATGTTTTTAAAAAGTTTAAATTTTGGCATGCTTTTATGGATGTTACATGCATGTTTTGACTTCCTGAATAATTATGTTGTATTATTCAAACTCTCCACAGTCAGTCATACTTTGGAAGTAGGTATTGAATTTAGACTATCATGAATTAGGCTTGTAGATTTGTCTAAAGTGTATTAGACATAGCAATGGTTGCTGCAACATTCATTAGTACTCATAAGGTTTGAGTATTGGACTCAACCCACGCTCACTTGTATCACTTCATGGAATTTATCTCGAGTGATCGTGAGACGGTAATATCATATAAATCTTCAAACTTATAGATATGAGTTGTTGACTATGAGTTGGTAATCCTATGATTATACAATACCGTATCAGTAACTTGATGTCATAAAACGTGCTTTTGTGCATAATTCAACAAGTAGTCAGTACAAGCATACGAGTCGAAGTTTATCTGTTCCTTATAAGATTAGAAGCAATATTCGGGCCCCTCGATGATTTGGTTTTGACTTATGTATCGAGCCAGGTTAGAACCTAATTGATGTGCTCAATTTAGTTCTATATCAAACAAATCAAAGATCGAGAAACAAATGTTGGACAATAAGTACGACAGTGTTCCATGTGTTTGTCCGGCTGGTATCTTGAGAGCAGAGGATTATATGATAACTTATCTTAAATGGCGCATCATCATCATCTTAGTTCCGCGAGACTTTGGAAGAGCTACGATTCTGGTTAGATTCTGAAGTTATATTTGCAACCATAGTTATTAGACTTATCAAGTGGCTGACTGTTGGATATAGTGTCTAAGTCCATAACTATATTTGGTATGTACATGACCATACCCAACATGGTCCATTTGGGTTGCATGGCATCATAACAATTGGATAGACATAATGAGAATTAGGAAACTGATGGTTTATTAATATATTATAAGTTCTAATGTATTAATGGTATTATTTAATTAGTATTGATCAAGAATTAATTTACAATGAATTTTGTGATCAAAAGGAGACTAATTAAATTTATAGGGTTTGATATGTAAATCATTCATTCTTGAATAGTGGGCTTATGGTTCATGATTCACTAGATTGGGCTAGGACCCATTGGGTGCTCCATGGATGCTCCATGGAGGTTAAAACCCATGGATCATGAGGAAATGAAAAGCCATGCACATTAGGGTTTACATGGTGTAACCCTACATGTGGCACACTATATAAAGACCCCATCATGGAGCATTTTCGGCCACTAAGAAGGACAAGAGAGGGCTAGGCTCATAAAGTCTTGAAGGAATCCAAGCTACAAAACGGTATGTTATTCTACTTAAATTTTGTATTATAAGTACCCCATAACATCTAGTTATGATTGAGAACCATGGAAAATGATTTTGCATGTATATTAGAGAAAACAAAGTTCCAAGGTTTCTAGGGTTGCATGTACACCATAGGAGTGTTAGATTGTTCAAATCCCATCAGATGCACAGGAGAATCTGAACCCACACAACATTCATAAATTTCGATACACATACAACCAAAGATGAAGATAATTAATCCATTCATATTAAGAAATCAATTTAAATAGAGCTAAATAAAATAATTCCATTCAACTGGTCATCCAAGATTACAACTGAACTTTGAACATAAACAAAAATTACAGATGAATACCAACATTGCAGCAATTGCTAAATAAAAGAACTAATAACTCAAGCATTGGTTTTCGGGACTCTGGTTATCCCATGACGACCGTCAGGTAACTGCCAAGCTAGGGGTGCAGGGTCCAACACCTCACTAAAAACAAGAAAGTGACAATGAGCTCTGATGTGGTCCTCCTGGCCGCCATGGAAACAAGCCCTCGAACTCTGCTTGCAATCCATACCCAAATGACCCTCATCTCCGCACCTACAACACATAAATGATTGGAACCTCCCATCATCAAAATTTTTGCACCTTCCACACTCTGAACTCCTCCCCTCAGTTGATCCTGAAGTGGAGTTAACGGACTTGGTTTGCTTGGCCGTTAGCTGATACTATCCTAAAGTTGATCCCTCCTCCTTTTGCTAAATCTCCAACTAAATCTCCCTCCACCTGGCGCTTGACTGCATCTTGGTCAAGGTATGGTACTACTTTGTAGATACAAACTCTCCAATCTTCATCTTGAGCATACTCAAGTATCATGACATTTGTGCCTGCTCTGAAGCGGCATACTCAGGGCAGAAAAGAGCTCTCTCCATGAACATCTTGGTGATCTCTATCACCGAATCAGTTGTCTGTTTAAGCGACATGTACCCTTGTTCCAGTTGCTCCCGCTCCTAAGTCATTACTGTTCGCTCGGCCAGCGAAAAGCCAGGGGTCATAAACTCCTTACCAATCCTTTGCACCACAACGAAGAAGATTCAACACAAACTTCACCTTCTGGCCCAATTGACATGAACACGTGAAGAAACGTCCCTCCCTATTAGAAATCCATCTCGAAGCGATGATTGGGTCCCTGTCTCCACTGAACTCCATAGGCTTTGTATAACTAAACTCTCGGTACTGCATCACTCCGCCTCCCTGGGATCCTGCAATGGCGACGGCTGATGTGGTTGCGACAGCAGTTACCTGCGTGACGGCGGTATAGCGCCGGTAAAATGCTCGGTCAGCTCATATTCTTGTTCCTGATCGCCTCGTCTACTCCGCCAACAATGATCCCGTAGATCTCCTACTCATTCTGACCTGCTCTCCCAGAGCTGCTAGCTCCTGATCCAGAACCTTCAATAGCCGCCTTAATAAAAATACACCTTCAATAGCTCCTGCTCAGCACACCAGGATACCCTCTTATTATTTCATTAGTAACCTCGAGGTTCCTCCCAAATCTCATACAGATCCTGTGCTTTCAGTAGTATGGGCCCATACTACCTTCCACACCTATCCGTAGTTGATTTAAAATTCATCCAAAGGTCCTAAGTCACGCTAAGACCACTCCTAGGTGCGCTAACACCTACTTCACCAATGAATTATATATAACTTCCTATGCATTTTTCCTAGGATTACCCATGCTCCCGCACAACTGGTTGCTTTTGTGCGTGCTTGTTATACACAATGCGGGATCAGATAGACTATCGAATAATCAACTCTTCCATAAGTCCACAACCACACAAGGAACTAAAAGTAAGGCTAAGTCGATCATTCTAAGGCTATTTAATCCCCACCAAATACAACTAATCAACATACATGCAACAATCACACAATCAAGTAACATATAGAAAGCAATTCCCTATATTGTAAGGCATCACCGAAATCAGGCACTTCTATCCAACGGTCCCTATAAGAAACCCTAGGTTATCCACTAGCATGCTTTTCTAATATTTCATATATCAACAAAGTCAATACTCAGCGCATATAAAAAGTATGGGTATTTTGAAAATTATTCTCCTGTTCGGGTTTTGGATGATTGGACACACCGCATCTTCCTGTAAAACCAAGGTTAATTCAATATTCATGTTCCTTATCCCAAGACAACAATCAAACAAGAACTTTACAAGAAACCAAGCCCATGTCCCAAACCGAACCCTTTTATTATAAATTCTATTTAAAAAACTATTTTGTGAAAATTCTCGGATCCTAGTTTGATATTGGATTCACATAAGAACTCCTCCAATTCGCCCAAACGAGGGCTCTGATACCAACTTGTAACGTCTCATTTTCACAACCAAAACTTTTCATTTTATTAAAGCAAAACTTCCTATTTATAAATCCATTATAAAGAAAACTGTTTATTCAAAAATACATTTATAGAAAATTCGAATAATATAAGAAGTGTGGAATCCTCAATGTTGTTGCTGAGTGTGTGTAGTCATGTCTTCGTCTTCCTACGATCACCGATAAATCCTAAAAAACATAAACAACTGGGTAGGCACAAATATTAGTGAGTTCCCCCACAATATCTCATACAATAAACATAGAAGCATGAATAACGACCAATAATTATCGGATTGGAAGGCCCAGGCCCAATCAGTCCTCAGACTAGAATGGAAACATGCAAGGGGTCCATTCAGCCATTGTCCTGGAATAACAGGGTTTGTTGGCCTACCGCCTCAACCCAACCGCTCTTCCCAGGCCTCTATGCCTACAACTTATAGTTGGCCCACACCAGCTATCTTGGCCTACAACACAAAGCAGGACCGCCTCAACTCACTACTACCATATGTCAACATATAAACAATCACGGATCAAGTAAGTACATAATACAAGCAAACATCAATCATACAACACACTACCACCTACCAGTCCTCTCACAGCACATTGTCCTCCATGAAATGCGTAACTATAAGTAACCAGAGGTGTGATAGCCACCCGAACAGATGATCCTACTTTAGAGCCACAACCAAACAAGGAATATGTAATAAAGCCTAGATCAAGAGTTCTCGTCCTATCCTACATTACTATATACAACCCCTAGGGTACTCCACTAGATAATAACCAGTTTACTAGCACTCTAACTAGCGCACCACTACTACAACATCCTATCATACAAGTATATATATACATATATACATACATACATACATACATACATACATACATACATACATACATACATACATACATACATACATATATGCATAGATCTAACATATCACTACAGAACAACAACATATTATACATAAGGATACATAGCCAACAATCCAAGGAATGCATAACCGTAAATACTCAAAGGTGAGATAGACACCCGGACAGGTGATCCTACTCTAGAGCCACAACCAAACAAGGAACATGAGAGAAGCCTAGATCAAGAGTAATCAGTCTATCCTACATGACTACATACAGACTATATGACACCCCATTACTAAAAGATAACCAAAACTAGTGGGACTGCATTGGTGCCTTCGACCCACCACACAATGAGGCTAAACTCAGCTAAATCGAAGAACTCTAGAACATTGCGATATGATCCTTTTCTGCACAACTTGCACTCGCGAATCCACTAACGATAGAACCAGATAGAATCTTAGTCAATAGCCCAAAATTCTCAAGTTTAACCCAAAGACAACTTGGTAAAAAGTCAACAAAAGTCATAGTCCAAGGCTGCTGAGTATGCCCAACGTACGCGGCCCATTCTCATTCCTCCACTAACCATTTTATCCATTAAATCCTTTAGTCCTGAGCTTAGATGTAGACTCAAAACATTGAATTAAGTCATAAAGTTTACTTTCCATGGCTGGAAAAAGTCCAAAAGTTAAAACCCTAACTTATTAATCCATTAAGACATTATAACTCTTGCATGGAAGGGATAGAAGGACCAATATCACATTTTTATGGTTCCTGATAACTCCATAAAAAACTTCCTACTTTATCCATTAGAATGGTCCAAACAACCAAGATCTGGTTTTTAAGTCTCAAATGGACCAAAAGGGCATCTTTCTAAACTTAATCCATTAATTCCATGTCTCTAACCTTCAGATTTGAATAAATATGATGATCAGATGGATAAAGTTTCCAACTTTATCCATAATAAGGTCACAAACTTTCAAGATCTAAACTTTAAGCACTAAAGTGACCAAAAGCTTACTATACTCAAAACTAGTTTGATCTGAGGAATGCATAATTAAGATTCAAGCTTTATACCTCTAGAGGAAAGATCAAGGTGAAAAAGGTTTGGATCTACAAACTCTAATGCAACCAACACTTCTCCAATGAGTTCCTTCTTCTCCAAGATGCACCAAGAACACTCAAAAGCACTAAAAAACTCAAGGATCTCACAAATAGGGCTAAGGTTTCGAAATTAGGGTTAGAGAGGTTGGCGGCTGAAGGTAATAAGTGTTTGGAATGAGTTAAGGTCTTTAAATAGGTCCCAAAACCCAAATATTAGGGTTTACACCAGGCTTGCGTGTACCCACTGTACTGTTGGTATGCCCATCATACTACATTGGGCCTCTGCAATCAACCATGCCTAGTACGCTCAACATACACCTTGTTAGCCAATTATATTAGGCTAAACCCAAAAGCTTCCTAATTTCGAACGGTCATAACATCTTCATTCTAACTCCGATTTCAAAGATCTTTATATCCACGAAAAGGTATTGAAGAGCCCCACAATATTATCTAGATATTTTGGTCTAAAAACTTTTTGAAAAAATCCATATTTCATGCAAGACCCCAACCTATGACTTTCCCTTTTCTACCCTTTGACCCAAAACACAATTCAAATGTTAAAATCTCGCAACCATCATCGCCTCCTTCCAAAAGGTCTAAAAATTACCTCCTTAATGCCCAAATCCTTTATATAATCGACATCTAGCCTAGGGCCCTGAATTAAGAAATTAAAGTAAACAAGATGATACAACTACATCAAAACTCACAAGCAGGGACCCAATACTCAATCAACTTCTATATCTTAACCTTATGATACTCAAGGGACCCTTAGAATCAAAAATGTTGCCAACTTCATAAATTCCTTCCATTCAAGCTTGCTCAAACATGAACAACATTGGAAAAAACTGAGATCCAAGAACAGTAAACGATAAAGTTTGGATCTTGGACACTTACAAAGGTACATAATGAGTATATGATGATCATGATGATGAGGTTTCCTTGATAGATACACAACTAGGGTACCTCATTCTCCTTGTTCTCCTTCCTCAAGCTATAAAATTCTCCAAAAAGGCGAAGAACTACCAAGGGAATTAGGGTTAGGGTTTTTCTGAGGTTTGTGAGAGATAAAGGCTAATAATGAACCCTAAAATCAACTTAAAGTGTTTTTAATACGAATGAAACCCAAACAAATCATGGGCTTGGGCTGCAGGAGGCTTTACGTTGTGACCACTTGTATGTCACGTTGTAAGAACAGATCAGATTCGTGTTTCTTATACTGGCTTGTCACGTCATGACCACCCAATGGTCACGTTGTGAGACCCGATTTTCTACAAAAACCAAGCTTTTGACTCCTTAAAACCTTAAATCAATCCATCGATGATAAATAAAACCGAAGAAGTGAAATAACGTTTCGATGGAAGATTAAGAAGTAAGGAATAAGTATATTGGTGTAGTTGATCGTACCTAAATACTAAGGAGAGTACAAAGCAAGTATAAGGCGAGTACCGATGTCTTTTCCCCAAGATAAAGGACAAGAAAAATTGTTTATAAAACGTTTTATGGTGTCAATACAGTTTCGTGGCCTTTTATAGAGGTCAAAGAGATATCCTATGTTAAGTTTTAAGGTCTAGGTGGAAACTGTTGGATTAATGTCTAAGTCCATAACTATAATTGGTAAGACTTGACCCGACCCGGCATGGTCCATTTGGGTTGCATGGCATCATGCACTTGGATAGACTAAAAGAGAGAAATAAGACACTTATGATTATTAATATATTATAAGTTCTAGTATATTAATAATAAGAATAATAAGATTATTTAATTAGTATTGATCGAGAATTAATCTAGGATTAATTAAGCGATCAAAAGAAGACTAATTAAATATATGGGTTGATTGTGTAAATCATCCATACTTGTATAGTGGTCTAATGCTCCATGGATTATCTAGTTGGGCCAAAACCCATATGATGCTCCATGGATGCTCCATGGTGTATTTGAACCCATGGATCCAAGGAAATGGAAAGTCATGACAATTAGGGTTTGCCCTAATTGTAACACTATATAAAGATATTATTCTTGGCAAAATCGGCACTAGTAGTATTCTAGAGAGGGCTAGCCGATTTCATGAAGTGTAGAATTCTCTCTAAGTTATTCCAAGTGTATTTGGTGTTGTGTGAACCATTTGAGGTGTCACACTTGGGGCACTTGGCACTCAAGCTTCATGAAGACATTCTACATCAAAGAGGTATGTATTCTATCTTGTTATATTGATTGTTTTGTATGCTAGATTAGGATAATACCTTGGATGTTCTTATTTGCATGTATAATAGAGAAAACATATATCCAAGGTATTTAGGGTTGCATGTACACTTAGGAGTGTTAGAATTCTCAAAACCCAACAGTGGTATCAGAGCCTAGGCTTGCTTTCTCTTATAATTGATGCAAATTGCTGAAAAATGCTGAAAAACTTGATTTTCTGGCTTTCTGGGCACTGGACTCGCCGAGTCCACTGATGAACTCGCCGAGTCCATGAGTAAAATCATCCTACTCGCCGAGTAGGTTCATGCACTCGCCGAGTAGGAGCCCCAGACAGCATATTTTCGAGGTTTTTGGCTAGAAATGGACTAGGAACATTACCCTAAGTTGTTTTTGAACTTATAAACTTGTTTTTGATGTGGTAATGTTCATGCTAATCCATTTTCAAAGATAATTGTCAATAGATTCATGTTTTGTATTAGTTTAAGATTTAGACTAATTACATGAAAAAGTTTGACTTGAATTATCTTGTTCTTATGAGTTGCTTAGATTAATAGAAAAGTTAATTGAAATAGTTGTTTTAAATCCATTTTAATCTAAGAGTTGAGTATAAAATGTGTTTGTGTAACTTGTCCTCAAGTTACATGAAGAGTCACATTAAAGACTCATAAAATTCATAAAAGTTGGCAATGGTTACAAAATGAAGAGTCTTGTGTCATTGAATAATTTTTTATGACTCAATAACTTGTCCTCAAGTTATGGAAGTTCAAGAGTCACTTCATTAAAAGAAAAATATGTAACCATAATTAAATCCATAAGTTATAAAATAAAGAAAAAGTTAGTTATTTTATTAGTTTAAAGTCTTCCATAACTTGTCCTCAAGTTATGGAACTTGAAGAGTTTTTGGATTAAAACTACTTTAAACACATAAGTTATGGAATTAATTAGTTTTGAATAGTTTCAAAACTTGCCCTCGAGTTTTGGAATTTGAAAAGTTTTCACTTATGAATACTTTAATTCCAAGTTAGCCCTTAGAATTTTAAAAGTTAAAATTCAACCCTTATACTTTATAATATTATAAGTTAATAATATATATATATATATATATATATATATATATATATATATGTATAAGAGTAAAGTCAGTCTTACCGCTAGTACGCCTCATTCACGAAGCCGGTCTATAAGGTGGGTATAAGGTTGTTGCCTATAAAATGGCAACTTAATGGGTGTCCACTCTCACCCACCGCTTGCTTGACCGGTGGAGGGTCGTTAGCCGAACGGGTTTGACAAGACTATAATTCTCCTTCATTAAAAGTATTAATGATAATACTAAGTAACTAAACTCTTAATAATACCCAATCTTAGTTACTTAGGAAAAATGTGAATAAGGTGCTAATCCATGAAATTACACTTTGCACTTTGTTTAAGTCGGTTAGTGGAGCGTGTGTGGTTAACCGGCACACTAACGCGTATTTAACAAGGTAGGCAAAGGGTAACTTAATGTTTATCATAGTATCAATGGAGCGTGTGTGGTTAACCGGCACATCGATTAAGGGGTAAACACTTAAGGGTACCAAGTAATTTGCATGGTTACTTCACACCTTGTTTTGTGATCCTCGGCATCCCAGTCACAAAACCTGAAAGGCACACTCGAGATTGAAACATGCCTTTGAACAGTTTAATGAATCTCAAAGATCTAGGAGTTTCAAAACCAATTAAAACCTAATAATACATTTCGTTTATCTTGGTGGAAATTGGTGAATCGTCATTCACCTATCTTCAAATGTTTTATAGCTTGGATTACGGCATACCTCTTCTAAGTTATAAAATAGTTTGTTGGGTCCTAGCCTTAATATTTCATATTGGGTGTCATATTAAGGACTTAAAATCAACTATCTTGAATATCTCCCAAAAGATGTCTGGTTTAGACACCTATGATCTTCCCAAATCTCTTGAAACAAGGTTTCCTAATGAAGATGATGTCCCATGGAAATCATACTTCATTCACCTCCTCCAATTATTCTCCCCAACCCACAAGTTCTTGAAAAGTTCAAGGTCACTCAAGCCCTATTGGCAAGGCAAGGTCTAGGTGTGATCCTATCTTGGAGATGTAGTCACATATTGACAAGCCGGGAGAGTTGGGTGTCAAAGTCTTGAGAAAGTTGGTGGTTCAATCACTTTCTAAGTCACATAGTGAGTTCTTTTGGAACACCTATGAAACAGACTATGACAAGACCCTTAATGATCTTATCTATTTGTTAAGATCAACTTCCTAAAACTTTATGGACATTGACAATGATGACACTGGATATCTAGTAAAGCTCTCTCTTCCCGGTGGAAAGGGATCGGCCATAGTCAACTCGGTTGACCAAATGGTAAAGAGAAAGCTAAGTCTGTGATAGTCCTGTGTATCTTTATCAAAGGGTCCATATGTTTATATTGCCAAAGAAAGGGGCATTGGTTGCGAAGCTGCCAAATCTACCTAAGGATGTTAAAGTCAATAAGTTTGACTCTACTTCAGGTAAATTCCACTATCTAACTCTGCTAAGTTTCTATTCTGAGATTCTTGATACATGATGTGACTGGGTCACATGGTGATGTTTTAAGAATCAAAGAAAAGTGAAGAAACTTAAAGAAAGAATATGCTGAATCTGATGGCGTAGATGGATTTCTATCGCATAGTTTGAAGATCGGATTCTTGAGCTACCTCTTAGGAGTTATGAGATATTGCTTAGGAATAGGTAACAACAAGTTTTCATATGGATTGTAAGGATAAGTTTTCCACAAAGTTTAAAATAAAAGAAAATTTTTATTTTATTTATTTTAAAATATCCTTACAATGGCATTTGAGGAAAAATTGTTGCTTATGTGATTCCATTAAGAGCAAGAGTGGAAATATGAAATTGATTCTTTCATTTGTGGTAATGTCAAAATTTACCAAATAAGGAAAGATTCTCATCACCCAAGTTTCAATTGGACCGAAACTTGGAATCGTGCAAGTTATATAGCATGATGAATGAGAACTTTCAAGTTTTGGAAAAATTAAGACTAATTACTCGTTCACATGGATGTGTGAGTCAAGTGAAGGACTAAGGGATCGAGTACACATTCTTGTGCACTGATTAAGTCCACCACAAAAGTTTAATAAGACTATTCTTCATAGTTTACTAAAGCTCAGTAAATATGATTATACTTACATGCTTAAGTGTAATTCTGAGACATTGGAAAAAGGTTCAATGTAAGGCAGAGCGAATAAGAAGAATCAGATTAGGCAGAAGGATAAAAGTTTCTCAAATCTGAAAAGATGGGAGAGTACTTTAGTATCAGTTTTTGTGATCATCTTAATGATTAAGAAACCATAGCACAATTAATTCTCTAAGGAAGTCTTAGTGCATTCTTATGACTAAGAAGAGGGATCTTGAATTGTTGAAATGGTTAAATCAAGAAGATGAGTCATACTTCGTTCCAATACAAGTCTTAGAGTCATACTCCAAGATTGTAACTTGAGTGACATGTCTCAAAAGAAGGTTAAAACACTTGTCAAATGTAAGAGTAAAAGTTTTCTACTCTTGTACATTTGAAATTGGTAAGTTGTGATGTTTTGGATAAAACAAAGACCAACTTAGGCCAATTGTGTGAAGTGTTTGTCTTGATTAGAATCCACACTATCTCTTAGATATTTGACAAGGGAGTCTTATAGGTCAAGAGGACAGTGGGAGTCTTAAAAGTCTTGAAAGTCTCAAGAACTAATCAAGAATAAAACCTAAAGTTCTTCACTAGCACACAACTTGAGGTTCATAACCTATCGTGTTGACATATTCTGTGCCCATTCCAGTTAAAGTTGGTTTTGCATATGAGTTCTTAGAGTTCTCAATTTGTTACACAACAACTTGGAAGCAATGGCAGGCCCTTGAGCTGCCAGGTGGCAAGAAGTTAAGATTGAGTTCGGTCCATATGAGTTTGGATTTGTCATTATCTTTGTCTTGTGATTATGGTTTTGACAATTCACATGGATAAGAACACATACACCATTAAATCTAAGTGTCATAAGGTTTCTCTCCGATTCATGAAAATTGATGGTGAGGAAACACTTTCACTAAGTAGATTTTAGCTAGATAGCAATTGTGATATTTGCATTCTCAAAGTCGTTAGTGGAGCGCGTGTGGTTAACCGGCACACTAA
This sequence comes from Lactuca serriola, assembly GCF_051521515.1. Taxonomy (NCBI): domain Eukaryota; kingdom Viridiplantae; phylum Streptophyta; class Magnoliopsida; order Asterales; family Asteraceae; genus Lactuca; species Lactuca serriola. The sequence goes on from NC_136408.1 coordinate 116,223,708, forward strand.
CATGGACTTGTGAGAAGTGGCAAAAAGGTCTAAACATTATGATTACGGCATCCCTCTTCATAATTGTTTAGATACACAAGTGTGCTATCTAAGGGAAGGTGTATGATTTTGATAAAGTCTTATCAAAACAATCTAGTATCAGAAATTTGAACTTTGGTAAGAAAGTCAGCTGATTTCTGAGTACATGTCAAAGCTAGTGGGAGCATAAGTGTTATGCTAATAATCATCATGTTAGTGGGAGCATGATAATTATGTTAAGTATTGCAAGCTAGCAATGTTAATTATAGAAAACAAAAGTTTCAATTGGGAAAAAGTTGTTTTGCTATAATTAAGGGAGAGGAAATTATACTTCATCTCAAATCTATAAGCTTAGATCGTGAGGTTTTAATCATTTAGTCAAGGATATATATGAATTTCATGTTGGAATGGCTCAACATAAGGAAATTCTGTATACGGGTCCATTATTTGCGTTCTAAAATTCGATTATGATTACGGCATACCTTTTCATAATCTGAATTATGAGAACTTGGCAAATTGAAATGGAAATGTTATAGCAAAAGACTGGTTTAGTCTTTATGTGAGACATCATGAATCGATTCCCATATGCTTCGTATATAGGATCGATTACATGTGCTATATTCATCCTTTCTAAAATTTTCCAAATGCCTGGGGCATTAACAAGGGAAAAGGTTTAGAACTGGATATGACTAAAAGGATTAAACAATTGTCGAGGACAATCTAAGGTTTACCAAAGATTGGTTGCTCAAGGACAGTTGGAAGTATAGTGATAATTCTGGAAGGACCATATTGACATAATCTGGAAGGAGGCAACTCTTGTTCAGAAGTGATAGTCAAAATGGATTCTGGAAATGTTTCAAAGTTAGAATTTTCAATCTGTGTAAGATTAAGGAAACTTAATGCAAGAAGGATGTTTCCAAGGAGTTGATCTCTTTTGGAATACTCTGTAATGATTGTTGCCAAGTCTTTGTGAGTTTGTGCATAATCGTTACAAGAGGATCAATGCATATAAGTTTAGAATCTAACAGATTTCAGTAAATGGCATGAATTTGGAATTCTTGCATTTGCAGTAAGGATTTGGGAGTGTGAAAAGAGAATCATTGAAGTTATGTTCAATTGATCTAGTTCACAAAGTAAAGATCATAGACAAACATAGTATGCATACTTGGTGTGTGGCATGACTAGTGTTTAAGAAAACATAGTGTACATGCTTGGAGCATGGGACAACTATTGTTTTAAATTCAAGAATAAAGTTGATAGCTGAAACAGTATACAATGAATAATGTGTAATCATATGGTGATAAATAAAAGGTGTTTTATTTATGTTCAAAGGGTTGATACCATATTGGATTCAATTATTATTGTGTTTCATTTTGCATGTTTTGACTTCCCGAATAAACTGGGTTATTCTTCCGGAATGACTAAGTTATTCAAACCATCCACAGTTGGTCATATGTTGGAAGTAGATATGAATTAAGACTGTCATGATGGGTTGTAGAGGTCTAAGGTGTTGGACAAGGCTACAACAATCATGAGTGCTCATAAGTTCTGAGTATTGGATTCAACCCGCGCTCATTGGAATCACTTCATGGATTTTATCACGAGTGATCATGAGACGATAATATCTTATATTCTTCAAACCTAGAGATATGAGTTGTTACTATGAGTTGATAGTACATTGATTGCACGTAAACGCATACGGTAACTCGGTGTTATAAAACGTGCCTTTGTGTATGATTCAACAAGTAGTAGAACAAGCCATATGAGTCAAAGTTTATCCATTCCTTTTACCTTCGGGATAAAAGTGATATCTGTGGGCCCCTCGATGATTTGATGATGACAAATGGAAGTGCTCGGCCGGGCCAGGACTAATTTGATTTGTTCAATTAGTCAGTCGTCATAAATCGAAAATCGGGAAACAACAAATGGATAGAGAGAATGATTATAATCCATGTCTCAGTCCATATGATATCTAGAATGGAGGAATATATGATCCCTTATCTAATGGACAAGTCATTGACAAAGGTCAGAGTTCATCTACAAGGTCAGAGTTCGACAGAAGCTTTTGAGAGCTACGATTGCCAGTTGGTTCCTGAAGTCATATGCAATAATAGTTTTAGACTTATCCAAGTGGGAGACTGTTGGATTAATGTCTAAGTCCATAACTATAATTGGTAAGACTTGACCCGACCCGGTATGGTCCATTTGGGTTGCATGGCATCATGCACTTGGATAGACTAAAAGAGAGAAATAAGACACTTATGATTATTAATATATTATAAGTTCTAGTATATTAATAATAAGAATAATAAGATTATTTAATTAGTATTGATCGAGAATTAATCTAGGATTAATTAAGTGATCAAAAGAAGACTAATTAAATATATGGGTTGATTGTGTAAATCATCCATACTTGTATAGTGGGCTAATGCTCCATGGATTATCTAGTTGGGCCAAAACCCATATGATGCTCCATGGATGCTCCATGGTGTATTTGAACCCATGGATCCAAGGAAATGGAAAGTCATGACAATTAGGGTTTGCCCTAATTGTAACACTATATAAAGATATTATTCTTGGCAAAATCGGCACTAGTAGTATTCTAGAGAGGGCTAGCCGATTTCATGAAGTGTAGAATTCTCTCTAAGTTATTCCAAGTGTATTTGGTGTTGTGTGAACCATTTGAGGTGTCACACTTGGGGCACTTGGCACTCAAGCTTCATGAAGACATTCTACATCAAAGAGGTATGTATTCTATCTTTTTATATTGATTGTTTTGTATGCTAGATGAGGATAATACCTTGGATGTTCTTATTTGCATGTATAATAGAGAAAACATAGATCCAAGGTATTTAGGGTTGCATGTACACTTAGGAGTGTTAGAATGCTCAAAACCCAACAGAAACAACCTAGAGCTAAATCGTAGCATAGAAATAAGGTCTCATATATGGGTTAAACCCCCGTGTCTCCTCGTGAGTCGAATCCGGAATGCTCGCCAATGGTATCCAAGTGATTACTAGTGGCGACTCATCTACCTCTTTACACAATGCTCCAATTCTCATCTGTATCAGTATCAAAACGTTTTTCTTATTTGTAACTTTAGTACGAAGACGATGAAGAGGTATTGAGGAATAATTGGTATAGGTTTCAACATAAGAGTATTACTAGTGTCTATCTAGCTACTAACCTTACGTCTAAAGTCAATATGTGACAACCCAAGTTGTTCCCTTACATTTCCCCGTTACTGTTAACGGAATATTCTAGTTTATAAAAGTTCCGTTAATTAGGGATCGTCAGTTAAATAAACATTCCATTTGTTTACGTTTAACATGCTGTTAATTCGTGATAAAAACACATAACACCCATTTCCATTTATTTGGAAAAATGTTAGTTTTATTATTACGACCACTAAATCGGGTGCGACCAAAAGCCCCGTTTAACGGCAGTATCGGGTAAAATCCCACTGAGCCCCGACTCAAAACCCTATATAAGGGTGAGTGGAGTCCATTGGAGACTTTTTACACACTCTCTCTCTCTATACTCTCTCTCTAGACTCGTTTTCGCCCCGAATCCGCAACCAAACGCTTCCAAATTGTAAGTCCGCTTACCCTAGCTTATTCTAAACATATTGATTTGTGTTTTTAACCCAAAAATCGGACTTAGAAGCAATGGAAAGGAGTTTACGGCCTAAGCTCCTCCTTAGGCCGTAAACACCCAAAACAAGGCCAAAATGACCCAAACTTGTCCCTAATGGCTTGGAAATAAATTGAGGTATTAGCCTAGGAGTGTTTAAACATTAAAACTCATGGATTTAGGGGGTAAAAGAGAGTTTACGGCCCAAGCACAAGCTTAGGCCGTAAACACCTCAAAATCTTGTTAAAAGGCCCCAAAAACACTCCCAAACCACCCTTAGGCTCCATACATAAATTAGGGACTTGGTGTTGTGGGTTTAAATCACTTAAACACATCAAAATGAAGGAGTAAAGGGAGTTTACGGCCCAGACACATGTCAAGGCCGTAAACACCCCAAAACACCCCCAAATGATGGTTTTAATTCCCCAAAATAGCATCACACTCCATTAGAAATTGCTAGAAAGGTAATAGGGGCTTAAAATTTCACAAAACTCAAAGAATGAGAGTTTACGGCCGTAAACTCCCTTAGGAGTGTCCCTAGGCCGTAAACTCCCTAATGAGGCCCTTAGAAGCCTTAAACCCACTCATGCCTTTTATGAAAAGTACTTAGAAAAAATCTCATGAACATGCTAGAAGCATAAAACACCCAAGAATATGTCCCTAGGAGTTTACGGCCATAAACTCCCTTTATTTGGGCCGTAAACTCCAAGTTGGTCCATATAGATACTTTAAACCTATTCACACACTTGATATTTGAGTTTAGCAAAATTCCACAATTGATATGAGACACTTTAGCACCCTAAAACACCCTCACCATGAGTTTATGGCCGTAAACTCATGGTGAGTAGTCCCTGGGCTGTAAACTAGGTAATCAGGGTTTACTCTCAGAGAGTAAACTCCATTCCTAAGTCATACACACCCTTAAACGCTACCCGGGACACCCAAACACTTATCTAAAGTGTTTTCCGCTCCTTTGAGCATGTATATTTTTTTAATTAGTATTAAATGTACTAATTCTATGTGAACATATGTTATCATATGTTAAATAGGTCATTGAGTGTGTTCGAGTCCTTACGTGACACCGAACGCCCAACCGGCACCTTCGTCGGACCTACTTATACCAGGTGAGTTCATACCCCTGAATGAACCTTTTAATGTTTTTAAATGTTTTATAGGGGGGAATACAAGTTAAACATGCCAGTTATCATATCAATCACATGTGATTGATAACCCGCATGCACAAGATTTTACCACACTGTACACTGTTTTACCGAGTAGGATACTATGATGATTTCAAAAAGGTTTTCATTTGTTCAAAACTCTTGCTTATACTGCTTTATCTAAATTCATTTTAAACTGGTTTATAAAGGTTCCAAGGATTTATAAAGTTTTCCAAACTTATTTTACCAAAGAATACCAAATGTGATTTTCCCTGAGTATAAAGGTTTTTCCAAGGTTTTCATCGAAGTTTCCTTTTTACGACGTACACTTTTACTTGTTTGTTACTGCTGCTTTGCTTTACTTATTTAAACTCCTACTTGATAACGCATTTCCCTTGTGATACGCTTATACCGGTTATTGTCTCTATATCGCTTATACTTGTAGCCACTTATACTTGATAGACGCTTTAGTTCACCAGTTGTCGTTTCCACTTCGTGATACACTTATACTTGGTACACTTATACTTCACGATTCGATTATCCCACACAGTATGCTTATACTTCACGACTCGGTTATTCCACAGTACGCTTATACTTCACGAATCGGTTATTCCACAGTACGCTTATACTTCACGACTCGGTTATTCCACAGTACGCTTATACTTCACGACTCGGTTATTCCACAGTACACTTATACTTGGTACACTTATACTTCACGATTCGATTATCCCACACAGTATGCTTATACTTCACGACTCGGTTATTCCACAGTACGCTTATACTTCACGACTCGGTTATTCCACAGTACGCTTATACCTCACAAGTCGATTATTCCACACTGTACACTTATACTTCACGATATGATTCCATTTGATACACACTCGAGCATAGTTAGATGTATGTCTGTGCTTGTATAGATGCATATAAATAATGATTGAAGGACTTAGGAATGCTTGTCCGCCCTATTTCCTTTTCTTCGTTGAGATGTGGTCTGGTGGGATCGGATGTCCATCCGAAGGTCGTTTGATTCATTAGTTATATATTATGTACACAAGCATAGACATATGGGTTTACTTTAGTCAGTTCATTTATGAGTCTCTACCTCTAGTTCAGCACTTACTTTAGAAACACACTACCCACTATTTGGAAGTCCCTACCCACTATTTGGGGTGCATCTTCAGGACACGGCCTTCTCCGTCGTCTAGTTGGTAACCAGAGTCTCCTGTAGGGAGAGCGGACATTGTGTGTATAGATCTATACGGGATTGACACCCCCGCACCCTAACTGCTAGCTACAGTCCACGGCCTACCAAGCCAAGGGGTGACAAATGTCATATGTATAGATGCTTGTAGGGCGTCTGGAACTCTAGTCAGTATGGTTACGAGTATCCCGGGTTACCTTATAATTCTTTGGCCTTAAGGTAACGGTATTTCACCGACAATCTACACTGTATGCTGGTAACTCATTTTCAGAGTCACTCTGTTTTGACCTTACAAGACATATCTTTCATTTGATACTGTCTGGGGACTGTCTTTCACTGTTTTAGACCTTACCAGCTGTACCTTTCATTTGGTACTTTCTGGGGTCTGAGTCTCTACTTGTTAGACTGAATCAGGCGTGTCGTTAGTTCGATATTCTCCTGTAGTCTATGATTCCTTGCCTTAGTCAGCAGTCCTCACTGCTGAGGCATATGTTATTCCCTGATGTCGTTTGCTTTCCTCAATAATCAAATTCAGTATTTTGATAATGATAGCAAATTAGGGAAAACTACTTTTTACCACATAACACTGACCAGTCTTGGTAGAAGGCTGCTTTTATTAAAGAAAATATAGGATTTTCTGGGAAGATCTCTAATACACAGAAAACACTTAAACTACTACTTATTAAAGTTATTTGATTAAAACGTCACTAAATACTTATGAACTCACCAGCATTTGCAAAAATGCTGATACTCGCTTTTCAAATAACTTGTATTCTCAGGTCAGCAATTAGACAGGTACATCCCCGGAGCAGTTGATGAAGATAGATTAGTGCCATGTCGTACTTACTTATATATACTTGTAATACTCTGATGTATTGTAATGTAACCATGTAAAACTATTACTATTAATGCAATGTTTTTTTGTACTTTGATTACTATAGTACATGTGTTGTGATGCTTGACATGACGTCATCCACCCCAGAACGTTTCCGCCGTTCAAGTTTTGGGGTGTGACACAATAGCTACCGAGGAATACTCATTCTCAGTACTAAGTGGATTGTTCCTAGAGTGGCTAGTGATATAACCTAACTGATTAGCCTAGCACTTGATGGTTATAAAAATATTTCTAAATAAAGACATTATGATAAAAGTGCACTTAGGTTCTAAGTGTACCTAAATGAATACCTATAATATGCAATACCCAAACGTTGAAAATCGTTTTGAACATAATTCTACTATAACCGTTTCCATCCTTGCATTAATTTTCCTTAATTAAGCATAGTTGGCCAGACTATACTTAATTAAAGTCCAATAATGCGTACTCGAATTAGTTATACTAGTAGTATGTTCAGTACTTTAAAAACGTTTTGAAATATTTTGGCTATAGTTGTGGTTCTCTAAAGGAAAACCGGTATTCTCTATAACCTTCGGCTCTGATACCATTTCTGCCACACCCCGCCAAAGCAGAAATACGGGGAGTGGCAGTATAAAGGGTTTCATAGCAAAAGCTAAAAGACAACACCAACCATAGTATTAAAAATCATTACAAATTTACAATGAGTTTGAAGAAAATTTTAAAACAAATTACAATGTATTAAAAGTCAACACATGCAAATGCTCCTACAAGTGTTGTGTCTCTACGTGCCTCTTACTAGATGATTCCTGATAAAGCATGTAAAACGAGCGTGAACTATAAAAATAGTTGGTGAGTACTTACAGGTTTAACACATGATATAGTTTGAAGTCATGATAATCAAAATATTGATAACAATTTCCATAAACAAATGTTCATTAATAAAATAAATAAATAAGTTTTCATGAATAGAAGTTCGTTGCTAAAGCGAGTAATAAAGTTTCCATAAATAGAAGGGTTTAGGTCATTTTTAGTCACTTAACTTTTGGTTTTGTGCTCATTTGGTCACTTAACTCTTTTTAAGTTTTAAAAGGTCATCAAAATTTTGACTTTGTGCTCATTTAGTCACTTAACTTTTATTTTGGTCACTTAACTTTTAAATTTGAGCTCATTTAGTCACCTAACTTTTAAAATTGTGTTCATTTAGTCACTAAACTTTTGAAAAATTCTAAAAGTTTAGTGACTAAATGAGCACAATTTTAAAAGTTAGGTGACTAAATGTGACCAAACTAAAAGTTAAGTGACTAAATGAGCACAAAGCCAAAAGTTTGATGACCTTTTAAAACTTAAAAAGAGTTAAGTGACCAAATGAGCACAAAACCAAAAGTTAAGTGACCAAAAATGACCTAAACCCTAAATAGAAATATATTGCAAGAATGAGTAAATAAGTTTGCATAAACAATGTTCGTTGTCATCATTAGAGATAAAGTATGTTGCCCAAATGAGATGCAACGTTCATATTCTCATGTGAAATAAAGTTTCCATAAATAGAAATATATTGCAAAAATGAATAAATAAGTTTGCATAAACAAAGTTCGTTGTCATCATGACAGATAAAGTATGTTGCCCAAATGAGATGCAGTTCATATTCACATGGGAAATAAAGTTTGTTGCTAAAACGAGTAATAAAGTTTCCATAAATAGAAATATATTGCAAAAATGAGTAAATAAGTTTGCATAAACAAAGTTCATTGTCATCATGAGAGATAAAAGATGTTGCCCAAATGAGATGCAACGTTCATATTCTCATGGGAAATAAAGTTTCCATAAATAGAAATATATTGAAAAAATGAGTAAATAAGTTTGCATAAACAAAGTTTGTTGTCATCATGAGAGATAAAGTATGTTGCCCAAATGAGATGCAACGTTCATATTCTCATGGGAAATAAAGTTTGTTGCTAAAAGGAGATACAAGGTTCGTATGTGCATAATGATTATACCCTGAGTTCACAATCCAAGCCTAATGACCGAGGGTGCCCTCTTCTATGTCTATCGCTAACATAGGGAAATATGGTAAATGCACTCAAGCGAATCGTGCGAGTGAGGACTTGTCTACCTCCTAATAGCGCTATCCATAATTACTATAGGCTCAAATGAGTTAATGAGTTGTGTGATCTGATTCCAGGGACTTAACCGCAATATGGCCTCATGAATTTACAATAGCATACATATACACAACAAAATATAGCATATAAGTTTGATACAAGTCAAATTAAATACAACGGACAATAAATAGTTTTTAGACATGATTTTCCACCCCAAAACGTAAAATATGAAAATAGGAGGAGTTGCGAATACTCACAATGCTTTGAGATAATGCAAATGGTGCCTTGAACTACACTCCACTCGTACCACTATTGATTCCTACAACGATGTTACACACTCATGAGTCTCTAATTGAAATCTAATACTAATATACTTACTACTACAATAGACTTATGCTAATAATGTGTCAAAATTTTGATATTGATAAGTTATAAACATTTTTCTGTAAAATTTAGATTTCTATGAATTAATTTATTGTATAACAAATTCAAGTGGAATTTCCCATTATTAAAATGTTAAAATTTAACATTTTAGGAAGTGTTGCAATGATTAAATATTTAAAAACTAAGTCAATTTAGTTCTCAAATTTCCGAAACATTGCATTTCGGTTTTAATTGAAGTCCAAGACCTTAAGATAAGTTTTCTTGCATTTTTTATTTGTCTAGTTATTTTCCACCATTTTAATTTCTTGATTAATCATAAAATCATGAAAAATACTAAGAAGTTAACAAAAATTACAAAACTTCTGATTTTGGTTCTAAATGTATTTGAAAGAGTTCCAGATAAATTTTCATGGGTTTTAGATATGTATAGCCATTTTTCTTATATTTAATTCTCTAAATAGATAAAAATTCATGAAAAATAGCAATCAGTTAAGAAAATTCCGCAAACTTTGTGAATCACTTGTATAAAACATATTTAGTCTGGGAAAAATAATAAAATATGTATTCAAATAGTTTAACATGTTTTTTCAAATTTTTATGTATTTAATCTATCAAAATGGAGATAAACAGAAAATAGTTTTAAAAATTCTTCAAACTTTTTGTACTAGTGTTATTAAACCTATATAAGCTGTGAAAAGTATAATAGTTATTTTTCAATTAGTTTGACTATTTTTTTTTGTTTTATTCACTTAAAAAATCATTAATTCGTGAATAATTACTAAAAATTTAAGGTAAATTACAAAAATTTTTGTAAAATTCATACACAGTGTAAATAATCTGAGAAAAGTATCAAATGTGATTTTTATTTACTGGAGTCCGATTTTATGGATTTAAGTGTATTTAATATTAGGAAAATAGAAGAAAAATAGCTTACAGACGAAAAAAATCATACAACTTTTTATATGGTTTCCTAATATAATATAAGATATTCTGGTAAAGGTTCATAATTTTTTGATAAGTGTAGCTAGTTTTCATCAGTTTAATCCATTAAACATTCATTAAATCGTGAAAAATAAGAAACTGAATTGGAAAAATATGAAAAAATTTGCATGAAGTATTTATGATGTCTAGAAGATTTGAAAATTATGAAATATGGCTTTGGTCATTCATAATGGTATTTTGATATTTATTTATATTCAACAAAAATAAATTAGAAATCAATAGAAAACAACCTTAGAAATGCATGAAACTTCACGAAAGGTCTTTACTCGATGCATATGTGATATCCGAAATTTACCAAAATTTATTGACCATAAAAAGTATTTTATATGAATTATTGCTCTATTTAATTGAAAAAATAAAAATAAATCGAGAAAAATGATTTATTTTCTGAAAATTTCCAGATCATCTTGTTTTGTTGTCTAGATTCTGTGAAAAAACGGATTTGAGAATAAAAGAAGGTTTATATAGTAATTTGTGAATAAATCTTTTATGACATATTTGAAAGCTTTTTAACAACATACTTTGATAATCAAACCTTTAAGCTTGATGTTCATCACATGCACTATGATTTGAAGACCATGTATGAACTTATTTTGTTCAAAATGATGATTCTAAATGAAAAACTTGAATGCATGTGATTTTGGATCTTTAAAACTTATAAAACTCAAGTTGATGGATTTGGTTTAGGTTTTGATCATTGGATTTCACCTTCTAACAACATGCATGTTGTTTTTGGGTGAAATCCTACCACTATCATCATCAAGTTTGACATGCATGTGAAGAATCTCAAAAAAAGTGTTTATGGAGAAGAAAAATGCAAGAAAACTTGATATTTTTGAAAGAAAAGTGAACAAAATGTAAGGAAAATGATTTCACCTTGAAGATCAACTTCAAATGATTAATATTCTTGAGTAAAATGAGGGATATTTTCTGGACATTTGGTGGGTTTTGGAGCTAATTCATAGAGGTAAAGAGGAGGGGTTTTAGAGAAGAAAAGAGATAAAAGAGAGATTTTATCTCTCTAGATAGCTCATCTCTCTTGTCATCTCTTTCAGGTTATACTCCAACAGAATTGTCCACCAAATTATTGTGATGCTTATGAACTCATGAAAAATTGACTGTAAAAATCTCTCCCATAGATTTGGCCTCAACGCTCATCATCTTTAGAGAGAAGGGAGAGAGAAAGAGTAAGGTGGAATGTGGAGTTGGAAAAGAATTTGATTGGAAATGTGGGTTTTCAAGTAAGAAAGAGAGAGGTCCGAATTTTTGAAGGTGAGAGGGGTTCTCTCTCTCTTTAAATTTTATAAAATTCAAATATTTTATATAAATATCAAATTTTTATAAAATATACTCCTTAACCTAGTTTTTATTCATAAAACCTTGATTTTTGACTTATAAATTAACGGTAAATGTTAATGACTTAAATTTTATTTTCCTTGATTATATTTCCCTGAATTTAATTATTTTAAATTGATATTATAAGGTTCATAATTATTTTCATATAATTTTTTAGGTTAAAGTTTATAAAATTAGGTATTTAGGGTTTTTAGGGTTTTTTGGATTTTGCTAAACTTTGAATATCAAAATAAATTGAATCTTTGAGACTTTAAATTATTTTGTGTTTCCTAACTCTTATTCAATTTAGAAATAATGTTTGTAATTTATTTTTTTATCGGTTTATTGGCATTTTATGTAGTGATTCCGAGATTCAAACAAAATTAAGGAATCAAGTATACTAGTCCTAGTTTTCAACTTTGACTTAAGATACTACGAGACTCTGACCTAATTTCTACTTCTAGGCCAAGTGCATCATGTGTCTACATGATTCATGCAAATATGTTCGAGTCAAATAATGACCCGAATACGAATATTCATTACTGTTAAGTAGTGGTAGAATTCATATATCAATGTGAAATCTTAGTACACTATCCATCGTTTCTAATTGCTTCCAAGTTTCTAGTAGGTTATAACATACCTCCTATTTACAAAGTATAGTATGTGTTGTGCCTATATGTGCAACTAAGTTTATTCACATCTAAGATTGTCTCAAATTTTGACGGGTGTCACATTATTTAGGTTATATCTACTAATTATATGTTATATTGGTAGATCTATATGATTACCTGTACCTACTGTCTAATGGTTATATTTGTATATGTCGACATGTTGTCGTGTTGTGGGGTTAAGGCAGTCCCGCTTTGTGCTGAAGGACAAGATACCTGGGTGGTCTAGTTGATACTATAGGCCCAAAGGAGTGGTCCAGCTTATGTCGTAGGCTCAGGAGTGGTCCAGCTTGTAGCTAAAGGCTCTATGGCAGGACAACCTTGTGTTGTAGACCTAGTTTCATGCATTGTATGTATGTTATTATATGGTGTACTATGGGGGAACTCACTACGCTCTGGCTTGTAGTTTGATTTCATGGTTTTAGGTACTTTAGAGGACAAAGGCAAGGTGAAGGCATGATTGTGCACATCATCCTGAATTTTTATTTGACTTATGATTTTGGGATACTATGATTCATGATTTTGGTTTTGGAAGCTAGGTTTTTTTAATTTGTGGATTTTTGAATGGTTTTAAAATTGATTTTTTTTGTCATGATTTTAGGATGTTACAAGTTGGTATCAGAGCCCTTACAAGTTGGTATTAGAGCCCTGGTTTGATAGAATTGGATGAACACTTGTGTGGTTCCAAGCTCAAACTAAGGATCTGCAAAATGTTTTTCAAAATTTAGCTCTAAAGGAACCAATAGACAGGATGCGATGTGTACAATCAGCCAGCGCCAAGGAAAGTGATTCCCCAAGATACCCATACTTGTTTTGTGTATTGATGATACGATAGAACTGCATGCTAGTATGTAGGTTAAGGATCTTCAGGAATTACATGATAGAATTTCCTATGATGTCTGATAGCCTAGGAGAATTTCTTGTGATGCTATATGGAACTGACATTATTATTGTAGTTGCTTAGTGTATGCATCATTGTTGTACATAACTAAGATTTTATAGCCTGAGAATGTTCGATTTAGCCTTATTTCATATTCCTTTTTTGGTTGTGGTCTTAGGGTAGAATCAGGTACTCGATTGTCCATCAAACCCAATGTTATGATTAGCATACACGAGCGGCTGCATGATTAATGGAAGTTTCATGAGTGAGTATGGGTTGTAGTAGGCCAACATAATGTAGGATTAGCCACACTTGAGAGAGTATGTATAGGATGTATACGTATCCTAGTTTGGGGATTTGTAGCCAGATGGTTGATGGCGATCTTTTGAGACAAATATGGGTATGTATGGAAGGTAGTATGGCTTGTACTCAGGATCAGGAACCGGAGCAGTAGCAAGCAGTCTAACGACGCCATGATTGACGGATGATGAGATCCGTGAGATGATCACCTCTCGGGTGACCGTGGCTATTAAGGTGGAGATCCTCAAGGTTTTTGGGTCTATTAAGACCACCATGATTGAGATGTTCAATTAGCGTTATGCCGCTATTTCAGAGGCTACTGTTGTCATAGCTACCACAACTCTTGCTACTGTGGGACTCTAGGGGAGAAGGTCATTTTAGTACTGGGATTTCAGTAACACGAAGCCCTCGGAGTTTGACGTGGTCAAGGACACGATTGTTTCTATGAGGTGGTTATCCAATGTGGAGGATTGTATCTTCACTTGTTCATGTCTGAAGGACTAGAAGGTCACGTAGGCCCTGAACCTTCTTAGTTTGGGGGAGGAGGACTAGTGGAAGCTGGTGACCAGTACTTATTCTCATGTGGAGAAGACCGCAGTGATTTGGGAGCAGTTTTCAGAGATGTTCTGTACGAAGTATGTGCCACTAGTGGATATAGAGAGGTTAGCCCAAGACTATATGCCGCTTAAGTAGACGATAGAGAAGGTGATGGAGATCACCAAGATGTTTACTGAGTGAGCCCTTTTCTGCCTCGAGTATACTGCTTCGAAGTAGATTTAGATGTCCCGTTACTTGAGCATGATCAAGATGGAGATCAAAGACTTTGTTTCGACCCAATGATACAATTTTCTTTCAGAGTTGTAGGCCTTCACTTAGAAAAGAGAGATTGGAATTGAGACCCATACAAGAGAAAAGTGACAAAGCCCAACTCAGTCACAGCCGACAACAAAGCGGTTCAATCTCGTTGATTCACAATCTGGATGGGGGAGGGGCCACACTTGTGGCAACTATGCGAAGGCATGAGGGCAAATGTCGATCAGTTACAAGGTGCCACAAATGTGGCAAGGAGGGGCATTTCACGAGGGATTGTTGTCAGCAGGCACCGCTATCGAGTACCACAGTTTGTTATCATCGTGATCAGGTGGGTCATGTGAAGGCCTAGTTTCCTTTGCTTACTTCTAGGCCCATGCAGGCACCAACCACAACTACTTTGATGATTACGGAAGGACGAAAGGGGAGAGTTAAGGCCCCAAAGGCCAAGGGTCGTGCTTTTCAGCTCACAACATAGGCTCTCAGGGCAGCGCCTGACTTCGTAACTAGTATGTTATCGTTTATTATTTTGTCAAGTTATTTTATTGTATGCTTATGATTGTATTTTTGCCAGGTACCTTCTTAGTGAATTCCTTTCCTGATCTTGTGCTTTTTGACTCGGGTGCGAGTCAGTATTTTGTGTCTTAGTCCTTCAGTAGGAGCTTCGATATGACTCTTAGGGAGTTGGAGTGTCCATTGCGATTTTCCATGGCCAACGAACACGGGGTTTCTGAACTGAGCGTTTTTTGGGATTGTACCTTGGAGATATTCAAGGTGTCTTATCCAATCGGTTTGATTGTTGTTCCTATGGGGGAGGTGTGCATGAGGGGTACCCGGGTTGGTTCGGATTTTTGTTCAGCTACCAGGGCTCGACAGTATCTTTAGCATAGATGTTTGGGTTATCTCACTTATATGGATGACATTGAGATGAAGGGAGAGTTTTAGTTTCAGACGTGCCAGTGATCAGGGAGTTCCTTGATGTATTTCTGGAGGATTTAACAGGCATGCCTACCATAAGGCAGGTGGATTTCAGAAATGATCTTATCCTTGATGTGGCCCCGATTGCAAAGGCGTCGTCCCACGTCGCACCACCAGAGAAGCAAGAGTTGTCCTCTCAGCTTTAGGAGCTATTAAGTAAGCAGTTTATGAGATCGAGTAGTTCATCCTGGGTGAGCACATATCCTTTTTGTAAAGAACAAGGATGGGTCTCATCGTATGTGCATAGATTATCGGGAGTTGAACAAGTTGATAGTGAAGAATCGTTACTCACTCCCCAGCATTGATGATCTCTTTGATCAGTTTCAGGGTGCATCTTGGTTCTCTAAGATTGATTTGAGATCCGGTTACCACCAGATGAGAGTCAGGGAGGAGGACGTGGAGAAGACGACATTCTGGACTTGTTATGGTCATTAGAAGTTCGTGGTGATGCTGTTTGGGCTCACCAATGCACCGAAAACGTTCATGGATTTGATGAACCTGGTGTGTAGATTGATGCTTGATCGATCGGTCATTGTTTTCGTTGACTACATTTTGGTCTACTCTAAGACTAGGGAGAAACATGAGGAGAATCTTCAAAAGTTGTTGGGAGTATTTTGACAGGAGAGGATTTATGCCAAATTCTACAAGTGTGAGTTTTGGTTACGATAGGTCCAGTTTCTAGGAGACCTCGTTAACCAAAATGAGATTGTGGTCGATCCAGCCAGGATTGAGGTAGTAATGCAGTAGGAGGTTCCGAAGTCCTCATCTGATATTAGGAGTTTCCTAGGGTTGGCTGGTTATTATCGGATATTTATTCAGGATTTCTATAAGATTGTTGTTCCACTGACCCTCTTGACGAGGAAAGGTGTTGATTTCCAATTGGGACCTGAGCAGCAGGCTGCATTTGAGACTCTGAGGGAGAAGTTATGTGTGGGCCTAGTATTGACCCTCCTTGAGGGTGTAGAGGATTTTATGGTATTTTTTGATGCGTTGATCACATGTTTAGGGGCGATTCTCATGTAGAGGGTAGAGTCATTTCTTATGCATCCAAGTAGTTGAAGCCTCATGATCTTAGGTATCCAACTCACGATTTGGAGTTAGAAGCAGTGGTGTTTGCCCTCAAGATTTGGCGACATTATCTCTATGGGGTCTAATGTACCATCTACACGAATCACAAGAGTTTGAGATATCTTATGGATCAGTGAAATCTAAACATGAGGCGGCGCAAATGGCTTGACGTGGTCAAGGATTCTGATTTTGAAATCCTCTACCATCCAGGGAAGGCCAATAACGTTGCTGACGCTTTGAGCCGCAATGCGGCTAGTACTCCTGCTTCAGGGGCATTATTTTAGGATGACTATAGACTCCCCACTTCTGGATATGACAAGGAGGCTCATGCCGACGGAGTCAAGAAGGAAATTTAGAAGCATGAGAGGATCAAGGGTGAGATTGTTAGGTTTTCTACCAATAACCACGAACTTTTGACCCGGTGCAGTCGGGTATAGGTGCCATTTCCCGATAGGTTACGACAGATAGTTTTGAAGAAGGATCATAAGTCTAGGTTCTTGATTCACCCTGGAGAAATGAAGATGTATCGAGACTTGAGACTTAACTATTTGTGGCCATGCATGAAGCAAGAGATTGCATGGTATATCGAGAGATGTTTGACTTGTTGGATGGTCAAGGCTGAGCATCAGAGGCCGCATGGAAAGTGGCAGCCCTTAGAGGTTCTGATGTGGAAATAGGAACATATCACTATGGATTTCATCACCAAGTTTCCTAGAATGTACAAGGGTTTTGATGCGATTTGGGTTATTGTTGACCAGTTGACCATGAGTGCCCTTTATCGCTATTCGGGAGAGTTCTTCAGCAGATAAATTGGCCGACATGTATGTGTCCGAGATTGTCACTCGTCACTTTGTACCAATCTTTATTGTATTTGATCATGATGTATAGTTCACTTCCTAGTTTTGGTAAAAGTTTCACGAGGAGCTGGGTACTAGAATGCATTTCAGCACTGCTTATCACCCTCAGACTGATGGACAGAGTGAACGGACCATTCATACGCTTGAGGATATGTTAAAGGGTTGCATCATCGATTATGGTGGGATTTGGGATTCCTACCTTCTCTAGTTGAGTTTACAACAAGAACTATTATTCTAGTATTGGTGTACTGTGTTCGAGCTTCTCTGTGGGAGGCAGTGTCGTACACCAGTATGTTGGGGAGAGGTCGGCCACATGGTCATATATAGGATCGAGGTGGTCCTTCAGACTACAAAGCTTATTCAATAGATCAGACAGAGATTCCAAACTGCCCACAACCGACAGAAGAGTTATGCAAGTTGGGGATATGGTTTTACTATTGACGAAGCTTATTCAGCAGACCGTCGACGATCCGAAATAGAGTTCCAAGTTGGGGATATGGTTTTATTGAACGTATCACCCTGGAAGGGTGCCATACGCTTCAGAAAGAGGGGAAAGTTGGGACCCCGATTTATCAGACCATTCTAAGTGGTGGCCAGAGTAGGCAAGGTGGCCTATTGATTGGATCCACCTAAGGAGCTTCTCCAGATTCATACTACCTTTCACATGTTCTAGCTCCGGAAATGTATAGTAAACGATTAAGTAGTGATCCCATTAGATGAAATTCAAGTTGAGGACTTTGAGAGTGAAGTCTGATTCAAGTGGGGGGTTGGGTGGAGGGGGGGAAGGGAATGGATTTGGGAACACTGTTGAAGCCATTATCGTGGCAGCCAAATGACAAAACAGACGACTCTAGCCCAGTCGCCACGTCGTGGCAACCAAAGGCCACGCCATGGGCATTGGTGTGACACCCAAAAAATCAGGCTAGACATTTAAGATATAATATAAGTTTCGTATTAAGAAAAATAGGAAAAATCAACCGATCCGTAAATTGTAAAATTAAGCGCACCAAAACATATATATATATATATATATATATATATATATATATATATATATATATATATATATATATATATATATATATATATATATATATATATATATATATATATATATATATATATATATATATATATATATAGGATATAGATCCGGAATAATTTTTTTTTGGTAGGAAGGTAAGAAATTTTTTTTCGACTTATGTTTCTGGCGAACAAAACAAATGAATCAATAATAACATGATTCACCAAAAAAATCCCAAAAAAACATTTCGATGATTCATTTTTATGATGATTTTGTTGGTATTCACTAAAATTGTCATCAAAGTGAATTATTTTATTGATTTACCTAAAAATGAATCATAAAGATGTTTTTTTCGGAATTTTTTCTTGTGAATCATCTTACTTTTGAATCATCTAATGATTCATTTCATTTTTTTGCTAAGAAAATACGCATATAAAATATTTCTTACCTTCTTACCAAAATTTTCCTTCTTATTTGATCTTGAGTCTATATATATATATATACACACACACACACCTATATATATAGGAAGTATACGTTATCCAAATCCCGAAAATATAAATTCCATAGAAATCTGAGTTCGTACAAATTAGATATGATTCTTATAAAGATAAAAAAGTCAGTACCGCAAAAAAAATGTGTGACGCTAAACATTAAGAAGAGAAAGGTTGACTTTTAGCTAAAGTCACCAAAAGGACAATCGTAGTACTCTTTAAGATATAAATTTTGGTAAAAGGAACACCAAAATTGGAATCCGCATGAGAGAGTTATAATTTTTGTAAAATCATTAGATCATATAAAAATAAAGGCAAAAATAAAGTTGAAATTAGCTGATGTAGATTAAAAGAAAGTTGTAGTACTCGTCGAGAGCTATGCGTGGAAAAAAAAGAACGTCACAAATGGAGTCTGTAGTAAGAAGTTATGAAATTTACAAAATTTTTGATTTGCGCCCCACACAGTGCGTGCCAGATGCACGTCGGGTACGCAACACGCTTCTAGAATGTGAAAACATGGACTACGGAGAGGCCGGCATGTGGCATAAAGTGGCTGGGGAGACGTAGCCTTAAAATGTGTGATGTGCACCCCAAATTTGGCTATAAATAGAGCTTTATCCCCCATTCCATTCCTCACACTCTCCCATTTCATTTCTCTCGAGTCCCTTAGACTTTTAGCCCATTTTCCCTTAGTTTTAGTCTACCACGAAGCCCTGTGATCCCTGAAATAGTAGTAGCTAGCGAGTAGAAGCTCTGCCAGTTCAATTTCCTAACTTTTGTTAGGAAAATCTATGTAAATTAAGCTACACTCCATCTCTTTCAGTTTAACTTATATTTAAAGTCATAATTCGTTATTATGAACCAATAAATAAGATTTATTTGTAATTTGATGTCTTTATACTGATTGATCTACTTACTGAGATGATGTCTAGGGTGGATTTAGTGAGGTGTTTAAAGTAGGATTTCCAAACATTATACTCGATATACCAAATGGAACCTACCTCCAATATGATCCTACCTGGTTGTCCCTTATTAACTATAGATCAGTAGACATTGAGATTGTTGAGGAATCTAGACTATTAATTCGTCATAAGAGTTAATAAACTAAGACTTCGAGATAATTGAACCTAGGTCATGTAAAAGGAAAATCCAAGTGCTAAAGCGAAGCACAGTCCAACTTTCCAATCATCCACTTTAACAATTAAGTGCATAGTTACTTTTATCTTACACATAGATATGAAGTATCTAGATAATTATCTGCTTTAGGTGCTTATTATCTGTGCCGAAAATGTTATGTGTTAGGTAAAATAGTATGATATGACATTTAAATTGATTTAATCATATAAGTATTATACACTTATAAATATGTATTGGGTAGTGATAGGGGATGGTAGATAAGGATATGATAGATAGATGATGGTAGATGAGTAATGATAAATAGATGATGATAGACAGGAGATGACTAGGAGATGTGTGACTGTGACTTGCGATGTAGTCATCTACCCGAGTATAGATGACGACCACCGACTAATCTAAACAAGTCATGTGGAATCACCAACATGCTCATAACCTGTTGGTGAAAAATTACGAGTTCAAGCGATGTAGTAACTATGTATTCATGAGATGATACTCTAACCCTTATTGGGCACTTATTGGTGGAGTAACCCCCGAAACAGTATTGTCTATGTGATGTAGGCGATGATCTTTAGGAAAAACCCGTAGCAATAAGCATATAAAGGAAATGCGATATAGGGGATGATAAGTAAACATGATGTAGGTGATGAATCTTAGGATAAACCTTTAGGGAATAATAAATAAGAAAACAGGGATGGGTAATTGGGTTAAATGATTGTTTGATGATTAAACACTTTAACTATATTACTGTGGGTTGAAAACCCTATGTACTTACTAGGTTTACCAACCTGACCCCCTCAGCTTTTTTGTATCACATGTACCAGTGCCAAGTTGCATGCATGATGAAAGATTCAAGGAGATGTAGTTTGTTAGTCTAACATAAAGTAAAGCTCGTTTATGCTTATTTTTCTGTATTGACGATAACATCTTGAGTTTTATATATAAAACACAATTCTTTGAAAATGTTTTGATAATATCATTATCATGTTTTTGGGACAAATTCCACTTAATCAATCATTTTTTAAAAGAATACTTTGATTTAATAAGCATAAAAAATTGATCTTTTAAGTCCGTAAAAATGAAGATGTCACAACTGGGTGCCTAATAGCTTAATGGGTTAAGTCGTTTTCCTCGATTCTAAGGGCTCCAAAGCTCAAATCTAGTCCATTCTATGGTCTAAAAGGATAACGTTTCCAACTTTATCCTTTAAGACTCTTCAAGAGATAAAGATCTCAACTCCTAGGTCCAAAAGGGCAAAAACACAAAATGACTTAATCAATAAGAGCTTAATCTTGAAGGTCTCTTGTCCAACAATTTTAGAAGGGTTCCTAGCACCATTACTTAACATAAAAATGTATGCTTATCCGACATGCATGTCCAACGCATGTATAGAACTCCTATTAGGTAAAAACAAGGGTTATTTACCAAAATTCCATGCATGAAACCAAAACTCATACCTACTTCAGATCCTAAGCACCAAATGCTCCAAATGGCATGGAGATTGATAAAGTTGCAAACTTTATGAGATCTCACCACTCAAACCCATTAAGACATGAAGAAAATGGACAAAATGTAAAGATATAGCAACTTAGCAAGGAAAATGTTGGATTTTGGACACTCACCAAGGTCCAGAAGATGATGCTTTTAAGGTAAACTAGCACACAAAAGGCTTTATTCTCCTTCAAAGATCACCAAAACACCAAGAATGAGTTCACGCTTGCAATGGAGGCTAGGGTTAGGGTTTCTGAGTTTGAGAGCGTGGTGGAGGCTAAATAACCACAAAACCCTATCCTTAATGTCCTTTAAATAGGACCCAAAGCCCAAGAATTAGGGTTTTTTCCCAAAAACACCCGCCATGCCATGGAACCTATGGCCAAGCCATGACGATCATTTAAATCCGCGATCAAAACAATATTTTTACGCCGTGGTAAATCTCCACCATGCCGTGGCCGCCCAAAATAGAATCAGAACATTTATAAAATAATTCATACCTGAAATGGATGTTACAACTCTCCCCCACTTGAATCAGACTTCATCCATGAAGTCCTCAACTGCAAATAACTCTAGGTAGTGCTCCCGCATTTATGCCTTGGGTTCCCAAGTTATGTTACAATACTTATATTGCCTGATACGTGGTTTCTTATATTGTCAATTGAGGGATAAAGGGTGGACCTTTTTATGATCTATATGAGTCATCATGCGTAGAAAATAAGAAGGATCGTCGTCATTAGTATAACTGGGGTGGCCCTCCAAAATACTTTTTGATGCCAAACTTTGAGCTTGGTGTAATGATCCATGTATACTAGAAATGTATTGACATGTCTATATGTTGTGTACCTTCTTGTTGAATAGAGTCTGATATTTATATTTTCAAGCAAGAGTTATCGTCATTTTATATATAACCGATAAAGGCATTGTAGTCTAGTTCCAGCAGAGTATTTTATTCGAGTATGCATTGTTAGGTACTTTTGTAAGTAATGATAGTGTTATGGGTATGTTTCGTCCTACCTATGTGATAGTTCTATGGGTCAGGTAAGGCCTCTTATGCCGACCATGGAAGTGTATATGGGTTGGCAACATATCCCATTAAGCCCCAAGCCTAACTGTTGAAGACGAGTTGTTATCGGTTTCAATCCGGTTTAATTTGCTTGAAAGTGTATATATATATATATATATATATATATATATATATATATATATATATATATATATATATATATATATATATATATATATATCAAGGTTTTAAAAAACGCTCGACATTAGCTAGTCGGTGGACTGGGGTTAAGGGATTAATCGGCTAGGCGGGGATAAATCGGGATCATTAATTGCTAACTCGTTAAATTTTCAAAAATTAAATATGACTAATATTATAACAAAGTTCGTAAATATCACTAATATCTTAATAAAATACGTTAATATGATTAATAAAACATTAATCATTCCTCAAATGGTTTCTATTAAGATAGAATTTCTTCAAAGTGTTAAAATTTCATCGTTTTCTACTATTTAAGTCATTTTTATGCAGGGATTAATCGTTAAACGCCCTCTAATCGGTCGGGCAGCGCCTAGGGATTAATCAGGATTTTTACAACACTGATATATATATATATATATATATATATATATATATATATATATATATATATATATATATATATATATATATATATATATATATATATATAGACACACACACATATCAGTAGATGCTCATTTGAGATTAAGATATGAGGACCATCCTAGCCACTCATTTTTTAGATCAAAAAATTATATATATATATATATATATATATATATATATATATATATATATATATATATATATTCTACAATGATAATAATATGAAAGATATCAATAAATATTATTTTCGTCATTTTTTGATCCAAAAAATAAGAAATAAAATTTCATTTTTTTTTGTATATATACGTGATATATTCTAACAGAATTTCACGTGTAATGTTCTAGAAGAACATATATAGCATATTTTAAGAATTCTAGTTGATTATTAGATTAATCTAACAATTCTAATAGATTATAATAATATTATAAAAATTATATTATAATATTTATAGTGCAATGTATAGTAGAATCTTAAAATTTCTAAGTACTCTAATTTTTTTCTCATATAATCTAAAAAAACGATATTATTTTATTTTATTTTTTATTAAAAAAGGTGAAGAAAATAATATTTTAAATTCTTTTTTTTTTGAAATTTTCCATTTATTTTGCATTGTAGAATTTTTTTTCGTCTCCAAAATGAATGGCTGGAATTCTGATAGAATATTCACAAAATTTTATTCTTATATAATTTAATTTCATGACAATTATTCTCATTAAATCCATGAAAAAACATTTTGATTAAGGGTCTGAAGATTGGATGATTGTTTGTGCAATGAAAATGAATAATACTCCTTGATTTTCCACAAAAGAAAGTTGGTACATGTAACAAAACAAGCTCCAACTTCTTCTTTACATGGAGTGTGAGACGGAGATGTACAATAGTCGTCGAATGAAGACTTTCAAGAATAATATTGTATATTTGTAGAATGGAGATTTTCAAGAATGTCATTGAATTCTTATAATGAAGATTATAAAAGTCAATAACTCTAAAACATTGTATTCTTATAAAATGTAATTATAAAGTGTCTTTTTTGTTTATTTTTCGATCTTGATTCTTGAATAATATTAATAATAAATGAATATTATTTAAGAATGTTGTTAGTTTTAATAAATGGCTCAATAATTTGTTGTTTTTTAAGAAGTTCGTCGAATAAAAATATGTATTTTGTCAAAATATGTATTAAGAATGTTGTTATTTTTCAAGATAGTTATAAACATATTATTGTATTCTTTCATAATACATTCAAGTTATTTAAAAAAAATCTCTTATTTTTTGGCAAAATCCATTCAAATCTGATTTTTCTTTTTATAATTTTGTAATAAATGACTAAAATATAATTATAACAATTAATTTTAGAAATTTATTAATTAATTATATTTTAATTACAAAAACTCTAATAAAATAATTGGTCTGAACTTGTTTTTCTTCTAAATTCTCACTCGTCAACTCGTCCACACAATAGTTACCTAAAACACAATAACCTAACATTAATATTTTATATATATATATATATATATATATATATATATATATATATATATATATATATATATATATATATATACACACACACACACATACTAGATGTGTTCCCGCGCAAAACATCGATGATAAATAGCTTTTTTGACGTATAGTTTCTTTCGAGGAAATAATTATTAGATTTTGTTTTTTCTTTAATAGAAAATTTTTCATTTTTAAATAAAATATTTATACTTAGACATTAAATTATACTATTAATCTAAATTAATTAATATCCGTGTCTAATTTAAGAAACAAAAATTATTATTATTATTATTATTATTATTATTATTATTATTATTATTATTATTATTATTATTATTATTATATATATATATATATATATATATATATATATATATATATATGAATTTAATGACTTATCCATAATTGATTTCTACAAAAAGTTTTGGAACTTATACCTCTTAAAATTCAAGATATGACTAATATATTTATAAAACTATATATATATATATATATATATATATATATATATATATATATATATATATATATATATATATATATGTTTAGGTTCATTTGAGACCATGTTAATTTTATAAGACCATGAGACGCAATCTAAAAATACTTTTAAAATGCAAAATAAAAGAAAAAATCCAAAAAAAAAAATCATCATTTTATTTACCTAAAAAAAATAAATAAAAAAATAAAATATTCTAATGTGATTTTTTATAATGTTAGAATATTCTAGTATTCTACTAGATTGTGTTAGATATGTAAAATATTATAATATTATAATAAAGTATTTCATAGATATTCCAAAAAAACAGTAATTTTTTTTTTTCTAAAATATAAATGATGAAAATAATATTTAAAAAAATCGAAAATTTTCAATTATTTTGCATTTTAAAAATGTTTTTTGTTTGTCTACAAATTGAGTGGCTACGATTGCATCTCCCCGTCCCATAAAATGTGGTGGTCTCACGTGAACCTAACCGTGTGTGTGTGTATGTGTGTGTGTGTCTATATATATATATATATATATATATATATATATATATATATATATATGTTCAAATGAGAACCAAAAAAAATTAAGAACCCTAAGAACCATTTTTTACAATCATATTATCATATCTGATGTTTATAATTTCTCATTTCTCTTACATTAAGAATTAGCTCATACTCTCTCTCTCTCTCTTTCAAAGCAAAAAAAAAAAGAAAAAAAAAACGAACACCTCTGATACCTTATCTTCTCTGGCGATGATACATCCTTTCTCTGGCGACTTCACATCCATCGTCATCGACAACGCAACCACGCCACCGATCTTCTTTAGTGTACAAATATGTTTCGTTCAAGATCTGAACTGTCCAGATCTACCGGAAAACCTTAAACTTCCGACCACTACTTTGACAAAGCTCTTTTCCACCTTCAAATTTGCGACCACCTCCAATCGCCACCTTAATAACCTTACACCATCGCCGATGCTTGCCATCAACCACCAGATCTGTCATACCATCATTCAGATCTGAAAGATCAGGTTCAGATCTGTGATTTTTGCCACCACTGACATCCAGATCTGCGAGCTCAAGTCTAGATGTATGATTTTCACCACCACCAATGTTCTGATCTACGAGCTCCGGTCCAGGTCTATGATTTCCGCCACCATCAATGTTCAGATTTGCGAGCTTCAGCGAGATTAAAGGAGTTGTAGAGATACCTGGCTTTATGTTCTTCAAGTCGCATACCTGGTTTTGCGTTCTTAATCTCAGATATGCTAAAATTGTTTATTGTTTTTCCTATCAAGATCTGGATCTTATTTCACCACCAAACCAACACCGTCAAACATCTCTGGAGAACCAAAAAATACCACCTGATGTGAGAGATGATGTGACTCTTATAGATCATGTTTTATGGTGATTATGGATATGATGTATGTGGTGCACATAAAGTGTTTGATGAAATGCCTCAACCAAATCCAGTAAGTTATTAAACTATGAATATGTGTTTTTAATGTATTAATTTTTGAATATTAAAGTTATTGAGTTATGAATGTGTGTTTTTTGATACACTAAGTTGTGAATCAGTGTCTGAAATATTGAATTAATATTTGATTTAGTGTCTGAAATGGTGTATTAAATTGTGAATTCTATTTTTTTTATCCAGATCTGGTTTTTGTGGGAAGGATGTTGGCGGTGTTGGCACAAATTGTTGGTGGTGTTGATGTTGCTGGTGGTGGTAGAGTAAGGAAATTTCTATTTCTCACTCATTTTCGTCGTTAATTTCAGATAAGTTATCCTCTTTTATGATTCATGTATATTTTTTTATGTTGGCTTCTGAAATATGAGATATTTATGCACGTATTAAACTGTGAATGAGCTGTTTAGTACACTGAAATCTGATATTATACTTGTAAATGAGTTTTGAATGTATTGTATGAAACTATGAATTTTGTGTATTAATGTGTGAATTTTTTATTCACAGCTTAATATAACAAATTCATAATTTAATACACATAATGCCTCCAGATATGAACGTATACATGTAAGTTTTAAGTTGAGAATATAGTTGTGAATATATATTTTTATTTGTGTTAAACTATGAATTTATTGTATCAAGCTGTGATTTTTTTTATTAAAATTTGAATTTATTGTATTAACCTGTGAATTTTTTTTATGGATTTTGTTATTTATTCTATGAGAAGAAAGAAGCATTATAAATATATATGATATTCTTTAATTTTAAATAAATTACAAACAATTTAAACTATGAATATTATTAAATTAAACTTTGAATAACCGCTACCCTCTGGATCTAAGAGTATAAATGTATGTTTTATGTTAAGAACATGAAATTATTTTCATTCAACTATTAATTAGTATATGAAGGTATTAATTTTATGTATTAAATGATAATTGATTGTATTAAGTTGTGAACTGACTGCATTTGTTGTGATTTTTATTATAAATTTGTGTTAAAATATAAATGATTCATGTATGAATTTTTGTATTAGTTTTCTTGTAAATATATTTATTTTTTATGTGTATAAGTATGTAAAAATGCATTAGTTTTTACGATTGTTTTACATTAAATTTATAATGAGTGAATTAATAGGTTTGTTAAATTGTGAATATAGTATTTAAGATGTCAATGTATGACTTGATGTATAGATCTATTTTGGAAAGAAGATGGTCGCGACATTAGCATAAGTGGTTGTTGGCAGTGTACGGTAGTGGTGGTAGTGGAAGAGTTTTGGTTTGGTTTTTCTAAATCTGTGAATTTATGTAAAATAGATTGTAATAAGTTGTGAATTTTTTATGTATTAAACTGTAAATGGATTGTATAAAGTTGTATTTTATATAAATTTTATGTTAAAATATAAATGAATGTATGAATGAAATTATTAGACTATGTAAATTACGATTTTGCCCTTTACTTATGAAAAAGACAAAAATCGGGATTTTAACATATTTAGTTTTTTTTAAGAAGCGGCCATATATTAAATACACTAGCAAAAGCTAGAACAAAGAAGCAATTACAAAATATTTAAAGGTTGTTGCAACCAACAAACCCAATTACTTGGGCATTTCAAATTCCTATTACTATACCACAAAAAAGAAAAATGTCAAATAGAATCGAAAATCTCGTCATTTCTCAACTCCTTATCTGCAAACAATAAAGCATTCATGTATTTCCAAATATACCAGATTGTGGTACCAATAATAGCATCGACTAATAACTTTTTTTTATTTGCAACATTCCACTTGTCAATCCAAGAATACAAGCCTCGGATTAAAATATGCTCTGCTGGTTGAATACTCATCCATCTATATACCAAGTTCCATGTTCTCGCTACAACCTCACATCTCAAAAATAGATGACCAAGTTGCTCCAACCATATCGCACAAATCGGGCAAAGAATAGAAGTTACATCTAATCCACGATATGACAGGTTCAGTCTAGTAGGAATCTGGTCATGTAACACTCTCCAAATCAAGATGTTCACTTTTCTAGGCAGAAAAGAATTCCACCTAATATGAATATCTGACCTCGGCAAAGTGACATCATCAATCCATTGGCGAGTTTCACTAACTGTGTACTCACCTATATTACTAATGTCCTAACACTATTTGTCCTCATTATTTGAGAGTTGAAATCCTCCAATATAATTTAAAAGTGTCGAAAATTTCAACATCTCTTCGCCCCGAAGAATCAGACGTCTCCAACTCCAACGCCATTCTCCTTGCCATCTTTGTTGGGCAATAGAACAATCCCTATTAGTTTCCAATGCAAAATTCTAGGTTATTAAGTCTTTAAAGTCTGATCACCTATCCAACAATCTATCCAAAACTTTGAAGTATCTCCCTTTCTAATTAGTTTCTTCAAGACAGACCTGTGAATAATCCCACAATCGTCGAGTCTCTTGATAACCCCCAAAATACGAGCCCACGGTCCTGAACCACACTTGTCACCCACTTGACTTAGACCACCATGAGCTCCATACTTAGCCTTGATCACTTGAACCCATAAGCAATCTTGATTATGTAAAAACCACCAGCACCAATTGTATAATAAAGCATGGTTGAAAGCAGACATACTACTAATGCCCAACCCTCTTCGGTTTCTCGCAGAAAGAGTCAAATCCCACTTTATCCAATGAATTTTTCAGTTTTCATCATTACCACCCCAAAAAAACTTTGCATGGGCAGCTTCAATTTGATCCACAATTGTTACCGGCATCAAAAAAAGCAACATAATAAACTCCAAGAGCTCCTAAAACCGATTTAATTAACATATCTCTACCTCCAATAGAAAGGGTAGCACATTTCCAATTGGAAAGTTTTTTATGAACTCTATCAACAATCGGTTTCCAACCACTTATCCTTGTTATGTTTTGTCCCACGGGAAGACCCAAATATGTAAATGGTGTTTTATCAGGTTTACACCCAATAACTTATGCAAAATTGACCACCTTCTCATAAGATACTCCAACACCAAACAGACTAGACTTGTGTATATTAATTTTTAAACCGGAAACCAAGTAGAACCAATGTAATATGCGGAAAATATTTTGGACATTTTGTTTGTTCCATTGTCCTAAAATGATCACGTCATTCGCATAAAATAAGTATGAAAGCACCAAGTTATCAATACCAATCTTTACCCCCGAAAACAAATTAGCCGCAATAGCATCTTCTATGGCAACATGTAAAACCTCTCTCTCTCTCTCTCTCTCTCTCTCTCTATATATATATATATATATATATATATATATATATATATATATATATCTATATATATATATATATATATATATATATATATATATATATATATATACTAGGTGTCACACCCGTGTAATACACGGATTGATTTAAAAAAAGATTAAACATTAAAATGTAAACAAAAAATATTTTTAATCTATAATTTTCAAATAACAAAGGAAGAAACGTATTTATTGCAATTTAATATCATATATATGATATTTAATACTTTACATATATAAATACCACAAAATGACAAGTGTCAAAACTCATGAGAGATTGACATGTGGCAAAAAAAAACTTTCATTTATTAAGGAGGATATATATATATATATATATATATATATATATATATATATATATATATATATAGAGAGAGAGAGAGAGAGGAGGGTTCAATTGAGGAAAAAAAATGTTGAGAATGAGGGAATCATTCTCAGCCAATCATTTATTTTTGGCCCAAAAGCCTCAAACGTACCGGCGGAAATGGGAAAGGAATGCACATGTGTTTTCCAACAAAACATGTTTCCTTAAACTATGCTAAGCATTACCTTAATATATACAAAAACATAGTTTTTTCGTTTTTTTTTTTTAATTTTTAAGAAGCTATTTTATCGGAAAATGATTTTAAATATACCAAAATTCATGATTTTTTATTCTCTATTAATAGACATCCATATTGATATAGTTTTAAGATAATATATATATATATATATATATATATATATATATATATATATATATATATATATATTTATATTTCAGCTATCGTTATTCATAAGTGAATAAAAATGAATCAGGTTTTTACTATAAATAAAAGTACATTCATTATTCACTTATGAATAAAAACTATGATTAATTTTTTTTTTTTTTACAATTTAAGTATCATTCATATATGAATATAGCATATACTAAACATAGTATATTCATATTTAAATATTAGGCGATGCATTCACTTGTGAATATTACATAGTATATTTACTTGTAAATGTTAGATTGTATATTCACTTATGAATATTAGATGATATTTTCATATGTGAATATTATATAGTATTACATGGTATATCACATGAGATAGTATTACATGGTATATCACATGAGAATAGTACATAGTATATTCACTTGTGAATATTAGATCGTATATTCACTTGTGAATGTTAGATTGTATATTCACTTATGAATATTAGATGATATTTTCATATGTGAATATTATATAGTATTACATGGTATATCACATGAGAATGCTACATAGTATATTCACTTGTGAATATTAGATCGTATATTCACTTATGAATAATAGTTGGTATATTTATATGTGAATATTGCACAGTATATTCATATGTGAATATTGCACAATATATTTATATATGAATATATTACAAGGTGTTTTCAGAAATTTATATAATTTTTATATGTTATTCACATATGAATAACATACATACTTGCATATTTGTTTTGTGTTTTAATAATCACATATTGATTCAGGTGAGAAAACATATTCATATATGAATATAATATGGTAATTTAGTTTATGCATTTAATCAAACAGTTGGAGTGCATACAAGTTAACTTTTTTAAAAATACGATAAATATGATACTTTGACTATTTAAATCTTACAAAATAGTAGATTGGTAGAGAAATATATGAAAATTTTCAAACAAAAAATGATTTGATCTTTTTCTAACCTTAATTTTGATGTTTTATTTGATTATCGATGTTGAATGAATGATACGAATTGAATTTTTTGTTAATTATCGATGATGTTGATCTAATGATGCTGGAAGTATAATTAATCATAGATGTTGAAGATATGCTCGTATTCAAGCAGAATTGAAGGTTGGATTGAAAGAACAAAAAACGAATTTTTGTTGTCAACTGTTGAATGGTGTTGATAAACGTGTTATTGACGAAGATCAATGATTGATTAACACAGGATGACGTTGATCGATGATTTAATTGAAGAAATCTGGATGATTGTTGAAGGTTGGAGGAGAAATTTGGATGATAACGATTGATTAGAATGAATTTCAACTGTTATCTAATTCTCTACACTTACGTATTTGTGATTGAAGGCTATTATATCATATTTACAAGTTTGTCACCGTGTTTTTTTACACTTAGATTAAATGAGTGGTTGAGAATGATTCCCTCATTCTCAACCTTTTTTATTTTCTCAATTGAACCCACTTCTCTCTCTCTCTCTCTCTCTATATATATATATATATATATATATATATATATATATATATATATATATATATATATATATATTAGAGAGATGAATTGGTAGAATAGCTAACGGATAAGTAAAATTACTTGTAACAATCGTTTTGTATTGGATAAATTAACACGTAAATTAACTTTGTTCTGAACGAACTAAGAGAGAGGCAGATACGAGAGGTTCTTTGTCCATAGAATTAGTGTATTAGCTTTCTTGTCTTGTTACCATTTTAATATATTTTAAGTGTTTGAATATATATATATATATATATATATATATATATATATATATATATATATATAAAGATTCGGCGAAGGTTCATTTTAAAGTGAGAATTTGTGAGGTAATCTTAAAAAATTGAAATTAAAAAAGAAAATATAAATCATAAAATCTAGCATAGATTTATATCCGGAATGAACAAAATGGATCATTAAAATTGAATCATGAATCATAATGATACAAAATAAAAAATTAAAATTGAATCATAGATCAATTTTAATGATGCAAAAAAAATCCAATTTTTTTCCCGAACACAAATCTATGCTCTATTTTATGATTTGTATTTTTTTTTTTAGATTTTTTTAAAATTTTTTTGAAGATATTCTCATGAGTCCTCACAAGAACTATAACTAAAAATGTATCATTATTATGTAATAATTATTGTTATTTAAAGAAAAAGTAATGAAATAATTAGGATATGGTAAAAATTAAATGGGAATATGGATAGTTTAACTCCTCACTTATATTCATGAATTTTAAGTCATTAGTAATTTGAGAACTACAATAATATTATTTTGTAGCACACCGCAAGGCAAAGATACATACTAAGTCCTCTAGGGAAATTGTTGCTAGCCCACTAGACCTCAATACTTTAAGGCTGTTGTTTGTTTTTTCTAAATCAAAATTTCTTCAGTCTGCAGACCATATTTGTAGATTTTTATAGTAGAAGAGATGAACTAAACGTCTACAGTCTAAATGAAGAAGATTGTTTGTTATTTAACATCTACAAACTGTTAGAATAAATT
Organism: Lactuca serriola; assembly: GCF_051521515.1. Taxonomy (NCBI): domain Eukaryota; kingdom Viridiplantae; phylum Streptophyta; class Magnoliopsida; order Asterales; family Asteraceae; genus Lactuca; species Lactuca serriola. The sequence goes on from NC_136408.1 coordinate 116,256,728, forward strand.
AAAATCTAATTAAACTGATTTTAAAAATATATATATAAAATAGTTTTTCAATAATTTTATGACTTTATTATAGGTAATTAACAAATATAGATCAACTTTTATGTATTATTGTATAAAATTAACAATAAAATGGTACTTATTAACATATATAGATAATAAAAATCAACAAACTTTTGTCATAAAGTTATACCTAAACAATATAATTAAGGATAAAAAAAATTAACACATAAAATGGATGGAAGTAAATTTTGATTTCAAATAAATATTTCCAAAATTTTCATTTTAATTTTTCAATTAAATCAATTAAAAGTTGAACATAAGTATTTTTCTCAAGAAATGAATGATACTGCATTAAATAATATTTTATAATATATGACACAAAAATATAAGACAATATTATTTTTTTTTCATACCAATATAACAGCTCCAATGGTCATTGTTGTAATTAAATCTTTATTTATAAATGTGTCAAAAAATAATTATTGTATCGTCAAACTTTTTTTCTTTTATTGCAATTTTTATATTAAAAATTGTTTATCATATCTGAAGTTTGGAATAAATCTAAGTTATATATATATATATATATATATATATATATATATATATATATATATATATATATATATATGTATGTGTGTGTGTGTGTTTTTAGGTTAGAGGATATCTGAAGAGGTTTGAAGAGTCTGATCAACATCTGAGCCAAGAAGAGGATACACATACCTTTTTAGCTCTGCAGTCTTAAAAAAAACAAACAGTCTGTGAAACCTAATGTCTACGCGTGATCAGCAGGTAATTCTAATTTTCTTTGCATGAATATTCAACTCATCGTAATTCGAGAGACCATTGCTATGCATTTAGTAGCAGCCCATCAAACTCAAAGTTATAGTCTTATAGAGTAGCCAAATAAATGTTTTGTCAACTTATAAAACATGGTAAACGTTATAGGGAACCAACAACTTAGAGCTTATAAGGTGATCAAACTTTTCATTTTTCTATCATCATGCGACTAGCTGTTATAAACTTCCCCTATGGTATTATTTGATCCTTGCCTTGTTTCCAATTCATTCGTTTTTCCGTACAAAAGAAGAGACTTTAACTGTTATGTGTTTTAGGTTGTGCACTATTCAAGGATTGTCATACTTTCAAAGTCGACAACAATCTTTTGGGAAAAATGTGGTTCAAGCACAAATTATTAAGAAAATCTTAAGTATTATGTTAATGTCGAAGTAAAATACTTAGAAATTGGTCTGAGCATGTACCAACAAAAGCTTTGATTTGTTCAAGGCTCGAGATGATAAAAAATTGGCAAAAATATAGGAATAAAAAAGCATGGCATCAACTTTTCATGATCTGATTTTTTTTTCTTGAAGTTCCAACAGATTATATAATATACTTTTGTTGGTTGGTTAGCAACATTTCAATTTGCCACTTTTTCTGCTAATTTTGATGAACCAATATTAGTATATTTTTCATAAAATCTAGTATTCAATTTAGATTATAATTAAGGGATTAGTTGAAAAACTAGTTGATATTAAAAAGTCAAGTTAATAATTGGAAAGTTAGTCGTTAACCGTTAGAAATGACGTTTGTTAAAAGTTAGCTACTAAATATAAAATGACATAAAAGAAATGTTAAAGAAAAATATAATACTAGTAACTGAACTCGCGTTTTGCCACGGGTTTTTAGGGTTTACTGTTTTAGCAAACATGTAATAATTATATTAAAAGTTCAAAGGTATTTGAATTTAATATTATTTCACTTACGTATCAACATATATATCATCCTTTTTTCAATTCAATAAGTATTGTAACCTGCCTTCATTTTATTAAATGTATACCATTTTATTCGTATTAGAATTTTATATATCACTGATTCCAAAAACACTAAAAGTTAAAAAAATGAGCATGAATGATTTATCAATAGTTGAGAAGAGTTTATTTGTAACGTCCCAAAATTTCCGAGTAACAATTTCATTTTAAATAAGTCAAAACCATTTATTTATTATTCTAAAAGACGATTATAATAAAAGTATTCCGAAAATATCATAGTAAAATCTTAAACAGTCGGTGCAGAATTAATCTCCAAGGGATGCAGTGCGATGAAGCCGAACTCTTCTTTTTGAAACCAGAAAAACCTGAAAACATTTTAAACATAAACCGTAATCACAAATCTTAGTGAGTTCCTCAAAATACCATATATCATACATATAATGAGCCCCGCTCGGCATCGAGCCCCACTCGGAACAGATCTGTCATTAATATTAGATGGGCCCCACTACATCACATTCATTAGGCCCCACCTATACCCGCCCAGTATACATACAAACACATAAACACATGCAAGAATCACAAAGATAAATAGCATACAAGATAGTTATCAGGCGCCCCCCGGTATATTTATAAATGCATAAATACATGCAAGAATCGCAAAAGTAAATAACATACAATATACTCATCAGGCCACGCCTGGCATTGGGCCCCGCCCGGTATATATATTAGATACCATATATGTAGAGTCACGTAGACAACTAGCATCCCTAATCAAAATAAACCATGGGCAGACATTGGTGCCTTTAACCCGCCAAACATAGTAAGGAAACTCACCTGAACTGTTCAATAGAAGCACAACAAATACCTCATCAACAAAACATCTAACCCAAGCTTCCTAAAGCCAAAATGAAACAAATCCTAAGCCAAATACTCAATTTTACCCAAGTTTGACCAAAAGTCAAACTGGTCAAAAAGTCAACATTCAGCATAATCAAAGTCAACATCACGTGGTGACCATTCCTTGGTCACGTCGTGAGAAAGCAACGACAAAACAGCTGTAATTTTGGACACCGTCAGAAGGCCAAAATATTCATTAAGTGCTTAATCTCTTTAGACCAAGGCCCATAACCTAAGATCTAGTTCCTAAATAACTTCATAATGGATAAAGTTTCTATGACATCCCCATTTTCACCGCCAGAAAAAACCGATTTTGTTTATGCTTTGTTTGAAAATCAGAATAACATTTTACATAAAAGTGTTATGGCATTTGTTCCCAAAATAAAAATATGATAAAGATTTATCACAGCATTTCCGTAGAAATGTATTTTATTAAAATGACTCGGGATGTCATGTTCGATACAGATCGAAAGCATAAACAGTGCAATATAAGCCTTACTACAGTATTTCATATCTACATGTCTATATCCAAAACATCACATCTATGCTCGAGCGCCACTACTTGTAATACATGAAACTGATTGGGTCAGGCTTGGGAGCCTGGTGAGCACATAGGGTTTTCAACCCATAATAAACAAGTTTAATTAATTTCATCAATCAACAATAACCCGATTACATGTTCCTGTTATCCTCACATTATGTCCCTAAACACCTATCATAAGGGACCTATCCTAAGGATCATCATCAGGATGTACACTACTGCTAAGGGGGTTCCTCAGTAATAAATGTCCTAAAGGTAACCATGTGGGGGATGGAGTACACCGGTGAAGACATCGTTCACAAACACCTACAGGTTGCGAGCCTACTAGTGTTTCACTAAACTGTCTAGAAGAGTCCGTAGTCGTCATCGATACTCCGCTAGATGACTGAATCAACCAACAACAACATCGAGGCCTCACATCATACTTTCATTGGATAAGGTCCTAATAACATTAATATATTAAAACGTAAGCTATACTAAGGTTATGGTAGACATAGCTCACTTACAACGGGTTTTCTCAAAAACCGTGCTTCGCTGGAGCAGTGTTCTCGAGTCGAAAGGCTCTTCTTCTCGGAGCCGTCAGGCGCTCCGGGGCTTCCACCTCGTGCTAGGGGGTTCCCTAGGCTTTTTGGGGGGTTTTAGGGCTTAGAGAGAGAGAGAGAGAGAGAGAGAGAGAGTATAAAGAGAAGAATGAAAGGCTAAGGTGTGAAGAATGAAGGAGAGGGGTGTCTCTATTTATAGGAGGCTGAAGAGACTCTCACGTCGTGAGCCATTGATGCTCTCGTCGTGATCCAGCTATATACAGCCAGGCACAGCTTGGTGCTGACACGTGGCATCTTACATAGGCTGGAAATCAACCGATTTTCATAAATTCATAACTTTGGCATACGAGATCCATTTTTGACGTTTTTTATATCTACGTGTAGGTAAAAATAATATCTACAACTCTCTTCTTGACTCTGTCGGCTAATTCTCGACCGATCTTAAATTTAACAGTAGGAGGAGATTAGACTGTTAAATGACCGCGAAGAATTTGTAACTCCTTCATACGGACTCCATTTTCGTTTGTATTTTTACCATTGAGTTCCTATTAACGAGATCTTGAACTCTCATTTAGGTCGCGTAGGCCAAAAACCGCTCGATCTAAAATTCGAGTTCCGGGTCGTACACTGCTAAGCTGAAACTTCGAAAAATCTTAACTTCGTCATAAGAAGTCAGATTTGGGCGTTCTTTTTATGGACGCTCTCGGTTTAATGTGTACTAAAAATTTGTTTTAGATTACTAAGGCCAAAAAGTCCTCTATCGTAAATTCACTATTTTATGTTTCTCGGTGCCGTGCAGGTTTCGTCGCGAAACTTCGACGGGTCATAACTTCTTCGTTATAACTCGGATTTCGGCGTTCTTTATATCTCCGAAAACCTTGTTTCGAACACTACAACTTTATGTAAAGATATCGGGTTTATCTCATACTTTAATTTTGACACTTATTTTTATTCTTTGTTTTTTATACATCTATAAATAAGTAATAAGCACATAAATGCACATAATTCACATAATACTCAAATAATTCATCTTTATTATTTAAAAAAGAGTTACAATAGTTGACCTAGACTATTACATCGTCTAATAATGCTTAGCCCCGAAACCCGGGCGTTACAATTCTCTCCCCTTTAGGATGATTCCGTCCCAGAATCATGCATCAGCAAACAGATGCGGATAGTGACTCATCATGTCGCTCTCCGTTTCCCAAGTTAGATTCGGCCCATTCGAATGTTTCCATCGAACTAGCACTAAGTCGACCATCTTGCGTCGTAACTTCTTAGTCTTATGGTCAATAATTGCCTCAGGGTCTTCGACTAGCATCTTGTTCTCATCCATCCTTAACTCTGAGATTGGAATTATGTCGGGAAATTCTCCCATGAATTTTCTCAAATAACACACATGGAAGGTGTTATGAATACCATCTAGTTCTTCGGGTAATTTGAGCTTGTAAGCTTGGTTCCCAATCTTCTGAAGAACTTTAAATGGTCCAATAAACCTTGGACTCAACTTTCCTCGTTTCCCGAATCTTATAAGTCACTTCCACGGTGAGACTTTAATCAAAATCGAATCCCCAACTTCGAAGGTCATCGGTCGTCTTTTCTTGTCAGCATAACTCTTCTGACGATCCTGTGCTGCAAACATCCTTTCCCTGATCACCTTTAACTTCTCAGCAGTCTCATGGACTATCTCGAGGCCCATAAACTGCTTTTCCCCAGCCTCAAGACAACAAGACGGCGTACGACACTTCTATCCATACAAAGATTGATAGGGTGTCATCTTGATGCTCAAGTGGAAACTATTGTTGTAGGAAAATTCTACCAAAGGTAAGTGCTCATCCCAGTTACCTTGGAAATCCAGGGTACATGCTCTCAGCATATCTTTAATTGTTTATATCATTCTTTCGCTTTGACCATCAGTCTGCGGATGGTAAGTCGTACTCAAACACAACTTCGTACCCAGTTCTTCTTGTAGACTTCTCCAAAATCTCGACGTGAAACGACTATCACGATTTGATACAATCGTTAGAGGAACACCGTGAAGTCTTACAACTTCCTTCACGTACACATTTGCAAGCTTATCCATAGACCACCTTTCATTGGCTACTATGAAGTATGCACTCTTAGTGAATCGATCCAGGACTACCCAAATCATGTCGTGACCGCTCTTCGTTCTGGGTAGTTTAGTCACAAAATCCATGGTGATGTCTTCCCATTTACCCATGGGTAGAGGTAAAGGTTCTAAACTCCAATATGGTTTCTGATTTTGTGCCTTAACTCTCGCACAGATCACACACTCGGCCACATACTTCACAACATTAAGCTTCATCGTCGGCCACTAGTAGTAGGGTTTTAGGTCCCTATACATTTTAGTGCTATCGGGATGAATCGATTATATGGTCTTGTGAGCTTCTTCCATCAAAAGATATCTTATTCCTACCGTCTTAGGTACCCAAATCTGATCCTAGAATGCCTTTAACCCTTGGTTGTTTGTACTGAACACCAACGTTTTGCCCAAACATTCTTCTTTTCGGTTATTCTTCTCTGAAGCTTCCTCTTGAGCTTTCCTGATGCTTTCCACAATCGTCGAGACAACTTCAATTCTCAACGCTCTCGGCCTTTTCTTTTCAAGGTTTACTTTCCGACTAAGAGCATCAGCGACAACGTTTTCTTTACCGGGGTGGTAAAGTATCTCACAGTCGTAGTCCTTGAGCAATTCTAACCAGCGTCATTGTCTCATGTTCAATTCCTTCTGATTAAAGAGATACTGGAGACTCTTATGATTAGTGAAACATTTTCACTTCGTGCCATAGAGGTAATGCGTCTATATCTTTAGGGCAAATACTACCGCTGCCAACTCCAGATCATGAATGGGGTAGTTCTTTTCGTGTTCTTTCATTTGTCGAGATGCGTATGCTATCACCTTTTCTCTTTGAGTTAGAACACATCCTAACCCGACTCCAGATGTATCACTATAGACCGCAAAGTCTTCAATTCCATCAGGTAGAGAAAGAATCGGTGCTTCACATAACTTCTTCTTTAGCTTCTCGAATGCTTCTTCGTGCTTCTCACTCCATGAATATGTAGCTCCTTTATGGGTCAAAGCTGTTAATGGAGCAGTTATCGAAGAAAAGCCTTGGATAAACCTTCGATAGTATCCAGTTAATCCTAGAAAGCTTCGAATCTCTGTGGGACTTTTCGGTCGTTCCCACTTCATCACAACTTCAATCTTTGTTGGGTCAACCATTATTCCCTCCTGGTTAACCACATGACCCAAGAATTGGACTTCTTGGATCAAAAAATCACATTTGGAGAACTTTGCATATAGCTTCTCCTTCTTCAGTACTTCTAAGACTTCTCATAGATGCTTGCCATGCTCCTCTTGGCATTTTGAGTAGATCAAAATATCGTATATGAACACTATCACAGATTTATTGAGGAATGGTTTACAAACCCTGTTCATCAAATCCATGAATGTTGCAGGAGCATTGGTCAGTCCAAACGACATAACCAAGAACTCATAGTGTCCATATCTTGTTCTGAATGCAGTCTTCTCGATATCCTGCTCTCTCACCTCCAGCTGATGATATCCTGACCTAAGATCGATCTTTGAGAAATAGCTCAAACCTTGCAGCTGATCGAATAGGTTAACAATCCTTGGAAATGGGTACTTGTTCTTCACCATTTCCTTGTTCAGCTCTTTGTAGTCTATACACATCCTCATGCTCCCATCTTTCTTTTTCACGAACAGCACCGGAGCTCCTCAGGGTGATGAACTAGGTCTAATGAAACCGTTGTCCAACAATTCTTGAAGTTGCGTTATGAGCTCCTTCATCTCCATCGGTGCTAATCAGTATGGTGCTATTTCTATTGGTGTCGTTCCTAGTAACAAGTCTATCCGAAACTCCACTTGTCTATCAGACGGTAATCTGGGAAGATCTTCGGGAAAGACATCCAGATAATCACACACTACTGGTATATTCTGCACCTCCTTCTTTTCCTGCTTCGCATCGATCACGAATGCTAAATATGATGCGCATCCTTTGGACAAACATTTTCTGGCTTTCATTAAGGAGATGATTCCAGAATTCACTCTATGTTTGTCCCCGTACACCATAAATGACTCTTTTCTGGGTGGCTTTACCCTTACTATCTTCTTTCGGCATTGTATCTCAACATCGTTGGTGCTAAGCCAATCCATTCCCAAAACAATGTTAGAACCGTTCAACTCTATGGGTAATAGCTCCTCGTGGAATTCGTTTCCGTTTAAGTCAATGAAGATGTTCCTAATATGATCACTAACAGGTATGAACTTGCCACTGACAACTTCCACAATTAGGGCATTATCAAGTTTTTCTACATGCAATGCTAATTTACCACCAAATTTATGTGATACAAAGGAGTAGTTCGCTCCCGAATCAAATAGTATATTGGCAGGCAATCCATTTACAAGAAAGGTAACTGAAGCGACGTTTGCTGCCTCCTTTGTAGCCTCGAGCGTCATCTGGAAGGCTCTTGCCTTCGGCTTCGGTGGAATGTTGGGTCTTCCTGCCTCCTTCTTCTTCATGCACTCCCTCAAAATGTGCCCTTCTTCATTACACTCATAACAGGCCTTCTGGGTGAGGGTGCATTTATTGGCATAGTGCCCAGGCTTTCCACATTTGAAACAAGTGACTCCTCCGTCACACTTCCCAAAGTGCTTCTTCTTGCACTTGTCACACCACTTCGCTTCGGCTCCTCCTCCCTTCGAACCAGACTTTGAAAATTTACTTTTCTTGTTGGACATTGAAGATCCGTCAAATTTCCTTTTCTCGCCAACCTCGGCCCTCTCCAGACCCCTTTCCTTCTGCTGCTCGAACAACTGATTTCAGAGTGGTTGCCATCTTGAATGTTGGGCCAAAGTCGGCTGGCAGTCCGTTAGCGAACTTATCGATTTTGGAGAGTTCGGTTGGCACTAGGTATGGAAACAACTTCATCTTTTCCGTGAATGCAGAAGCATAGTCGTCGATGCTCATTCTCCCCTTCTTCAAGTTTTAGAACTCATTGTTCAGATCAATCAGATCTATTTCTAAATAGTATTGCGCCTTCAGTTGTTCCAAGAACTCATCACATGGCATCTTCAGAGCTTCTCCTCGCGGCATTGTATGCGCCAATAGCTTCCACCAGCTCAAGACTTTTGCCTCACAGCAAAGACAGTCTTCTGTTTCTCTCTACAGTCGCAGCTCTCAAAAACCATCTCCATCTCAGAGATGCAATCCATAATATCAACAGGCTTTGGGGTTCATGAGAGACTCGGTGTTTTCGCACCCAAGAAATTGTTGTACATTCGCCCATCCTTGTTGTTTCTCCTCTCTTGGCCATTCCTTCGTTCACCTTGAGTCCCCACTTGACTCACTTGGCGGTTGTAGTTCCCTTCCTCCGACTGCTCGGGAATCGGCTTGGTTTTCTCAATGGGCATGGTAGGTTCATCCCTATTTTCATGCAACATCTGTCTCATTTCTTCCCTTTGTTTAGCTAACATAGCCTGAATCATGGCTTGTACTCCAGCCATGGCGACCGGCTCAGGTGCAGCTCCCATTACAACATGTATTTGCTGAATCAAAGGGGGTTGGTTTCCGTTTCCATTAACATTCCTGGCTCCACTGTGGGTTCTCGCCATTTTGATCTATACACCGAATAAGGTGAGTTTAGATCTTTATTTAGGATAGACATTTACACCATCCTTATCACTCCGAAACATTTACATGTTAGTTCTAATATCGTAGTCGTACGTTTAGAATCCTAAACATATAAGGTTTCCAGATCCGGTCGACAACAGACCATAGATCCGAACAATTAATCGCATATCAAGGACAAATCATTTAGCACATAAAGCATATTAGGCACACTTTCCTAAATATACTAGTGCTCACATTTCATAAAATCGCTTAGCATTCTAAGTTCATGTAGCACCTGGTTCCTGGTATGTATTTTAATCTAAGTATTTTGGCATTTTTAGCTGGAACTCGGCGAGTTGTAGGCCCAACTCGCCGAGTAGAGTCGAGATATCGAGCACGTTTAAGTTGGCGACTCGACGAGTCCATATCCTGGACTCGGCGACTCCGCCAGTCTGGAAGAAACCCTAATTTCAAGGGTTTGCACCCTATTTAAATCATGTTATGCGCCCCCAAGCTAGTCTCCTTCACCCTCAAAGCATCCTATACCAAACCCTAACCCTCTCCTTGTTATTTGAGTGTTTGTATGCTTGTTCTTTGAAGTTTGAAAAAGAGAAGGAAGGAAAGACCAAAGGAGAAGGTGAAGAGCAAGGATCTAGGACCTAATCCAGAGTTCATTGAGGTACAATTCGGATCTATTCTATTTCTATGATGATTTTCTATTAAAAACCCCATTTAAGCCATCTTTATCCACCTCCAAGCTTGATAGTAGTATAGAGATCATAATGGGTTGAATAGCCACTGGATCTATCCATAAATGAGCTCTAGAAGCTCAGATCTAATGCCTTTATGGACCCATATTGCATGAAAACCCTAGATCTACTCTTTTAGTGCATTTTGAGCCCTAAAACCTTCATTGGTGTTTATTTACACGTAAAGTTGGAAACTTTATGTGTTAATCAAGCCCTAAGAACCAAGATCTATGAATGGAATGAACTGGATTCAAGCAGAATCAAGTATATAGTGATTACATGTATGCGACTCGGCAATTCGTTCTTCGAACTCAGGGAGTCGTGTCGCGAGTCCCTGATTTTTCCCCTTTTCGAGTATGCTGAGTAGGAACAGTGAGCCATAAGTGGACATAGTGAGTTGGAATCCAGACTCATTAATGGAGGGACTCGGCGAGTCAATACCCTGACTCGAAGAGTCCAAGCCAATCTTCTTGCCTCAAGAACAGACTCGACGAGTTGTTCATACAACTCGGTGAGTCACAGACCAGAGTGTTCATTGAATGAAGATGAACTCGACGAGTTGTTCATACAACTCGGCGAGTTACAGATCAGAGTGTTCATCGAATGAAGATGAACTCGACGAGTTGTTCATATAACTCGGCGAGTCGGATGAAGGACCATTGAATATCAGTTTAGAAAGAGAACTCGTCAAGTCAATACCTAACTCGACGAGTAGGGACGGGAGTGAGGACAATCGATTGGATAGGGACTCGACGAGTTGGCGAGTCAACTCGGCGAGTCGGGTCAATTGGAAGTTGACTATTGACCTTCACTTTTGACTTGGTCAGGAGTAAAATGGTCATTTTACCCTAAGGACAGTTAGCAGTGTTTGACTGAGTGTTTTGTGGGAATTATAGCCGAAGGACTTCCGAAACAGCAGCAGCAGCAGACAGACAGTTCTCGTACGGATCAGCAGCTACTTCGAGGTGAGTTACCTTCCAGTAGCGGTGGGTCTAAGGCCACAATGCCGGCCCACCAGTAGGAGACGTATGATAGATGATTGTCTTCGTGATATCATCTAGGTTTGCTACTACCTGATATGTTATATGCTAGCATGATATGTTGTATGTGATAGTAGTAGAGTTCGGTTGTTAGGACCGAAGGGTAGTCAGACACCCCAGATACGTCTGACAGTATGTGATGATATGTTTGCATGCTGGCTTGTTATGTTATATGCGATAGAGGTAGTAGGAGGGGACCAATCCTCGAGTTCGGTTGTTAGGACTGAAGGGTAGTTCAGGCACCCCAGATAGGTCTGATAATTTGTTATGATATGATATGTGATAGTATTAGTAGTAGGGGTGAAATAGTCCCCGAGGTTCGGTCATTAGGACCGAAGGGTAGTCACCACCCCATAATGGCTTGACAGGGGTAGTTAGCACCCCAGAACGACTTGACACGGGTAGGACGGCACCCCAGAATGGCCGCATAGGTATGTCGGCACCCTAGAATGGTCGTACCGGGCAGGTCGGGCACCCCAGAATTGCCTGGCAGTATGTATGTTATGTGATTGTATGGTATGTGGTACGATGGGGGAACTCACTAAGCTTCGTGCTTACGGTTTTAAGTTTTGGTTTCAGTTACCTCTTCGTCGAAGGGGAAGGAGCTGGCGAGGTAGCGGCACATCATACACACACAGTGTTTTCCGCATTTATGAGATTGTTCTGGGATTTATACTTTGACGTTTGGATTGATTTCATGTTTTGGTTTTCAGACACTACATATGTTTATGAAATGAATTGATAGGACAATGTTTATTTACAAATGTTTTTACAAAGTACTGATTTAAAAATGAAATTTTTGGACGTGAAAAATGGGTCGTTACAGTTCAAGTCTAGAAATCCTACAAATTCCTAGTTCGCTTAAACTAATGCTCTGATACCAACTGTGACATCCCCATTTTCACGGCCAGAAAAGACCAGTTTTGTTTATTCTTTGCTTGAAAATTAGAGTAACATTTTACATAATAGTGTTGCGGAATTTGTTCCCAAAATAAAAATATGATAAAGATTTATCAAAGCATTTCCGTAGAAATGTATTTCATTAAAAAACTCGGGATGTCATGTTCGATACAGATCAAAAGCATAAACAATACAATATAAGCCTTAGTACATTATTTCATATCTACAGGCCTATATCTGTAATCCCTCATCCAAAACATCACATCTATGCTCGAGCGCCTCTACCTGTAATACATGAAACTGAGTGGGTTAGGCTTGGGAGCCTGGTGAGGACATAGGGTTTTCAACCCACAATAAACAAGTTTAATTAATTTCATCAATCAACCATAAGCCGATTACCCATTCCTGTTATCCTCACATTACGTCCCTAAATACCTATCATAAGGGACCTATGCTAAGGATCATCATCAGGATGGATACTACTGCTTAGGGGGTTCCTCAGCAATAAATGTCCTAAAGGTAACCATGTGGGGGATGGAGTACACCGGTGAACACATCGTTCACAAACACCTACAGGTTGCGAGCCTACTAGCGTTCCACTGGACTGTCTAGAAGAGTCTGTGGTCGTCATCGATACTCCGCTAGATGACTGAATCAACAATAACAACATCGAGGCCTCACATCATTTTATCACACATCGTCTTATTACATCTACCCACGTTTTACCCCAAAAATTTTATAGATATAAAATACATATACAGTTTAATTCATTTAAAACATGTATAAAATCATTCATCCAACATAAACAACAAGTAATCAAATAATATGTACACATTGCATGTAGTTTATATAAAATACTTCATATCTATGTGTAAGATGAAAGTAACTATGCACTCACCTGAAAAGGTGGTGACTCTGCACCCGGACAGTGCTTCGTTACTTAAAACCGTTTTCCCTCAACAAAACCTTGTATCAGTACCACTAGGGTTTAGTTTAACATTCATCGAGACTAATTAATAGCTAACTATTATTACTATTATATAAGCGTGAAACAATACTCTTCACCCACTATGTACAGACAGGGGCCAGACATGAAACACCGGAGGGCAGGATCATTTTGGCATATAAGTACTTTTGAATCCAGCAACCCAAGTGGCCCTCATATAACTCATAATAATAGCCAAAATATTTATTATAAGGTCCTAATAACATTACTATATTAAAATGTAAGCTATACTAAGGTTATGGTAGGCATAGCTCACTTACAGCGGGTTTTCTCGAAAACCAGGCTTCGCTGAAGCAGTGTTCCGGAGCCGAAAGGCTCTTCTTCTCGGAGCCGTCAGGCGCTCCGGGGCTTCCACCTCGTGCTAGGGGTTCCCTAGGCTTTGGGGTGGGGGGGGGGGGGTTTAGGGCTTAGAGAGAGAGTATAAAGAGAAGAATGAAAGGTTAAGGTGTAAAGAATGAAGGAGAGGGGCGTCTCTATTTATAGGAGGCTGAAGAGGCTCTCACGTCGTGAGCCAGCTGTGTACAGCCAGGCACAACCTGGTGCTGACATGTGGCATCGCATATAGAGTGGAAATCAGCCGATTTTCAAAAATTCATAACTTTAGCATACGAGCTCCATTTTCGATGTTCTTTATATCCACGTGTAGGTAAAAATAATATATACAACTCTCTTCTTGATTCCGTCGGCAAATTCTCGACCGATCTTAAATTTAACAGTAGGAAGAGATTGGACTGTTAAATAACCGCGAAGAATTCGTAACTCCTTCATACCGACTCCGTTTTTGTCTGTCCTTTTACCATTGAGTTCCTATTAATGAGATCTTCAACTCTTAATTAGGTCGCGTAGGCCAAAAATCGCTCGATCTAAAATTCGAGTTCCGGGTCGTACACTGCTAAGCCGAAACTTCAAAAAATTATAACTTCCTCATAAGAAGTCAAATTTGGGCGTTCTTTTTATGGACGCTCTCGGTTTAATGTATACTACAACTTTGGTTTAGATTACTAAGGCCAAAATGTAACAGCCAGAGTTTGGGTATGTAATTTTATTTTTGGAATTATTATTTTGAGGGAACTCGACGAGTTGGTGCCTCAACTCGTCGAGTAGAGTCTTATCTGTTGGCGGGGTTTTGCGACCGGACTCGACGAGTCGGGTATCTGACTCGTCGAGTCGGTGCTGATTAGGAAAAACCTAATCCCCGGGTTTGGGAGCCTATTTAAAAACCTTTATGGCCTTCATTTGCGGCAACCTTGTTCCAGAGAAACCCTAGAGAGTAGAGATAATGAGCTTGAGGGCAAGAGGGGGGGGGGGGGGGGGGGGCTATTTCTTCATCTTTTGTGTGGTTTTGCTTGAAGGAAGGAAGGAGCACAAATCTAGAGTGTGAAGGGGACTGGATCTGAGCTAATCATCTAGTGATATCATCTTTGGAGGTATAATCCTTTCCATTTCGTGTTATATTGTTGGATTTCTTGATTTTAGGGTTTTTACCCTCATTTTTATGGAAGATCTAGTGAGTATGAGGTCCCCTTTGGAATTATGACATCAAATCTAGACCATGATAGGTCCCTAGAGTTATTATCTTCCAGCCTTTTGCAAGCAAATAAGGAATTGGAGACTAGGTTGCCATTTCTAGTGTTATTTCTCCATTTGAGGCTTGATATGGGTTGCATGCACGTAAAGGTTTCACCTTTACGTGACTTTTGAGTGTTTAAGGGTTAGATCTATGATTTGGTTAAGCAGATCTGACCTCAGGAGGTTGTTTGAGCAAGTCCATGGAGGAAACTCGCCGAGTGCATATGTAGACTCGACGAGTCAGACCGGGTTTTCCCGGGGTCTGACTCCAGTGGTGACTCAGCGAGTTGAGAGGTAACTCAATGAGTCGAGTGAGGCTTAGAAAGGGAAGAGTCTGTGGGAACAATAGGACTTGCCGAGTCGTCGTATGCACTCGGCGAGTCTGGTCGAAATGGACAGTTGACTTTTGGTTGACTTTTAGGGTCTGTCAACAAATGGGCCTTCGGGTCTGAAAAGGGGTAGAATGGTCTTTTACCCTTCTAAGGATTTGCATCAGAGAATATCCAATTTGTGAAGAGACATTTATATAGTGTAATTTATTATTGTGTCTAGGAGGAGGCTAGGGCAGTATTCTGATATCGAGATTTTACCGAGTTACCCGAGGTGAGTCTCCTCACTATACTTTACCTAGAGTGGTAATTAGAGTTATGTGACAGAGTATTTTGTATGCTTTTGTGTAATGCGATTTCTATGTGCTTTATACCATGTATGTAACAGAGCTTTCAGAGTTAGGACCGGAAGGTCCACAGAGTTAGGGCCAGAGGGCCCACATGGGACTGGAGGGTCCCATTGAGACACATTCACCAAACGGTCAAACAGAGTTATAGCCTCGAGTGGCTAGTGTGTATTGTGTGTGGTATTTTGGGGAACTCATTAAGCATTTATGTTTACAATGTTGTGTTATGTGTTTCAGGTACCAGTGAGGATCACGGGAAGGCTCCAGCTTGATCAGTACACACACGAGGAGTCTTTTTATATTATGATCTTGGGATGTGATGTTATGATTTGACTATGTGATACAGTGATGTTTTATAACAATGATGAATGAAAAGGTGTTTTTAAAATGTGAAAATTTATTTGAAAATTTGGGTGTTACACAAAAAGTCCTCTATCGTAAATTCACTATTTTACGTTTCCCGATGTCGTGTCGGTTCCATCGCGAAACTTCGACGGGTCATAACTTATTCGTTATAACTCGGATTCCGGCGTTCTTTATATCTTCGGAAACCTTGTTTCGACCACTACAAACTTATGTAAAGATATCGGGTTTATCTCATACTTTAATTTTGACACTTATTTTTATTCTTTATTTTTTATACATCTATAAATAAGTAATAAGCACATAAATGCACATAATTCACATAATACTCAAATAATTCATCTTTATTATTTCAAAAAGAGTTACAATAGTTCACCTAGACTACTACATCGTCTATTAATGCTTAGCCCCGAAACCCGGGCATTACAGTTTCCAACTTTATTCATTAGGAGGGTCCAAATAACCAAGATCTAGTCTTTAAGTCTTAAAGGAACCAAGAATGCATCGTTCGTGGCTAAATTCATTGACTCCAAGTCTCCAACCTTCAGATCTGAATCAATATGATGTTTAGATGGATAAAGTTTCCAACTTTATCAATAATAAAGTCTGAAGCTTTTAAGATCTAAACTTTAATATACCAAAATAGCCTAAATGACCAAAATAACTTGCATGGCTAAAAGGGAAGGCAAAATATCAAAACTTTCCTAATCCATGAGGCCAAGAAATCATTCTAAACTGATTAAAAAAGTGCTGGAGTCCAAATTTGAAACATACAATGTTCATGGGACCTTAGAGAGTAATAAACTTTATTACCAACTCTCACTAAAAACTCATTAAAAGGACCAAAACACAAAATACACTTAGATCCAAAGATAAAATTAAATAAAGCTTGGAACTTAATAACTTACAAAGGTCTAGAAGGTAGATGAAAGTTGAGATCTTCAATTGCCAAGATTCAAGGATCAATCTTGCATGAAAGCATTGCTCTAAAACCAATAAAACTCCAAAAAAAAGGATGAGAGAGGAGAGGGGAGGCTCAAATCTTGAAAATGGAGGCTATGGTTTCTCCCAAGAGATTCTAGATATGATGGAGGCTAAGAAAATACCCTAAAACCTGAATCCTTACCTTTAAATACCTTGAAAACCCTAAAGCTTTCATGGACTTTTGGACTGCATAGTTCTCATGTCGTGAGAATACATTCTTACCTTGTGAGCACTTCACACGTCGTGAGAATTACTTCTCACCTCATGAGAATGGGTTTTCGCCCAATTTTACTCCAACTTCAAACAATCATAACTTCTTCGTTTCACCATCGTTTTCAGCGATCTTTATATCCACAAAAAGGTACTGAAGATCCCCAGACTTCTATCTAGTTAATTTTAGCTTCACACATGTCGAAAAAGAAACCATAATTCATGAAATAAGTCTAAAATATCAGTTTTCCCATTTTACCCTTTGACTCTAAAACACAAACCAAGGCTTAATCACTTGTCCAACATTGTAATCATCCAATAAGGTCTAAACCACATTCCCTTGAACCCCAAGACCTTTACTTAATCCACTAATTGTCCACAATCCTGAAAGTAAGAAACTTCTTGAAACAAGATGTTACAACTCTCCCCCAGTTAAACTGGAATTCGTCCGCAAAATCCGTCTTGGTTAGAATCTCTGAAGTTATTGTCAACATATTACACAAGCTCTCTTAACCCCTTCGATGTCAAGTAACCTATATAGAGAAGTCGAGAGATCACTCGGAAACACACAACTGCCAACAAACAACCTAATAACTTGAAATACTCAACCGTAAGCATAATTGTAAGACCTAACTTCTAGAGAGAACCACTCATCCTGAGAACTATCAACATTACAACCATAATAAACTCCATCAATATACTTCCCAAACACGGGAACCCAACAACCTAAACTTCAGAAACCATACCCTAAGACTGAAGATCATCCATATATCGTACCTACCCCTAGTCCCTGACTAGGAACACCACCAAATCATGCACTAAGAATGCTCAAAGACACAGATCGTGAATTTCCATAATCCCACATCCGAAAAATTGTGCCCAAAACCTTAAATACACACTTGAGTTCCTGACAAGTAATCATCAGTCCACTGTTCCCACGAGCATAATGATGGTCCATCCAAGAATTTCACGTTTCATCCAAATCCCTTATCAGCTCATATGTACCTTCACCTGACAAATCACTTGATACAATTACAACGAACTTCATAACTTGAGATACCAGAATCGATACCCAACAGTGGCAACCAACTCCTAATAGACGACCTACAAGCAATCAGGTTCATAATGAAAACATTCAACAACAGACTTCTAATGCACAGTTAATACTCCTAACAAACATTTACTGTCCACATGTTCCAAGCCAACTGGTCACTAAGTCTCCCGACTCCCAACAAAGCTCCAACACCCAAATATGCCAATAAGACTAATGATCTAAGACCTCAGAGTCTCAATCAAATGACTACCGGTTCCCACTCATATGAATCATACATACACTGGTTCATGATACATCGTGACACCTCTTAACCACTAAAAATATAAGCTCCCAGGACTATGTTGATCCTATCGTAATTCCTTTACTAGCTTGAAGACTCACGACCAGCACCACAGGGGCTTAAAGATACTCAACCATCAAGACGATGACTTGAAGGAACCTATTAAACATCCCTCTCAGAACTAACCAAACACAACGCAAGCCATACTCTTCTATCGTGCACAATAAATTTCATAGTATAGGCTGCTGCTAACGCAAAATCATATGAAAATATGGTTGCACCAAACCAGAGAATGAGACAAGAGGTCGTATTCTTATTCCAATTCAGAAGCTATAAACTACAATAGAACGATGCTAATAAGTTCAGACCAAATGTTCTCATGTTATCTTACTCAGTCCACCAATACACCCCTTATGATCATACTCGATGAATTACCACGATATCCACCTTCAAGGGAACCTATAACCAATCCTTAGATCTACTGCATTCCTTCTTCCTCACAACCTTACTCAAAGGGTAAAGTACCAATCGATTTAAAAAATTGGAGAACCTCAACCGTTAAGAGGAACATCCTCGTGAATGACTAAAACAAGATCTGATACCTTGATTGAAACTAAATAGGTTCCAAAAATATGTAACTAGCTCGATAAAACTTCCAAAGTTATCCAAAAATGTTGCTAAACCCTTGTCAGATCAATCTAAATACCAACCTTGTTGACACGACATTCCAAAAAAATTGGATTCTACGTAGATCACAAGCCACACCTGAAAAGCTAAACAACACCGCTCCAACGTCCAAACTCCTAATAACCAAGGACAACTGTCAAACCTGATTCTACTAAGAATAATATTTCCAAAACCAACATTTGAGGGTACCCATACCCAGAAACCAAAAGGTACGATGTACAGATTTTGATGATAGGTTGACGCATCCATTGACTTCTAATGATACAACTTGAAACTTTCGAAGAACTTCAGCTATTGATGATGAACAAAATGACTAACGTTTAAGAATGCATTGACAACGAATCCAATGCTCCAATACACTACTGAACAAGATCCATGTGAAACTAAACATACCCAACTCTGAAGTTGATTTTCCGTTCAACAACTACCTAGTCTAGACTATAGATAACAATCTATACAACAAGCTGACAAATCCCACAACAAATGATTCTCAACCTGAGCGACCTAAACGCCTCTTGCTCTATTCATCGGCAGTATTAGAAGGAGCCATAAAGAGTTCCTTGTCTAATATCTTCTTGTAGTGAAGAAAAATCAAATATTCTTGAGTACATATATCTGATGGCAACTTGCCATGCATCCCATTTTCACCAAATCTTGAACCAAATCTCGCCTGCCCGACCTACATATACCTGTGACCCATTTTTATGAAACCATAAAGTCTAATAGAGTGATGATCCTCCAAGCAGAATACCCTCTTCTCCCCTACTTAGGGTTCAAACTACCACCAACTGACATTGCAAATAGGCCAAAACTCAAACCGGCTCAACCAGATGCATACCATCCTAGAACCTTGGAATGTATAACACAATGCAAAATGATCTTCCAGATAAAGACCAAGCAAACTCAAAGAGATTACAAATCTCAGGTGGAGACCTCATAAATTCCCAAATCATTACAGGCTGTAACATCAAAAATACCATGCAAATGTACAAGAAATAATCATATCCATTCATCACATCGATTCTCTATCTAGGAGAATATGAACTACCACACACCTTGCCTATAAATCTCTAGCAAGCATTTCATGGCGAGCATCATTCATAAATTCGAGAGGCATCATTCTCATAGTCGGGATATATCAGGGACAATAAAGGTTGTCCTTCCCAATTCACCTCCCTTGATCACCTAAAAAATCAACTTGCACCTGACTCAACTAAACTCAAAGGAAATAAACCTTTGATCTCATCTCAAGGCAATCATACCATAAGAATCTTCTTGTGTATTCCCACACTTCCATACTTACCGACAAAAATTGCAACTATCTAGCTCCATTTTGAGTTTACATCCAAACGCTGAGAATATCATGTCTGATCTCTCTTTCCCTCAAACACGGAAAGTTGTAAGAACATAACCTCCATCGTGGATGGTGACATTCCAATCCATCTGCCGATCACTCAGCCTTCGGCCGTAATCCTCAAACCGATCATCACAATTGCTTCCTTCTCTAGTCCCGCGACTCAACTGGAACTACCTCGACCAAGGTCCTTAAGACCTAAAATCAACTAACTCACTTGTTTCTGCACCATTCGAACCCAATACTGACATGACCACTGTGCTTTCAGTAGTATGGGCTCACTACTACCTTCCACACCTATTCGTACTTTCCTAAAGAATCATTCCAGATACTCTAAGTAACTACTCTAAGTAACTACTCATGTACACTATCGTCCGATCCAACCACATATACCGGCTCTCAAACGATCTTACACTTATAATATTCCTAGAATCTCCTTCTAGGATTCCTCTTCCAAAAAATGATCATGCAAGCACATTCTATCATGCTTCCTAGGCTGTCCTAGGTTTCCCTTCACACCACTCTCCGCCATCAGCTGCAGAAGAGACTCCCTCTAATACATTCTAACTACCTCACAAATACAATTACATGCTACAGGCACTAGAAAATTCTTTGACTGTAAGGTCTCACACTACAACGGTTGGACTCAAACAAGAGCTGCGTAATAGATTTAAACCTAACCTTATAAAATTATATAATCCATGAAACATGTAACCTAATGTATTTCCTTAATAGTTATATGATATTATTGAAGGTCCCTAAAAGCACAAAGCAAGCAGCACTCGGTCATCGAGTAATCTAACTAGTGCCTCACCTAATCAAGTTATTCTATCCAACAATCTAAAATCCATACTAGCATGCAGTTCTAAAAGCTCAACCAACAGGCATATAAAAGGCATCTCTCCTAGCATTTTATTACGCAACCTTGAGCAGATCCTTAGCCCTAATCTATCATGCAATTATCATATACTCCTACCAAAACAACAGGCATAACACATGTATGGGTATTTTGGGAAACACTTACTTGAGCTCAGCTGATTACATGCATTACACCGCTTTTTCTTAGAAAAACTTTTGGAAAATCATTTTTTTTCTTTTTATAAAGATTTTAGAAATCCTCAGTTTCAGTTTATGTACACCCAAGAGTGTTCTCGAATCCCTCAAACCAAGGCTCTGATACTAACTTGTAACGTCCCAAAATTTTTGAGTAACAATTTCATTTTAAATAAGTCAAAAGTATTTATTCATTATTCTAAAAGACCATTATAATAGAATTATTATGAAAAGATCAGAGTAAAATCATAAACAACAGTGGAGAATAAATCTCCAAGTGATGTAGTGCGATCAAGCCGAACTCTTCCTTTTGAAACCAGAAGTACCTGAAAATATTTTAAACATAAAACGTAAGAATAAATCTTAGTGAGCTCCCCAAAATACAACATACCATACATATCATACATATAATGGGCCTCGCTCGGAACAAATTTGTTAGTAATATGAGATGGGCCCTGCTACATCACATTAATCAGGCCCCGCCTGACATCGGTACCCGCCTAGTATACATATAAACACATAAACACATGCAAGAATCACAAAGATAAATAGCATACAAGAGAGTCATCAGAACCCGACTGGCATCGGGCCCCGTCAGCATAAATATAACCACATAAATATGTGCAAGAATCATAAAAGTAAATAACATACAATATAATCATCAGACCCCGCCTGGCAGTGGGCCCCACCCAGTATACATATCAGATATCATACATGTAGAGTCATGCGGACAATTAACAAGTTAATCATAATAAACCATGGGTCGGCATTGGTGTCTTCGACCCACCAAACACAGTGAGGAAACTCACCTGAACAATTCAACAGAAGCCCAACAGATACATCAGCAACAGAACATCCAACCCAAGCTTCCTAAATCCAAACTGAAACAAATCCTTAGCTAAATGCTCAATTCTACCCAAGTTTGACCAAAAGTCAAACTGGTCAAAAAGTCGACATTCCGCTTAGTCAAAGCCAACGTCACGTCGTGACCATTCCTTGGTCACTTCGTGATAATGCAACGACAAAACAATCACGATCCTGGACACCGTTACGTT
Source organism: Lactuca serriola (assembly GCF_051521515.1). Lineage (NCBI taxonomy): Eukaryota > Viridiplantae > Streptophyta > Magnoliopsida > Asterales > Asteraceae > Lactuca > Lactuca serriola. Next base: position 116,279,111 of record NC_136408.1, read on the forward strand.
GTGACACATCTTATGTCACGTCATGTCTTCTGTTCAGAAGGCTAAAATCTTCATTAAGTACTTAATCTCTTCAAACTAAGGCCCATAACCTTAGATCTAGTTCTCAAATAGCTTTATAATGGATAAAGTTTCCATGCATCTTTCTCAGCTAAATCCATTAAGTCCAAGTCTCCAACCTTCGGATCTAAATCAATATGATGTTTAGATGGTTAAAGTTTCTAACTTTATTAATAATAATGTATCAAGCTTTCAAGATATAAACATTAATACACCAAAATGGCCTAAATGACCAAATAAACTTGCATGCTTAAAAGGGAAGGAAAAAGATCAAAACTTTCCTAATCCATGAGGTCCAAGAAATCATTCTAAACTGATCAAAAAAGTGGTGGAGTCCATATTTGAAACATACAATGTTCATGGGACCTAAGAGAGTAATAAAGTTGCAAACTTTATACCTAAATCTCACTAAAAACTCATTAAAATGGAACAAAACACAAAATACACTTAGATCCAAAGATGAAATGCAATAAATCTTGGAACTTTATAACTAACAAAGGTCTAGAAGGTAGATGAAAGTTGAGATCTTCAATTGCCAAGATTCAAGGATCAATCTTGCATGAAAGCATTGCTCTAAAACCACTAAAACTCTAAAAAATAGATGAGAGATGAGAGGGAGGCTCAAATCTTGAAAATGGAGGCTAGGGTTTCTCCCAATAAGTTCTAGATATGATGAAGGCTAATAAAATACCTTAAAACATGAATCCTTACCTTTAAATACCTTGAAAACCCTAAAAATTTCATAGGATTTTGGACTGTACAATTCTTATGTCATGAGAATACATTCTCACCTCATGAGCACTACTCACGTCGTGAGAATTACCTCTCACCTCATGAGATTGGGTTTTCGCCCAATTTCACTCCAACTTCAAACAGTCATAACATCTTCGTTTCAACACTATTTTCAACGATATTTATATCCACGAAAAGGTATTGACCAACCACATTGATATGTGTATTTTTATATATATTTTTATGCACTTTATCTTAATATTTTGGCCTTATTTATTCTATTTTAGAACTAAAAAGTACTCATAATGCTTTGAATTATGTTTTGCAACTATTCGTTGTCGATAAAGCACAAAAGAAAAGACTAAAGCGGAAACCGGACTTCGAAGCTTAAAGGAATTAAATTGCTGAATTAGAGGATTACGCCCCGCGTACCTTAAGGGTACGCCCCACGTACAGACTTGCACTGGATAGAGTTGATCGCGAGTAAATCTTGAGTACGCGCCGCGTAATCCTAAGTACGCCCAGCGTACTTAGGTCGGCTACAAAGACTATAAATGTCGATTTTCAGCTAACCAGGAAGGGGGATTCGACTTCTAACCTAATTTAGTCGACGATTAACTTCTGTTAAGCCGTTTTGAGGGTCTAGAAGGCGGCCGGAAGGCCGTTAAGCTAACGGGAGCAGAGATCGGAAGGATTGGAGAGCGGATACATGTCGGTAATCATATGGGTTGTTAACGTGACCATGTTTAGCATTCCATTGTGGTACTTTTCTGTATTTAGTTTCTGATTTAGGTGTAAAAACCTTTTACTTTGTGTTTATGATTGAATGAAGCTTTGATTATTAGACTAATTGCTATATTAAATAGTTTGTTTGTGTTTAATTTATCTTGTCAAGCTTGTTAAAAGATCCTCATGTGTTAATGATGATTATTTTCTGTTAATTGTTAAGTGAATTAAGTTTTATGGACATCTGCTTGATTTGCTTGTCTCTTATGATTTTTGATGACCATCGAGATTATAAGACTAGAAATAACGAATGTGAAACTAGGATTAATTTGAGAATAAGTAAGTTAATGTGTGAGCCTTGTTTGATGACCATCAACAAGAGGTTAATTAAATGTCTAAATCGATTAACTATATTTACAAGTCTTTCTCGATACGAACTGAACACTAGGAAGCATGTTAGTTTAATCAACTGATCACTGTTTAAATTGACTTGTTTGCTAAAGGATTAGTTATAGTGAACGTGAATCTAATCATTTTAGGAATCGGTGAACATGAATAAATGAATTTGTGTATGCAATTGTCTATGTTTTTAAGGTGTACTTTATCTAAACCAAAGTACCTGAAGAGATGTGCTTTCCTGTTAGTTTATCGAAAGTTGTTAATTGTTAGTTTGAGATTTATTAAACCATTTTCTTTATTATTTTCGTGTGACATATAACCTATAACCAAGTATATTAAATTAATCCACCGTTCCCTGTGATCGACACCCGACTTACCTAAGCTATACTGTAATCTGACTAGGTACACTGCCTATAAGTGCATAGATAGTCCAAGTTTGTTAGGTTATAAATATTAAAATTAGTGGGTACTTTTGTGCACATCAAGTTTTTGGCGCCGTTGCCGGGGAACGGTTTGTCATTAATTTAGTTTATTTGATTATTCGTTATTTGTTTTTAGTTAGTTTTTATTTTTAGTTTTTATTTTTAGTTTGATTTTCGATGATATCATTTCACTTGTCGGGAAGGTTCTTGTTTTTATTTGCAGGAATTTGGGATTGTACACATTGCTTGACTTTACTTTTTGCATGGGTTTCGAGAATTAAAGCGATTAGGGAATTCTTGACCTGCTTAGCCTACTACTTTGTTGATTTGTCCAACTCAATCCATGAGGCGTAGTATAGCGAGGCGTATTGTGGTGGTTAAGTGGAAGACCGAGCTCTTGCTGTTCTTGAATAGTTAGGTCACTTCTTGTTCCGCTTCTAGTTAAAGGTGCAAGGAAAACAAAGGAAATATTCTGACGGGTCCCGAAAGTGGGTGTTTTCGCAAACCAATTCTTGCATGCAAAGGTTTTTGATCAACCATTGTTGTTTGATCTTGACAAAGATAAGTGATTATGACATCTCAGTTTTTTTTATCACTCATCGTGAAGTCATCATTTGCTGAAGAAATTAAAAAGAAAAAAATAATAATAATTAAGTTTTAAGTCCCTAAATTAAATAATTAAAAGAAAAAAGGAAGTTAAATTAAAAAAAGGGGGGGGGGATTTTCAATTAGACTTACGCCCCGCGTAAGTTATATTACGCCAAGCGTAATTCAACATCTGATCACGGATGAAAATTTCATAAGGTTCAGGTTACGCCCCGCGTAATCTTGTGTTACGCCCCGCGTAAGACGACGACCAGGTTATATCTTTTGACCCTTGACTTTTGTATTACACTTTCAAACACTTCTACTCTCGCATATGCTGTGACAGAAGAATCCTCTCAAAGATTCTCGATTTTTTTTCGTTTCTTGTTAAATCCGACACACAAGTAAGTATGTCGGTCACTCTATGTTATGGATTTGTGTTAAATTCGAAGGAATAAGCTGCATTTAGCTTTTGCTCGAAATCTAGGGTTCATAGTATTCTTGATTTAGGGTCGATTTCGCACATGCATGTGTTGATTAGGGCTTGAATGGACCGATTTCGGTTAATAAACTAAACCCTAGGATCTAATTTGGTCTAATTTCCGTCCCACATCCATCGATTTAAGCTTGGGGTCGTACGCAAAGCGTACCCCTGTTGATTTCGATCTTTTTGACCAAGCAAGGTTTAAAAAATTGACTGTGATGTTGCCTTGCTGCGTTATTTGGATATGGTTTATGATATGGGAACAAGAAAATGAACAGGTTCAGTTTCATGTGCCTGGACGTACGCCCCGCGTAAATTCCATGTCCAAGGACCAATTTTTTGGTTTAAAAATTATTAATGTTGTGATATTTTGTTTGGTTTTGTTTTTTTTTTTTTTTGTTTATCTGTGCAGATTATGGCCCGAAGGACACAAAGAACCAACCCACCCGAGGATGTAATCGATCATCGTTTTTTACAATTTCCGCATACACTGAACGATGCAACCCGGGCGCGTTATGTCACCAACTTGAGCTTGCTTCTCACAAAGGAGATTGATATTGCACCCTCATTCGATTGGGAGTTGGCTACCAGGATTGGACTTGCTGCATTGATCCAGGAATTTTTGCAATACACACACTCGGACGCGAGTGGTGTGGATTTGTTTGTGTGTCAGGGATGGGCGCGTTTGTTCAGGATCCAGGAGCCTGTATATCGGGAGTTTTTGCTGGAGTTCTACGCTACAGTTTCCTATGATCCTAGGAAGACACTCGATGACAAGACAGCCTTTGCTTTCAGACTGGGAGGAGTGAGTCGGGAATGCAGCGTGATAGAGCTTGCGACTCGGGTGGGTATTTACACGGCTGATGAGACGAGGAGTGTCCACTTCCCGACATTCCTTGCTGACTGTCTCACGGATCGGCCAGAAGACTATAACGAGAACACTTTTTGGGCCGAGATTACGGGAGGATTTTATACACCATCTACCACTCGAGGGGGGATGATTCGGTCTACTACATACCGAATGTTGCACCGGTTGATTTCTATGTCTCTCACACATCACAAGAATAGTGAGAGAGTGCCTTCGACGGACCTGTATTTCCTATGGGCACTAGTTACTCCAGGGAGGCACCTGAACCTTCCAGTTGCTTTAGCTGCATATTTGGGACGGAGGGCCAGGGGACTTCGAGGGGATAGCCCGATATGCGGAGGGCATTTTATCACGCGGTTAGCTCGATCATATCAGTTGTTGACGCGTGAGATCACGAGATCGATGGTGTTTCACGACATGAGGCCGATGAGTCTTCAGCTGTTGGAGTCGATGCGCGTATTAGAGCGGGGTGGTGATGGTGTTTTGAGGGTTCGAGCAGATGATGTGGCAGATGAGGAGGGTGTCGCCGAGCCACAGCCGAGACGGGTCCAGCGGCGTAGACCTGCTCCTCGGGGAGCGCAGCAGGGACCTGAGCGGGAGATTGATATGCGCTACCTGGCTCAGGGTATTGATCGTCTTGACATGAGGATCCAGAACCTTAGCGAGTATGTTGCACATATGGACAGGAAACAGCAGTGGTATGGGGATGCGCTGAACGCATTCTTTGCTCACCAGGGGTTTCAGTATTCGGTTCCCTTTCCACCACCATTCCAGTCACGATTTGATGGGGCCGGTACTTCTGGGACACAACCACATGATGATGGAGATGACGAGTGATCCTTTTTATTTTGTTTATTTTTTGTTTTATGTTATTTTTAGTTTAGTTTAGTTTTTTTTTTAGTATTTGGTCTGTAATTAAACTTTGTTTTAGTTTGTTTTACTTTTGTTTTCCATGTTGATGCTCTTTGGTTGTTTAGATTTCTGTAGAATTTTCGCCCTTAGGAAGCTGGCAGTAAGTTCAGCAGCTAGGTCCGACTGTTGCTAGAGAGAGCGGTTTGAGAGTTGAAGATTATAGTCGAGACCCACAATTTATCATAAGTGTGGGGTGCATATTTATTTCGTGAGCGACCGTTTTGGAAGATTGGCATTTTCACAATGCTTTGACTCTTATGATATGGATGAGCAGTTCCCACACCATAGAGTTTTATTTCGAAACGAGGAAGAAGTATCATCCCGGCTGCCATGACATGGTTGACACTTTCCTATGTTGTGGGGGATTTTTCATCACGAGAAGAGGATGTCATTCTTGACGAGACAACGTGGTCGACACTTTCCCACGTCATGGTTATTATACATTGCATTTGTTTGCAATCTTTTGCACCACATTTTTGAAGATGGCGGTCTTGATTTTATTTTTCTGCAAATTCATAAGCAGCAGTTCCAGTTTTCAGTCTTTCGGCGATATTTGAAGCAACTTGTAGCAGCCCCATTCAATCTCGCCACAACTACTCAGGGGAGTCTGTTCCTTTTTCTCCCTTTTTATGTTCTTAATTTGTTTTAGCATACAATGAGGGCATTGTATGAAATAAGTGTGGGGTAGGGGGTCGGTAAAAGTAAATTAAAATTATAAGAAAAAATGAAATAATAGTTGGAAATTGCTAGATTTAGGAAATTTAAAATTTTAAAATTTTAAAATTTAAAAAAAAAAAAAAAAAAAAAACTTGAAATAATAGTTTAATTTAGAAAAATCTAGTGATAATTTAAATTTTTACTAATATTGTATGAAATGATCCGATGAGAATTCAAATGTTTAGTTGAGCCAATATACGTTATAGTGCATTTGTGGCCTCCCTTATTTTAGTGAAATCATGGAACAAAAACATAACACCTCTTGGTTTGAGGGATGCAATATGTTTAGCAGCCTAAACCTGAAATGTATCCAGGAAAATTATTATCATTAACCAATAAAGGTTGAGGTTGAGCGCCTCTGCTTAAGCATGTAGGTTTTGAGTGAAAAAAGTGAGGTACATGTAATATAAAAAAAAAAGAATTACGAAAAAGTTTGAAGAATTTTGGAGCAAATAAAGTAAAGATCAAAAGATCAAAATTCCAAGAAATTCAAAAGTTGAAGATACCAGAAATCAAATCAAATAAGGTGGTGAATTCAAAGAAATCAAAGATCAAATTATCAAGAAATGAAGAATTCAAATAGAGCTCCATAGTGGTATGATAAAGTGTAATTCTAGATTATGTATGCTTAGGTTGCTCAACTAAAAATACCTTGAGGTTAGGAGGTTTTCTGCGGACGGATTCGGAGGGTTGCATAAAATGAGCATTGTTCGGAAAAAGTGGGCGAGTGTTTATGAAGATTGTGAGTATTTAAAATATGGGGGGGTACTTTAGGAAAATTTTAGACACAAATGTATGCGTTGAGGTCATGGCATAATGGTTGAGTTTTAAATGGATTGTTTAGTGCAATATTGGTAAAATAAAAGTAAATTCGCTTGGGGGCAAGCAAAGGCTAAGTGTGGGGTATTTTGATATGTGTATTTTTATATATATTTTTATGCACTTTATCTTAATATTTTGGCCTTATTTATTCTATTTTAGAACTAAAAAGTACTCATAATGCTTTGAATTATGTTTTGCAGCTATTCGTTGTCGATAAAGCACAAAAGAAAAACTAAAGCGGAAACCGGACTTCGAAGCTTAAAGGAATTAAATTGCTGAATTAGAGGATTACGCCCCGCGTACAGACTTGCACCGGATAGACTTGATTGCGAGTAAATCTTGAGTACGCGCCGCGTAATCCTAAGTACGCCCAGCGTACTTAGGTCGGCTACAAAGACTATAAATGTCGATTTTCAGCTAACCAGGAAGGGGGATTCGACTTCTAACCTAATTTAGTCGACAATTAACTTCTGTTAAGCCGTTTTGAGGGTCTAGAAGGCGGCCGGAAGGCCGTTAAGCTAACGGGAGCAGAGATCGGAAGGATTGGAGAGCGGATACATGTCGGTAATCATATGGGTTGTTAACGTGACCATGTTTAGCATTCCATTGTGGTACTTTTCTGTATTTAGTTTCTGATTTAGGTGTAAAAACCTTTTACTTTGTGTTTATGATTGAATGAAGCTTTGATTATTAGACTAATTGCTTTATTAAATAGTTTGTTTGTGTTTAATTTATCTTGTCAAGCTTGTTAAAAGATCCTCATGTGTTAATGATGATTATTTTCTGTTAATTGTTAAGTGAATTAAGTTTTATGGACATCTGCTTGATTTGCTTGTCTCTTATGATTTTTTATGACCATCGAGATTATAAGACTACAAATAACGAATGTGAAACTAGGATTAATTTGAGAATAAGTAAGTTAATGTGTGAGCCTTGTTTGATGACCATCAACAAGAGGTTATGTCTAAATCGATTAACTATATTTACAAGTCTTGCTCGATACGAACTGAACACTAGGAAGCATGTTAGTTTAATCAACTGATCACTGTTTAAATTGACTTGTTTGCTAAAGGATTAGTTATAGTGAACGTGAATCTAATCATTTTAGGAATCGGTGAACATGAATAAATGAATTTGCGTATGCAATTGTCTATGTTTTTAAGGTGTAATTTATCTAAACCAAAGTACCTGAAGAGATGTGCTTTCCTGTTAGTTTATCGAAAGTTGTTAATTGTTAGTTTGAGATTTATTAAACCATTTTCTTTATTATTTTCGTGTGACATATAACCTATAACCAAATATATTAAACTAATCCACCGTTCCCTGTGATCGACACCCGACTTACCTAAGCTATACTGTAATCTGACTAGGTACACTGCCTATAAGTGCATAGATAGTCTAAGTTTGTTAGGTTATAAATATTAAAATTAGTGGGTACTTTTGTGCACATAACACATACTTCTATATAGTTAATTTTGGTTAAACATATGTTGAAATAAAAACCATAATTAATGAAAGAAGTCTAAAACATCACCTTTCCCATTTTACCATTTGACTCCAAGACACAAACCAAGGCTTTAATCAATTATCCAACATTGTCATCATCTAATAAGGTCTAAACCACATTCCCTTGAAGCACAAGACCTTTACTTAATCCACTAATTGTCCACAATCCTAAAAGTAAGAAACTTCTCAAAACACGATGTTACATTATGGACTATTTTTGTAAGTTTGATAATTTTTGAATAATCCATAAGAATATAGGAACCATAACATTTACATAAATGACAGTAACATAAAAACAATGACTAAAAATGACAACAACCAAAACGAAAGGCCTAAAGTTTCACCAAAAGAAGTGTGCTACCACTTCCATTTAGATAAAAAAAAAAACCATGTAAACATACACAAAATTAAGAGTAAATTACATGAATAGTCCCTATGGTTTTGGGTAATTTGCACGAGTGGTCCCTAACTTATTTTTTTAACTTGAAAGGTCCTTACTGTTTATTTTTGTTGCGCGTTTGGTCCCTCTCTTACCTAAAAACACAATTTTGACATTGATTTTTAATTTATTTAAATAAACACACCTCTAACCCCAATTCCACCTTACCTTATTTTACCTTACCTACCCCACCTTATTAATATAAATTAAAAAAAATCAAGTGCAAAATAGTATTTTTTAGGTAAGATAGGGACCAAGCGTGCAATAGAAACAAATTGTAGGGATCTTCCGAGTTAAAAAACTAAGTTAGGGACCAAACGTGCAAATTACCCAAAACCATAGGGACCATTCGTGTAATTTAGTCCAAAATTAATATGGAAACGTAAATAAACACGAATTTATACCTACACAGACATAAAAAATATATGTAAGTAAATTTATTTAATTTTTTAATTAACGAAGGAAAGTTCAAATAATAAAAAGTGTATTATATATGACCCGACTTGAAACGTCCCTAAAATACTAAGTAAAAATTTCATTTTTCAAACAACCAAAACCGTTCATTCATTCATGCATATGAATATCAGAGTATAAAAGTATTCTCAAAACATCAGATTAAGATCATAAAAACAGAAAGTGCGGAAAACTTCAGTGGATGCGATGCGATCAAGCCGTGTATTTCCCTTTGGAACCAGAAGTACGTGAAACAATAAAGTTAAAACCAAAAGCCCAAATCTTAGTGAGTTCCCTAGAATACCACATACCATACATAATATAACAGGTTTGTTTCAACCCCAAGTGAATGCTATGGGCCAAATCATAGTCTTATAATCACTTCCTGCCATGGCCCAAATCATGGTTTTTTCATGTATTGTCATGACCCAAATCCTGATCTTACATATAAGTGCTAGGGCCTAGATCTTGGTCATTCATGCATTTGTCAGGGGCCTGATCTTGGTCACTCATATAATTTTCAAGGGCCAAATCCTGGACTTTTATACAAGAGTCACAAAGACAACTAGCATCGTACATATTACTGTAACATCCGGATTTTCAGGTACATTATTTTAATTATTTATTTTGAGAATTTGTGGAAGGACTCGACGAGTTGGTGCCTCAACTCGTCGAGTAGGGTCGCGACTTGGTGACGTGGATAAATGAATGGATTCGACGAGTCATCACTGACGAAGGAAACCCTAGTTTTGCGGGCCTGTGACCTATTTAAAGGCTCTTATAGCCTCCATTTGCGGCCACACCCCTCCTGAGAGTAACCCTAGTGATCCTTGAGTATTAGAGTGAGAGAGAGAGAGAGAGAGAGAGACTTTGTGAGCAAGTTTGTGGGTGTTTTGCAAGGAAGAAGAAGGTTTCAAGCAATAGGGCAAGAGGAGAGTGTTGGATCTGCTGGTATTTGCGCTTAGAGCTTCTGTTGGAGGTAATAAACTCGGATCTTTCCCTTTATTGATGTAGATCTCTCATTTTGGAAGATTAGGGCTTCTTCTTCTTCATATTTTGGGACTTTGTGGATTTAGGGTTCATGAAGAGGCTTGAACTCCAGATCTAGACCCTAGGAGGTCCCAAACACCTTAAGGTCCTTGCTTTATTCAGTTTTGGTGAAGCCTTGAGAGTGAAACCTCTTTTGATCATGTTCTTGGCATTTCTTGATCTAGATGCCATGCATGGACGTAAAGTCTATGACTTTACGTGATTAATAAGCCCTAAGAGTATAGATCTAAAGTTTGGGAAAGTATTCTGCCTTGAAATCGTCTGAACGCATGAGAGTCTACTATATGGACTCGCCGAGTTGATGGGTCGACTTGGCGAGTAGTTTAGGGTTTGTCCCGATTAGCTGAGCCATGAGGTGACCCGGCGAGTTAGGGGTTAACTCGTTGAGTCGGACCTTCTGAGGATCACTAAGGAACGATGGGACTCGGCGAGTCGCACAAGTGTACTCGGCGAGTCTGGTCGAATTGGACTGGTGACTCGTTTTTGACTTCTGTTGACTTCATTAGTGGATCAATTAGGAACATGTGGGGCCAATGAGGTGTAAAATGATCTTTTACCCATCCCGAGGGTTAAAAGAGGAAAAAGAGGACTTAAGGTGTAAAATGAGTAATGAGACGGGTAATGATTGAGATGCGTGTCTAATGTATTAGGTGGAGGTTAGTTCAGGATTTTCGAGTACTTGTCTGTTACCCACTAGCTACAAGGTGAGTCTTCTTACTATACCTTACCTAGGGTGGTAATTATATGCGACCTGAAGGTCTTATGTGTTTATAAGGGTTATGTGATATATGTTTTTATCTATGTCATATGTATATGCTATGTACTGAGCTTGCAAGGTTGGACCGGAACGTCAATAAAGTTTGGACCGGAAGGTGAACAGAGTAGGACCGGAAGGTCTATAGAGTAGGGACCGAAAGGTCCCACTGAGATACACTGACCGGAAGGTCTTGTAGAGCTACAGCCTCGAGTGGCTAAGTATATGTGTGTGGTATTTTGGGGAACTCACTAAGCATGCGTGCTTACTGTTTTATGTGTTATGTGTTTCAGGTACCTCAAAGGATCGTGGGAAGGCACCGGCATGATTGTACACACACAGTTGAGATGGAGCTATGTTTTTGGATCCTAGATTTTGACATAATGTTTTGAAAACTTTGTTGACTGATATTGGAGTTTTAATAATGTGACATGTGTTTTTTGAATTTAAAAATGAAAATTTTGGTTGAAAATTTATGTTGTTACAATTACATTGAGAAGACTCACCTTACAGTCAAAGTAAAATGTACCAAAGCACTCATAGAAGAAAGGATTGTGCTATACACCACCAAGTCAAACATACAAGGCCAAACCTTAGTTAACTAACCAAAACTAGCAATTTAACCAAAAGTCAACGGTCAGCCACCTTGCCGTGACCAACCATTGACCGCGTTTTGGTCATATTCCGATAAAACATATGGGCTGAAATCCACCAGCGCCTTGTGACGAGATAGAATCACGCCCCGGAGACCCTCCTAAAACACCTTAATGGATTAAGCTACTAAAACATTATGTCTTTCCCTCATACTTTCTAGAAAGCTATTAGGCACTCTGATGATCCATAAACATCCTTGCTTTATCAACATGCATGTTTAATGCATGGCACACCCCAAGTTAGGTTAAAATGTAACATCCCAAAAATCATGACAAAATTTTTTTAATTTTAAAACCATTCCAAAATCCACAAGTTACACAAAACATAGTTTCCATAACCAAAATAACGAATCAGGGTATCCTAAAATCATAAGTTAGATAAAGAAAAATATAGGATGATGTGCATAGTAACGCCTTCGACTTGCCCTTGTCCTATGAAGTACCTGAAACCATGAAATAAAACTGTAAGTCAAAGCTTAGTGAGTTTCGCCAAAATACCCCACACAACAACATACATATAATGCACGCAACTAGGCCTACAACATAAGGTTAGACCGCCACCAAGCCTTCAACTACAAGTTGGACCACCAAGCCTACAACATAAGTTGGACCAATCCCTTAAGCCTACTCTATCAACTGGACCGCCCAAGTATCTTGGCCTTCAACATAAAGCAAGACCGCCTCAACCCCAAAACACAATAACATGTCGAGATATACAAATATAACCAATAGCCAACATGTACATGTAATCATACAGATCTACCAGACTAACATATCATCAGTAAATACAAGTAATTATACAGATCTACCAGTCTAAACTATAATCAACATATCATCATCCTATATACCATGATACGTAACCTATCACACACAAGTACAGTGAAGAAAACTCACATCACAAACTAAACGATAGCTGAAATGATCACTGCTCTAGATACTAACTCTACAGGTCACTTGTACAACAAACAGGGACCAAGCCTCAATCTACTACTCAAAATATCTCAAATGACCTAAAATCAAACTTGGTCAAATTCGATGGTCAACGATCAAAATTCAAAGGTCAACCTACAGTTGGTCGCCATTCTGTGGCCATCCTTGGCCATGCCGTGGTAGCTGTAACGCCCGTAGATCCGGGCTATTCAATTTAGAGATGATAAGCATCAAAAATGACTTTTTGATGGAATATTTAGAAGTATTTATCTTAATTAAGTTGTATTATATGTCACAAGGTTTTCGTGCATATAAAGAACGCCAAAATCCGAGTTATAACGAAGAAGTTATGACCTGTTGAAGTTTCGCGAAAGAACCGGCACGACACAGCGCGACGTAAATAGTGAATTTACGTTAGAGAGATATTTGGCAATATCGATCTAAATGAAAGTCGTATAATATGTTAAACTGAGAGCATGCATAAAAAGAACGTCTAAATCTGACTTCGTATAAGGAAGTTATGATTTTTCGAAGTTTCAGCATTAGCAGTATGCAGCCCGAAACTCGAGATTGAGGTCGAGTGATATTTAGCCAAAACTTTCTAAATGAGAATTGAATATCTCATCAATAGTAGTCCAACGATAAAAATACAGACGAAAACGGACTTCAGATAAAGGAGTTATGAATTTCGAACAGAGTTTTCCTGTACCGGCCTACTAAAAATAATATATTAATGATGTATTAAAATTAAAGTCGAAATTAGCCAAAAAATTCTAAATGAAAGTTTTATATATTGTTTTTACCTATGCGTGGATATAAAGAATGTCGAAAACGGAGTTCGTATGCGAAAGTTATGAATTTCTGAAGTTCGGGGCGCGAAACCCCAAAACTGTCAAAACTCACGAGGTGAATATTAGAAATTCACGAGGTGAACAGATGATGGATGTCTTCCAGGGCAAGTGGCCATGACGAAAAAAATGATGTATCGAGCTCACGAGGTGAATACTATAAACTCACGAGCTGAACTCAGAAAATCACCATATAAATAAAAATCAAGGGTCAGCCGATTTTGGTTGCTCCTTCTCATCTCTCCCACTCCCGATACTCTCTCTCTCTCTCTCTCTAAGCCCTATTTTAACCCTCCCCCTCCTCGAAACCCCGGTATCATTCCCGAGCCCCGAAGCAAGTCCCGGATCCCGAAGATCCCGAGAAGTGAAATTCTCGAGCCGAAGCTCTACCTGCGAGAAGACGGTTTTTGTGAAGATCTTTCAGATCTACCAAAGAATACTACTTTTACAAGTCGTAGTGTTGTCCGAGCATCGTCTAATCAAGTGAGTGTATAGTCATTTTCATCTTACACATAGATATGAAGTATTTTATAAAATACGTGTTATGTGTATATATATATATATATATATATATATATATATATATATATATATATATATATTGTTGTTTATTTGGAGTGAGTGTGTGGTCACTTTCTTCTAACACATAAATATTAAGTATTTGCTATGAAATAAATGCTATGTGTATAATATAAAGTTGTTTATATGTGTGAGTGTATAGTGCCTTTCATAAACACGATTTTAATACAAGTATTGTTTGAATGTATTAAGTATATGTTTGGTGTGAGTGTGTAGTTACTTTCTTCTAACACATAAATACGAAGTATTTGCTATGAAATACGTGTTATGTGTTTATATATTGTTTGTCTATTTGAGATGGGCATAGAATTGATGTTTTATACAGGTGTTAAATGATTTAAACTGTGTAAGTATTTGTATCTACGAAAATGTTGGGTAGAACATGGGTAGATGGGATAGTTGGTGACTATCGAGTTAGCGCCTACTGTTAAGTAAACCTTGGTGACTATGGAGTTAGCGCCTATTGTATAAACCTTGGTGAGTATGGAGTTAGCGCCTACTGTTAAGTAAACCTTGGTGACTATGGAGTTAGCGCCTATTGTATAAACCTTGGTGACTATGGAGTTAGCGCCTATTGTTAAGTAAACCTTGGTGACTATGGAGTTAGTGCATATTGCTAAGTGAACCTTGGTGACTATGGAGTTAGCGCCTGATAGTTATGGATTTAGTACCTGATAGATAAACTTTGGCAGCAATGGACTTCATGCCAATTCCTTAGGTAAATCCTTAGGAACGAATGAATAAAGGATAGTTAATTCTTAGGGTAGAACCTTAAGAAATAAAGAAGATAATGGGGATGGGTAATTAGGTTGATTGTTTGATGATTAAATATAATAATTATATTATTGTGGGTTGAAAACCTATATGCTCACCAGGCTCCCAAGCCTAACCCACTCAGTTTTCTTTGCATTACAGGTAATGACACAAGAGTATAAGTTGGTGGACTTGATGAGAGATTTTGGATTATAGATCAGTAGTTATAAATAACTATTGTAAGGTCTATTTTATATTGTTTATGCTTTTGGTCTGTATTGGAACATGACATCCCGAGATTTGTTATTTAATGAAAATACATTTCTTTAAAGAAATGCTTTGATAGATTCTTATCATATTTTGTTTTGGGAACAAATTCCGCAACTATTTTCTTTAAAAGATTACTCTAATTTTAAAACAAAGCATAAACAAATCGGTCTTTTCTGGCCGTGAAATTGGGGATGTCACAGTTGCCAAACGACAAAACAGACGACTCTAGCCTAGTCGCCATGGCGTAGCGACCTAAGGTCACACTATGGACACTGGATGCCTAACAACTTAACGGTTTAAGTCATTTTCCTCGATTCTAAGTGCTCCAAAGCTCAAATCTGGTCCATTCTATGGTCTAAAAGGATAAAGTTTCCAACTTTATCCCTTAAGACTCTTCAAGAGATAAGGATCTAAACTCCCAAATCCAAAGGGGAAAAACACAACATGGCTTAATCATATAAGCACTTAATATTTAAGGTCTATTGTCCAACACTTCTAGAAGGTTTCCTAACACCATTCCTTAACATAAAAATCCGTGCTATTCAGACATGCATGTCCAATGCATGTCTAGAACTCATATTAGGTCAAAACAAGGGTTAATGACCAAAATTCCATGCATGACACTAAAAATCATTCTTACTTTAGATCCAAAGCACCAAATACTCCAAATAGCTTGGAGATTCATAAAGTTACAAACTTTATGAGATCTCACCACTCAGACCCATAAAGACATGAAGAAAAAGGGACAAAATCTAAAGATTTAGCAACTTAGCAAGGAAAAGGTTGATCTTGGGTACTCAACACGGTTCATAGGATGTGCTAGCTGATGAAGATGATGCTTGCAAGGTAAACTACCATACCAAGGGCTTCCTTCTCCTTCGAAGATCACCAAAATACTAAGAATGAGTTCACACTTGCAATAGAGGCTAGGGTTAGGGTTTTTGAGTTTGAGAGGGTGATGAAGGATGAATGACCACGAACCCTAGCCTTAATGTCCTTTAAATATGCCCAAAGCCCAAGAATTAGGGTTTTCTTCCAAAAACACCAGCCATACCGTGGCGGGTCATTTAAATCTACGATCAAAACAATATTGTTATGCCTGAAACAGGTGTTACAACTCTCCCCCATTTGAATCAGACTTCGTCCTCAAAGTCCTGAACTGCAACTAACTCTGATTATGCTCCCACATCTCTGCCTCGGGTTCCTAACCACTCGGACCCCTTCTGGTGCTGCCACCGGACCTTGTCGGATAAAGGATAAAGTTTCCAACATATAAAGTGAAGTTCCTAGCTCCGACGTTGGCTTCGACGGGAAGGGGTGGACTGGATTTTGATAAAGTGCAAGTCCAGTGCTTTCTGACGAAGACCAAGAAAGAAGCATAGGTGGGAGAAGTTGGACAAGGTGAAGCCAATGTGTCGACCTTGCCTCTGACGGCAACCGAAGCCCCACCTCCCACAAGCAACTGTGGTCGCCACCGACTACCTTCTTCTCTTGAGGTTACAAAAACTAAAAAACATCAGGATTGTGTTCTTTCATATCTTCATCTCAAACCAAAATTATAAAGATGGATATAGTGATGATGTATTGAACAAAAAATATTTGTGATCTGGAAAAGGAGCAAGATGAACAGATATCGTGGAACAACAAGATGAGCATATGCAAAAACATAAACTTTAAATCTTGAAATCGTCTTCAAATCTAAACCAAAATCAGAACCCACTTCTTAGAAAGATGCCCTTCTTTTATTTTTGTTTAATTAAAATCAGTTAAATAAATATAAAATAATTAAAAAACAACTATAAGGGTATATAATAGTCTTTTCATGTTGATAGGGACCAAAACCAATAAAAAGATCCATTTTATACCATTGGTGCACCACCAAAACTTTTTGGACAGAAATTACAGGAATTTGCCAACAACAAAGACCATTTTTACAGTTTTGTCTTGTAAAAACGAATTCATCATAAGCACATTATTAACAAAGATGTAAAAAAAAGATATAAAAGTAGATGAAAAACCAAAAAAATTAATTTTTTTTTTAAAGTAGAGTTAGCAAAAAAATTGGGTTACACTCGTCCACCCAAAAATAATCTCCAAAAATCATATGTATTAAGACATGTAAAAGTTTTAATCAAAATCATATAAATACGTTTGTTTAAAGATGTAATTATGCATTTTTATGTTTTTAGAAATATAAATTCATTTTTAAAATTATTAATATATTTTTTAGAAATATAGATAAATAATTTTATATGAAACGTTTATACTCAATAAAAAAACGTTTTATATTTAAAACATTTAATTATACTTTTAAAAAAAATAGGTATACTTCTATAGAAGTTTAAAAACGTATTTTTAGAAGCATTAACACATAGTTTTAGTATAATTATATTTTTTCAGAAATATAAATACATATTTATATTCATATAGAAGTATAAATATGTATATTTATGTTTTTAAAAGTATAACTATATTTCTTCATACAAACACTTGTATTTTTAT
This sequence comes from Lactuca serriola, assembly GCF_051521515.1. Taxonomy (NCBI): domain Eukaryota; kingdom Viridiplantae; phylum Streptophyta; class Magnoliopsida; order Asterales; family Asteraceae; genus Lactuca; species Lactuca serriola. The sequence goes on from NC_136408.1 coordinate 116,296,572, forward strand.
GATTTTTATAAATATAAATACACTTTTTGGAATTATTAATATACTTTTTAGAAGTATAGATAAATATTCTAACGTATCTAGAAGTATATATCAATTAAAAGCATGTTTTTATGAAAAAAAAAATATACTTATACTTCTAAATTAAGAACGTAAAACTATATGGATATAATTCTATACAAGTAAAATATGTAATTTTAGATGTATCATTTTTTAAGAAGTATAATTATATTTTTCATAATATAAATATGTATTTTTACGTTTTTAAAAGTATAACTATATTTTTTTCATATAAACAAGTTTTTTATTGATATATAAGTAAAAATACATATTTATACTTCTAAAAAACAACTAATAGCTTAGCAAATTTTAATTATAAATGAAAAAGAATTTGTCATAGGGATATAACCTGTCAAACTTAAAGACTTTTATGTAAAAAACCAATTGAAAAATACAAGAAAAAAAAACAAAATTGTTTAAAAAGTTAAGGGAAAATTGTACTTTTCAAAAAAAAAATATGGATAAAATTAATAAAAAAAAAAATAAGGGTATTTGAGAAAATTTATCATTAGGAATAAGGTTTTAACGGAGTAATTATTTGAAGATTTGAAAAAATGAACATAAATGAGGCATTTTGGAATTGTTTGGACTAAATTTATATCATGGTTATTTTGGAATTTTTTTTGAACCAGCAAATACATATATAATCTACTTTTAAACTAAGATCTAATTTCATCACAAGACTTGAACCCTCGACCTTAAAGAAAAAGGGTATCACCTGATACCTCTGAGTTAGAAGCCCTTTGGTGGTTATTTTGGAATTGTTCATGCTAAATTTATATCATACTCCATTAAACATGATTTTCGGTACTCAAAATTATGGATTTCGAATTCTTGATAGTCTAAAAAAGCTATTCCGAAATTTCATGATCCAATAAATAAATGCATAACTTTTAGGAAATCCTTCATCTTTTTACTGAAATCTAACTAAAAGATTAAAAAAGGAAAAATGACTTGTAAGGGTAATAAAGTATTAGACTTGTACACAAAATACCATCGAACTTTTTTTTGTACACACATCACCAATCAACTATAACTTTTGTACATATATGACCATTAAACTTCACATTTGTTCAAAAAATACCATTATATTACCGATAATAATAGGTCATTAGCCACGTAGCATGCCACGTGGCATGCCAATGTGGCTGCTGATGTGGATTTTACTGTTTATTATGTACACATTATACCATTAAATTATTTTTTGTACACATTATACTATTAAACTTTTTTTTGTACACATTTTACCATTAAACTTTTTTTGTACACATTTTACCATTAATGTTATATAATTTATTGAAAAAAATATCATTTCAAAAAGTACATATCATTACATAAAAGTAGGTTTCCCGTCACCTGATGTGGATTTTACTGATTTTCTAAATTTTAGTAAACTTATCATTATAAGTCATTTTCCTATCGGTAAACAACGACATAATTTCAATGCACTTTTTTAATCATCAACCATAATCAAGAAGAGGGGGGAGGGGATTATAATAAGGTAACATGTACAAAATGTTTCATGAGTTTATAAGTGTGTCTCAAACGTAGTTTCCTAAGAAAATGACTTATAAGAATATGTTTATTAGACATTAGCTAAAATAATGAACAATTAAGTATTTCTTCGCCGCTCCAGATAAAAGTCTCAAGTTCAAACCTTGTGGGTTTCAATTTATGTATGACCAACATAAATTCACAATATAGTTGTAAAAGAAAGTCCTTAGTATCATTGTAAAAAACAAATTGTTTCCCCCAAACCTTACAAAATCAGGGAGTAACAATAGGTGATGGAAAACTCATTTTATATAAAAATATGTATTTTTTGAAATGATATTTTTTGAATAAATTATATAAGATTAATGGTAAAATGTGTACAAAAAGTTTAATGGTAAAATGTAGGGGTGAGCATTTGGACCGGCCCGGCCCGGACCGGCTCTTGGACCGGACCGGTTATGGAGAATTTCGTGGACCATGGACCGGACCGGATGAGTCGTGTCCGTGTCTGTGTCCGGGTCCAGGTCCGGGTTTTCCGGTTTTTGGACTCGTTTGGACCGGTACAAGTTTAATTACATAGAGTATAATAAGTAATCTACATTGATGTATAATATTATAACTTGCAAAATTAATACGTTTTCGTTTCATGCCTAACTAATCTACATTGATGTATAATATTATAACTTGCAATTTGCAAAAATTAATTTTCCAAATAAAAGCAACTAACATATAAATCAAGTTCACCAACAAAAGTTAAACAATTTTAAGATAAACATACAAAAGTATTACCGTAACAACAAAAATCATAGTTTAAACTTTAAAATCAATCAAACTAATAAACTTCATAAACTCATAATCTAATCTTCTATTGGTCTCTTCCCCATATCATTGTCATCCATATGTAACATATTTAAATTTTGTGTAATCTCTACATAAACACAGATGAAAATGTTGTTAGTATTTAATTAAAAATAATAATTGTATAAAAAAAGAATAAAGATTGTAATTTTTTTACCCAAAGCTATATCATCATTGTTCAAGATGTCATCAACGTTGTCAACTATTGGATTTGTAGACTTTATCACCCAATCTTGGGTGCATGACAAAGCTTCAACTATCAATATCGATAAACTAGTCTGATACTCACTTACAACTCTACCACATGTGTTAAATGCGGACTCGGAATTATAGTATAAAATAATACTAAATAGTATAAAATAATACTAAAAAGCTGAAATATTTCAGCTTTGATAGCTCTACTTTGAAGGATTGCAACTCAGTGAATATAATACCAAAATAAACAAAATTATAGTCTAAATTCATCTACAAACTATAAACTAAATGTTGGAAAAAACCAGAGGTCAATCCGACTTAAAACAAATGAGTTATGGGTGTTTAAAAAACGTCACAGATTACAAAATCTTGCTGAAAAGCTGAATTTTTTCAGCTTTGATAGCTCTATTTTGAATGATTGTAACTCAGTGAATATAATACCAAAATAAACAAAATTATAGTCTAAACTCATCTACAAACTGTAAACTAAATGTTGGAAAAAATTTCCAATCAATTCGACTTAAAACGAATGAGTTATGGGTGTATAAAAAACATCACATATTGAAAAATGTTGCTGAAAAGCTGAATTTTTTCAGCTTTGATAGCTCTACTTTGAAGGATTGTAACGCGGTGAATATAATACCAAAATAAACAAAATTATAGTCTAAATTCATCTACAAACTGTAAACTAAATATTGGAAAAAACCGCAGGTCAATCCGACTTAAAACGAATGAGTTATAGGTGTTTAAAAAACGTCACAAAAATCTTAATCATGTCCAACCGGTTCTAAACCCGGTAAAAACCGGACCGGACCGGACCGGGAAAAAAACCGGACCAAACCGGAGAGAAATCTTAGAACCGAGAACCGGCCCGGGGGTCCAAAAAAACGGTCCGGTCCGGTCCGGTCCACCGGTCCAAATGCTCACCCTTAGTAAAATGTACACAGAAAAAACGTTTAATGGTATAATGTGTATAAAAAATAGTTTAATGGTATAATGTGTACATAATATACAATAAAATCCACGTCAGCAGCCACATGACATGCCACGTGGCATGTTACGTGGCTGGTGACCTACTGTTACCGGTAACATAATGGTATTTTTTAAACAAATGTGAAGTTTAATGGTCATATGTGTACAAAAGCTATAGTTGATTGATGATATGTGCACAAAAAAAAGTTCAATGGTATTTTTTATACAAGTCTAATATTTCGTTATCCTTACAAGTCATTTTCCCATTAAAAAAAACACACACACAACTGAGGAATGGAGATAATAGAAGAATATAAAATGTGACATTTGGTTGAATAAACCGATGATATTATATTATACGTTCAAAATTGCTATTCCCAAAATAGATAGAGAGAGATGTAAATGAAAATAATATATACATTACATATTTAATTAAGCTAGAAATGTATATATTATTTCTAAGTTATGTCATTTGAGTTAAATACAAATGAATCAAGTACATTAGTTCTATAATCATTGTTATAAATATCTATGAAATAATTATGCTACTTATGAACTACATTAATTTTAGCGATTTTATTATAAGTAATTATCTTTGTTTTGAGTGTTGTCCAAACATCGTTTTGGATATATATGAAAGTAGTTTCCGAAATGGTGGGGATGGAAGGAGGCTTCTTTGATGAAAGTGGGGTTGTCGGGGAGTTTGTAACAATGTACTGAGTTCTGTAGGCATCAAAATAGAAGGTTTCTAGGAGGCAAGATAATCATGTGTCACCTTCTTTATCATTAAAATATTTATGTATCTTTGTACCAAAACTCCCCATCGACACACCTAACTAATTTATGCTTTATAGGGAAATTAACATTTTTACATTGTAATGAATAATTCAACGTAAGTTAATAATACATCATGGTTTTAACAGTGAAGGTCGAAGGTTAGTAATGTGGAATCAGACAAACATTGGACACAAAGATACCTAAGGATACAAGGAAGGGTGAGGCTATGGTAACACAAGACCACTTAAAATGGATTCTTTTTTATATAAGTTATATATAAAAACTAGGTTATAACCCGTGGGCACCACGGATGAAAATTTTTAAAAGTGTTTTATCGATAAGCATGACGAAGCTTAGGAATAACTTAATTAAAAATGTTAATATCGAATATATTGTTTTATCTTAAAAAAATATATTATTATTATTTGTTTTTACCAAAATACCCACTGAACCTCCCTAAGCCCCTTCCCCCTTTGGCTGTAACAAAAATAAAAACCAAAAATTATCCCTACATAGATATATTGGCCAGTAGAACTTGTCCTAAGTATCGATTTGTAAAAGGGATTAAAAGTTTGTCCATTTCAATCGGTGAAGGCAGATATGAATATACAACCATAGAAGAAATGTGAAGTGAAGAGAAATTACATTGATTGATAAAAGATGTCAAACTCAAACACCAAAGAAACGAGAAATTGGGGTTGAAAATTAACTCTCCAAATAAAACAACATATATATATTCTAAAAACTAATGATGCATTTGAATGATTATATCTATATATTACAGATCAAGAAAAAAAATTATATATATGAGATTGACATGAGAGTCACAAGTACATAATTGGGCAATCAAATCAAGTGTGTGTTTGGAGAGCCACGTGAGGGGATTAAGACCATGTAACGAAGGTACAATAACACCCTCAAACAATGCAAATGTGAAGGGAAGGATGTGGATCAGTTTGACTTTGACCATTCACCATTATTTACATTCATTTTTTGAATGGCACATCTATATTAAAAATGAAAAAGATCAACCAAGGGCCAGACCAAAGTATAGATATAAAGAGGTTAAAACTACAACAATTTATGACACCAAAATAATCTTATAAAAATGAAATTGGCAACATTGAATTAGAAGGAGCAAACCAACCTTGTCAAAGTACTTTCCAGACTAATCCATCAATAGCAATGCACTTTCATGTACTACCCTGCTATAGCAATGTACTTTGAATTGCAGCCAACATTAGCATCAATAATTAGCAACTTCCGTTATTTAAAGCAAACATAAACAAAACACCATAATACAGAAAAATGAAAATTGAAATGGGTTTTTTGGTTTAAGTGGGAAAATAAGAACAAAATAATACAAAATAATGATGGGTTATGGCCACCATGAAAACCTAAAAAATTCCATCAATACCCCAACTTGAAAAAACCTTCCAGACTGTATATATAAAAAGCCTCCAGTTTATATAAACATCACCAAGACTTCCATTAGTAATTATATATCTGAAACGAATATGTTGCTCTCAACAAAGGGTAAAATGGTCAAATCACTAAAAACCTCAACAAAAAACATAAAATGACATATTAAAATATCTCAAAACAACAATGTCTTTGCTAATTGAGTTTGCATGTTAAAAAGAAGGCTCAAATTAAGAAAGCATTTACACAAGCAGATGGTGTGCAACATGGACCCATCCATTTGAGCAATTGTTTTGCTGGGTTTAACTTATACTTTGTAATCAAACCACAAAAACACACTCATATGAAAAATGCAATGAATATAAAAAGGAAACAAAATTGGAAATAGATAAACAATCTTCAAAAAATATATTGGGCGGAGAGGGGAGAATACATACCAGGAACAAAGGATCCATACTCGGATCGTTTAGAGAGAGAAAAAAACTTACGATTGACAATAGCACACACATTTTTACCTTCAATCAAACATAAGACATATTTCCTGCAAGCTGCATTTGAAAAAATCAGAACCCACAAAATATATAGGTTTTGATTGAAAAATCTAAGTATCTAACAAAAATGCAAAGTGATGTCTTTAAACGAATGTCTGATATAAATCAAGGAAAATGAAAAAATTTAAAAATAAATAATAAGTGACTTATGGAAGGAAAGTTGATTAGAAATATAAGGAAGTCATATATAGCACTCATTTAGACCAAGAGAAATCATGCAAACAAAGATACGAATGACAACAAATCCATAAAATTATAAAAAGATGCTCTACAAATAGGCAATCATTGGTGTTGAGAGGTTGAAAAAGAAGAGGCGGGAAAACACCGATATACGGGGGGAGGAGAATTGGGGATATTATCTTTATGAATTGAAGACGAAATAGTCTTATGACGGGACTGAAAAAACAGAAAACAAACATACCCAGAGACTAAAAAAAGAAGTGATCTTGAGAAGAGGGTGACCTAAATCGAGCATACCTCCCTCCTCATCTTGTCACATAGGCGCCCACTGCTATTAGAATAGATTTTAGTAATCAGTTTCTTTTGACGTCCTAATGCCAAACAAAATTTCAGTAACCAATTTCTTCTATATCGGGGTTAGAGAAAATAGATGTCATTGAGGTTTATATGAATTCAACTCAAGCCGTACTATATCGTAACTAATTTTGGAAGATATTTAGTTGATGATCTATTGGGGGTTGGAAGGAAGTATGTAGTAAGGGATTGACGAAATGTGTATATGGGGATTGTTAGTCTAAAAGTTGGACAAGTGGATTCTAAGAGAGATTTTTATTAGGAGTAGAGATAAGTTATGACATACTTTATTTTTTTTGGCAAAAAGATATACATAAAAATTAAGATTTTACAAGCTTAATTTTAAGTTAAATCTCAAATGCCCAATTTACTTAAGATACAATTAAATAAAAGATGGTTCGGTACAATTTAAAATTAAATATAGGAAAAAAGATAAAAGGAATTAAAAAGAAACACAACACGTCGGTTCGTTCTTCCAGCTTCACACATGCACACAGAGGGCAAAAACTGATGATCGATTGATCGTTGATCAGTTGATGAAACTTTCAACCGCAAATAGCCATCGTTTAGGACAGCTCTAGCCTCTCACAGACGACGATCCTTAAATAGTGAACCAAATGGTTTTGTGCTCTAGACCCGTCACTAGATACAATCAAGTACAACTAGGGATACTACATACTTAGACAAAGTATGAGGTTAAAGGATCACAAGAGCTCGGGTTATGAAGGAGGTATTTGACATTCAACATCTAGGGCATGTAATGAAGTCTCACGCTAAAGGAGGTTTTAGGTTATGTAGGTCTCTTTCATGGTGTGTAGCTAACTGATAAACAATCTTATTGGAATTTAGTACCACAAACGTTACGATCCTTGTGAACAAACCAAAATCAAAACGGAAAAATTAAACTTAGATCGAAATTCGTCAATCAATCAAACAAACAAAAACCAATCGTATGATGAACGTGACAATATAATACATCTACGTTTCGAATACAGGTTGCATGGTTTTCTCTCTTGACTTGAATACAAATTGTATGGTTCTAAACGGATTCACTTGGAACAATGACCTACGGTTTTAAGAAGGCGTCCGAGAGAAGGTGCAGTAGTTGAGCAGTGAGACTTCTTTTTTCTTCAGATTTGTCTATGACAAATGCTCGTGACACAAACTAGAGTCGGACAATTCAAGTATTTTCTTTGTTTCCACATCTCGTCTTTTTTGGACTCTTTGATCACCACATGAGAAAAAACTAGACGAGACAATTTCGTTTCCATGAAGTTGAACATTCTTATTTGGAGAATTTTTCTCAATGAGATCACAACAGAAGTGAACATCAGAAAATATTAAACTTGTGTTTATTGAGTTCCCTTCTATTGCTTCTATTTGGAGTCGTATTGGGCAGACTTATTAGCTTTGGATGCAGTAAAAAAGAAATGTTTTGATGCGGTTTTCATTTCTATGGTTTGGGTGCTTTGCAAATTTAGAAATAGCCAGGTTTCGAAACGGGTAAACCAAAGAAAGAGGATATCTTAGATAAATTTATTTTTCAATTTTTTATGTATAATATAAGTAAAAAAAATGTAAAATGCATTGGGGAACTTAGATGTCTTGCCCTTGTTAGCTATAGCTCATTTGTAATTCTTGGTTCTTAAGTTATTTGCTAGAGTTTATTTATATTTATATCATCTTCAGTCGTTAAAAAAATTGTATGTCCGCGGGAAAGGATGAGGGGGGATTGTGTTATTAGAAAAAACAAAACATACTTACATCGATTTGCTATAAAACCGATAAACACGGTTCTCATAAAACTAACACCTACTTTAATCACACAAAATACTTTATGAACTATACAAATTTATCTCTTTAAATATCTTGATAAATCATTCCTAAAGAAGAAGCCATATATCTATAATATAATTATATGAAATCTTACAAAAAAAAATCCAGGTGAAATAAGATTGAAAAAGGGACCAATTAGTTAGTTTGTCAAAATGATCAACCTAAGGACCCAACCCTATTCACTAATTAAGGGGATAAATCGGTTATTTCGCAGTGTAAAACGAACATAATGGTCAAGATTTTGGACCCTACCGGTCGGCTAGTGCATTATGATGGTATGTTTGGTGGCTTCATTAAAATGAGATAATAATTTTTCAATACTATATCTTGATTGATTTCTCCTAACTTTAATCTCCGACAAATCGCGTTTGGCATTTCACTAAATTCCTTTAAAGAGGATTGATAGGACACGTACGTACATGAGCATGGACTTTGCCATAACTTGTATTCATTAAGCCAAGAGAATGACTCAAGAAGAAAACAAACTAGCTTAAGTCCAAGATATCCCATGCAATCTGATATCCTCAAAGTGTTATATCCACATTAATAAGTTGGAGACAAATAAGGTCCTTCATAAAGGGAAGTGCATTTGTGAAAATATTCTTCTATGATTGTCATTGACATCATTTTTTTTTCAATATGATTATTCTTTCTTCACAACGATCTACAAGAAATGAGTCTTAGACTTGAATGTGTTTAGTCAATAAATAAATGCCAAATTTATGGATAGATATATGAAACTTTGACTATCACAATAACCAACATGTGTTCTAACACAAATTCCAAATCAAACAAAATTTGATTAATGTACAAGGCTTCCTTAGCTGCTTTAATTGTCAAAGTCAATCCAGCCTTAATAATATGAAAATTGTTTATAATATTGTCATCTAAACAATAGTGGTACCTCCACTTAAAACCCTAGCAATCGTTCGTTGGCGTGGGAAATTTCGATTTTGATAGTCGTTCAAAAATCTTGTCTTTCACTTTAACAAGTTTGGGTGAGGGTTTGGCTTCATTCTATATTCAAATTATGTGATTAATGTTGGACACCGATGATGGACCTGTAATTATATTACTAAAGACATAATAAGTATGTCGACTTTTAAACCAAAAACCTCTCATGCATATTGGACATGGATGTTTAATAAAACTAAAACGAATTTGATTAAAAATAATTAAATAAATAAATAAAGGAAGATTATGGTCTATGAAACGGATACAAACAACACGAGAATGTGATATTTCTAAATATATTATAAGTAAATCAAGTTACGAGTTGAATTTTAAGAACTTTAGACAATTACATTGCATATATGATACAAAACGACATATTATGGTGTGTTTGGGCACCTAAGGTAATATATCTTCTACGGTATACCCTATATATATATATATATATATATATATATATATATATATATATATATATATATATATATAAAGAGAGAGAAAGAGAGATAGAGAAAAGAGTTTAGGTTCATGTACAATACTATTCTATGATAATTACCAATATAATAGGTTGTTTAATAATGTGAATATGTTCAACCTCATATAACTATTATTATTATTATTACACATACTCACTAATTAAATCGTCTATAAGGGTATATAAGTATTATCATTATCACATACATGGTTGTAGAACTCGCTACTCAGTATCTATTCGGCTGACTACGAAGTAGCGAGTACCCGGGAGTACTCAGGAGAACTCGGATTCGGTAATTTATGTAAAAATATTTTTAGGGAAATTATATATGTCAAAATCATATGTTAAAACCATAAGTTGATTGAAATACATAACAAAATAAGATACATGTGAATACACAAAAATTGAAAAACACACAATGGTCTCACTTCGTGAATAATTAGTGAATACTTAAGATATATATGTAGTAATAATCATATGTGTGTGTCAAATAATTAATCATTAAGTATATTATACATATTAATCACCGAGTTGGCCAAGTTTTACAACACTTCTCACTTCAATAAGGGGCAGATCGGGGAGTACTCGGATTCTATAACTCGCCTCGGTAAGGGGCCAAGTAGGGAGTACTCGGACGAGTAATTGGCCAACTAGGCGAGTTTTACAACACTGATCATACATACTCACTAATTAAATCATCTATACCGTTAGCATGTACTTTTTTTTTATGATTCTAATTCTATTAGAATGTCTTCTTGATGATCATATTTTTTAAGATTGAGAACGAGTGAATAACAATGCGTAAGAACAAGCATAAATGAGAATTAATAAGAATGCATGATAATGATAATAGTCACAGAATAGCATTGTCCACACATGTCTGCACAACAGATGTCGTTGACACGTGAACCTAAACCTTATATATATATATATATATATATATATATATATATATATATATATATATATATATAGTAGAAGTCGGCCTTAGTGGTCGATTAATTGTTTGGTAGTCTGCAAACCGATTACGATTATGGTACTTAGCATAAATTAGTCAATATCGGTCAAATTTGGGATTGACGATCCTTGGCACTCTTAGGTGGGAAAATTTGTAAAAATTCAAATATCCAAATATTATACCAAACATTTCAAATTTTAAAACTTTAAAATACTTATTTTCGTACGACATATTAAGTGTTTAAATAATTTTATTAATAATTACTAATCCTCAATTAATATGCGCCTAAACCGATTAATCTCCTAACTCTAGTTGACCGCCAAGCTACCATTGAACGTCTTTTACAACCTTTATATATATATATATATATATATATATATATATATATATATATATATATATATATATATGTGTGTGTGTGTGTGTGTGTATGTGTGTGTGTGTGGTACGTCTTGTTTGTTTCAGGTATACCCGAATTATTTTAAAAATCCTTTTTTTTCGTAGAGCTTGTACTAGTTTTTATTGCAACTAACAAACTCATTATGTTGACGAAACTTCAGAACATGACAAAACTTATTGCTATAATTATATTAATCATTTTAAACTTTTAAACTAAAATCTTTAAGTATTTGTGTTTTTAAAAGATTATTTGATATCACAAGTATTATTGACTAAAAAATTTTAATGTTAAAAGTTTAAATAACTTCGTTTATGTCTCGTTTGTTTATATAAAGAAGACTAATATAGCACGGCATATTTATTTCATTAAATTTATTTTCATGCGCCATTCAAAAAAAATTAAAGTCCACACACAAAAAACACACAGATTAAGAAAACATTAATTATCACTAAATTTATAAAATAAAATGACAATTTTACCCCTTCGTTGCATTTAATTCCATTGTAGTTGCATTTAATTCCATTGTAGTTGAATTTAATTCCATGGTAATTAAGTAATAAATTGAGGGATATTTTGGTAAAAGGAATATTTATTTTGAGAAGTAGGCTATTATTTTGGGACAAACCAAAAAGAAAACATAGACTATAAATATGAGACAGAAGGAGTATATATTTACCTGAATTACCCAAACCCGACCCATTACCCGAATATAATTTAGGTCGGGTAACATGTATTTTTTTAACATGGATATTAGTATTGATAAAAAATAGCTTTTGTAATAACCCACTTCATTTTGTTTTGTTTTTTTGTATTGTTTTATTGTGTAAAAAATTATATATATATATATATATATATATATATATATATATATATATATATATATATATAATTTTTATACTCTTTAAATAGACATTTATATTGATATATAAAAGATAATATTTTTTTTCGAAATTTTAGCTTAGATTCACAGTGTCAATAATTGTAAGTCAGATTCATATTGTGAATCCTGAAAACTTAATTATATATTGTTCAAATTTACTGTATTTATAAATCTAGTCGCGAATTTTTCAAAACTAATTTTCAAATAAATATTCATTTCGTTTTTTTTTTAATATTTATGTTTAGTTTTTTCTTTGAAAAATATAATAAATATATCAAAATTCATAATTTTTTGTACTCTTAACATAAACATTCATTTTAATGTATATATTTTTTTTTTTCAAATTTTAGCTCAGATTGACATTATGAATATTGTAAACTGAATCAGTTCAAATTTACAGTGTGAATAATCGTAAATCTGATTCATATTGTGAATCCTGAAAACTAAATTATATATAGTTTAGATTCACATTGTGTAAATTCACTTATAAATTTTATAAAACTAATTTATAAGTAATCAAAACGTAAAAATATAATAAAATTACAAGGAAAAATATTTCGATTCTCTCTCTCTCTCTCTCTCTCTCTCTTTATATATATATATATATATATATATATATATATATATATATATATATATATATATGGTTTAATTTTTTTTATTAGTATTTTACTATTGTATCCTTAATGCTTGTTAAAAATGAGGTTATGCCATGTAGTTTACTTTTTTTTAAAATTTTTGTTTAGTTTACTTAGTTCATTTTAGTTTCTTAAAGATTGTTTTAGTAATGTTGTATATACAAGCTTGAACTTTACCTATGTTATTCTTATATTTTTGTCTGGTTCTTTTTTTTGGCAATCTAAGGTCAACCCGGTTTGGTCTAATACTTTTCTTCCTTAAGGAAAATAAACGACTCTAGCATGGGAGATTTGTTTGATGCATTCTAGGCATTTATTTTTTACCCATTTTTGGTATTTGCAATGCATTTTAGTTCAATTTACTAGAATTTTACTTGTTTTTGGAAAAACCTATGTTCATGGATGAAATGTTATGTATTTCAATGTTTTAATGATTTTTAGGATAACACGAAGATGGACCAACACATTCGTAATGGAGTAAAGGAAGTTACGAAATAAAAGAAATGAACATAGAGTTCAGACCATGTTTTTCCCCCGAACAATAGTTATGGCTGTTTTTCATTTTAGTAAATTAGGGATATGGATTAATTTGAGGTGGCTAAGATTTCAGAGACAAGAAGGCAGTTTTAAAGGTTTTGAAGGATTATAAAACTTGAAAACATTTCGATTAATCATTTGTAAGTTATTAAACACTTTGAATTTCATAGTTTTGTTTGAATTTCCTTTATCCATGGGTGTGTAAAACCCTAAATTTCAGTTCATGGTTCAAATTTGTCATTTATTTATTTTAAGAATATGGATTGATGTTGGTTTACATTGCTATTGTTGTTATCTTGTTTTCATTTAAACTTGAATTGGTGGATTTCATTTGTTTCTTTTTAGCCACTTGAATTGATTAAGTTTATACACTTGTATTTAACTTATAAGACACCTAATCATTTTATATGGTTAATCCTAGTAAAAAAAACAATAAATTTCTTTTATTTTAGAACAATGATTACATGTTTTCATACTTCCGAGAGTATGAGAAGAAATAAACATTGTTAGGAAGCTTATATAAAACATGTTATGGAATGAACGAGAAAACAAGAGGAATAAAACATAAACATAAAACCACAATATTTAACGTAGTTCGATCAATGTGACATACGTCCACACAACAATAAGCATTATTCTTATTTACTAAGCTCAAACAATGTAACACTACCATATAGACAAATAATCAAGACCATAGAGACCTTGAATTCAAACCACACAAGAAACCACTTAAGGATCATCAGTAACTCCTAGCAAGCAATCCCTATTTATAGACCGATGATCAAACATAAATTCTTAATGTGCCAGGCTCATTGATTCATAGGCCCAAATGAATGTCAACTAATCATATGATGCCATGAAGCTACTTCTAGAATCTTCAACCTTTCATCTAGGAGAGCACCTTTAAATCAAAATAATATTTGCACCAAACCAAAGAGAGAACCTATAAAACTACATAGAGCGTATTCTCCATGCATGTAGTGAATTTAATGTAGCCTAGAGTGCATTTTGAAAAGCCAAGCCATCATTGGGGTGTTAGCGTATTCTCCTATCCTAGAGCGTACCCTAGAAATCCCTGAGCACATTCAGAAGGTACCCACACATTCTTTATAATGTATTCTCTCATGAAAGTGCATTTTTCCATGCTTGGAGTGCATTTATCTATGACTGGAGCACATTCTAATGCATATTTAGGAATAGGAAGCGTACACTAGAAAGCCCTGTGCACATCAAGAAGGTACCCACATATTCTCCATAATGTATTCTATCATGAAAGCGCATTCAGCAATGCATGGATTGCATTTAGCCATGCCTGGAGAACATTCTAATGCATCTAGTGCATTTGGCATGGTCAAGTGCACATTGACGTGCTCTATATGATGGATCACATTTTGTAGAATGCTCCAACCCTAAACCAAATGATCTAGTGTGTTTCTAGGATTACTCATAACAAGTTTTTCCAAGATTACTCATAACATGCTTACTACACCAACTACATGAGATAAGCTAGGTATGGTATAGACCATCATATATATGAGACGTCCAATATCACTCGACTATGGAACCTTTCTCATGGAATTCCTTTACTTATGATTGGTTAGTATACTACTTCGATCAAGTTTAAAATGTGTTCCCCAAAGAGTTCGAACTGGTCTGGACTTATCAAAGTAGAATGACTATAAAACTTTCTTAATGTATTTTTGTTGAGAAATATATAACCACATTACTCTTCTATCCCTTCAAATCTACATCCTCAATATCTTCTTTGTAGTTATCCTACATCTCAAACTCATTCTTCACTGGCACCTTCAAATCGCTAACTCTAACCATTTCCTTGGCTGCGATGAGAAAATCATCAACGTATAAGAACAAATGTATATAGTAACCATGAGACAAATCCCTAGGTAAACTAATTATCAAAGTCTTCTCTAATTTCCAGTTCATATGCTACAAAACCAATGTTATATTAACTAGCACATCCAAATATCTATTGGGATTTTTATTGCTCCTTTTCTATTTTCTTTTGACTATACTTCCTGCTTCATCTTCCTTCTCAGAATTCACATCACTAGACTCTTACTCTTGGGATCTTTAGTTCTTGATTGATTTTCGCCAAGTTATTATTTATCATTTATCATAAAATTATTTGGGGTTTTACTTGCAAATTTCAACTTTTGGCTAGCACCGTGATCAAGTTTCCTTACAAGACTTGTACTATATATTCTTTGGTTGCTCATAGTAGATTTATCAAAGGTCACGCCGTTGCTAATAATAAACCATAACCGAACCATTACTTATCGGTTAGCAAAAAAAACAAAATTGGACCATTGGTCTTAAAAATGGTTTGGTTATTATGGTTCGGTTTTTCGGTTATCATGCTCACCCCTAAACTTTACGCCAAGAGTACTTTTGCGTTAATGCGAGCACCTTTGACCATGCATGAAGCACACTATATATGCATGTAATGTTTTTAACATAGACTATAGTGTATTCTGAAGAGCCAAGACATCCTTAAGGTGTTAGCGTGTCCAAGAGCACACTCTCCTCTTTTGGAGCATATTTAACAACTTGTATCGCATTTAGAATGTAGTAGTGTATTCTCAATAGCATATTCTCTCATGACAATGTGCATTCTCAAGAGCTGGAGTGTATTTGGCCATGCGTGGAGCACATTCTGATGCCTCCAGCGCATTTGTTGTCCATGAGTGTGACAACCCAAAATTTCTATCTTGTACACTTATTCAAATCAATCAAGTTCAGACTCGTTTTTGCTATCTTCTAGCACTGTTTAGAGTCAATTAGAGTGTTCTAAGCCTTGTATCTTCAAAGTTAGGGTTTATAAAGGAGTCCCGGGTTTATAAAGGAGTCCCACAAGTTCAACACTTCAAAAATCGGCCAAACACTCCAACTTAAGGAGTGTACGGCCGTACACCCCCTTCTGGCCATACACTCTCATGTATAAATGAGAGTTTTAGCCTCCTTTCACCTATTTTCACACTCTTAAAGCCGAAAATCAACTTCTCTCTCAAGTATCATCCGATTTTGCTTCTAGATCTTCAAGTTGTAAGTGTTTTCTTCCTCTATTTGATGATTCATTACACTATCTAGTAAGAATCTATCATTTCTTCCATGAAATTACTTATTTTGTTTAGATCTTCAAGTGTTCTCCAAGAACACCAAGAATACTAAGCACACCTACTAAGTTTTTGGACCTCAAACACCGCAAAAGGCTTCCCTATTGTAAGTACCACTCCTTGTGCTTTTTAGTTACTGACTTTACTCCCTAGAAAACGTCCAGAACATGATCAATAAGGAGTATACGGCCGTACACACCCCATGTGGTCGTACACCCCTTCATTTGGTGCTTAATGGCCTTAAAACTCATGTTCTATGCTAGTACTTGATCAAGAACACTTAGTGGATGCAAGATAGAGACTTGGAATACACTTTTGACCATTTTTACATGATTATCAAGGGTGTACGGCCGTACACACCCTTTTTAGGGTCCAAAATGGCATTTAACTTTCAATAAGGTTAAGTATTGGTCAAGACACACCACCTAGATGCTTAAGAGGACTTTAAATCACTAAATGGCATGTTTCACTAGGGCCGTACACTCACTGGGGCCGTACACTCTGTCTGTACACACACATGAAACACAACTCTTTGGCCATAAACACTAATGTGTGGCCATACACCCCTTATATGCAACCCTTTATACTTCTAGCACTTGAATCGAAGTGTTTTATATGTCCTAGGGTGTCGTTCCTTGCATAATTAGTTTTCTAAACACTAATTGTATACAAATGTCACCACTGGAAATTTGGTGTCATGTAATCTATACACGCAAGTTAATGTGAATCAAAAACTTAAAAGCATGTGTGATACCTATTATATGACTTCAAAAACTTCAATCAAATACATCATACAAGTACTACAAATAGTCAACAAGTAATTGGAAACCCTAGAAGTTCTTGTTTAGGTCCATCTTGGACTAGGACTTCCTTGTTGGACTCAAATGGACCAATAAGCTTCCAATTTGACTATCATGGGCTTAGAACCCTTAAATGGGCTCTAATTGGAACCACATTCATTTAATCCAACATTTTGGGCCATTGTGGGCCTAGAATGAAATAAATTAAAAGCCTTGATCCATGAATGACCTAAACTAGTCCAACAAAAATGTAAAAATCATACTACATTCTTTTAGGTTAAAACTCACCCAAACTAACTCTAATATTGGGATTAGGGGCAAAAAGCCCAAATTTTTTTCTTTTCCCTTCAAAACTCTCGGTCCAAGGCCCAAACCCAAGAGGAGATGAAGAGAGTTGACTTTCAAGTGACACCTCACTATTACCTCATGGTTATCCATGCATTATATCTCATATACCCATGCATACATCACCTCAAAGTCCATTCCTTCTTCCCTCTCACTCACTCTCGGCCGAAAACACACCCACACACACCACAAAAATCTATTCCAAACTCTCTAAGTCTTGAAGAACAATCCTCCCTCCTCCTTCAAAAATTTCGTGAATCAAGAGCTTCACAAGGAGAATCCATCACCAAAATCATTATCTAGGTAAGTTAATGCTTGGATCCATGCTTTGGACTCCTTCTTATCTCCAAAAATCTCTTCTTAACTCTCATGAAATCATAAACTTGTGTCTTAGAACTCCATAAACTCGAAATCTTCATCAAGGGGTGCTAGGGTCAAAAATCACCAAGCTTTCTTCCATCCTTTCTTCAAAAACCGAATCAACATCCAAAGGTGAGCTTCATACCCCCTATTTTCTGTTTTTATGAGTTTTGTGGGAGGGGGGAATACAAGTGAAAGTGTAGATCTATATGTGTTTTGTATGCCATGTATGATTTCTATGCTTATATGTGTGACTTTGTGTGTTTATAATGTTGGATCTAGCCATAAACCCCTAAAAATCGAGATATACTTTATGTTAAATGATACTATCATCAAATATATTTCTACATACAAAGTGTTCCAAGAAAAATAGCTAAATGGTTTAATAACATCTTCTTTGGGCTAAAAACTCAATTTTTGGACATAAAATATTAAAAATATAAAGTTAAAGGGCCCAAAATGGCATATCACAAATTCTGATGGATGAGGAGTGTCAAAACAGTTTCAATAAAATATTTTCTGGAAATATACTCATATGGAGAATTAAAAATACAAATTTCAAGCTTAATGGGCTAAAAATGACAATTTCGGCCCAATAGGGCCCATTATGCGAAATTTTCTGTTTTGGAGGGCCAAAACTGTGTTTTTCTGTAAAACAGTGGACTACTATTGTTCCAAGTACTTTTCAAAGGTTTAAAATGCTTTTCAAATTTTAAAAGGACCAAAGTTGCAAAAATTTTCCAATTTGGGCCAAAATTGTAAAAATTGCGGAAAAGAGGGGTTATAACCGAGAAAACTGCAATTTCAGGGACTTAAACTGTTTTCAATGAAAAATATGCTGAAAAATATTAATTTCAATAATTTTTGGTGTTAAAATGTCAAGAAAAATGATTTAAGGACCAAACCGGAAAGTTATTTAATTAGAGGGTTGAAAAAGTAAATTTTACAAACAATGAGGGGCTGAAATAGAAAACTTTCAAGGCTAATTCAATACACGCAACTTGATCAAACATTGACACCGCGACTACCTACGTAATACAATACACAACAATACCAAAAATTCGTTGTTAAACGAATTGATTCGGTCTCGAATCAATAAAAATCCGAAACTACTAACGCGACGATAACTCGATTCATGCACGGAAACATTTGGTAATTCAATACACACGTGAGAGTGCACAGACGTCTACGCACCATCTTTGGGCCCAAAAGTGTAAAATCTTGTTTGTTGGGCCTAGCTAGCCCAATGACCTGATCTTAAGGCCCGAAGACTTCTACCTTACGAGTTGTTGGATCTTACATGATCTAACACAGCGTAAAAGGACTTTCAATGGCATTTATGCTATTGGTCCCCAAGGGTCCTATGGTGTTGCTAGTAAAGTCGGTATTTCATGCGAGGCGAGTCAAGGACCCCTCGTACCTTTTTTTTTATCCCCAACCGGTTAATGGAGTCATCGGGGTGTTCGTGCCCTTTTTCTCTTCGGATGTGGGACTACAAGAAGTCAGGGCGGTCGGATAACGTGATTAGTACGGACGACGCCTACGGGATCGTTAGTATAGTTATAAACAGGTCGTTTGTGTAACGCGTGTTTATAGCAATTAATCATGCGCAAAATAATCCGACGTCGCCTGGAATTATTGACTTCACGCGCTGCAATGGTTTTATGTTTACTTCATGGAATTCAAAGAATTAGGAAAACATCGGGTTTTCCTAGGGTTTTTCAATACACACGATTTTCAAAACGTACACAATTTTGATGAACAATTTTCTTACAACTATAGAAACAAACAAGCATACCTATGGATCTTCACAAATGTTTTCAAAAGCTCTTTCAGAAAATATCGGATTTTCTGGTGGTTTTCAAAATGATACAAAACATTGATTTTCAAATACCGCTTATGAACTCACCAACATTTCACATGTTGACGTTTTTCAAAATACTTGTATTCTCAGGTAACCAGTGAATCAAAGGAAAATGTACTCAGTGATGGCTTGCAGTTTACTTATTAACGAGTCGAACAATTTATTTTTGGGAATGTAATGTTTAAACAATGTGCTTCATGTAAACTTTATCGGTTGTACTATATTAATGCATGGTGACGAATGTTGTTATGTTTCATATATATTCAATGTTATGGTATTCAATTAAGTCACGACAGCCCTCGGACGTTTCCGCCATCTGGTTCGGGGGTGTGACAACAAATATGTATAATTATATGATAAATAGGATCCGTGTGTGTGCTCAAGTCTTTACTTGGCACTTAGCATCATATACCACTCGTTCATCCAAACCACTCACTACAGGTGAGTTCATACCCCTTAATCTACCTTTTAAATGATTTTAAATGCTTTTATGGGGAGGGGGAATACAAGTTGAAACATTATAGCTATTATATCAATCATATGTGATTAATAACTATCAAACAAATGGATTTACTATACTTTTAAATGTTTTATCAAACAAACAACTTCAAAATGTTCATCAAACTCTTTTACATGCTAAACTCTTTATCAAACTTGTTCTTATATGCCAAACCTTTTCTTTTAACTCCTTCAAACTTATATATTGTGAAAACCATGTCTAATGCATATATAGTTATATAAGTAAGGTTGGAAGGACTTAGGACTGATAACTCACTTTATTTCTTGTTCCTTGTTTGGTTGTGGATTTAGAGTACTTTGTTCTTTGTCTGAGTGTCGTTTGATCCTTAGTTTTATATATATATATATATATATATATATATATATATATATATATAGACATAAAATCTTTTATCTCAGCTCAACACACTCAGTCATACAAACAACTCTACTAGTAAACTATAATAGGTATAGTTTAGGAAGTCACTACTCACTATTTCCAGTACAATGAAACATACAAAGAGTCAGTTCATACATGAGTCAATACATACTATAACGAGAAACAATACTCACTATAAAGAGAAATAGATAGAGAATACTATAACGAGAATTAATACTCACTATAAAGAGAAACATATAGAGAATACTATAATGATAATCAATACTCACTATAAAGAGAAACATATAGAAAATACTATAACGAGAAACAATACATACTATACACTATACAAGAGAACATACTATGATGAGAAACAAAGAGAACATACTACATACTAGACAGAGAGAACATACACTACACTAGTACATACAATACATATTCAATAATACTATAACATACATGTGAGCCACTACTTCGGGGCATGGCATCACTGCTATGGCTTTTTTTGTAACCAGAGTCTCCTGGGGGGAGAGCGTGAATTTGTGTATAGATCTATACGGGGCTGACCATCCTACACCTTGCTGCTAGCTACAGTGGGACCTGTAGGTGTACGGGTGACGAATGTCATACCATTTCGACGTCTTCAAGCGTTGTGTTTTACTAGTCGATCAAGTATGGTTACAATTATATCACATTATACATTAATTAACAACCAGTTTAAGGTAGTTAGTACAGCAGTAGTTACTATAATACAACACCACAGTACTTTATTATTTCCCATTGCATTCAAATTGTGATCTTCTCACATAAACGGTAATGTAAAAACTATATTTTATTAATAATAGTCACACTTGGGAAAAATACACACTTTTACAAGAAACAAACATACGGAACATTTGATGCCTTGGTAGAATGCTACTTTTAGTAGAAAATATAGGATTTTCTAGGAGATACAAACATTTACTACAAACTTATACTTCAAATACTTACAAACATTTTTCATACAAGCAATGACACTAAAATACTTATGAACTCACCAGCTTCAAAGCTGATAAACTCTTTCAAAATAACTTGTATTCTCAAGTCATTAGTAGACAAGTACCAATGCCAGGTTTTTGAGAAGATGGAGCACGTTCAAGACTCATCCCTTATTTTGATTCATATTTTTGGTGTCTTATAACTATACATAATACAATTGTATTAAATTATATTATTAATGCAATGGATGATGTTGTTGCTTGTTTACTATTATGCTTTGTTGTGATACTGTACATGACGTCCTCCGCCCCAGAACGTTTCTGCCGTTCCGGTTTTGGGGTGTGACAATGAGAGCATTCAAGTTGCTTTATAAGGTAGAGCGCATTCTAGAGAATGCTCCAGCCCTAAATCAAAAGCTCCAGTGTGATTCTAACCTATGCTTTTAAAACCAGACTAGAGAGACCGGTTTAACCAAGAACCGATCCCGGATTTGGTAAAAACTGGTCCAATTGAACCAGTAAAACTGGTCAAAACCAAGAATTTTAATATATATATATATATATATATATATATATATATATATATATATATATTCATTTTTCATTTTTTTATATAATTAAAATTAATAATATAATTATGACATCATCCGTTTTTATCGGTTTTGTGATATGTCCGACTGGTTGAACTATCGAACCAGTAAGACGGTCGGTTCGGTCTCCATTTTAGTTTCAAAACCTTGATTCCAACTGTTCTATCGTCAAAATGCTCTACCTTGATTCAAAATGCTCAAGTCACATGTCACATTGAACAAACCTAACACAGTATTTCTCACAATCAAAAAGCATGTTTAGGTTGAATTAGTGAGACTAGGTTTAGTCAATGAGCATGTTTTAAGTAGATGATTTGACAAGTGAAGAGTATTATAACATGTTAACACTTTTCAATGCTAACTTAAGATAGAAATTGTTACATTAGTACATAACTAGTGTAATACCCATCTGGTGGACGGATCGACCAATGTAAAAACAACCATTGTACACTTGTACTTTACTTTTTACTCATGATAGCAATGTAATTAAATATCCTTAAGCAAAATAGCATTGTAGTTACATTTTTATCAATAAGAGATATATTTAAGTCATAGCAACTACATGCATACATTTTTTTTCACCTAATGGCTTTATGCTTACCATTTCTTACCAATAATTGCATGCTACTTATATTTCTTTACTGATAAGATCAGTATGTAAAAATGTGGTACATTATGTAATAATTAAGTAAATTTATTTCGTGGGTAGATATTATAAGTGTGATGTTATATTGGGTAAATAGCTATAATATGTTGCTATTATGATAATATATGTTTTCCAAACAAAATAAATAAATAAATAAAAAGATAACTTATATTTTCCAAACAAACATCTCATCCTAATATGAACTTTGCCAATTTCGCTACTAACTCGTTACATACTTCAATTTCATCCTATATTTGAAACACAAACCCAGAGATCTAACAAAAGTTCAAGAAACACAAGATTCAGAAAGTTGGTTTTTTTTTTTGACCACCTAGTTAACAAACTAAAGTCATCCCATAATAAATGATGATATTTTAATAATATTCAATTAAAAGAAAATTCCACTCAATAAGTCAAGTTATTAATCTTAGGGGTCGTTTGATAGTTGCTAATTGGGTTAGAGCTGACTGGGTTGGAAGCTGACCAGGTTAGAAGTTCTGACTGGGTTAACTTCTGACTGAAACTCGTTGTTTGATTTTTCAACTGACTGACTGTGCAAAATGACTATATTACCCTCAAACAACATTTTTTATAATAATTCATTTATAATTTACAATTTAATTCATAACATTACATAGTGAATATACATACAAATAATTTCAATGAAAGAAATACATTACCACTTCCAAAAACATAACAAGAATCACTTCACTGTAAGGGCAAAACAATCATGATTCTCAACATCAAACTTAACCAATGTATTATACAACTAATCAAGTTTGATTATCCTAACAAATAACAAAATGTATGCATTAATCAATTCAAAAACCATTTTCTGCAACAAGAAACCAAAGGTAGATACATATTCCACCCAACATACAATAACAAAATTTACATTCAACACATACATACATATAATCACACCACCATCTTTACCTAAGATCTTGCTTTTATAAAGTTCTTAATCATTCAAATTGCACATATCACTTGTCATCTTTTCCCTTTTTCTCTTATGTATTCAGCATTATGTTTATTGAAGTTGGCATGCCTAGCCAAAACAAATGGAATCTCCAAGTAGAATCAAATCCCACTGGAAGGAATGAAATCAAGGATTCCCTTAGAAACCGTAATGAAACCATGTAATCGGAATAGTATGTGAAGTGTAACATATGCCATAAACTTGAACCCATCACTAACACATATGGGTAAGTATTGTTTCTTTTGAATTTTGTAATGACATGAGTGAGATTAGTAGCATAAGGTGCCCAAATGAAGTCCAATTTCATCCCAATTTCTTCATCCACGATACGATAATCACTATGTCTCTTAAACAAATCCTTTTGAATCGATTCCATTTCATCTAAACTGAAAACCAAATCTAACGACACCACAAACAATCGCGCTTGTTAATCGCCTGCAACAACGACCCATGGATCCGACTCAATTTCTGGAAATCGCAATCACGTTTTTGTCCCAACTCAGATAGGTTTGTCCTTACTCAATTTATGGATCTCACTCGGGTTTTGGGTTTTTAGGTTTGGAGTAAAAACAACAATACGATACTGATGCATGATTCCATTTGAGATTGATAGAATTGAAGAAGAAGAAGAAGAGAAGAAGAAGAAGGGATGAGGAGTATTTAGGAAAAGATAAATACCTTATGAAGGAAATCAATCGTAAGTTGTAACATATGATTGTGTCGTTGGTGATGACGAGAATAAGGCAGGAGGATGGCGACGTTGGAGGAGGAGGCTGATGGCGTCCGTTCATAAGTTTGGAGACGATGAAGAAGAAGCGTGAAGGAGGGAGCAGGAAGAGCAAAACGAGAAGGGAAAATGCGGCCAAATGAAGTTAAGTCTCGGTCAGCGTTAGTTTTTTACCTTACCGAGTCAGATCAATTTTGTTGACTGAGACCGGGTCAGCAGCCTGAACAACGCGAATCAAACATTCTGATCGGACCGAGTCAGACAAAAACGTCTGACCGGACCCGGTCAGCACCAAATCAAACGGGCCCTTAGTCCTATTTAGGACAAAACTTCTATCTTACCAAATCCAAGAGTTATGCATAAAATTACGGATCATAGAATTGTAGTCTCTTAAAAAAATCATTTACAACAAAATGTGTCCCAATCAAGACTTATTTAAAAGCTTATAAATTAGAGAGAGATGATCAAGAAAAAAAAACAAAAATAAAAACAAAACAAAACAAAACATAAGTTCCTTCTCAATTATTTCTAAATCTACAAAACCTATTCTTCAAAAACCATGTCACTGACATTCTCCTCGGTTGAAGTGGTATACACATGAGATTGAAATAGAGAACATAACCAATGGATGAATGGTGTTGAAACTTTTGAAAATTTTCTCAAAATCAGAAGATTATACCACTACAGATTTTATCCATTTAAAACATTCACCTAAAAATGATTCCATAATCAATATAAGAGGTGACATTGGCATGTAACAACATGATCAAGTTATACACCTTGTTATTTTTTATCAAAATTGGTTGTTAGGTTGAATTAGTGAGAATAGATTTAGTCAATGAACATGTTTTGAGTAGATGATTTGACAAGATGATTTGACAAGTGAAGAGTATTATAACATGTTAACACTTTTCAATGCAAACTTTAAGATAGCAATTGTTACTTCATTAACTATTATTTACATTTTTTTTATTTAAATTGCATGTTTCTATCTATTAGTAGTTAATTACAACAAAGAAACCCCATTCTCTTACAAACCTAACATTGTGCAAAAAAGGGTATAGACATTTAATCAATGTGGTTCTACTCTTCTTACCTAATAGACTAATAATTCATATTCTTGATGCTTTATATCAATGAATTATGAGATATTTTGTACCATTTTATTTGTGATGTTTGACTCCTTGAGTGTTTTTTTTTCATGTGATCCATAGTTAAATACTTAAATTGTCATCTTCATAATTTTAACTTCAAAAGGATGATGACAAAATCATTTGAGAATTAATCACTCCAAAAAAAATGCTCATGGAATCTCAGCAGGGTTTCGAAGGCCCATGAATTGGGCCCAAATCATTTATGTCTTAAAATTATATATTATTTATTAATAATTAAACAACCATACTTTAAAAATACGTGGCAGAATCATATCGATTGTGACATTTGGGTTTGCGGATCAAACTTGTAAAAGATTTAAAACTTTATCTGAATCATATGTTTAAAACGTTCCAAAAACAATAAAAAAAAATATCATTGTACACAATTCGGGAAAAAAACAACAATTTAACATATTCTCCATTATTTATTATTTATATCAACGAAGTCCACATGGCAAAACTAGCTGTTATGTGGGTCCCAAGGTTTACACTGAATTGGTCCTAATGAAATAAGTCAATAACGACTTCCCTCGATTTTCTCACAAATCTGATTTTGCCCTCTAAATACAACCGAAACCCACGTAGATGACCGTTTTAAGCTTCCACAAAACAAATCAAAATCTCCACTTACATATGCAAAAAAGTTCAAGTCTTTATCACTTTAAATTTCGAATTCAGAAGACAACGTTCCTTAATCTCATCATCATTATCACAAAGAGTTGCTATTTACACTTCAATTGAATCAGTAATTTCGTCTTTCCTTTTACATTATTCCTTCGATTTTGTATTGGGGTTTCTTGATGTTCAAAACCCAAAAATTTTGGTTTTTGGAAGTGATTCGAATGTGGGATTTTTTCAGTTTTGATGTTAATTGATATGAGTTTAGTAGTAATCTTGATTTTAGTAAAAGTTTAGGTTAAATAAATGTTAATTGAAGTCGTGTTCTTCATTTCTTATAGATGCACTAGATGCATTTGACTTTCTAATTTTGACTATTGATGGTCAACTTAGCTCCAGAAGCAAGAAATTCAGCCTTTTTTGTAACAAATACATGAAAGGGTGTCTTTTTTAAATTTCATCAATTTATTTTAGTCTTTTGAGTTTTTTTAACACTTGTTATATGATTTTCAGAGGATGTCGAGATATTCGTTTTCCAAAGATGTTCGGGTCCCCATATCCGGAATTCCATATAACTTGAACAGGGTAAGAAATTCTATTTTAGCACCTCACTTTTATTTCTTACTCTTATAGAATTTACTTTGAAGTTTAATCCAATTATAGCAATTTATTAATTTCAAGATTCTTTTATTACTTTATTTATCATGAAAAATCTAATCACTTATTTCAATGTGCTATAATGGGAATAGATGTTATGAAGCTTACTGAATTCACTTATTCTTGAAAAATTATGGGTGAATTGACAAAAGGGTCATTTAATTTCGTTTTAAAATCAAAGTCTGAAATTATTAAATTATTCCTCTTTTTATCGTTTTTTTTATTGTATCGAATAAATTTTATATTTTAGAGCGAATAGTAATCTTATAAAACTTTTACTTTGATTTTAACTAATTAGATTCCGTAATAGGTTCACTTATATAATATTTTGAATGAATGAGAACAAAAAGTTATCACATGATCACTCGAAAAAAAAAATAGGTGTTTTGGTTCAATTATATTCTAAAACTAGTCATTTCTATTCTATTTTGCTTTAGAAGTTCTATTTTGTATCTTTCCAAAAATCTCAAAGTTTTAAATAGGGTAAATTCTTATGGTTTGAAGAAATTTGCACGTTTGGTCCCTAATTTATTTTTTAACTTGGAATGTTCTTATTATTTGTTTTTATTGCGTGTTTGGTCTGTGTCTTACCTAAAAAGACTATTTTGCCATTGATTTTTTAATTTATTTAAATAAAGTGGGGTAGGTAAGGTAAGGTGAGGTGGGAGTAGGGTTGGGATAAAGTGGGGTAGGTAAGGTAAGGTGAGGTGGAAGTAGGGTTGGGATGTATTTATTTAAATAAATTAAAAAATCAATGACAAAATCAAATGAGCAACAAAAACAAACAATAAGACATTTCGAATTAAAAAATTAAGTTAACGACCACATATACAAATTTCCGTAAACCATAAGGACATTTCGTGTAATTTACTCTTTTAAATAATTTGTATTTTGACCATAGTAAGGTCAAACTTTACATCTCTTCATGCAAATTGCAGGATCTTCTTGCTGCAAGATCATCAAAACTCTGTAAGCTTTTCAAAGAAAACCCAGATGAAGATCTTTCTCATCATGTTTGTGATATCCCAACAACCCCTGAAATTTTCGAGCTCATTGCAAGATTCTGCTATGGTTTTGAAGTCAATTTCACACCAGAAAACGTAATTCCGATTTCTTGTTTAGCTTGCTATTTGGGTATGACTGATAACCACAGCCCCAATAATCTTTTAAATCGAGCTCTATCATTCTTCGAACACCAAATCATAACAGGCTGGAATGAATCGATCAGATCCTTGAAAGCCACAGAAAATCAAATCGTTCTTCAACAAGCGACAAAACTAGGGTTAATCGATGCTTGCGTTGATTCAATCATCTCAACAGCGTTAAACAAACCGACTTATCTTGGAGAACCGATCGAACCAATTAAGAATCCAGTTCTTTCTGATGAAGATGAAGATGGGTTTAATGGCGATGTGTACAAACCAAATGCAAGGAGACAACTTTTTGTTCTTGATAGCAAACAAGATTTATGTTTGACCACACTTCGTCTTCAATTCTACGAGCCAATTATCCGCGGAATGATTCAATGCAAAATGGGTTCAAATTACATCGCATCAAATCTCTACCAATACGCGAAAAGATGGGTGTTTTTTGACCCGAAAGAATCCGATCAATCGTCATCTTCTTCAGAAGGTGTTTCTTCAAATTCAAGACGAGACACAATCGAAACAATCGAAAAACTTTTCCCTCATGATCGCGGGGTTGTCCCATGTGAATTACTATCCGAATTGCTTCAATACGCGATCATTTTAGAAGCTAATAGCGATTGTCGAGATGGGTTTGAGTTACGAATTGGGAAACAATTAGATTTAGCAACAGTTCATGATCTGCTAATTCCATCTCAAGGGTATTCGAAAGAAGAGAAATACGACACCGAATGCGTTCGAAGAATCATGAAACATTTTTATAATAACTTCACCGGAGAAGATAATCGGGCCGGGCTTGAAATTGTGGCGGATCTTGTTGAGGATTTTCTCGGGGAGGTGGCGAATGATGTCGATTTGAAAAAGGATTCATTTATTTCACTAGCGGAATTGTCGATTGCTGCATCTGAAGGAACACAAAGAAATTCAGATGGGATTTATCGTGCGATTGATATTTACTTAAATCAACATCGGTATTTGATAGAATCGGAAAGAGAAGAGATTTGTTCGATTTTGGATTGTAATAAGATGTCGCCGGAGGCGTGTGAGCATGCCGCCCAAAACGAGCGGCTTCCCGTGAGGGTGGCGGTGCAGGTTTTGTTTGTGGGGCAGTTGCAGCTGCGGGAGACGATAACAAAGGAGGTAACGGTGGCCGAGGAAGGTGGTAAGGGAAAAAAGTCGCCGGAGAATGGGGCGGCGGTGGTGGAATTGGAGAAGATGGGTTTTAAGGTGATGGAGTTGGAGAAGGAATGTGGGGCGATGAGGAAGGAGATTGAGAAAGGGTATTTTGGGAAGAGGAAAATGAAAAAGGGAAAGGTGAATGTGTGGAGGGTGATGAAGAGGAAGCTTGGGTGTATATCGAGTTTGAATAATTGTAATTGTCATGTGAAGAAGAAGAAGATTCATCCAAGGTAGAAGAAGAAGATCTTGAGTTCGTTTTTATTAGTTTGGTAGTTGGTAGTTTACATCAATCTTTGATGTTTGAGCAATAAGTGTTTTTTGAATTTTATGTTTTTGACATTCTTTGTTTTATACAAGGAATCAACTTCTTTGAGGTGAAAGTTACATTTTCACCCTTCCGTTTAAAGAAATTTTAAACGTAGGGCAAATTTCATAAAAACTCATGTAGTTGGTCACTTTTTTGGTTTAGTCACCTAAAGGTCCTAGAGAATTGTTCTACTATTTAACCACAAAAAAACTTTGCAAAAATTTGTGAAAAAAAATGCACCATGACATGGTATTGTTGCTATTTTGTCATATTGTTATTAATATTGAAAATTTTATAAAACCATTGTAGATGATTGTTTATTTTCAATTTAACCATTCAAATGGAAGTAAATGTTAATTTTCTTTGCAAGTGAAATGTTAATCTTCGTGGAGAATTTGGAACCAACGAACACACGTTTCTTGATTGTGTGTAATATACTTTTGTTTATGAGAATGCAACTCAAGCTTGCTATTAGGTTCAAATTTATCGATCCTCAACTACCCAATTATTCGTAACATAATGATTGGTACTCGACATTGGTTTATGAACAACATTTGAAGTTAATGAACAATGTCCCTATTGCGAAACATGGAAAAGGTGTTCCATGCAAATAAGGTAAGGGTGTTGAGGCTAGTTGTTTTAATTTTGGTTATTGTTGAGTTTATGATGGTTTGGGATAGAATGAACGAATGTAATTGTTGTATTAGGGTTGAGTAGTAAAAGTGAGCACCCGTCTTCATATCTGTAAATGTCTTGGAACTTGTCAATCCTTGAACCGCGACTGTTCTGAGTTGTTTCGATTTTGGCTCTTAAATATTAGGATCAATTGAAAGTGGTTCCAGTTTCAATTCTCAATTTTTGAAAATGCTACCATTGGGTATTTTGGAACATGTTCTAACCATTAATCTAAGATGGAATGTTAAAATAACCATTACGAACTATGTTGTTAACAAGTATGACCAAGTTTATTGTGTTTTGGAAAATAATCATTTTGTCTAGAATGGGTCATTTTGGACCAATAAAAAAAATACACTCCGGACCATTCTAGATTTCGTACATGAAAAAAACTATTTTACAATATGAATCAAAACTATAAAATCCGACGAACAATTCCGGAATTTTGAGAAATGAATCGTTGTTTACTCAAATATGTCAAAATTTTAAAGAAACATTGCTAATAAAAATCGGATATTATGAAAAGATTTAAAATTTGACATTCAAATGAAAATAATAATACTAAATCATTCGAAAATAGTCATTTCACACATTAATAGAAATAATCTTTTGAAAAAGTTTTAGTGAAAATGAAAAAAATAAACATTAGATATTTTTTTATTGGTCCAAAATGACATATCGAGTTTGGAATAACTCATTTAGGACAAATTATTAATTTCTCAATACACAAAAATTTGGACATTTTCGTTAACAGACCTTGTTCATAATGGTTGGTTTAGTTAATAAGTTGAAAAAATTCTAGTTATATTAAATCAAAAAAATGACAATCTATAATCAAAATTCACTATACTCGGTTGCAATGCATTTTGAAAAAATAGAAAGTTTTTGTGGTTAAATCAAAACAATGTTTTTTTTCTAGGTGATTAAATTGTAAAAATGGCGTTATTTGTTAAATGAGTTTTAGACGTAATTTCATTTTTTTATATAGCTTGAAAGTAAAGAAATGAAATCGCCTTACATGGTTTGGAGTATTTGTAACTGTAGCATTGTTTACTAGGTTAAAAGTAAATTCTGGTTAGATTAAATCCAAAAAATGACAATCTATAATCAAAACTAATTACACTCGGTTGCAATGCATTTTGAAAAAATGGAAAGTTTTTGTGGTTAAATCAAAACAACAAAAAAAAAATCTCTAGGTGGTTAAAATGAAAAGATGACAAATTATGGTGGCTTTTAGTTGTTAAATGAGTTTTACACGTAATTCCATTTTTAAGACATACCCATCAAGTCTGAACAAAGGCCACGATACATAAAACAAGATGACAACTAACATTTTCATCTACAAGAACAAAGCCAACAACTGACATTTACTCCTTGAGCAAAAGAAGAAACAGCCTTTGATCCACCTTAAATTTACCCATCTTCACAGGAGCACCCTTCATCATCAGTTGAAGCCCTCCAAATGATATGTACACAGCCCTGTATCCGTAAACACATCCCCAAGATGATCAGACAAAAACTTTAAAAATATAACATAACAAGTTGTACTGCGTTTGATATGCATTGGACTAGACCAGAACTGAAGTCAATGGGACAAAAATTACATTTTTTTTGTTCCACCCGAAAAGGTCGAACAAGGTGGGACATGGATTCACTCTCGATCTCATGTATGTGAAAAAGACGTAAATACCCTTATCATCCTCATCATCGAAAATAACCCTAGAAAGCTTGTCCAGTCCAGTCCAGTCCCATCAAATGTAACAAACATAGCCAAAGGCTACGTTTCTTACGCTGACATGACTAGACAAGCTTTCTAGGGTCATCTTTAATGACGAGGACGAGAAGGGTATTTACGTCTTTTTCACATACATGAGATCGAGAGCGAGTCCCTGTCCCACCTTGTTCGACCTTTTCGGGTGGGACAAAAAAAAATGCAATTTTTGTCCCATTGACATTAGTTCCGGTTCTGGTTCCAGTACATGTCAAACACAGTACAACTTTTTCTGTTCCATCATGTCAAAGAAACATAGGTAATGAGATACGTACACTTCAGCATCACCATTTTGGTTCTTATCATCTGAGATCTTGTATAACAACCCATGCATCACATACTCAAATCTGTCAGCAAGTGATTTCTTGCTTCCCTGTCATTAAATTATAATACATCGACTTCGTTATTAAGATTGCATTTGTTACACTAAACAGGACTGAAAAAACTTTGTAGGTTATTTTTAGCAACGATGATGAGAAGGGCATTTATGTCTTTTTCAAACAATATATCACAAGCAAGTCTTGTTCCACCTTTTTTAGTGTAACACAAAATTGCAATTTTCATCCCATTAACATCAGTCCCAAGTGTTCACCTTTTTGGGTGAGCTAAAAAGCTACAAATTTTGTCCAATTGACATCAGTCCCAATCCCACTCCCTGGTCATAGTCAATCTCAGACATTGACTCAGACCAACTGATGTCAATACCAAAAAGGTGGGACAGGGATTGGGACTGATGTCAATTGAATTTGTATCTTTTTGGTATTGACATGAGTCCGAGTCTCAGTGTCCAATGAAGGGCGATACAAATAAAATTATATAATAGCTTACTTGAGTATGAGTGGTAACAGCTGAGCCATCTTCATTTAAAGTTTGTGACAAAACCATCCGATATTTCTCTCCGGCATGCATAGGATACAATTGCGAATTCACATCCAACACAATGTGTATGTCGGTTTCCTCCCCTCGTGCTTCAATACGTGAAACTGAAGGTAAAAGTTTTAGTTATTTGATAAGTATTATTACATGAAATAGCAACGTACTTTCATTTATTTATGTATTATAGAACTCAACTTCTTTGAAATACTACCACGATTACAACATTATACTTTCAATGTTTAAAAAATTCTACTTGCTTTGTATTTGGATCACATTGCTTATATTGGTAGAATTTTCAAAGTACAATGTTATATAATAGAAAGAAATGAAAATAGAATCATATGATAAACAAATCAATAAAAGGAAATTGCTAATTCTTGCATTTAACTCTAAAAACAATATGTTTCTTTGAAATATAAATAGAAAATCTTGTAATGATTTTGGAATATTGCTTTATGGACTAGTTTCATTGGCTGGATAGATACCTTTGTCATACTTTTTACCATCTGCATCCACTCCAATCACCTTAATTGTATCATCAAAGTGAGGGTTAACCATCTTTGTTGCACCTTGCTTTATAAGAAATACAAATAACATAAAAACTCATTTATATATATACTTATCATGAACAAAGAATGTTAAAACAGATAAAAACTTTTAAAAACATGTTAATAAAAATAAGATTTTAGAAAATAATTTAACTTTTGTATGTAGCTTTCTTAGTCCAGTTCCTCCTATAAATTCCTCTATAACATTGACCAATTTAACTGGAAATTTACCCCCAAGATGTTCATATATATATATATATATATATATATATATATATATATATATATATATATATATATATATATATATATATATATATATATATATATATATATATATATATATATATATGCAAGATGTTCATATGTTGTGTTATTCCGATCGTTTACATCTAAGAACTCGATCAAATATGTGAGACAGCTGATTGGCGATTATTTGGATGAATTGCTTGATTTCAGTTCAATTAATATCATTGAAAGCTAAAATAGCTAAGGAGTACGACTAAAACCCTAAATCATTGAATGAGAATAAACCAAGTTTTTATCGAATATTGGGGTTGTTAAGAAAAGCACGAACGAAGAGAATTTACATATGGAGAATGATAATGAAGTAATAGAAATGGAGAATTTTTGAGGAAAATTGAAGACACGTACCTGATGATGTCTCGTATTTGGTTGTCCCTGCCAAAAACCCTAGACGAGGGTTTTGTTTAGGAGAGTATATAAAGCAGCAGTGTCGTAGCGTCGTTAACGAATATTATTATTATTATTTTTATTTTAGGTAATTATGAATCTAGCCAAATTAAGAAAATAATCAACCATTTTTAGCCAAAAATTAGGAATTGTACCAAAATAGCCCCACGAAACTGTAGGTATTTAGATTCGGCTATTGTTTCGATAAATTGTCTACTGTTTCGTGTTTATAAATTGTCTACTGTTTCGTGTTTAGCATAATTTTTTTTTCTTTTTCATTTTGAAGATGTAAAATCGTAGGTTTTTTTTAAACCTACTGTTTTCTCTCTATAAAAGACGGTTTCCCAAACCATAGCCTATGGTTTTGGGTTAAAACCACAATTTCGTATATATTTTTTTAAATTTTTTTTGAAAAAATAATCATGAATTCATCACATATATCTGATGGCTTACAAGGTTATAAAAAAATAAAAACAAAAAAACAAAAAAACAAAAAAATAAATAAATAAAATAAAACTGTAGGCTTCATACGAAACCTACGGTGTACAATTCCACACTGCACAATCTGTGCATTGTGCACTTGTACATCGTAGGTTTCTAATGAAACCTACGGTTTTAATATTTTTTTTCAGTTTTTTTTTAAAAAAAAAGGTTATCTCCATATACAAAAACTATTCCTAATCAATAATACGGTAAATTTTTTATAAAAAATGGACGTAATTTGTTGTTATTCGGGTGCTCCGTTGAAAGAAAATAGTAGACAATAAAAGATAAAAATGAGCAAAAAGTAACATAAAATGAAAAATAAGACATTATATATTATAGGCCAATGGCCACAAAAGAATAGACGGACCACGAAAGAGTAACCCATTGCGACGAAAGAGTAGTTTTCAAACGTTGACCATAACCAATCTACTATTTTGTGGGCTAGTTTTGGCTAATGTATTTTTTTTGGCACATTTTGGATATATAATTAGTGTTGTTGGTTAGATTAGTAATTTCTCATATTATTTATAAGAAATCAATAATACGGTTTTCAAAATATCTTTTAAATTTTTTTTTTTTGGTCTTTATTAGTTTAAACTTTTATCGTGGTTGGTTTCTTATATATATATATATATATATATATATATATATATTTTTTAATATTTTTATTTAATTGTTTTTATTATATAAATACTTACATATTAAAATAAAAATTAAAAATCAATTGGTGCATCACAATCTAACTTTATAGTCCCTTATTCTTTTTCAAATATCAACCGTCCTTCGTTCTTTCCTTCTCTTCCACCATTTACCACTACGTCTACCACCATATCTGTCACACCCCAAAACCGGAACGACGGAAACGTTCTGGGGTGGATGACGTCATGTCAAATATCACAACAAATGCATTATAGTAATCAAAGTACAACAACCATTGCATTAATAGTAATAGTTTTATATGGTTTACATTACAATACATCAAAGTAATACAAGTAAATATAAGTAAGTACAGCATGATACTAAGCTATCTTCATCAACAGCTCCGGGGATGTACCTGTCTAATGCTAACCTGAGAATACAAGTTAATTGAAAAGCGAGTATCAGCATTTTTACAAATGCTGGTGAGTTCATAAGTATTAAGTGTCATTTTATCCAAATAACTGTAGTGGTGATGATTATGATGGCATGTGCGGAATTAGAAAGATCTAGTGATTCATCATGTAAAATTCAAGAACATAAGGAGTAAATAAATCTTTGTAAGCTCTTATTAGATCTAGAAAGATTATACAAATGGGTTTGTATACAATTTCTCTCTCTAGTCTAACACTCCAAAATGGACTCTTACATAATGGGAGTCACTCACTTCCTATTTATAGGAAAAGACTCAACCCATTTACACATACAAAGAGGAAAGCCTAAAATAATACATCCAAGCATGACTTTGCACCCTAACATTCTCCCCCTCAAAGTTAGGATTGGATGTCCGACTTTAATATCCAACGAGCTAGCGCGATCAAGACCAAACTCCCCCTCGAAGTAACACCGGTCTTCAAATCTGCAAATAAATATTCGACAAAACCGAGAAGCTTCGAATACCCATCATTCTCCCCCTTTTTATAATCAAAAATTGATTATAAAACCCACTAAGGATGAGAAGCGCCCGAGGAATAGTCTTCACGATACTCCCCTTTGATGTGTACCAAAAATGAATCACCAAAAATCTTGCACGGAAAAACAATCACGAAAAAGCCACAAAAAATTTTCAATTTATGAAAAATTTTGACTTTTTGAGTGAAAGTTGCAAGATTTTTCAAAATCCGGGTAGATATTGTCATTTTCTGAAACTTGCAGGGATCCGTTGCGCCAAAAATAGTCAAATATGCGAAACTCTAGCCTATTTGCGAAGCCGGGCATAAAGCGTAAATTCGCACAAACTGCAGGGACCAGAACTGTAAATTCTTCAATTTCTCAGCTTATATTACCCATTTTGCGAAGTTGGGTATTTGTTGCCAAAAATGCGAAACTGCAGATACTCGTTTTGAAAATTTCTGCATGTTCTTCAAACTTGCGAAGTTGGGCTACTTTTGTCATTTCGTGGAAAAATCAGGGGTGCAAACTGAAACTCTTTGTGTTCTTCCCCAAATCAAGTAAAAGACTTCGCACGTAAAATTCTTCGCATTTTTAACTCTTCGCAAACTTCGCATCTTTATCCCATATCACAGATGCGAACATAATTGTTTTGATCTCATATGCAAACTTCATTCACACAAATGTGAATTGAACAATCATGGCAGATGCGAATGAAATGCAAACCCATATGTGTACAAAAAAAATCCATATGCGAATTCAGGTTATTTCATATGCGAACTGAAACCCAGATTACGATTGGAGATTCAAATGTTCATGCGAAACCAAATCATCGATCTAAAACCAAGGCTTCGTTCGTTCATTGAACAACAACAAATACCCTGATTCGCTTTGCACAGTTTAACCCAAATCAAAATTTTCTTTTACAGATCATCGACTCCATATGCGAACTCGATTTCACAAATAAGCGATTCTCAAACATGCGAAATTAGACTAGCATCGATCAAAATCGTCTTCACACATTCGAAAATCGGCTCCAATAATCAAAAATCGAACATCGATCCTTGACAATCGATCAAAAACGACGTCAACATCACAAATCGATATCATCTCAAACCCGATTATCAACATCCAAAATCAAGAACTTCGTTTTCCAGTTCGTTATCAAATTGTATTTCATTCTTAAAGAAAAACATGTTCATCATCAATCATCGAAAACAACATTTCAACGATTCATAAACAAATCGTTCACCGACTGAACTCCCAAATCAATTTCTCAAAATCAAACTTTCATTACTCAACAATCAAGCCTTCAAACCTTCGACTACCAGTAAAGGATCTTCAATCTCAAGACATTCGATTTCAACTCCAAGCAACTACATCAATTAAAACTTCGATCATCTTGAATTAAGGCTTGATTCTAAATGATACCATCGAAATTAGATGCGATACACCCACCTAGCAACAAATCGGCTTTCAAACACCTCACATTCGATTATTAAAGCTTTCGATTGTGACTTCAAACACGATACGCTCAACCTCAAAGCGTTCGATCCCAAGCACCGATTATCAAATCTATCTTCCTATTCTATTCGATTTTGACTTTGAACACTCAAATCCAATGTTACCAAATGATTACAGGTAATAGTCGAAATCGACTTCAACTGTTGTCGACTCTGATTGATTTTGATTTTTCACTCGACTTTTCTGCATTGACTCTTCACACCAACATCGATTCCAAACTATCCTTCCCAAAATCGACTATCATCAATCGAACCTCACTAAAAAACGACATCAACTGTCCGTCCTTCGCTTCTCAATTACTCATTCTTCCATATTCAATTTTGACTTTTCAGTCAAACAAATGATAATCGAATTGATGAACAAGAAAAAAATAGATGTACTCTTTTGATCAGGGAAATCGAATAAATGAATAGAAGTAGATTGGGCTCGGTCAAATGTGTATGATAACGAATAGTAAACAGATCATCATCTGGGCTCAAATAACCGAATATATGAACAGTAAAGAATTATAACTTGAGCTTTCCAATTGAATCAAATTAGATGAATATTAGATTTAAACAAAATGAGTTGAATATGGTTTTGATCTAAACAAAAATAATTGGATCAACAATGGGGTTGAAACGGATTAGATCCAATGAGGCAAATCGATCAAAAATGAAAAACGCAAAGTACGAATCGAAATCATGGATGTTTTGGAATCCATTTGAGAATTTGAGATACCTTTTTGATGAATCGAGATCCACTTTCAACGAACGAATCAAATTTGGAAGATCTTGGTTCTTTTGTCGGAATGAGAAAACCTCCAAAACGAACATTGTACCACCCACCATGCAAGATGTACAACTCGTTCTTCGTGTTCTTTAACGATCCAAGAACATCTTCAAAAGAACCACCAACACTTTTGGTTTTCGACTTCAAATTCAATGCAACCTTTGGAGATTGTTGCTTTGGAACCCAAATTTGCTTCACGGATTTTGGCTTCACAACATATGACGATTTTTGTGAGTAAACCCGCTTATTCTTCCGATTCATCTTCTTCTTCTTTTTCTTTCTCATCTTTTTGCATCTTGAAGACTTGACTTCATGAACAAACCCACTTTCAACAACATGACCATTTTGAGTTTGAATCAAATCTTTTGGAGTTTGATACTTGTGATTTTCTTGGATCATCGGCTTCCGATAAGGAATCATTCCTTTAAACAAATCACAAGAACACAAAATATCATCAGTTTGAACTCCAATTGAGCAATAAACTTTTTCATCTTGAGAAACAACTTGAACTCCTTTTTCTTGAACATCAAGAACATCACATTGAACTTCATTGTTTTGAACTTCTTTTCCTTGAACATCATGAACACGATGAACATCATCAAGAACATGTTCTTGTGCTTCACGACAATTTGCATAATATTCAAGTCTATTTCTTCCCGGTTTACAATTAGCAAGAGGAATTCCTTTTATGACTTCACCATTCCTCTTATTTCTTCGTCTTTCTTGATATGTTGTAATCAATCGATCAAACAAATCTTTGTTTTGATAAATTGGATAACCAATGTAATCTCCCTTTCTATCCCTTTCTCCATTTGACATAAGTGCATCTTCACTTTGCGATCCAACAGTCAATTGATAAAGAATGCATTCAAAAGAAGTGTATACGTATAGAAAACTTTCATTTCGAACCAACCATTGCTCCATTATTGCTTCTTTTCTTTTGAATCAAATGTTATGAACTTAAGTTTTCTAGAAAGAGAAAGTGTAAATCAAGTGGATCTCTAGAGAGAGAAAGTGAATATGAACTAAATTCTAGTGAGAGAAAGTGGTACAAACAAGTATTCTAGAGAGAGAAAGTCGAATTATGGATCAAATCAAGGAAAAATTCGACTTCAAGAACACAAAAACACTCTAATCATGAAGATCCATAAGAACATGAAGAATCACCAAATCAAAAATTGCCATCAAGGATCAATTCTTGATGAAATCAAGAACACCCGCTCTGATACCAATTGTAGTGGTGATGATTATGATGGCATGTGCGAAATTAGAAAGATCTAGTGATTCATCATGTAAAATTCAAGAACATAAGGAGTAAATAAATCTTTATAAGATCTTATTAGATCTAGAAAGATTATACAAATGGGTTTGTATACAATTTCTCTCTCTAGTCTAACATTCCAAAATGGACTCTTACATAATGGGAGTCACTCACTTCCTATTTATAGGAAAAGACTCAACCCATTTACACATACAAAGAGGAAAGCCTAAAATAATACATCCAAGCATGACTTTGCACCCTAACAATAACTTTAATAAAAGTGGTAGTTTTAGAGTATCCATTAAATTAGTGTCTTTTCCAGAAAATCTTATATTTTCTTTAATAAAAGCAGTCTTCTACCAAGACTGGACGGAGTTAGGTGGTAAAAAGTAGTTTTCCCTTAATCGCTATCATTATCAAAATACAGAATTTGATTATTTAAAGAAAGCAAGAGAAATCAGGGAAATAACATATGCCTCAGCAGTGAACACTGTTGACTAAGGCAAAAGGAATCATAGACTCCAGAAGAGTATCGAATAAACGACACGCTTGGCTCAGTCTAACAAAGGGAGACACAAACCCCAGACGGTACCAAATGAAAGGTATGGCTAGTAAGGTCTAAAACAGAAAATACAGACCGTAGACAGTATCAAATGAAAGATACAGTTAGCAAGGTCTAAAAACAGTGTGACTCTGAGGGTGGGTTTCCAGCATACAGTGTAAATTGTTGGTGAAATACCGTTACCTTAAGGCCATGAATTATAAGGTAACCTGGGATACTCGTAACCATACTAACCGACACTAGAGTACCTGACGCCCTACAAGCGTTTATAAAATATGACATTTGTCACCCCTTGGCTTGGTAGGCCGTGGACTGTAGCTAGCAGTCAGGGTGCGGGGATGTCAATCCCGTATAGATCTATACACACAATGTCCGCTCTCCCTACAGGAGACTCTGGTTACTAACTAGAAGACGGAGAAGGCCGTGTCCCGAAGATGCATCCCAAATAGTGGGTAGTGTGTTTCCAATACAGTGTTGAACTAGAGGTAGAGACTCATAACTGAACTGACTAAAGTAACCCTATATGTCTATGCTTGTGTACATAATATATAACTAATGAATCAAACGACCTTCAGATGGACATCCGATCCCACCAGACCACATCTCAACGAAGAAAAGGAAATAGGGCGGACAAGCCTTCCTAAGTCCTTCAATCATTACTTACATGCATCTAAACAAGCACAGACATCCATCTAACTACGCTTGAGTGTGTAATAAGTGGAATCATATCGTGAAGTATAACCGAATCGTGATGTATAACCGAATCGTGTGGAATAACCGAATCGTGAAGTATAAGCGTACAGTGTGGATTAACCGAATCGTGAAGTATAAGCGTATAGTGTGGATTAACCGTATCGTGATGAATAACCGAACAGTGTGGAATAACCGGATCGTGAAGTATAAGCGTTAACTGATATAAGTGTATCACGAAGTGGAAACGTTATCAAGTAGGAGTTTAAACTAAGTAAAAGCGAAGCAGTGGTATCTAACAAGTAAGAAAATACGGCATGAAAGAGAACCTTGATGAAAACCTTGGAAAACCTTTATGCTTAAGAAAATCACAACTTGGTGTTCTTTGGTAAAATAAGTTTGAAAACCTTTAGAAATTTTTTAGAAACTTTTCATAAACCAGTTTAAAATGAACTTTGATAAAGCAGTAAGAGTTTTGAATAATTGAAAACCTTTTTGGAAAATCATTTATAGTATCCTACTTGGTAAAACAGTTTACAGTGTGGTAAATCCTTGTGCATGCGGGTTATCAATCACATGACTGACATGTTTAACTTGTATCCCCCCTGTAAAACATGTAAAAACATTTAAAAGGTTCATTCAGGGGTATGAACTCACCTGGTGTAAGTGGATCCGACGAAGGCGCCGATTGGGTGCTCGGTGTCAAGTAAGGACTTGGACAGACTTAGAGACCTATTTAACATATGATAACATATGTTCACATATAATTAGTATATTATATACTAATTAAACAAGTATACGCACTCTAAGGAGCGGAAAACACTTTGGTTAAGTGTTTGGGGTGTCCCAGGTAACATTTAAGGGCTTGAATGACTTAGGAATGGAGTTTACTCTCCAAGAGTAAACTCACCATAGGGTGTTTACGGCCCTGGGACTACTCCCCATGAGTTTGCGGCCGTAAACTCATGGTGAGGGTGTTCTAGGGTGTTTAAAAGCTTTATCTTGATCGTGGAATTTTGCTAGGTCCAAATCTAAATTGTATGAGTGGGTTTAGGGCTTCTAAAGGGACCATATGGGAGTTTACGGCCCATGTACCACCCCTATGGGAGTTCATGACCGTGAACTCCTATCCTTTGATTTTATGGAGGTTTAAAGTCCCTAATTCACTTCTAGTAATTTGTAATAAAGGTCTAAGGCCATTTGGGGGACAAAAACCATCTTTTGACATAGTTTGGGGGTGTTTACGGCCTAGGCACTTGCTTGGGCCGTAAACTCCAATTTACCCCATATTTCCTTGTGTTTGAATGTTCTAAACTCGAAATAGCAAGCCCCTAATTTATGTATTAAGCCTAAGGGTGGTTTGGGAGTGTTTTTGGAGCATTTTTACAAGCATAAGAGGTGTTTACGGCCTAAGCATGTGCTTGGGCCGTAAACTCTCTTTTAGGCCCTAAAATTTTGTGTTTTCATGTTTAAACACTCCTAGATAAATTCCTTAATTGGTTCCTAGGCTCAACGGGACAAGCTTAGGTCATTTTGGCCTTATTTAAGGGGTTTACGGCCTAAGGAGGATCTTAGGCCGTAAACTCCTTTTCCACAGCTTAAATGGTCGATTTTTGGGCTATAACAACAATCCATGATGTTTAGAATAATCTAAGGTAAGGAGACTTACGATTTGGAGGCGTTTGGTTGCGGATTTGAGTCGAAAACGGGCTTGTATGAGAGAGAGAGAGTATAGAGAGAGGGTGAAAAAGGTTGAAATGGAGTTTACTCCCCCTTATATAGGGACTGGAGTTGGAGCTCAGTGGGAATCTACCCAATACTGTCGCTAAACGGGGATTTTGGTCGCACCCGATTTAGTGGTCGTAATAA
This sequence comes from Lactuca serriola, assembly GCF_051521515.1. NCBI lineage: Eukaryota > Viridiplantae > Streptophyta > Magnoliopsida > Asterales > Asteraceae > Lactuca > Lactuca serriola. The sequence goes on from NC_136408.1 coordinate 116,339,779, forward strand.
TAAAAACTAACTTTTTTTCCAAATTACTATGGAAATGTAATTTAAGCGTTTTTATTTACTTTATTACGACTATAACGACATAAAACATAAATAAATAAAACATTTATTTATTTGACGACCTCTTATTAACGGAACTTTTATACAGTGGAATATTCCGTTAACGGAAACGGGGTAATGTAACGGAATAAACTTTGGGTTGTCACATCATCCCCCCGTTAGAGGGAATTTCGTCCCGAAATTCAGGTCTAGGCAAGGAAGTAGGTATGAATGGTCGAGTAGAGGCACGAGGGTACTTCCTATTCTGATTGTCCTCGCATTCCTAAGTGAACTTTGGTCTGTGTTTGTCATTCCAACAAACCTTCACCTACGGGATGCGGATTCCGTCTTGTGTAGTTAGTGGGTTCCGACTGGTGTATCTACGAGGTTAGGGTTCTCAATGGTTTCTATCAAGATGAGTGGGATACGAAAAGTGACGTCAGGCAACCCTGATCAAGTCTAAGGAGTGGATCGATCGGGTGAAAAACTTGCGGAATATCCGAAAGTGGTAGTGGTCTGACGAAGGTTGGACCAAATCTCCGCGAGGATTCTCAGATGGTCCTAAGCTCTCGGAAGTGTAGAGCCTTTCAGTACTTAGAACATAGTGTACTTCTATGACAAGATCATCACTGGCGTGACCGCCATTCCGAAGTTCCTAACGTTCTCACTCGTACTGGATGTGTAGTCCTTCAGGTTGGTTCTTAGGAAGCTCGAGTTGTCCTTGGTTTTTCATTTCCTGTCAATTGGCTTTTAGAGGCTTTCTAGGTCATCAAATGGGTTGTGTGACTACGGTATCTTTTTGTGGTAGAGTGGCTATCTCAATCTTGTAACAGCTCAAATTTTCAAATAAAATTTTCATTTAAAATAAAACAATTTCACTCAACAATAGTATTTATTCCAAATTTAATTTCAAAATACAATTAAAGAATCCCCAAGATCTCCAACAATGGCAGTGTGTACGCGTCACGCCGGCGCCTTCCCACGGTCCTCGCTAGTACCTGAACACATACATACAACTTGTAAGCATAATGCTTAGTGAGTTCCCCAATATACGACTTACACACATACGCCTTTCCAGGCCCTGACCTTCCGGTCCACAATACATTGCCTTCCGGCCCGTAACATAATTGCCTTCCGGCCCATGACATATCGCCTTCCGGCCCGTGTCGTATTGCCTTCCGGCCCACAGTATATTGCCTTCCGACCCATAACATTTACAACACATAATACATATAACTTAACACACATAGCACATAACACATACATCATACCTGACCTTTCTGCCACATAATATATCGCCTTCCGGCCCACATACACATACATATCATGCATAGCATCTATCTTGCTATTTATAACGTAAATAACACATATCATATACGACCTTCCGGTCCCACAGTCAAACCCTTCCGGGTGGAGTATAGTGAGAATACTCACCTCGTAGTATGTAGGCTAGAACTCTTGAAACTACTCGCACTCAATCCGCCAAACTGCAGACTCCCTATAATACCACATACCCTTGTTAACAATCTTATCAAACAAGACAACTGACCCTACGAAATTACATGCAGGTCAACTGTGGTCAACAGTCAACTTGACCGGACTCGTCGAGTGCAAAGGCGACCCGGCGAGTCTAGACGTCCTCCCCAACTTCCTTGTTGTTCCCCTTTCTACCCGTCGAGTATCCCTCCTGACTCGACGAGATCCTCGTGGAAGAATCGCGGGGCCACCCCGACTCCACTCGCCGAGTCTAAAGAACGACTCGGCGAGTCCCAGTGAACCTTCAAGATACTCGCCGAGTCTGAAGAACAACTCGGCGAGTCCCAGTGAGCCTTCAAGCTACTCGCCGAGTCTGATCATTAGACTCGGCGAGTCCATGCCATGCAGTCGATCAACTGCCTCCTGTAATCCGCATGGTTCCGATATATATATATATATATATATATATATATATATATACATGGGACTTCCTGGACCTCTAAACATACTATTACTGGGATTTAAACGCTTGGTAACAACATTATAATCTATCTAATCACTAAATGGGTTTCATAAACCCTAGATTCGTGCTCACCATCAAAACAACAGAAATGGGCCGAGTATTACCTGAAGAACGTGATCTCTGTGTCCCCAACCTTCAGAACTCAATCCTCTTGATCTTCCTTTGACCAAAACCTTGCCTCTTCTTGCCTAACAATCTCCTCAAGGTCCCCAATAGCCTTCCCTTCTCCTCTAATCGTCCACAGATGCTAGGTGCTTCACAATCAGCCAAAAAACGTACAGTGACGGCCTAAGAGGCATTATATACGTTCCAAACTAAACGGCTAGGGTTTCTGCTGAACAGCGTCGACTCGCCGAGTCCATATCTGGACTCGTCGAGTCCAGTCGCGCATCCGCGACCAAGCCTGTGGTCCTACTCGGCGAGTCAGGCACCAACTCGCCAAGTCCCTTCCTAAATTGTCCCCAAAAATAGTTTTAAAACAATACCTGAAATACCGGGCTGTTACAACTCTCCCCCACTAGAACTAGACTTCGCCCTCGAAGTCTCACTCTGCGAACAACTCCGGATGTTGCTCCCGCATTTCACGCTCTGGCTCCCAAGTCATCTCCGATCCCCTCCGATGTTGCCACTGAACCAACACCAGAGGTATCTCCTTGTTCCGCAGAACCTTGATCTTCCGATCCCTGATAGCTACTGGTCTCTCGGCGTAATTCAGGCTCGCATCCACCTGAATATCCTCTAACGGAACCACTGCCGATTCATCGGCTATACACTTCCTCAACTGTGATACGTGAAAGGTATTGTGAATCTGACCCAACTCTGCTGGCAACTCCAACCGATAAGCTACCCGACCTACCCTTGCAATTACACGAAATGGACCTATGAACCGGGGCCCCAACTTGCCCCTCTTTCTGAACCGGATCACTCCTTTCCAAGGAGAAACCTTTAGGAGGACGAAGTCGCCAACCTGGAATTCGAGCTCGGACCGGCGTCTGTCCGCATAACTCTTCTGTCGGCTCTGGGCGGTCAATAACCTCTGCCTAACCCGCTGAATCTGCTCGGTCGTCTGAAGTACGATCTCTGTACTGCCCATCACTCTCTGTCCCACCTCTCCCCAGCAAATGGGAGTCCGACACCTCCTACCATACAACAACTCAAAAGGTGGCATACCAATGCTCGAATGATGGCTGTTGTTGTAGGAAAACTCAGCCAAAGGCAAATGCGCATCCCAGCTACCCCCGAAGTCTAACACACACGCTCTAAGCATGTCTTCCAATGTCTGAATCGTCCGCTCGCTCTGACCGTCTGTCTGGGGATGGTATGCGGTACTAAAATGCAGTTTAGTACCCAGCTCCTCATGGAATTTCTTCCAGAACCTGGAAGTGAAACGTACATCGCGGTCAGAAACAATCGAGATCGGCACTCCGTGCCGAGATACTATCTCTCTCACGTATAACTCCGCCAACTTCTCTGCTGATGAACTTTCGCTAATGGCAAGGAAGTGTGCACTCTTTGTCAACCTATCCACAATCACCCAAATTGCATCGACTCCTCTGGCAGTTCTCGGCAATTTGGTGATGAAATCCATCGTAATCTGTTCCCACTTCCACTCAGGAATCTCCAAGGGCTGCAACTTACCATGCGGTCTCTGGTGCTCGGCCTTAACCCTACGGCAGGTCAAACACCTCTCAACGAACCAAGCGACGTCTCTCTTCATGCAAGGCCACCAATATTCCTTTCTCAGATCCAAATACATCTTCGTAGCACCAGGATGGATCGAGAATTTCGATCTATGAGCCTCCTCCATCAAAGTAGCACGCGTACCGCCCACGAATGGTACCCAAATCCGACCCTGAAACGTCAGAAGTCCTCGTCCATCTTTAACGAACTCTGAAATTAACCCGACGACCCGCTCCTTCTTCTGCATCTCGGATCTCACAACCTCGGCCTGTGCCCCACGAATAGCATCTAATACCGGAGTCATCACCGTCAACCTCAGACATACGTCCCGCAATGGAGTGCTCTCCGCCCTACGACTCAATGCATCGGCTACCACATTAGCCTTGCCTGGGTGGTATAGGATCTTACAGTCATAATCCTTAACCACGTCCAACCATCTCCTCTGTCGCATATTTAGGTTGGGTTGATCCATCAAATACTTCAAACTCTTATGGTCCGTGTATATAGTACAACGAACCCCGTACAGGTAGTGACGCCAAATTTTGAGAGCGAACACTACTGCCCCCAACTCTAAGTCATGCGTGGGATACCTCGCCTCGTGAGGCTTCAGCTGCCTCGATGCATAAGCTATCACATGGCCCCTCTGCATCAACACTGCACCCAGTCCCGAAATCGATGCGTCGCAATATACGACAAAGTCCTCCATCCCTTCCGGGAGAGCTAATACCGGGGCTTCGCACAGTCTCTGACGAAGTGTCTCGAAGGAAGTCTGCTACTCGGGTCCCCATGAGAATGTAACACCCTTCCGGGTCAATTTAGTGAGCGGTACCGCGATCTTGGAGAAGTCCCTAATAAACCTCCGATAATACCCCGCCAACCCAAGGAAACTCCTGATCTCGGAAGGTGACTTCGGTGCCTCCCAACTGATCACTGCTTCCACCTTGGCCGGATCAACCAATATCCCCGCCTGATTAACAACATGTACCAGAAATTGGACCTCCCGCAACCAGAAGTCACATTTGGAGAATTTCGCATATAACTTCTCCGACCTCAGTACCTTAAGGACCTCCCTCAAATGCCCCTCATGCTGCTCTCTAGACCGCGAATACACCAGGATGTCGTCGATAAATACAATCACTGACCGATCCAGCATCGGCCTGCATACCCGGTTCATGAGGTCCATGAACACTGTCGGGGCATTGGTGAGCCCAAAAGGCATCACCACGAACTCGTAATGCCCATACCGCGTCCTAAATGCTGTCTTCTGGACGTCCTCATCCCGCACTCTTACCTGATGGTACCCTGATCTCAAATCGATCTTGGAAAACCAAGATGCCCCTTGCAACTGATCGAATAGATCATCGATTCTCGGTAACGGATAGCGGTTCTTGACCGTCACCTTGTTCAACTCCCGGTAATCGATACACATCCGGTGTGAACCATCCTTCTTCCTGACGAACAGAATCGATGCTCCCCACGGCGAGCTACTCGGCCGAATAAATCCCTTTCCCAACAACTCCTGGAGTTGCGAGGACAACTCTTGCATCTCTGGAGGTGCAAGACGATAAGGCACCTTCGCAATAGGCGCAGCCCTCGGAACCAGATCGATACCAAACTCTACCTGTCTCGTAGGGGGTACTCCCGGCAAATCCTCGGGAAAAACATCTGGAAACTCGCGCACCACTGGAACCTCCTCCACTGTCTTCGGTCTCTCGGAAGTCTCCCGCGTATCCCTCACATACGCCACAAAACCTTTACATCCCTGCTGTAGGCATTGCCTCGCCCTAGCAGCCGAACAAAAAGCTGATCCCGAACGGGTACCCTCGCCGTATACCGTAAGAACTCCCCCACTAGGGTTTCGTATAGTCACCAGCTGATGCTCGCAGTCAATGACGGCGCTGAATCGGCTCAACCAGTCCATGCCTATGATGACACAGACATCCCCCATCGCAATAGGAATTAGGTCAATCGGAAACGCAACCCCGAAAATCTCTAGCACGCATCCCCGAAGAACCTCCGTAGCACAAACCACCCTCTCGGCCGCAATAGAAACGCTCAAAGGCCGACTTAACGGCTCACGACTAATGCCGATATGCTGACTAAAAGCTAACGATACAAAAGATCTACTCGCACCCGAATCAAATAACACTAGAGCAGGCATAGAGTTCACAAGAAAAGTACCTACACATACATTAATATAAGAATAACATTTCGACTTTAAGGTAAATACATGAATGATAGCATACCTGCCACAACATCGGGCGCAGCACGGACCTCCTCCGCAGTCAGCTGAAAGGCTCTCCCGCGAGCCCTCGGGGCCTCGACCTTCGCCGGTCGGGTCTCAGTAGTCCTGGTAGTAGGTGTAGCTCCCTGACGAAGCTGCGGGCACTCGGCCTTCCGATGGCCTGTCTGGTTGCAGTGAAAGCAAACCATAAACCCCTTAGGGCAATCCCTGGCAATGTGTCCCTCCTTGCCATACTTGTAGCAACCACCAGCTCGACATGCCCCCTCATGACCCTTGCCGCACTTCGCGCAAGTGCGGCCCTTCGGACCTCCCACCCTCGAATCAGCGGACTTGATCCGCTTGGCTGCCGGCTGAGACTGAGCCGGCCGCCGATCCACCTGCCGAGACTCGGCCTCCTCCCTCGCCTGAGTCTCCAACTCGATCTCGCGCTTCCTGGCGTTCGCCTGAAGCTCAGTGAAAGTACGATAGGTGGAGTTTGACACGAACTCCCGGATATCCCTCCTCAGCACGCCCAAATACCGGCTCATCCGTGACTGCTCTGTAGATACCAGCTCGGGGCAGAACATCGCCCTCTCATGAAACTTCCGTGTGACCACTGCAACGGAATCAGTACCCTGTTTAAGGGTCAAGAACTCCTGAATCAATCGTTCCCTCTCCACCGGGGGAACGTACTCGTCCCTGAACATCTCGGTAAACCTCTCCCACGTCACCGCTGTAATCTCCGCCAGAGTGAAGTTCACCGTCACGAACTTCCACCAATCCTTCGCTCCCAGTCGGAGCTGGTTCAGGGCGAACCGTACCCTCAGGTGCTCCAGGCATGAGCAAGTATAGAAACACCCCTCCACGTCGGCGATCCACCTCATCGCCGCAATCGGATCCTGTGTCCCATCGAACTCAGGGGGTTTCGTGTTGCTAAATTCTCGGAACAGCAACGACTCGCCCCCTTGCGGCCTGGCAGCGGCCACGGCTGCGGTAACGGCAGCAGCTGCAGCCTCAGTCAGTGCGGCGTACCGCTCCTCGAATGTCTCCATCAGTGTGGTCTTAATAGACCCAAACATCTCCGGGATCTCGGCCCGGATCGCTGCAGCCACCTCCTCCTGGATCATCTGACGAATATCCTCGTCACTCACAGTGCTCGAACTCGCCCCATTGCGTGTGATAACCATGATGTCTCTGAAATACAACATAAAATTATCAGAGACTCCACCAAGTACAATTGTACTCGATAACGCACCCTACTCGGTCTCCGATATCCAGGGATTCTTACTTGGGTCTTCCACCGACCCGGTGTCTTCGGTAGTACGGTCCCAATACTACCGACCACACCGTATCAGTATTCGTCCCAAATCTTCCTCCCCAAACCCCGAATAATGAGTACTCTACCTCCAGTATGCACTATCTACTTGCACGCTACCAAATATCTCATATAAGCAATCTCCCTAGACTAAGGCATCACAAAACAGGCCATTCTAGTCCTATCATGTATACCTAGTCTTCTAGCATGCATAACAATTCATAATTCAGTGCATAACATAACATTGCTCCGTTCTTGTTTACCGTTCGGGGATCTTTACCGTTCATTTCCGCTTTACCATTTATAACAATTCATAATTCTCACTATACTCCACCTATTCTGGGGATCTTTACCGTTCGGGCGCTGGCTGATCGTACACACTGCTCCGTTCTTGTTTACCGCTTTACCATTTATAAAATTGTATGTCTTTATCACCTTTAAAAGATTTTTCCTCAAATCCTCGGTTTGAGTTCAGTTACACCTGAAGGTACACCTGAATCCCTCAAACCAAGGCTCTGATACCAATTGTAACAGCTCAAATTTTCAAATAAATTTTTCATTTAAAATAAAACAATTTCACTCAACAATAGTATTTATTCCAAATTTAATTTCAAAATACAATTAAAGAATCCCCAAGATCTCCAACAATGGCAGTGTGTACGCGTCACGCCGGCGCCTTCCCACGGTCCTCGCTAGTACCTGAACACATACATACAACTTGTAAGCATAATGCTTAGTGAGTTCCCCAATATACGACTTACACACATACGCCTTTCCAGGCCCTGACCTTCCGGTCCACAATACATTGCCTTCCGGCCCGTAACATAATTGCCTTCCGGCCCATGACATATCGCCTTCCGGCCCGTGTCGTATTGCCTTCCGGCCCACAGTATATTGCCTTCCGGCCCATAACATTTACAACACATAATACATATAACTTAACACACATAGCACATAGCACATACATCATACCTGACCTTTCTGCCACATAATATATCGCCTTCCGGCCCACATACACATACATATCATGCATAGCATCTATCTTGCTATTTATAACGTAAATAACACATATCATATACGACCTTCCGGTCCCACAGTCAAACCCTTCCGGGTGGAGTATAGTGAGAATACTCACCTCGTAGTATGTAGGCTAGAACTCTTGAAACTACTCGCACTCAATCCGCCAAACTGCAGACTACCTATAATACCACATACCCTTGTTAACAATCTTATCAAACAAGACAACTGACCCTACGAAATTACATGCAGGTCAACTCTGGTCAACAGTCAACTTGACCGGACTCGTCGAGTGCAAAGGCGACCCGGCGAGTCTAGACGTCCTCCCCAACTTCCTTGTTGTTCCCCTTTCTACCCGTCGAGTATCCCTCCTGACTCGACGAGATCCTCGTGGAAGAATCGCGGGGCCACCCCGACTCCACTCGCCGAGTCTAAAGAACGACTCGGCGAGTCCCAGTGAACCTTCAAGATACTCGCCGAGTCTGAAGAACAACTCGGCGAGTCCCAGTGAGCCTTCAAGCTACTCGCCGAGTCTGATCATTAGACTCGGCGAGTCCATGCCATGCAGTCGATCAACTGCCTCCTGTAATCCGCATGGTTCCGATATATATATATATATATATATATATATATATATATATATATATATATACATGGGACTTCCTGGACCTCTAAACATACTATTACTGGGATTTAAACGCTTGGTAACAACATTATAATCTATCTAATCACTAAATGGGTTTCATAAACCCTAGATTCGTGCTCACCATCAAAACAACAGAAATGGGCCGAGTATTACCTGAAGAACGTGATCTCTGTGTCCCCAACCTTCAGAACTCAATCCTCTTGATCTTCCTTTGACCAAAACCTTGCCTCTTCTTGCCTAACAATCTCCTCAAGGTCCCCAATAGCCTTCCCTTCTCCTCTAATCGTCCACAGATGCTAGGTGCTTCACAATCGGCCAAAAAACGTACAGTGACGGCCTAAGAGGCATTATATACGTTCCAAACTAAACGGCTAGGGTTTCTTCTGAACAGCGTCGACTCGCCGAGTCCATATCTGGACTCGTCGAGTCCAGTCGCGCATTCGCGACCAAGCCTGTGGTCCTACTCGGCGAGTCAGGCACCAACTCGCCGAGTCCCTTCCTAAAATGTCCCCAAAAATAGTTTTAAAACAATACCTGAAATACCGGGCTGTTACAAATCTTGTGCAAAGTGAACCTGCACGAATGAATCTTGAGATACAGAAACTCTCAGGGTCGGGGAGATAGGGTTTCACCAGACGAGTGTTGGACTATCTCGGGAGGTGGTTCTACTATTTCCGCGTGAGATAGTATTCATGGAGCACCTGATAGTCCGATGAATCTTGCGAGACGTGCCCTAATTTCCAAGGCGTTGGTTTATTCTAGTGCGGAAAGCGGTTGCTCTTGCATAACCCCTCGACTAACACCAAGGCTGATGTCAAGTCTATAATCTCTTCGGGATCTGGGTCATGAGGCTTAACGCAACTACTTCCGCACTTTGATCAAGTATTCTTGGCTGCGGAGGTTATCCTGTGGTTCTCGGTATTCTAGTGTTCACTTCGGAGAATGAAGTCTATCGTCTACAGGGCGACGAGGATTTCCTCCATGCGAGGGGGCGGAGGATCCTAGGCACTATTTGTCGGTAACGGGGTGGACAAAGTGCCTAAGTAGTACGAATATCTTCTGCTGCAAGGGTCTCTCCTGGAGACAGGGTGCCCCACTCACTCCTGACTCCGGATGGCAAAAGCCTGAAATGGAATCCGCCTCTCTAATGGATCCCCGAACTCCATAAGAACCGGGCTCTAGACGAGCCCCAAACTGTCCTAATACTATCCCGACCCTAAAGGCCTCAAGATGACCGTCCATAAGCTCCACGATGGCCTCTCTAACCGAACCAAAAATCACTGGAGTCTGATCAATGATGTTATGCACAATCTCTGCGGAAATGAAATCCCTCATCTGATCATCAAGCTGCCCGGCTCTAGAACCTGAGCCTGATCCCTCTCCGGCGCCTGATCCACCCGCTGGTCTCTCCCGCAATGTCACCATACTGAAAATATAATACATCCTCTATCAGAATACTTATCACCGCTGTGCGACCAAGCACACACCCTATCAGGTTCCCGGTCTTGTCTCGACCTTTCCCGAATCGAGTACGGATCCTCTATTTCAGTAGTACGGGCCCATACTACCTTCCACATCTATCCGTACTTTTCTCAGGAATTGCTTCGACTCCACCAGGTCCCTTATCCATTACCACTTCTCCCAGCATTATCTCATCCTAGGCTTTCCTTAGGGAAACCTCTAACTCAACTCAAACCAGTCCTCAGCTGCTGAAGGAATCCTTGTGATGCCAATTAGCCATTACCTGGATACCATCACATGTGACGAGGCTCAGATAATCCTTCGAGTAAGAGACTCGTCCCTACAACGGTTGGACTCAGACGAGAGCTGCGCAATAGGGCCAAATCTAGCACTCTGAGATTATTCAACCCTGATCACATGTGATGTGGCGTATCCACTTAATGGCTAACTCCCATCACTCAAAATCCCACAATGCACAAAGCAAGCAGCATTCAGACAAGGGGAAAATCTAACCACAACATACTCAAGCAATCATACACACATAGCAAAAATCTGAACTAGCATGCAACACAAACTCATAACTCAGGCATAACCTAAACAGGCTATCCTACTACTGTCTAATCAGCACTATCATGCAGCTCAAAGCACATATAATAGGCACATAAGGCATCCTCCCTAGATCCTTAGTCCTAATCTAGCATGATGTTCTACTAACTGATAATCAATTCATAAACTTGTATGGGTATTTTGGGGTACTTACTTGAGCTTGGCTGATTGCATGCACCACACCCTTTTCCTCTTTTCAAAGTTCCTTTCTTTATGAATTCTTTTTGCTTTTCTAAAACTGTTTTCTTTCTCAAAACTCTCTTTTTACAAAACTGTCTTTCCATTTTGAAAACTTTTATACCAATTCCTCAGTTTGAGTTCAGACACACCCGAGAGCATGTCTGAATCCCTCAAACCAAGGCTCTGATACCAACTTGTAACGTCCCAAAATTCAAGACTAAAAATTTCTTTTAATAAAACATTACTTAAAGTAAAATCATCATTTCAAAACATAAACAGAGTATTAGTTTTCAAAACACATGTTCATTATCAGAGTAAAACATTCCCAGGATGACTAATCTATGGTGTGTGCCATGCGATCATCCCGAGCTCCATCATCCGCTACCGGAAGCACCTGAAACCAAAACTGAAAACCGTAAGCACGAAGCTTAGTGAGTTCCCCAGATACCACATACCATACAAACCATTCATAGCCAAGTACCATACGTAATCGACTTATCCATAATCAAGTAAGGTGCTATGTGCCAAACATAGTCTTGCCATTATGCCACGAGCCGCGTGTGGTCTTCCTGGTCAAGCCTGGGCTGCTCCCTGGGTCTTACAGACAAGTGCCAAGGGCCACCCCTGGTCTTACAGACATGTGCCAAGGGCCACCCCCTGGTCTTTTATGCAAGTATCACAAAGACAATCGTACATACTACTCTACTTAGCTAAACAACATACAGTGTGCCAGAAGCCACCTCCTGGTCTTTCATATATAATAGCATACAATGCGCCAGGAGCCACCTCCTGGTCTTTCATACCTATTGCCTAGGGCTAACCCCCGGGTCTTCCTATCATCCATAATAACATACTGTGTGCCAGGAGCCACCCCCTGGTCTTTCATGTATATTGCCTAGGGCTAACCCCCGGGTCTTCCTATCATCCATAATAATATACAGTGTGCCAGGAGCCACCCCCTAGTCTTTCATGCATATTGCCTAGGGCTAACCCCCGGGTCTTCCTATCATCCATAATAACATATAGTGTGCCAGGAGCCACCCCCTGGTCTTTCATGCATATCTAAATGGGCCGGCATTGGTGCCTTAGACCCATACAAACAGTTAGGAGACTCACCTACAATGGCTGAACTTGCTGATGATCCCACTAGCCGCTGCCGGGCAACTCTCTGAACTCCGGCTCCACCCGCTCCCCGAGCTACCAATAACAATGCAACACTGAGTCTAACTGACCCCCGGAAGACTACCAAGCCAACTCTGGTCTAAGTCAAAGTCCTGGTCAAAGTTAACCTTCCAGGTCAACCCTACTTGTCGAGTCCACTTACTGACTCGCCGAGTTCTTATGCTCAAAGTCCTTCCAATCGCGACTTGACTCGTCGAGTCAGCCCCTGACTCGCCGAGTTTACTGATTCTCGAGTCCTGTCCTGTCCAACTCACTGAGTCCTTGCTCGACTCGCTGACTCGAGTCTTAACTCGAAGGGTTTGGGGTTCCGCGACCTGACTCGCCGAGTACAAGGCAATCTTCATCCAACTTCGCCGAGTTGTTCTTCCAACTCGCCGAGTTCATGCCCAACTTCATCCGACTCGACGAGCTGTTCATCCCACTCGTCGAGTTTCTCCTCATCTTCAAGATACTCGACGAGTCCACTCAAAGGACTCGCCGAGTCCATCCGGTCCTTCATACATGCAGAGGACTTTTGAGTCATGCAGGGACTCAAATCTGTAGATCTACCCTTCCCAAGCCTATTCCTCACGTAAAGTTGCAAACTTTACGTGTAGAGAAGGAGATCTAAGCAAAATACACCATAAACTAGGGTTTAAGGCAAGGAGGCTCCATAATCAACTCAAGGGCTGCTACTTTATGCTTCTCAAGACCATAATATGCTTAGATCTGAAGTAACAACTTCAGATCTGGCTTCTAACTCAAAATAATAACATTATGGCTAAAAAGCCCCAACAACCACACATAGATCTAGGTGCAAAAAGAGTCCAGGAACTAGTTTATTACCTCCAAATGCTCAGAATGAACTCATAATCCCAGATCTATAGTCCCTTCTTGCTCCTCCAAGTCCCTTCTTCCTTCTCCAAGCTTTAATGCACCTTCCAAGGCACACAAATGGCTCAATCAAAGGATATGACGGCTAGGGTTTGGTATCCAGGGCTAAAGAGGCAGTAAGGAACCTTAGGAAGAAGATTAAGACGTTTATATAGGCTCCAAGTCCCGAATTTAGGGTTTTCCACGCACAGACCAGACTCGTCGAGTCACCTTGGCCGACTCGCCGAGTCGGTCACTTACTCCTCGACCCGGATCCCGCTCGGACTCGCCGAGTTCCTCCTTGGACTCGCCGAGTCGCCCCTAAAAATTAGGGTTTTCTTCCCTTTCTTGGCCTCCAAAACTTTGGGTGTTACAACTACAGAGACTCAAATGTATTCTTGGATACATTCTTCGCAGGTAAGAAATTAATGGTATTAGCACTACGGTGATGCACCTCGCAAGGCACGATTATCGCTTAACGTCTCGCCAAGGGCCAAGTTAACTTGTTAACTTGAAAAACTGTATTGAGATCTTTGATAAAGGATATGCAGGGGCTAACATCAACAATAACCATGAGTAGTTCTCTGATACTCAACAAATCGCAGTACATTCCTCTGTGTTCAAACAGATACTGTGAGTAGTCTCCATCTGAGCCAAGGCTGGGTCCTTAAACAACTGTGGTGAGAAGGGTCTTTATAACTTTGTGATCCACATGGATTTTTTTAGTCATGGTTACTTTTCAAGATGCATTTGTGATCGTTAAAGAACATTCATTCGAAGGAACTGGAAGTGAACACTACTTTTCAACACTCAATCCTTTAACCCCAGAAGCAAGGTGAAGCTGTTTTTGAAGTTACGTGACGAATTGCATTGAAGTCTCCTCAATCAATTTGCTGCTATCTATGAACTTTCTGAAGTGATTTAGAAGAATCAGTCTCTCTGTTATTATCTATGAAGTTTCTCAAAGCTGAAAGTGTTGATTTACAAGAAGCCTCTATACCCAATGTGCATTCAAAGTCAAATTTGAGGGAATCCCAACTACTAAACATGATGTTATTCATATATAAGATTCATATGTACATCTTATCATCAAGTCGTGAAGAGATCGAGGAAAGAGCTGAAAAGTCAAGATCAAGGAAGACTGAAAAGAAAAGAAAGCTATAAACCAATGGGGTGATTATTAAGACATAAAATTTGTGGTTTATATTTTGCTTTTCATACCTTTTAGAGTTCTCGGTCTAAGTACCGGAAACACCATGGTTTCGGTGTTGTGTGGACCAAAATCTCTTAATGATTTTGGTTGGGCTTTGGGTTGGGCTTTGTATTAGGTATAGGTATATATTGTTTTGTTTAAGACATGTAAAATGGGGATTCCATCATAACCATATCGAGTTCAAGAGAGAAAAAGAGAGAACATAGAGTAATTCATCATCTTATGTACTAGATTATTATCAATATAGTGTGCATTGAAGATTTGGTAATTGTGTTCTTGTTCCATATTACGATTTGTGGTATTCACTAGATTGGGATTCCACACCAATTATTTTGATTTTGATTGATACATTAAGATCGGGTTTTACACAAAAGACGTGATGCACACATATGGGTATTTAGAGAATCAGCTTCGTACAACATTCGGTGGTGAAGGAGGAGGGAAGTGGTGGCAAGAGTGGATGATCATTAGGGAGAAACATCATTTGCGCTTATGAGTTTGAAGACAGAAATGGTGGTGAAAGTGATGTAGAGATAGGTGGCAAAGAATTGTAGAAGTAAGATGTCACTATCTATGGTGCCGAAAACAGTGATGTCGTCGTTGATGTTGAAGAAGTTGACGAGATTAAGAGCATGTATTTTATGTTCTCTAGTGAGAGATATGAGAGGGATAAAGGGGTAAGGGTGGGTGGGGGTAGGGTAGGCATGGGATTAGCCATCAGGTAATGGTGGGTAAGTGAGGGGTTTTTAATTTAAAATGATAAATAAATAATTGAAAATTAAAAAAGAAATTATTAAGGTAGAAAAAGTCTTTTTGTATGGGTATGGGACCAACAACGATAGAAATTAAAACCACATGTAGCTTTTATGAAATCGAAAACAATTAGAGAATAAACTTGATATTCTGGAAAACCAAATGGACCATTTATGAAGATTTGTCTTTTTTTTTTATTATTATTATTAACACTATTTAATAAACATTATTTAGAATTATCACATTGAATTATGTGAAAACATTTAGACAAAATTACAAGAATGGTCCTGTGGTATAATGGTGCAAACGAACCAAGCTACTCGTGAGCTACTTGAGATCGGCTCGGTAAAAGCTCGACTCGAAACCGATTTTAAACGAGTCCGAGCCGAGCTCAAGATTAATATTAAGCTCGTTTATGAAATGAGCTCGAGCTCGAGCCTATGTCGCTAAGCTCGATTAGGCTCGCGAGCCTAAATGAGTGTAACATCCAAAAAATCAGGACATAATTTTTTTTTGTTTTTATATTAATAAATCGTTAATACAGATTGTTTCCATAAAACCAGAGTAACCAATATTTAGCAAAACATCATTAAACCAGAGTAATTCACAGAATGCAGAAATGTGGTGTGTGCCCTCCAATCATCCCAAGCTCTTCTAATTGAAAACTGGAGTACCTGAAACATAAACTGAAAGCCGTAAACACAAAGCTTAATGAGTTCCCCAAAATACCACACCACATACAACCACATTTTATCATGCAGATACATATAATTTCCATGGGCACCCCCATGATCTTTATCTAGAATGTCATGGGCTCCCCTATAATCTTTACCTGAAATGTCATGGGCTTCCCCCTATGGTCTGATATCCAAGTGCCACAGCCTACCCCCAGGGTCTTCCATGTAAGTATCACAGAGACAACTAGCATATCACATAAACACATAATGGGCCGGCATTGGTGCCTTCGACCTATGGGTTTAGTGAGAAGACTCGCCTTGAATACTGAACGATAGCTGACTAGGTCACGACTCCGAATATCAGCTCTACTCAACCCCTAAATAGAAATAATTCCTTAAATACAACTCAAAATGCCCCAAAAACCCCTTAAAAGTCAAATTTGGTCAAAGACCAAAGTCAAAGGTCAAAGTTGTAACATCCCGACCTCTAGGTATGAAATTTATTCCTTAAAAGTCAAATTTTCCTTGGAACTCGTCGAGTTGATGGCCTCAACTGGACGTGTTGAAGACTTTTGGGTTGCATATATTTTTGGACCAACTCATCGAGTTAGTAAGGTAAAACTCGACAAGTTAGAGGCAAATTAAGAAACCCTAATTTTAGGTTGTTACACCATAATTAAAGGCCTTATACCCCTTGGGTGGCCTCCTTACCCTTCTCCCCTGTCCAGAAACCTTAGTCTCGTGCTTTCTCTCCCATATTTGAGTGTGTGTGAGCTTGAAGAGTGTTTTCTTGGTGTTCATTTGAAGAGCTTGAAGTTGGTGGTGCTTAGTTTGAAAGGGGAAGCTTTAGATCCAAAATCTCCTTGAGTTGGCTACTCTTTTAAGGTAAAAAGTCGAAAACTTGCTCATCTATTGCTTAGATCTCTTCATTGGATGTTTATTGTCATTTTTGGCTCATTTTGGGACCATTCTTGGGTTTGGGCATTTCGTGAAGTTATTACTTCAGATCTGGATGTTTTATGGCCTCGTTGGACTTAGAGTTGCAAGATTTACCAAGTTATAGGCCTCCTTCATGCTTTCGGTTCCTTATTAAGCCTTTCTTGAGTCTTGGAGCCTCTTTGTAGCATGCATGGACATAAATTAGCAACTTTACGTGGTATTTTAGCTTTTGGGAATCAGATCTATAGTTTGAGGAATTAGATTCGCTAAGAACGGGCTGAATATGTTAAGACTAGGAAAATTCGACGAGTTGTCCTTACAACTCAACAAGTTGGCTTGGGTTTTCCTGTTTCTCTGGATACTGTAGGAACTCGATGAGCTGTCCTGAAAACTCGACAAGTTGGCTTGGGTTTTTCCCGCTTCTCTGAGTACAGTAGTAACTCGAGAAGTTGGTATGTGCACTCGACGAGTTGGATCAACATTGACTATTGACCTTGACTGTTAACTTTGACTTTGACCATGATTGACTAAGTTTAACTTTGAGGGCATTTTGGGTATTCCGAGGTTTTAATAGAAATGGTCACATAGTGGTTATAGGCTTTTGATTCCGGAACTGAGTTTTGGAGTTGGATTTTTACCGATTCAACACTACTTGTGAGGTGAGTTTTCCTCAATATACTTATGGGTCGAAGGCACCAATGTCGGCCCCCTTTTTGGATGGTTAACCTGGTAGATAGGATGTTGTTATGCTGCTATGATCTGTTAGATCTATATCCTGGTAGATTGGATGATGTTATGCTTATTGATCTGCATGATCTATGCTTACATGTTAATTGACTATGAAGTTATGAGTTATCTATATGTCGACATGTGTGTGTGGTTGGGTTGAGGCAGTCCTGCTTTGTGCTTTAGGCCAACAGAACCAATGTGGTTCGGATAGACTGAAGGCCTATGAGGCGGTACAGTCAGGCTGAAGGCCCGACGAGCGGTCCGGATAGGTTGTAGGCCCTACGAGGCAGTCTAATCATGCCGAAGACTCAGGAGCGGTCCAGATAGGCTGAAGGCCCTGCGGGACGGTCTAGTTAGGCTGAAGGCTTATTTATGCATGATGTTGTTTGTTATGTTTATGTGGTGGTATTTTGGGGAAGACTCACTAAGTTCTAGGCTTATAGTTTTCGGTTATGTTTCAGGTACCTCAGATGATCGCGGAAAGCCGAAAGCTTGATCGTGCACCTCCTCATATTTTGTGTCATGATTTCTGGGAAAAACTCTGATGTGAAACCCATTTTGAAAACAATATGTAATAAATGATGGTTTTTGGATTTATGTAAAAGTTTTAAAATTTTCAAAATATCATGGATGTTACAAGTTGGTATCAGAGCCTTGGTTTGAGTGAATTGGAGGAACACTTGTGTAAATCTAGTATCAAACTAAGGAAAAGATTTTCAAAATGATTTTCAAATGGTTTTCAAAATACTAAAGGAGGATTCTATGTGTACGGTCAGCCGGAGCCAGTAAGTAGACCCCAAAATACCATACTATTATTTGATATTATGATATGTTAAGACAACATGCTAGTAATAGGCCAGGGATCTTCAGGAATCTCATGATAGAATTGTCAGATTATATGATGCCTAATAGCCTAGGGCCTTTCTTTTTTGAAATTGGCATCATTACCGTAGTTGCTTAGTATATGCATTATGGTTACATATAACTAAGATCTTATAGCCTGAGAATGTTTGGTTTGGCCTTATTTCCTATTCTTATTTGATGAAGGGATTAGGGTTGGATCAGATATTCGAATGTCTATAGGGTCCAGTGTTATGTATGGCTAACATACGCAAGTACTGCAGGGTTGGTGGAAGTTTCATGGATGATTCGTGAGGGGTCAGTCGGCCAGTAGTAAGATGTTTATCTTTTCCTTTAGGAGTGAGGATTGAGTGTTCGTCTATGCTTATGAGTATTGTTAGGGCGTTGTGATGATCCTTGAGACAAATACGAGTAAGTGTGAAAGGTAGTACGGGCCCGTACTACTGAAAGCACATGACCCGTATGCGTAAAAAGGAAATTACAACCCCTAGGGATTTTTTGAGAGTTGGTTCCCTGTTATTTATTTGGATTATCTGATATCTTCCTGATGTATTTTCAGTATGGTGAATAGGGGGCGAGTTGAGGTTGGATCTGGGTCGGGATCAGGGATTGACAGTCAGTGGAGTTAGATGCCAGGATTAGGAGGATCCTCCATGAGGAGGTTGTGGCCATCGTCCCGGGTCATATTTTGGAGATGTTCAGGTCTATCAAGTCCGTGATGATGAAGTTCTTTGATGACCGCTATGTAGCCATTGCTGAGACGGCTGCTATTGCAGCCTCTACAGTCGTGGCGGCTGCAGGTGTTGGTACAGGGCGGTCCTTTTAGTGTCGAGACTTCGATAATATGAAGCCCCTGACCTTCGATGGAGTCCAGGAACCGATTGTGTCCATGAGGTGGCTATATGATGTGGATGATGGGTTTTATACAAACAATCCTATGTGTGCGTGCAACCCTAGATTCGGATCTATGTTTTCACTATTAGTCATACAACATTATGAACACAAAAGAAACCTAGCATGCTTCTAGTATTTTTCGAAAAAACATAAAGAATATTGGAATACCATACCTCTTGTTGTTATGTTGTAATAACAACTAGTTTCTTGAATCTTCTTGTCTTTGAAAGCAAGTACCACAAGTTTAGTACCTCTAATGGCTCACAAACACCAAGAGCAAATGAAGAAGCAAGAGAGAGAGAGAGAGAGAGAGAGAGGAGAGAGGTAAAATTCGGTTCTAGGAACTCCAGGGAACAAGTCACCGAATTTCTAATGCCAAGGGTCCTTTATATAGGTGTAGGAATTAGGGTTTCAGTCCTTGTCCTTATCTGGTTGCTTTGCCACCAAGCAGCCCAAAGGATAACTCTAGAACCCTTATCATGGATGAATTATAAGGCCATTACCCCTTGAATTCGTCCACACTATCCCTTAGGGCTTCCTTGCCCAACTTTGTAACTATCACATAATTACAGTTTCATCCCCCTAGTTCAATTAACTTCTTTTGATTACAAACTTAATTCTTAATTAATTCTTGACCAATGTTAATTAAACAAATACGATTTCTCTTTTAATATATTATTCTTATAATATATTAATAAACCATAATAACGACTTTCTCTATTATTTCTCCAGTCAAGTTTCTTTGGTGAAGGCAACCCAAAAGGACCATGCACAACCGGGTCAAGTACTTACCAAATATGGTTACAAGCTTAGACACTAATCCAACAGTCTCCCACTTGGATAAGTCTAGTAACTATAAATGCAAGTACAATCTGATTAGCTATTGTAGCTCTCAAAGACGTGTCGAACTCTGATCTTATCAGCAACCTGTCCTTTAGATAAGGGATCGTATAATCCTATGTTCTAGATATCATGTGGACAAACACGTGGAACATAGTCATACTTATTGCCCAACAATTTGTTTCTCAATATCAGATTCGTTTGACATAGAACTTAATTGAACACATCAATTGAGTCCTGATCGGGCCCGACACATAAGTCAAACCAAATCATCAAGGGGCCCTGATATCGCTTTTACCCTCTTAGGATAAAAGGAACAGATAAACTTCGACTTATATGCATTTACTATTCACTAATCAAATCATACACAACAATGTGTTTTATAACATCAAGTTATTGATGCGTTTTCGCATTATCAATGCACAACCAATTAGCAAACAATAAACCATATATCTAGGTTTTAAGACCATATGATATTATTGTCTTGCGATCACTCGTGATGAATCCCATGAATTGATCCCAACAAGCGTGGGTTTATTCCAATGCTCAAAACTTGTTCATAAGCATTCATGAATGTTGTAGCAAAATTTTGCTATGTCTAATACACTTTAGACAATCTACACACCAATTCACGGCAATCTTCATTCATACCTACTTCCAACATATGAACGACTGTGGACCGTTTGTATAATCATATTATTTAGGAAGTCAAAACATGCAAAATGAAATAGTAGGAAAACAATTAACATAAGACAGTGACATTACTAATAAATAATACTCTTTTATTTAATCATCAAATGTTAATTACAATTTATCTATTACACGTTTCTAAACTATCTAATCTAAACTAATATCGTTCTTCAGCCCGATGCTCCTAGGGTGCTGCAAGTGCTTAACCCTGCTCAGTCCCTTCGTAGGCAGATCTGCTGGGTTATATTCTGACGATACCCTCTTCACTACAAGAAGTCCTTCTTCCACCCGATGTCGAATAAAGTGATATTTTCTGTCGATATGTCAAGATCTGTCGCGATCCCTCGGTTCTTTAGTCAAGGCAACCGCTCCTTGATTATCACAGAAAATTTCCATAGGCTCCCGTATGGCCGGCACAACTCCAAGGTCTCCAATGAAGTTCTTCAACCATATTGCCTATTTTGACGCTTCGCTCGCTGCAATGTACTCTGATTCGCACGTTGAATCAGCTATGGTCTCTTGCTTGGAGCTTTTCCAAGTCATTGCTCCTCTATTAAGAGTAAAGACCCAGCCTGACTGCGAACGGTAGTTATCCCTATCGGTCTGAAAATTGGCGTCACTGTACCCTCTCACATTTAAGTCATCACTCCCACCGAGGAATAGAAACCATTCCTTGGTCCTCCGAAGGTACTTAAGAATATTCTTGACTGTGGTCCAATGTGATTTGCCAGGGTTCCCTTGGTATCTGTTGACCATGCTCAAAGCGATGGCCACATCAGGGCGAGTACAAGTCATAACATACATGATCGAGCCAACTACGGAAGCGTAAGGTACTCGGCTCAACTCTTCTATCTCGACTTTGGTACTCAGACTTTGAGTCTTACTCAACTTGGCATCACTTTGGATCGTCAACTCCCCTTTCTTGGAATTCTCCATACTAAAACGTTTTAGTACCTTGTCCAAGTAAGTGTACTGACTAAGTCCTATTAGTCTCTTACTTCTGTTTCTCTGTAACGCCGCAAATTTCAAAACAATTTTTCGCATTTTATAAAAACATAATTCACTTAATATTCATAAAAACATCAATGTTTGGAACTCAATCCATGACATATAAAAATCCCAAGATCTCATAACATAAAAATCCCGTGTGTGTACTGATCAAGCCGGCGCCTTCCCATGGTCATCACTAATACCTGAAACAAATAACACCAAACACCGTAAGCACAAAGCTTAGTGAGTTCCCCAAAATACCACACATAGCACATATTAGCCACTCGAGGCTATAACTCCGTGGGTCCGTGGACCCTGCTCTGTGAACCTTCCGGTTCTAACTCTGTGAACCTTCCGGTTCCAACTCTATAAGCATGCACAACATAAATCACATAGAAATAATGTAGTACAACACATAACATACATATAGCATATAAATACTCTGTCACATAACCCTGATTACCTACTCAAGGTAAAGTATAGTGAGAAGACTCACCTCGCGTATCTCGATAACTCGCAAATCCCTGAAATCACTCGCGCTCGATACCCCGAGCTATAGTCCTCCTATAACACAATATATCTCTAATTAACACTTTCACAACTAAGGTTGACTAACCCTATCAAGTCAACACTAGTCAACTCGGGTCAATGGTCAACGGTCAACTTTGACCGGACTCGGCGAGTGCACTAGAGCGACTCGGCGAGTCTATACGTGTTCACTGACTCCCTCGGATCCTCTCTTGACACGTCGAGTACTTCCCTAACTCGATGAGTTCCACCTGGCATGAATCGTGGGGCCACCACGACTCAACTCGCCGAGTCTCAAGAACAACACGACGAGTTTCGGCTTGACTCAGCCCCCCTTTGACTCTCCCTGACTCACTGGGTCATTCCCCCAACCCGGTGAGTCTACTCGCTGAACAAATTACGTGAAACCCAAACCCTACTCGCCGAGTCCCAAGAACAACTCGGCGAGTTCATGCCATGCACAAACTCTATTGACCTTCTGAGGTCAGATCTATTTCCCCAAACCATAGATCTGGCCTTCCCAAGCATGAATGTCACGTAAAGTTCAAAACTTGATGCTTATATAACCACAACAAGGCATCAAAAGGAGATTTGGTCCCAAAAATGACAACCTAAGTCCAATAACTCCATACTAACCCAAAAAACTCCAAGGGTTAAGGTCTTTGGACCTCTTTGAGTCCAGATCCAAGGCATAAACTCGAAGAGGGACCATTTGCTTCACAGAATCACTCTCCAAAGGGGGGTTAGAAAACCCTAACTCTAAAGATCAACCCTAAAACTGAAGGAGGTTCGAACTATTAACTCAAAATGAAGCCTCTGGACTCTGGATCTGCTTGAATCTCACCTCCTCCTTGCTTTTGTCACCCTCTTCTTGCTAAACAAAGGATACAAAGATCCAAAAGTGACTCCTTCTCTCTCAAAGCGATTTAGCTCGCTTAGGGTTCTCTCAAGGGACTGGTAGCCGCAATGGGAGGCTATAAGTGCCCTTAAATAGGCTCGAAACCCGGGGAATTAGGGTTTCATTAAACAGCGTGGACTCTCCGAGTCCAGACGCGAACCTGCACCCATACCCGCGATCATACTCGGCGAGTTTGGGCTCCAACTCGCCGAGTCTCCTCACAAATCACCAAAAATACAAGAATAAATAATACCTGGGAATTCTGGCTGTTACAATTCTCCCCCACTAGAACTAGACTTCGCCCTCGAAGTCTCGCTCTGCAACACACTCCGGATGTTGCCACTAAACCAAAACCAAGGGTACCTCCTTGTTCCTCAAAACCTTGATTTTCCGATCTCTGATCACCACCGGTCTCTCAGCATAATTCAGGCTCGCATCCACCTGAATATCCTCTAATGGAACCACTGCCGACTCATCGGCTATACACTTCCGCAATTGCGACACGTGGAAAGTGTCGTGAATCTGACCAAACTCTGCTGGCAACTCCAAACGATAGGCTACCCTACCTACCCTTGCGACCACCTGGAATGGACCAATATATCGGGGCCCCAACTTGCCCCTCTTCCTGAAT
Organism: Lactuca serriola; assembly: GCF_051521515.1. NCBI lineage: Eukaryota > Viridiplantae > Streptophyta > Magnoliopsida > Asterales > Asteraceae > Lactuca > Lactuca serriola. The sequence continues at coordinate 116,363,620 of NC_136408.1, forward strand.
CGAATCACTCCTTTCCAAGGAGAGACCTTCAGGAGCACAAAGTCGCCGAAGCACTATCTCTGTACTGCCCATAACACGCTGTCCGACCTCTCCCCAGCAAATGGGGGTCCGACACCTCCTCCCATACAACAGTTCAAAGGGTGGCATACCAATGCTTGAATGATGGCTATTGTTGTAGGAAAACTCTGCCAAGGGCAAATACGTGTCCCAACTCCCCCCGAAATCCAACACACATGCCCGGAGCATGTCCTCGAGCGTCTGGATCGTCCGCTCATTCTGTCTGTCTGTCTGGAGGTGATATGCGGTACTAAAATGCAGTCTAGTACCCAACTCCTCATGAAACTTTTTCCAGAATCTGGAAGTGAAATGTACATCCCGGTCTGAGACAATCGAGATCGGCACCCCATGCCGAGATACCACTTCCCTCACGTACATCTCTGCTAACTTCTCCGCGGAGGAGCTCTCACTGATAGCAAGGAAGTGGGCGCTCTTTGTCAACTTGTCCACAATCACCCAAATTGCATCGACTCCCCTAGCAGTCCTTGGCAATTTGGTGATAAAATCCATGGTAATCTGTTCCCACTTCCATTCGGGAACCTCCAATGGCTGCAACTTACCATGCGGTCTCTGGTGCTCGGCCTTAACCCTACGGCAGGTTAAGCACCTCTCAATAAACCATGCAACATCCCTCTTCATACATGGCCACCAATACTCTCTCCTCAGGTCCAAATACATCTTAGTGGCCCCAGGATGGATCGAGAATTTCGACCGATGAGCCTCTTCCATCAAAATGGTACGCGTCCCTCCCACAAACGGTACCCATATATGCCCCTGAAATGTTATAAGCCCCCGACCATCGGTAACGAACTCTGATACCAACCCAACAACTCGCTCTCTCTTCTAGTTCTCCGATTTCACGGCCTCAGCCTGTGCTCCACGAATGGCATCCAACACCGGAGCCATCACAGTTAATCGCAAACATACATCTCGCAATGGGGCGCTCTCCGCCCTGCGACTCAGGGCGTCGGCTACCACATTAGCCTTGCCCGGATGGTACAGGATCTCACAATCATAATCCTTGACCACATCCAACCACCTCCTCTGCTGCATATTTAGGTTGGGCTGATCCATCAAATACTTCAGGCTCTTACGGTCCGTGTACATCGTACACCGAACCCCATACAGATAGTGACGCCAAATTTTGAGGGCGAACACCACTGCCCCCAACTCTAGATCATGGGTGGGCTACCTCGACTCATGAGGCTTCAGTTGCCTCGATGCGTATGCTATCACATGCCCTCTCTGCATCAGCACCGCTCCCAACCCCAAGATCGACGCATCACAGTATACCAGAAAGTCCTCCATCCCCTCCGGGAGGGCTAACACTGGGGATTCGCATAACCTTTAGCGAAGCGTCTCAAAGGAGGCCTGCTGCTCGGGGGCCCATGAAAAAGCGACACCATTCCGGGTCAATCTGGTGAGTGGCACTGCGATCTTATAGAAATCCTTGATAAATCTCTGATAATAACCTGCCAACCCTAAGAAACTCTTGATCTCGGAGGGTGACCTCGGCACCTCCCAACTCATCACTGCCTCAACTTTGGCCGGGTCGACCAATATCCTTTTCTGGTTAACGAGATGCCCTAGGAACTGGACCTCTCGCAACCAGAAATCACACTTGGAGAATTTGGCATAAAGCCTCTCCGACCTCAAAACTCTGAGGATCTCCCTCAAATGCTCCTCATACTGCTCTCTAGATCTCGAATATACCAAAATGTCGTCGATGAATACAATCACCGACCGATCCAGCATCGGCCTGCACACTCGGTTCATGAGATCCATGAACACTGCCGGGGCATTGGTGAGCCCGAAAGGCATCACCACAAACTCGTAATGCCCATAACGCGTCCTGAACGCTGTCTTCTGAATGTACTCATCTCGCACCCTCACCTGATGATATCCAGACCTCAAATCGATCTTGGAGAACCAAGATGCTCCCTGTAACTGATCGAACAAATCGTCGATCCTCGGAAACGGGTAACGGTTCTTGACCGTCAGCTTGTTCAACTCCCGGTAATCAATGCACATCCGGTGTGAACCATACTTCTTCTTGACAAAAAGGATAGGCGCTCCCCACAGCGAGCTGCTCGGCCGAATAAACCCCTTTCCCAGCAGCTCCTGAAGCTGCGAGGATAACTCTTGCATCTATGGAGGTGCAAGGCGATAAGGCACCTTGGCGATAGGCGCGGCCCCCGGAACCAAATCGATACTAAACTCCACTTGCCTCACGGGAGGCACACCCGGCAACTCCTCTGGAAATACATCCGGGAACTCGCACTATCAGAACCTCCTCAACTGACCTCGGCCTCTCTGAATCAATCTGCGTATCCATCACATACGCCACAAAGCTCTTACAGCCCTGTTGTAGACACTGCCTCACCCTAGCGGCCGAACAAAACACTAACCCAGAACGTGTACCCTCTCCGTACACCGTAAGAACTCCCGCACTAGGGTCTCGTATGGTCACCAGCTGCCGCTCGCAGTCGATAACCGCACCGAATCTGCTCAACCAGTCCATGCCCACAATGACACAGACATCACCCATCGCAATAGGAACCAAATCAATCGGGAACTCAACATCGAAAACCTCGAATATGCACCCACGGATAACCTCCGTGGCATATATCACCCTCTCGTCAGCTATGGAAACTCTCAGAGGCCGACTCAACGCCTCACGACTAACACTGAGATACTGACTAAAAGCCAAAGATACAAAAGCCCGACTCGCACCCGAGTCAAATAACACCAAGGCAGGTACAGAATTCACAAGAAAAGTACCTACGCATAACATAATATAAGCATAATATCTCAACATCAAAATAAATACATGAAAGAATACATACCAGCCACGACATCGGGCGCTGCGCGGACCTCCTCCGCGATCAACTGAAAGGCTCTCCCTCATGCCCTCGGCGCCTCGACCTTCACTGGCCGACTCTCGGTAGCTTTGATGGCGGCAGGGGCAGATCCTTGAGGTGCTCCCTGAGCTGATCCCCACAACTGTGGACACTCTGCCTTCCAGTGTCCGGTCTGGTATCTCTGCCCTGATGGCCGCAGCCACCTCCTCATGGATGATCCGGCGGATCTCCTCATCACTGGCCCCACTGCTCTCGGGCATAAGATGTGTCCTCACCATGATCTACCTCTGAAATACAACATACGATAAATTAGAATCCATTCGAGCATACTCACACTCGACAACTCATTCCTCCTTGATCCTTGGCATTCCAAAGATTCTTACTTGGGCTGTACACCGCCCCAGTGCTTTCAGTAGTACGGGCCCAATACTACTGTCCGCACCGTATCAGAATACACCCCAAGTCCTCCTCTTCGGATCCCAAGTTCTAAGTACTCTATTATGCATAATCCACTCTCTAACAAATCTCTCATAAGCTCCTCGCTGCTACTTACTCACTCTCAAGCATCTCATAGCAGCTCACATCTTCCTAGGCTAAGGCATCACAAATCAGGCCACTCTAGTCCTAATAGGAGTACCTAGCCTACTCTAGCATGAGAATACATCATATCAATATCATAACATATAATATGAGGGTATCTTGGGAAATCACCGTTCGGGAGCGGACTGATCGTACACACAACTCTGCTCTGCGTTTTTCCAAAAATCTTTTACTCTTTTTGAAAATATTTCTCAAATCCTCAGTTTGAGTTCAAATACGCCCGAAGGTGTACTCGAATCCCTCAAACCAAGGCTCTGATACCAACTTGTAACGCCGCAAATTTCAAAACAATTTTTCGCATTTTATAAAAACATCAATGTTTGGAACTCAATCCATGACATATAAAAATCCCAAGATCTCCTAACATAAAAATCCCGTGTGTGTACTGATCAAGCCGGCGCCTTCCCACGGTCATCACTAGTACCTGGAACAAATAACACTAAACACTGTAAGCACAAAGCTTAGTGAGTTGCCCAAAATACCATATAGAGCACATATTAGCCACTCGAGGCTATAACTCTGTGGGTCCGTGGACCCTGCTCTGTGAACCTTCTGGTTCTAACTCTGTGAACCTTCTGTTTCCAACTCTATAAGCATGCACAGCATAAATCACATAGAAATAATGTAGTACAACACATAACATACATATAGCATATAAATACTCTGTCACATAACCCTGATTACCTACTCAAGGTAAAGTATAGTGAGAAGACTCACCTCGCGTATCTCGATAACTCGTAAATCCCTGAAATCCCTCGCGCTCGATCCCTTGAGCTATAGTCCTCCTATAACACAATATATCTCTAATTAACACTTTCACAACTAAGGTTGACTAACTCTATCAAGTCAACACTGGTCAACTCTGGACAATGGTCAACGATCAACTTTGACCGGACTCGGCGAGTGCACTAGAGCGACTCGGCGAGTCTATACGTGTTCACTGACTCCCTCGGATCCTCTCTTGACACGTCGAGTACTTCCCTAACTTGACGAGTTCCACCTGGCATGAATCGCGGGGCCACCACGACTCAACTCGCCAAGTCTCAAGAACAACTCGGCGAGTTCCGGCTTGACTCAGCCCCCCTTTGACTCTCCCTGACTCACTGGGTCATTCCCCCAACCCGGTGAGTCTACTCGCTGAACAAATTACGTGAAACCCAAACCCTACTCGCCGAGTCCCAAGAACAACTCGGCGAGTTCATGCCACGCACAAACTCTATTGACCTTCTGAGGTCAGATCTATTTCCCCAAACCATAGATCTGGCCTTCCCAAGCATGAATGTCACGTAAAGTTCAAAACTTGATGCTTATATAACCACAACAAGGCATCAAAAGGAGATTTGGTCCCAAAAATGACAACCTAAGTCCAATAACTCCATACTAACCCAAAAGCTCCAAGGGTTAAGGTCTCTGGACCTCTTTGAGTCCAGATCCAAGGCACAAACTCGAAGAGGGACCATTTGCTTCACATAATCACTCTCCAAAGGGGGTTTAGAAAACCCTAACTCTAAAGATCAACCCTAAAACTGAAGGAGGTTCGAACTATTACCTCAAAATGAAGCCTCTGGACTCTGGATCTGCTTGAATCTCACCTCCTCCTTGCTCTTGTCACCCTTTTCTTGCTAAACAAAGGATACAAAGATCCAAAAGTGACTCCTTCTCTCTCAAAGCGATTTAGCTCTCTTAGGGTTCTCTCAAGGGACTGGTAGCCGCAATGGGAGGCTATAAGTGCCCTTAAATAGGCTCCACTTTTGGACTCGCCGAGTCCAGACGCGAACCCGCACCCATACCCGCGATCATACTCGGCGAGTTTGGGCTCCAACTCGCCGATTCTGCTCACAAATCACCAAAAATACAAGAATAAATAATACCTGGGAATCCGGGCTGTTACATTCTCACTATCCTTTTTCCCAAGATATAGGCAGCCTCTCCGAGGTCCTTCATAGCGAAGCACTTCTCGAGCCATGACTTAACTTCCTGCAGCGTTGGGATGTCATTTCCTTTGAGTAGTATGTCATCGACATATAATACAAGGAAGCTTACTATACTCCCACTGGCTTTGACATGTACACATGATTCATCCTCGCTTCGTAGAAAACCAAACTCGTTGACTTTCTCATCGAAACAAAGATTCCATCTGCGAGACGCTTCTTCAGTCCATAAATGGACTTCTCAAGCTTGCACACTCTATTGGGATGCTTCACATTGGTAAAACCATGTGGCTGAGCCATGTAAACATCCTCAGCCAACTTCCCATTAAGGAAAGCGGTTTTGACATCCATTTTCCATATTTCATAATCATGAACTGCAGCAATTTTCAATATTACCCTAATAGACTTTATCTTCACAACCGGTGAGAAGGTTTCATCATAGTCAACTCCGGGAGTTTGAGTGAAACCCTTCGCAACTAATCGCGCCTTATTGGTGTGCATATTCCCATCCATGTCGGTCTTCTTCTTGAAGATCCATTTTCACCCGACCGTCTTACGACCTGGAACATGATCAACCAAGCTCCAAACTTGGTTATCGTACATGGACTGAATCTCGTTGTCCATCGCCTCTTTCCACTTTGCAGACTCCGGGCCTGCCATGACTTCCTTATAGCTGTTAGGTTCGTCTAAATTTATCAGTGTACTATCACTAATATACGTATCCCCTTCTGTAGTAATATGAAAACCATATAACTGGGGTTGAAACCTAACTCTTTCGGAACGTCTAAGAGGTAAGGACTCGTCAATCGGTTCAACCGGAGTTTCCTCCTCGAGTTGAGCGCTAGTGTTGGGGGTTCCTTCATTGCTTGACTCTTGAATCTCTTCAAGATCAATTTTCCTCCCACTGTCCCCTTGGCTTATGAGTTCTCTCTCACAAAAAACCCATCTCCTCGCAACGAAGACAACGTTGTCACTCGGTCTATAGAAGAGATATCCAAAGGACTTCTGCGGGTAGCTAATGAAAATACACCGCTCACTATGAGGTTCGAGCTTGTCATGAGTCTCTCTTCTTACGAAAGTTTCACAACCCCAAACCTTGATATGTGCTAACGAGGGAGCCTTCCATGTCCACATCTCGTGAGGTGTTTTGGCAACCTTCTCCGTAGGCACTAAGTTAAGGATATGGGTGGCAGTCTCTAAGGCATACCCCCAGAATGAGATAGGTAGTGAAGCATGACTCATCATGAAACGAACCATGTCTAGCAAGGTTCGATTACGCCTCTCAGCCACACCATTCAACTACGGTGTCCTAGGTGGCGTTAGTTGTGAAACTATTCCGCATTCCTTGAGGTAGTCGTGGAACTCAAGACTTAGGCACTCTCCACCTCGATCGGATCGAAGCATCTTGATTTTCCTGCCCAATTGATTCTCCACTTCTTGTTTAAATTCTTTTAAAAATTTCAAAGGTTTCTGACTTGTGCCTGACCAAGTAGATATACCCATATCTACTATAGTCATGGGTAAAAGTCACGTAGAAGCGGATCACATCCTTTGTGGTGGATCTAAAGGGCCCACACACATCGGTGTGTATGATATCCAATAAACCCTCACCCCTTTCATAAATGCCAATAAAGGGCGACTTGGTCATCTTTCCAAGTAAACAAGAGTCGCACACGTCATCGTCCCTAAGGTCGAATGACTCCAATAATCCATCCTTTTGGAGTTAGGCTATGTGTTTCTTGTTGACATGTCCAAGACGACAATGCCACAAGCATGCTTTGTCCATACTATTGGAAGAATCAACACACAACACATCCTTTCCTAAGTTATCTACAACCATCACAATTTCATATATTCCATTACAAGGCAATGCTTCAAAATATAAAACACTATTAAGATAAGCATAAATAGAACCTTTTTCATTATTCGATGAATATCTAAAACCTTGTCTATATAAACCATGAAATGAAATGATGTGTCTTGCCATATTTGGCGAATAGAAATAATTGTTTAAATCTAACCCTAATCCATTACTAAGTACTAAGGAATAAACTCCAATCTTGGTGACAGGCGACGATCTTCTGTTTCCCATGATTAGATTTATCTTTCCATGCTCCACATCTTTATTTCTTCTTAGTCCCTACAAATCAGAAAATATGTGAAAACCACATCCTGTATCAAGAACCCAAGAAATAGCATGCGATGAATCATTAGATTTAATAGTGTAAATACTTGCGAAGGACGGCTTGATCTTCCCATCCTTGATAGCTTGCAGATATTCCAGGCAGCTTCTCTTCCAATGCCCTATCTTGTGGCAGTGGTGGCACTCTGCCTCCTTAGGGTTAGAGTTGGGTTTAGCAGAACTAGTCTTGGTTCCAATAGAATAGGTACCATCTTGGGACTTTCCTTTGTGGTGGATCTTTAAGGGAGCCTTCCTCTTCTTACCCTTCCCTAGCCCTATTGCCAAGACAGGGGCAACAACGGGAGTTAGAGTTGATGCAACATACTTATCTTTGAGATTTCTCTCAGCAGTCCTTAGCAAGCCTTGAAGCTTGCTCAAAGTGACCTCTTCCTTATTCATATGGTAGGTCATGCGAAACTGGTTGTAGAAGGGAGGTAATGAGTGAAAGATGATGTCAATCGCCAGCTCTTCATCAAAGTTAACATTCAACTTTAGCATGCGATCAACATATCTCTGCATCTTTTGCAGACGGCTGGTAAGGGACTCTCCATTACCTATTTGGGTAGTGATCATCGAAGTGATGATCTCGTACCTTTCTTACCTCGCACTTTGATGGTATCGGTCCAGCAAGTCTTGATGTATCTCATAGGGATACGTGTCCTGATAGGACTTTTGGAGTTCGGAAGTCATTGTCGCTAGCATGATGCAATGGACTTTCATGGCATTACGATTGTGGGCCTCAAATGCTACGATCTATTCAGGAGTGGCAGTATTCATGTCGATCTCCTTCAACTCCTTGTCAAGGACATACTCTTTGTCCTCGTAACGGGTGACCATTCTTATGTTACAGATCCAATCATTGAAATTGTTTCCGTCAAATGTGACAACCCGAAATTTCCATTTTGTACAAACTATATCACTTCAATAGAAGTTATAGCAGTCATAGTTAATTTTCAGACTTTTTCGTATAAGTTTGAGTAATTCAGGGTTTACACTTCAGAAAATATCAGGAGAGTGGGTGCACTAGGGTTTTGTGCAACACTGTTATTCCAACACTCTATTATATTAGAGGTCAATTCAGGAATAAAAATATTTTCTGCCAAAAATATCTCAGGACTATAAATAGAATTCTGAACCAAATTCATTCATTATTCGCATTTCCAACTAGAGAAAAGCCATTTTCTCTCTCACGGATCTTCGGGTTTTTATACCAAAACGTGAGTACCTCTTTCTAGTAGTGTTAGAAAGCTTAATATGTGTTTATAACATGATTAGAAGGCTAAATCACTAGATTTAGGAGTTTACTCCCCAAGGTGTTCTTGGGCGGTAAACTCCCGAAACGAAGCCTAGATTGTCCCCCGTGATATACAACTGCCTTGGACTTGTAAAGGAGTGTGTTAGGGACATGAAATCAAGCAAAGATCACCCACGTTTGTGAGTTTACGGCCCAAGAATATCTTAGGCCGTGAACTCCAAATTGAAGCACAAAAGGGTGCTTTTGAGGCACCTAAAGCATTGGACATTTACTAGGAACTGTTCCCACTTAAATCAAGGACCAAAACACATCAAAATCACCTTCCAAAGTGAGTTTATGGCCAAGACATGGTTCTAGGGCCGTAAACATGAAAGAAGGGAACCAAAGTGTGCCTAATGCCTTCATATGCTTTAGGTAAAAGTCTAGAACCTATCCTACATATGCAAAAGACTTGAAAGAAACAAAAACACCATTCCAAGGGAGTTTACAGCCGTAAACTCCAAAGGAAATGGCCTTGGGGCCGTAAACTCCTAAATGGAGTGTTTCTAGGCCTTAAACCCTTCCAAGAATTTAACCACCAAGTTGGAATAATTCTAGGAATCATTTGGAACTTCAAAACACACAATACACCCATGGTTGGGAGTTTACGGCCGTAAACTCAAGAGTTTACAACCGTAAACTCCATGTGTATTGGTATATGAGGAGTAAACTCATATATGGGGTCCTTTGGAACCCTAAACACAAGTGCCTTGTCCCACAATAGCTTAGATGCAATCCTTAGGACTTAAAACACTTATATAAAGTGTTTATTATGTCTAGGATGTCTTAACTTTATCAATTAGTAATTTGAGACTAATTGAGTGCATATATGTGTGATTATATGTTCATTAGGATCGTAGTGTGTGTACAAGTCCTCACTTGACACCTAGCAATCCTACACCGTCCAGTTCATCCGAACCACCAACTACAGGTGAGTTCATACCCCTTAATCAATGTTTTAAATGATTGAAAATGCTTGAATGGGGGGGGGGGGATACAAGTAGAAAACAGCATGTTATTAAATCAATCTTATGTATTTTATAATTGTGTTTTCACTCAGTAGATTTCACATATTTCAAAAGGTGTCACATGAAATGGTTTTCTATCTTAAAATACCTTGATAACAAAAGTATTAGTTTTGAAATGTTTATTAAAATGACATCAAGTCATTCTTAATTATTGTTCAAAACTCCTAGATATCTTGCAAAACCATTATTTTTACCTTCTTGAACAAAACTACACTTATACGCATATGTTCTTATATATGTATTGATGTTATAGTTCCCATCCTTCGTTCAGTTTCCCACACCCTGGTGTATCGAGGGTGCATAAATCTACTTGAACAACCAATTACTTTCTAGTTAATTATCATAGGGATAGTTAGAAGAAACAAACATTTATTCCTATTACAAAGAATCACACAAGAGTCAGTTCATTCATGAGTCTATACCAATACCCTACATGATACAAGAGTACACTTACGTAGGATTACATGATACATGAATATGGTTACATATACTTACCTGTTACATGAACACACTTACATGAATGCCATACATGAACACTGTTACTTAGGTGCAATATCCTGTATTTACTTACCTGGATACTTGTACTTAGAACTACGAGGATGATTTATTAGTACTTACTGTGTAAATTATCTTTCCTATCCCGGTTCAATGGAATATTTCGGCGGGACTTATCATTCCGAACCCCACTGATTAGCACCAGTGGTCGATGAATGTCTACGGATGTTTAAGGTTGTTACTTACTTAGTAGTCAGTGACGGGACTAACCATCCCTCTGTCCAACTGTTGCAACAGTGGATGAGATGTGAATCTTCGGAGGATCATTAGGTTAACGATCGGTATTAGGAGATCGATGTTGGGACTAACCCTCCCTCCACCCTGCTGCAGCTACAGAGGATGAGGGGACACTCTTCGGATGTCCATAGGGTCTATCTTTCGCTTCAGCGATGTCGTGTTTGTCCTGGTAACCCAAGATAATAACACTTACATGATTATATTTCCTGTTTACTTTATTTTGTGATACTTTCACATAAACGAGGAGTTAGACTAAGTACTCTAGTACTAGTCAATAGAAAGGAAAAGCTATCATATTACTTACAAAACATTCGGGTCTTAGTAGAAGACTACCTAGTCATAACAAAACATTTGGGTCTTGGTAGAAGACTACATAGTCATAACAAAACATTCGGGTCTTGGTAGAAGACTACCTAGTCATAAGAAAACATTCGGTTCTTGGTAGAAGACTACATAGTCATAACAAAACATTCGGGTCTTGGTAGAAGACTACATACTCATAACAAAACATTCGGGTCTTGGTAGAGGACTACACTTCATACTTATAGAAAATATGGGATTTTCTAGGGTTTTTCATACTTACATCAACATTTTCATTTAAAGGTTTACACGGCCTTCATAATAGATTTTCATAAGCAAGACAATGACACTTAATTACTTATGAATTCACCAGCTTTAAAGCTGATACTCGCTTTCAAAATAACTTGTATTCTCAGGTCATCAGTAGACAGGTACGGTGGCCAGGTTTTGAGAAGACGGAGCAGACAAGTCTCGTCTTTTATTTTGATTGTATATTTTTTGGTGTCTTATTACAATGAAAGAACACACATGTATTAAAACTTTACTTATAATGCAATGGATGATGTTGTTGCTTGTTTATTATATTACACTGCTGTGATACTGTACATGACGTCCTCCACCCCTGAACGTTTCCGCCGTTCGTGGTTTTGGGGTGTGACAGATTGGTATCAGAGCATTGTTTATAGTGAATAAAGTATATCAACCCATAAAAGATATACTAACTATAAATACATCGGGATTAAAACACTCTGTCTAAGAATTATACTTTTAAATAATAAAGTATTTAACAAAGTATACGTGCCTGCATTCATACTAAAATCAGTGTCACAATGACAAGAACAAAAATATTACGATTGTTGAATATCACAAGTAAGCCTGGGGATATATGGTCAGTCTTGGGAATGGCATAGCCTGATCAACTATGCTGGTCCGAGGAGTGATTAGCCTATGCCCAAGAATGGTTGTGATATGGCAACAAGTCTAAAAACTTACCAACACAACCATAAAGAAATACCATAGGGGTATTTGGTCTCACTGTAATTATCTTAGTCAGTTCGTCTATTTTAGCTATTTCTTATATCCCTTTTCTCGCGTAGATTAAAATGGCTGGATTTCACCATGGCGATCCATACTTCCCAAACCAAGGCAATGCTGGTTGGCTAGAGGCAGAACCAGAAGATGATCACCCAATCCCTTTGGATGATCACCATGCTGAGGGTTTTTCCGATAGTTCTGACTCAGAGCCTGACGTCAACAACCTACCCCCAGCTGCTCAAAACCGAAACCTGAACCCCCGTCCTGCGTTTCAAGGAGCCACGCCTCTGTGGGCCACTAACTTGGCTAGATGGAGCCAGGAACAAGGTCAGCCCATTCCCTACAATGGAGACTGAAGTTTCTACAAACTCACTGAAGGAGGTTCTGCTGACAAGTTCCTACCCATCATGGTTCGTAGAATTTCTAGAAACACGATACTGGGTAAGGCAACTATTGACCGGGTCATGGAGATTGAAGCCAACTCTGGCGTTAACACTGTCCACATTCGCCAACTAGAGTCTGCTCATGAAAGGACTCTGGTCCGCAATGCAAATCTGCAGAGGGAACTTGCTGAAACTCAAGCTGAAGTTAGGGAACTTCGAGCTCAGCAAGTGAGAGCTGACAGGCGTATGAGGGAAATGGAACGTCTACTGTCAGGATCGAGAACTCATGCTAACAGTGCTCGTCGCCGATAGAATCTCGTCGACTCATCTTTTGGATATAACCTAGTTTATGTAAACTTTGGTCTAATTTTCCTATCTGTATAAATCTTAGACCTGTTAGGTCTTGATCTAGTCTTAATTCTGTCAAAATTTCTCATCTTGGTTGATGTAAGGCCTACTTTTAGGCCATTTTTGTGACAACCCTATATTTTTCCAAAAGCATTGTAACGCTCGAAAGCTAAGTACAACGAAATTAACCTCAAAAATAAAGTGTTCAAGTATCTAAGTTGGGATGCATCGAATATTAGATATCATGCCAAGGTTTCCAAAAACATAAAGAACGCTCAAAACCGGGTTATATTGAAGAAATTATAACCACTCGTATATTTACGACGCGAAGTTAAAACATTATTTGACGTAAAAAGTAGAATCTCAATAAAATGCATTTTAAGCCTTAAGTATCTAAACAAAAGTCGTAGATCTCGTTGAAAGGTGAACGTGCATAAAAAGATCGCCCAAATTGGACCTCGTATGAAGAAGTTACGAATTTTCAAAGTTTCGTAACGGTAGTAGAGGGCTAAAAACTCGGATTGAAGATCGAGTGTTATTTAGCTAACGCAACCTAAACGAAAGTTGAAGATCTCCTCAGTAGTAATAAAACAATAAAAAGACAAACGAAAACCGACGTCGAATAAAGAACCTATGAATTTTTAACGAACTTTAGGAGGCCCGGCCTATTAAAAATATATCATTAAAAATAAAGTCAAAACTAGCCGACGAAGTCTAAATGAAAGTTGTAGAGCATAATCTCACCTACGCGTGGATATAAAGAACGCGAAAAACGGAGCTCGTACGCGAAAGTTACGGAATTTAGAAGTCGGAAGCAGGGATTACGCCCCGCGTACTAGACCCAGAGTCGAGTCCCATCGGCCCGCCCAAGCTACGTTTAGCTAGACCCGAGTCGTAAGCCATGACGCCATTCTACGCCCTGCGTAACCAAGAACGCCCTGCGTACCGAGTACGCCCAACGTACTCCGTAAGTACGCGCCGCGTACGAGGGTTTCCAGCCCTATAAATAGAAGGCATGAGCTCGAGTCTTTGCACACCTTTCTCAATTCTTCAGTCACTCTCACACCCTTCCAAGCACCAGAGACCATTCCCTCACCTCGGTTTCCGCACTCGAGCCCCGACGAAAGATTTACGCTGCAGAGATCCCCGAAGAGCCCGACGACACAACCATCCGCGGACGAAGTTCTGCTCAACCCTAGCCTCTCTCTTCGAAACAAGTGAGTTCATACCCCTACTTTTCAATTCTTTTCACGTTTTAGGGGGGAATACAAGTACATTACAAATCAAAGTATCATTTTTATAATATCGTTCTTATAGAGTGTTGATACAAAAATAACTTTATGTTTTAAAGGGGTATTATATCACCAAGTTGTTATTACCAAATGGGAACATACTTTTGACAAACTATAATGAGCATAGTATTCAAGTGATTCATACATTTTACATATACATCTCGACAAATGAAATGCTTTCAAAGGAAGTACAGTCTTTTATCATCGTAAATCTGTTTATACCTAGTAATGTGAGACAGCTTCACGTACGTTCGAGTATGCATTATTAAGTCCTGTATTATATACCATAATCCCTTGTAGGGGGAGCGTGATACTTGTGTATAGATCTATACGGGATTGACAATCCCACACCTAAGCTGTTAGCTACAGCTAGGCCGGCAGGCCTGGGGTGACAAATGTCATAACAGTTCCAACGCCTGAAGAACGTTGTTACAGGCCACCAGTGTCAATAGCATGGTTATAAAACTCACATAAAAGTATAAAAACAAGTTTGATTTACGAGATTCATATATGCATTTCAGTTTTCCATTTTATTGGTAACACAAATTTTATCACTATTATTCAAGCATGGAAAACACTAATGCACTCCAACACGGGAAACCCTTTTCAAATCATTTATAGAAAATATTGGATTTTCTGAAAACCCTCGTTCGTCGAGTTACTATCAAAGAGGACATACTTTTCAATGCAAAACACTTATGAACTCACCAACTTAATTGTTGACACTTTTTCGAAACAACTTGTATTTCTCAGGGAATCAGTAATACAGGTAACCATCAGCTTTTGAAGAAGGGAACACTAAGGATGTTTTATTATTGAACATTTATCATCTTATTGTAATATTCTTTTGCTAATATGTATAACGCAACAACATACGTTTTCATTATATGTGATGGTTGTGTTACTTTCTTTACAATACTCAATGGTTGTGATACTACGTGAAGTCATCCACCCCCGAATGTTTCCGCCATTCTGGTTTGGGGGTGTGACAGATTGGTATCAGATACCAGCCGAAAATTTACCAAATACAAAATTGTTTTAGTTTCGCCAAATTGAAAAATTATAGGAGTATTATTAATAGTTGTACAAATTATAGTTAAAAATAGTAAGTCGTTAAATAGAATTTTCTTTTCTTATAAAGTTCTCATACATCCATCCTAGTACAGACAAATGGCCGGATTCCATTTACCAGGAGATCCCTACTACCCAAACCAAGGCAACGGCGGTTGGATAGAAGAAGACCCGGAGGAAGACCCAGAGGAAATCGAAGAAGAGGTCGAGGAAGAACCCGAAGGGGTTATCGAGGGAGAATTTGAAGTCGAAGTCGGGGAGGAATTCGAAGTCGACGAAGAGATCGAGGAGATTTCTAGCGGGACAGACTCCGAGCTAGAAGTGTACGACCCTCCCATCCCTCATCCTCCCGAAATCAGACCATATCAACCGGGACCCATTCCCATGTGGGGAAGTCACCTCTACTACTGGAGCCGCCAACAAGGTGTACGCCCTCCTTTCGACATGTGCCGAGATTTTTACAATGTCAGTGGGGGAAGCTCAGCTGATCGAGCACTCCCTGTTCTTGTGAACGCTATAGCTACCCAGAACTACGAGACGGACAGGCAAGCAACCAGAGTTCGCGAGGTCAATGCTGCTACCCAAGGTAACGCCGCTGACATCCGCCGTTTGGAAGGACTACATGAGAATACCCAAATCTACACGGGGACACTTCAGAACCAAATGATAACGGCTCTGGCAGATATAAGAGAAATGAAGGAACAACAAGCAGATCTCGAGAGGCGACTAATGGGAGTCAAACGGTCGGATGCCGAATCTAGCTCCAAACGCCGCAAGTAGAGCTTGGACGATGCCCAACAATTTTGTTATAGATTAGGATTTCGGATAAAAGTTTTCCTTTATTTCCCTTGTTTTCCCTGTTGTATCCGTAATCGGAGATCTCTAGGAGGATCAAATTTTCCCGAACAAGATATGCAATGTAACACACCTCAGGTGTGACCTATAGGTATAAATATGAAGTATTTCTTATTATATACCTCTCAAAAGTAGCGAGTTTTAAATTTCTATGCCTACCTTGAAACCATAAACTAAAGTCTAAACAAATTACAACTAACACACGATTGTCAAAACATTAGAAACTTATAGTATTCATTCTTATTTTTCTCTACCAGAACATGCCTCCTCGTAGATCAACACGCAGAAACTCAACTTCAACACCACCTCCACCACCTCCTCCAATTATGGACACCGTTATGTTCCAGACTGCTGTAACTGCTGCTGTAGCTGCAGCAATGGCTCAAATGAGCAACAACGGATCGGGGGGAGGAACAAACAGTTTTACAAATGGCCAAGGTCAAAGCCGTTCAGGGGTATGCACTTACAAAGACTTCACCAACGGAAAACCTATTCCCTTTTACGGGACTGGGGGAGTATTGGCTCTATCTCAATGGATAGAGAAAACAGAAGCTGTATTCGAAATCTGTGCATGTCCTGAAGAAAGCAAAGTAAAATTCGCCGCTTTTACTTTCTCTGAACGCGCCCTGACATGGTGGAACGGCCACGTCCAGACACTAACCCTGGTGGTGGCAAACTCCATGGGTTGGGAAAACCTGAAAAGAATGCTCCTTCGAGAATACTGCCCAAGAGGCGAGATTCAGAAGCTTGAATAGGAACTGTGGAACCTCTCGATGGTAGGATCGGATATAGCAGGTTACACCAACAGGTTCAGTGACTTAATAACACTTTGCCCAGGAATGTTAACCCTAGAAAGCCAAAGGGTCGAGAGATACATCTGGGGACTATCACCCCAACTTCGAGGAAGTGTGCTAGCTTCCAGACCCTTGACCTTCGCCAGCGCCAAAGAACTAGCGCAATCTCTTGTTGATCATGGTGTCTGTCAAGGAGTCACGGCGATTATGGTTGAACCAACCAAAGGGAACAGCAACAATGAAATCAATGCCAACAACAACAACAAGAAGAAATTTTGGAACAAAAGGAAGGGGCAAACTTCACAAGAACCTTCAAAGAAACAAATGGTTGCGGTTCATGCTGCCACTACCCCCACCACAACTCCTGCTACCTCTGCACCAACAAAACCATATGCAGGGATTCTGCCCAAGTGCAGCAAGTGCAACTACCATCACCATGGTATTTGTCGCGAGATGCACTGCAAGAACTGTGACAGGAAAGGGCACACAACCCGTTTCTGTAAAGCACCGGCACGACCAATTACTCAGGTTTCTGGCACTGGGGTAAGTCGGGCGTGTTATGGGTGCGGAGAGACTGGACACTTCAGGAGGGATTGTCCCAAGGAAAGGAATATTGGCGGTATGGGGAGAGTGCTGGCAGTAGGACAGAGAGAAGCAATAGCGGACCCCACGGTGGTTACAGGTACGTTTCTACTCAACAACACTTATGCATGCATACTTTTTGACTGCGGTGCGGAGAGAAGTTTTGTGAGTCATAAATTCAAACATCTACTTAATCAAAAACCCCAACCACTCAATAAAATATTCACTGTAGAAATGGCAAACGGTAAAACAGAACACGCAAATGATTTGTACGTAGGGTGCATACTAAGTTTAAACGAGCGCTTGTTTCGAGTCGATCTTATGCCCATTTCCATAAGAAGTTTCGATGTCATCATTGGTATGGACTGGTTGAGCCTTCACCATGCCGATATCCTTTGCCACGAAAGGGCTGTTCACCTAAATCTGCCAAACGGCGAAACTCTGGTCATTTATGGCGACAAACCTAGTTCAAGTTTACAAATCATTTCCTGTATTAAAGCACAAAAATACCTTCGTAAGGAATATCATGCCTTTCTAGCCCACGTAGTAGACAAGAAACGAGAATCGAAAATCATTAAAGATATTCCGGAAGTCTGCAACTTCCCGGATATTTTCCCAGAAGATCTTCCAGGAATCCCACCGGAACGTCAAGTCGAGTTCAGAATCGACTTAATCCCCGGGGCTACCCCTGTAGCAAAGTCACCGTACCGTTTAGCCCCAGCCGAGATGCAGGAACTATCCAGTCAATTAAACGAGCTACTGAGCAAGGGATTCATCAGACCGAGCTTCTCACCATGGGGAGCGCCAGTCCTATTCGTGAAAAAGAAGGACGGATCCTTTCGCATGTGCATCGATTATCGGGAACTGAACAAACTCACGATCAAGAACCGATATCCCTTACCGCGCATAGACGATCTATTCGACCAACTGTAGGGGGCAAGCTACTTCTCAAAGATCGATCTAAGGTCTGGTTATCACCAACTGCGAGTACTGGAAGGAGACATCCCCAAAACGGCTTTCCGAACACGTTATGGTCACTACGAATTTGTGGTAATGCCCTTCGGATTGACGAATGCTCCAGCAGTGTTCATGGACTTGATGAACCGAGTATGTCGTCCCTTCTTGGACAAGTTTGTGATCGTATTCATAGATGATATACTCATCTATTCAAGAAGCCAGGAAGAACACAGCAAACATCTCCGCCAAGTACTGGAAACATTAAGGGCAGAGAAACTTTACGCAAAATTTTCCAAATGCGAATTTTGGATTCGGGAAGTGGATTTCCTGGGACACGTTGTAAGCAAAGAAGGAATACACGTGGACCCCTCCAAAATAAAGGCAATAGATAGTTGGACTACTCCAAGAACCCCTACAGAAATCCGACAATTTTTGGGACTCGCCGGGTATTACCGAAGATTCATACCGAACTTTTCAAAGATTGCCAAGCCACTTACCACCCTAACCCAGAAGATTGTGACCTTCGACTAGGGAGAAAAACAAGACAGTGCATTTCAGACACTAAAGCGAGCCTTATGTAGTGCGCCCATCCTAACCTTGCCAGAGGGAACGGAGGACTTCGTGGTCTATTGTGATGCATCAAACCAAGGACTTGGGTGTGTCTTAATGCAAAGAGGGAAGGTCATCGCCTACGCCTCAAGGCAACTAAAGACGCACGAAGTGAACTACACAACGCATGATCTTGAGCTAGGAGCAGTCGTCTTCGCTCTGAAGATATGGAGACACTATCTCTACGGCACAAAATGTACCATCTTCACTGATCATAAAAGCCTCCAACATATCCTAAATCAGAAAGAACTCAACATGAGACAGAGGCGATGGGTAGAACTACTTAGTGATTATGAATGCGAAATTCGATATCACCCCGGAAAGGCTAATGTAGTGGCTGATGCACTCAGTCGGAAGGAGTACTCAGGTCGCCGAGTGAAATCCCTAACTATGACGATCCATTCACACCTGTCCACGCAAATCAAGGAAACCCAAATAGAAGCCTTGAAATCCGAAAACGTGACAGGAGAAGCCCTAAGGGGAATGGATAAGAACCTTGAGACCAAGAGCAACGGGATTCGTTATTTCATGGATCGAATTTGGATACCGAAGTTTGGTGGATTTAGAGAAATCATTATGGACGAAGCCCATAAAACACGATACTCCATACATCCCGGCTCCGATAAGATGTATCTCGATCTCAAGAAGTTGTACTGGTGGCAAAACATGAAAGCCGAAATTGCTACCCACGTGAGCAAATGCCTGACATGTGCCAAGGTCAAGGTGGAATATCAGAAGCCCTCGGGTTTATTACAACAACCAGAAATACCTGAATGGAAGTGGGAGCGGATAACCATGGATTTCATACCAAAATTACCCAAGACAACAAGCGGACTCGACACCATTTGGGTAATTGTCGACAGGTTAACTAAGTCAGCGCATTTCCTACCGATCAAAGAGACGGATAAATTGGAGAAGTTAACAAGGACATACCTCAGAGAAATTGTACGACTGCATGGTGTGCCCATATCCATTATCTCGGACCGAGATAGTAGATTCACCTCAAGGTTCTGGCAGTCGTTACAAAAAGCTTTGGGGACAAGGCTAGACATGAGTACCGCTTATCACCCACAAACCGACGGCCAGAGCGAGAGAACTATACAAACCCTAGAAGACATGCTGAGAGCTTGCGTAATCGATTTTGGCAAAGCATGGGACACACATCTACCCTTGGTCGAGTTCTCGTACAACAATAGCTACCACACCAGTATTAAAGCTACCCCGTTCGAGGCCCTCTATGGCCGCAAATGCAGGTCACCTTTGTGCTGGGCCGAAGTGGGGGACACACAACTAGCAAAAGGACAAGCAACTGACAACACGCTCACTGGGCCAGAAATCATACGGGAGACTACGGAGAAGATTGTTCAAATCCGAGAACGTCTAAAAGCATCAAGGGATAGACAAAAGAGTTACGCAGATAAGAGACGAAAACCCTTGGAATTCCAAGTTGGAGACCATGTCCTACTCAAAGTCTCACCTTGGAAAGGCTTAATACGCTTCGGAAAACGTGGAAAACTGAACCCTAGATACATCGGACCATTCGAGATCCTTGCCAGGATCGGTCCAGTGGCTTACAAACTTAGACTACCTCAGGAACTCCACAACGTACACCCTACCTTTCACGTATCGAATCTGAAGAAGTGCTTATCTGACGAGACCCTTGTCGTCCCTCTAGACGAAATTGCAATAAATGAAAACCTCCAGTTTGTGGAGGAACCAGTAGAGATCATGGATCGGGAAATCAAAAGGACTAAACAAAGCCGAATACCCATTGTAAAGGTCCGCTGGAACGCCAAGCGAGGACCTGAATACACTTGGGAACGCGAGGATCAGATGAAACAAAAGTACCCGCATCTTTTTCCAAAACTGTAAACGCTATCTTAGAGTAAATTTCGGGACGAAATTCCCTTAACAGGGGGATGATGTAACAACCCTATATTTTTCCAAAAGCATTGTAACGCTCGAAAGCTAAGTACAACGAAATTAACCTCAAAAATAAAGTGTTCAAGTATCTAAGTTGGGATGCATCGAATATTAGATATCATGCCAAGGTTTCCAAAAACATAAAGAACGCTCAAAACCGGGTTATATTGAAGAAATTATAACCACTCGTATATTTATGACGCAACGTTAAAACATTATTTGACGTAAAAAGTAGAATCTCAATAAAATGCATTTTAAGCCTTAAGTATCTAAACAAAAGTCGTAGATCTCGTTGAAAGGTGAACGTGCATAAAAAGATCGCCCAAATTGGACCTCGTATGAAGAAGTTATGAATTTTCAAAGTTTCGTAACGGTAGTAGAGGGCTAAAAACTCGGATTGAAGATCGAGTGTTATTTAGCTAACGCAACCTAAACGAAAGTTGAAGATCTCCTCAGTAGTAATAAAACAATAAAAAGACAAACGAAAACCGACGTCGAATAAAGAACCTATGAATTTTTAACGAACTTTAGGAGGCCCGGCCTATTAAAAATATATCATTAAAAATAAAGTCAAAACTAGCCGACGAAGTCTAAATGAAAGTTGTAGAGCATAATCTCACCTACGCGTGGATATAAAGAACGCGAAAAACGGAGCTCGTACGCGAAAGTTACGGAATTTAGAAGTCCGAAGCAGGGATTACGCCCCGCGTACTCTGGGAATACGCCCCGCGTACTAGACCCAGAGTCGAGTCCCATCGGCCCGCCCAAGCTACGTTTAGCTAGACCCGAGTCGTAAGCCATGACGCCATTCTACGCCCCGCGTAACCAAGAACGCCCCGCGTACCGAGTACGCCCAGCGTACTCCGTAAGTACGCGCCGCGTACGAGGGTTTCCAGCCCTATAAATAGAAGGCATGAGCTCGAGTCTTTGCACACCTTTCTCAATTCTTCAGTCACTCTCACACCCTTCCAAGCACCAGAGACCATTCCCTCACCTCGGTTTCCGCACTCGAGCCCCGACGAAAGATTTACGCTGCAAAGATCCCCGAAGAGCCCGACGACGCAACCATCCGCGGACGAAGTTCTGCTCAACCCTAGCCTCTCTCTTCGAAACAAGTGAGTTCATACCCCTACTTTTCAATTCTTTTCATGTTTTAGGGGGGGAATACAAGTACATTACAAATCAAAGTATCATTTTTATAATATCGTTCTTATAGAGTGTTGATACAAAAATAACTTTATGTTTCAAAGGGGTATTATATCACCAAGTTGTTATTACCAAATGGGAACATACTTTTGACAAACTATAATGAGCATAGTATTCAAGTGATTCATACATTTTACATATACATCTCGACAAATGAAATGCTTTCAAAGGAAGTACAGTCTTTTATCATCGTAAATCTGTTTATACCTAGTAATGTGAGACAGCTTCACGTACGTTCGAGTATGCATTATTAAGTCCTGTATTATATACCATAATCCCTTGTAGGGGGAGCGTGATACTTGTGTATAGATCTATACGGGATTGACAATCCCACACCTAAGCTGTTAGCTACAGCTAGGCCGGCAGGCCTGGGGTGACAAATGTCATAACAGTTCCAACGCCTGAAGAACGTTGTTACAGGCCACCAGTGTCAATAGCATGGTTATAAAACTCACATAAAAGTATAAAAACAAGTTTGATTTACAAGATTCATATATGCATTTCAGTTTTCCATTTTATTGGTAACACAAATTTTATCACTATTATTCAAGCATGGAAAACACTAATGCACTCCAACACGGGAAACCCTTTTCAAATCATTTATAGAAAATATTGGATTTTCTGAAAACCCTCGTTCGTCGAGTTACTATCAAAGAGGACATACTTTTCAATGCAAAACACTTATGAACTCACCAACTTAATTGTTGACACTTTTTCGAAACAACTTGTATTTCTCAGGGAATCAGTAATACAGGTAACCATCAGCTTTTGAAGAAGGGAACACTAAGGATGTTTTATTATTGAACATTTATCATCTTATTGTAATATTCTTTTGCTAATATGTATAACGCAACAACATACGTTTTCATTATATGTGATGGTTGTGTTACTTTCTTTACAATACTCAATGGTTGTGATACTACGTGAAGTCATCCACCCCCGAATGTTTCCGCCATTCTGGTTTGGGGGTGTGACAATTTTTCCCGAGCTCGTTACATCTGTAATTCCAGTATTGTTGACAGATATCTAATCTTATGGAAATTATTATCCAAATACTGTTATCTTCATTTAGTCATACTATTCATTCTGTTGTTGGGCTATGGGGAGTTAGTCCATGAGACACATTCATTAATCATTTATTCTTATCCATGTCGTCATCTTTTAAACGTATAGCTAAAGATGCCGCCACGCAGAAATACAAGGCGTAACCCAAACAACGAAGCACCGATACCACCACCTGAACCTCTTCAACCACCAAATCCTTTCGATGCCAACATGTTCCAAACAACTTTCATAGCAGCAGTTGCAGCTGCTATGTCAGCAATCAACGCTCCTGCCCCTAGTGGATCAGGAACAGGTGCTCCTCCCTCGAACCACGGCGAAAGCCATGGACACCCTCGGGGATGCACCTACAAGGACTTCACGAACGCCAAACCCCGCAGCTTCAATGGAACTGGGGGTGTTATGGTGTTGAGACAATGGATTGAAAAGATGGAATCCGTCTTTGAAATCTGTGCTTGCCAGGAAGGCAACAAGGTCAAGTTTGCAGCTTGTACCTTCTCTGACAGAGCACTAACATGGTGGAACAGCCATGTTAACTATCTGACTTTGGTGGTGGCATATTCCATCAGCTGGGAAAAGTTGAAAGACATGCTAATGAAAGAATATTGCCCTCGAGGTGAAGTACAAAAACTCGAGCAGGAATTCTGGGGTCTACAAATGGTTGGATCCGACATCACGACCTACACAAATAGGTTCTGTGATCTAGCAAACTTATGCCCTGACATGGTTTCTCTCCAGAGCAAAAAGATAGAGAGATATATCTGGGGACTGTCGCCCCAGATCCAGTCAAGTGTGATAGCTTCCAGGCCTATTACTTTCGATAACGCCAAAGAGCTAGCACAATCTCTCATAGACCACAGGAAACCTCAAAACCCATCAATCCCTATACCCGTACCACAAAAGTCCAACCCCGACCACAACAGGAAGGGGTGGAATAAGAGGAAAAGAGGAGCTTCGCAAGGATCCTCCAAGAAACAACAACTTGTGGCGATCAATGCTGCCACAGTTACTCCCATAGTCCCTGCGAACCCTTACCAGCAAAAACATATGCTGGAACTCTCCCGAAGTGCAGCAAGTGCAACTTCCACCACCACGGACCTTGCAAGGAGATGCAATGCTCTAACTGCAACAGGAAGGGACACACAGTCCGTTTCTGCAAGACTCCAACAACTAAAGCCGCCCAGGTTCCTAACGCCGGTATGGGCCAAACTTGCTACGGTTGTGGCGAGGTGGGCCACTACAAGAGGAACTGCCCTAAAGCAGGAATGGTGGGAGGGGTAGGAAGAGTTATGGCCCTAGGCCACGAGGAAGCAGTAGCTGATCCCACAATAGTTACTGGTACGTTCCTCCTCGATAACTCATATGCTTGCATACTTTTTGATAGTGGAGCAGAGAAAAGTTTTGTAACTCACAAATTTGCACACCTGCTTAAAAAAAACCATGTGCATTAGATAGTTCATTCACGGTAGAAATGGCTAACGGGAAAACAGAGAGTACAAACTACATATACGTAGGTTGTACCTTAACTTTAGATGGCCATACTTTCAAGATAGATCTCATGCCAGTCCCAATTAAATGTTTCGACGTTATCATCAGAATGGATTGGTTGAGTCTTCTTCGCGCCAACATTATGTGCTTCGAAAAAGCAGTTCATCTTAACCGTCCTAACAACGAAACCTTAGTTATCTACGACGACAAACCTAGTACGAGCCTTCGCATCATTTCGTGCATTCAAGCCCAAAAGTGTTTGCGAAAGGAGTACCATGCATTCCTCGCACACGTCGTTGATACAAGTCAAGAAACGAAAAACATTCAGAACATCCCTGAAGTACGCGCCTTCCCCAACATATTCCCAGAAGAACTTCCCGGTTTACTACTCCAACGCCAAGTCGAGTTCAGAATCGACTTAGTGCCAGGGGCTACCCCCGTAGCCAAATCTCCTTATCGTCTGGCACCGGCCGAAATGCAGGAACTTTCCAGTCAACTTAACGAACTTCTCAAGAAGGGATTCATACGACCAAGCTTCTCACCATGGGGAGCACCGGTCTTGTTCGTCAAGAAGAAGGATGGATCGTTTCGCATGTGCATCGACTATAGAGAACTCAACAAACTTACCATTAAAAATTGTTATCCTTTGCCCCGCATTGATGATTTATTTGATCAACTTCAAGGAGCCAACTACTTCTCGAAGATAGATCTACGATCCGGATATCACCAACTACGAGTGTTAGAGGAGGATGTTCCCAAGACAGCCTTCCGAACTCGTTATGGGCACTACGAGTTTGTAGTGATACCGTTCGGATTAACTAACGCGCCCGCAGTATTCATAGATCTGATGAATAGGGTGTGTCGTCCTTACTTGGATCAATTCGTCATCGTCTTCATTGATGACATACTCATCTACTCTCGAAGTAAGGAGGAACATAGCCAACATCTCCGTAAAATCTTAGAAACATTGCGATCGGAGAAGCTCTACGCGAAGTTCTCCAAGTGCGAATTTTGGATTCCGCGAGTCGAATTTTTGGGCCATGTTGTTAGCAAAGAAGGTATACACGTCGACCCTTCCAAAATTAAGGCCATCGAGAACTGGTCAGCACCAAAGACACCTACTGAAATTCGTCAATTTCTAGGTCTAGCTGGCTACTACTGCAGGTTCATTCAGAACTTCTCCCGCATAGCAAAACATCTTACAACACTTACCCAGAAGGGCGTGGCCTTTGACTGGGAAGAGAAACAAGAAAGAGCGTTTCAAACACTCAAGCGAGCCTTGTGCACCGCACCAATACTGTCCCTCCCCGAAGGGATAGAAGACTTCGTGGTCTATTGCGACGCATCAAACCAAGGGCTCGGATGTGTTCTGATGCAGCGAGGTAAAGTCATAGCCTATGCCTCGAGACAGCTAAAGACACATGAGGTTAACTACACAACCCACGATCTTGAACTAGGAACAGTTGTGTTTGCTCTGAAGACCTGGCGACATTACCTGTATGGTACAAAAAGCACGATCTTTACAGACCATAAGAGTCTGCAACACATTTTCGACCAGAAGGAGCTCAACATGAGACAACGACGGTGGGTCGAGCTACTCAGTGATTACGAGTGCAATATTCGTTATCATCCGGGTAAAGCCAATGTAGTAGCCGACGCCCTAAGTCGGAAAGAATATTCTGGTCGTAGAGTCGAATCTTTGACTCTAACCATCCATTCATACTTTTCCACGCAAATAAAGGAGGCTCAGCTCAACGCTTTGAAACCTGAAAACGTGGCTGGTGAATCCCTTAGAGGGATGGATAAGAACTTGGAAGTCAAGGGTGGCAGAGCCTTGTACCTCATGGATTGGATCTGGACACCGAAACACGGTGGCTTTAGAGACTTGGTCATGACGGAAGCTCACAACACTCGTTATTCCGTCCACCCGGGTTCAGATAAGATGTATCTGGATCTTAAAAAGTTATACTGGTGGCCTAACATGAAAGCAGATATTGCTACCTTCGTGAGTAAATGCCTTACTTGCGCAAAGGTCAAGGTCGAATACCAGAAACCCTCCGGTCTCCTACAGCAACCGGAGATACCAGCATGGAAGTGGGAGCGGATCACTATGGACTTCATAACCAAGTTGCCCAAGACGACAGGTGGACTTGATTCCATATGGGTCATCGTCGATAGACTGACCAAGTCTGCACACTTCCTACCGATCAAAGAAACAGACAAGATGGAGAAACTTACCAGAACTTACATTAGGGAGATTGTAAGGCTGCACGGTGTTCCTTTATCTATCATCTCGGACCAAGATAGTAGATTCACTTCGAGGTTCGGGCAGTCATTACAAAGTTCCCTAGGAACTAGGATGGACATGAGTACAGCCTACCATCCACAGACCGACGGGCAAAGTGAGAGGACTATCCAAACCTTAGAAGATATGTTGCGTGCCTGTGTGATTGACTTTGGAAAATCTTGGGATACCCATTTACCCCTTGTTGAATTTTCCTACAACAACAGTTATCAGACGAGCATAAAGGCAGCTCCATTCGAGGCCCTCTATGGCCGAAAGTGCAGATCCCTTCTGTGCTGGGCTGAAGTGGGTGATACCCAGTTAGCTAAAGGACGAGTTCCCGAAAGCACTCTCACGGGTCCGGAGATCATTTGGGAAACGACAGAGAATATCGTTCAAATTCGTGAACGACTGAAAGCCTCTAGAGACCGACAGAAAAGCTACGCTGACCAGCGTAGGAAACCATTGGAGTTCTTGGTGGGCGACCGAGTCCTACTAAAGGTCTCACCCTGGAAGGGCTTGATATGCTTTGGGAAGCTCAACCCAAGATACATAGGGCCTTTCGAGATTCTCGCGAGAATCGGCCCTGTAGCTTACAAACTCAATCTACCACACGAACTCAGTAACGTACATCCTACCTTCCACGTCTCGAACTTGAAAAAGTGTCTGTCCAACGAGACTCTTGTTATTCCACTCGACGAGATCGAGATCAACGAGAGCCTCAACTTCATGGAGGAACCAGTAGAGATCATGGACCGAGAGGTCAAGCAAACTAAGCAGAGCCGTATCCCGATAGTGAAGGTGCGCTGGAACGCAAAGCGTGGACCGGAATTCACTTGGGAACGTGAGGATCAGATGAAACTGAAATACCCTCACCTTTTCGCTTAGTTATTTGTAACTTCTTAATTGCTTAAATTCTAATTTCGGGACAAAATTCCTTCTAACGGGGGGATGATGTTGTTGGATTAGTGTCTAAGTCCATAACTATTTTGGTTTGTACTTGACCCGATGGTGCATGGTCCTTTTGGGTTGCCTTCACCAAAGCAACTTGATAGGATGAATTATGGAGAGAAAGGATTAAATATGATTTATTAATATGAGAAATCATATTGTTTAATTAATATTAGTCAATAATTAATTGGTAATTAGTTTTGTGACTAAAAGAGATTAATTAAACTTAAGGGACTGGAATTGTAATTATAAGATAATTGCAATTTCGGCCATGGATTGTCTTAAATCAAGAGGTGGACGAATTCTTATGGGAAGCCCATAAGGAAATCATCCAAGGGCTTGATTAAAGGAGTCTATGGGTTGCTTAGGGCTTAAGCAACCAAATTAGGGTTTCCTTGTTAGATAACCCTAATAGCCTCACTATAAATAGAACCCTTAAGGCTCAAAAACGTGGGGAACTTCTTTTCTAGGGTTAGAACACATTTTGGGTAGCCTCTAACCTCTCTCCTCTTCATCCTCTTGCTTATGGTGTTTGTGAACCATTAGAGGAGTGACACTTGTGACTCTAAGCCTTCCAAAGTCAATTCAAGGAGGAATTGGGATTGTTATTGCTACATAACAATCAAGGTAATATCTTAAACCTAATTATATGTTAATATTGATTTCCATATGCTAGAATTAGGGTTTATAGTCTTGGATTCAAAGCATGTACAATAGAGAAACCAAGATCCAAGCATTAGGGTTTGTATGAGCACATAGGATGTCTTATGACCAAAACCCATCAGTGGTATCAGAGCCTAGACGGGTTTCAATTGTATTGATGCATTGTATATCTAAAAAGTTCGATTTTTGGTGTTCTGGAGGCTGGACTCGCCGAGTCCATAGCTGAAATCGCCGAGTCCATGCTGACTCGACGAGTCCAGGCTTGACTCGACGAGTCAACTCGTCAGATGGAGGTTATCTCGGGATTTCTTGCTGTTTTTGCATTGGGATAGTTACCTTATCATGTTAGATCAATATTAATCCGATTATATGATATATTTGACTATAATTTTGATCTAATTGAAGATATTTATTAATTAATAAGATAATTGTTTCCTTATAAGATAATTGATTAATTATTTTGACTAAATTGATAAATTGTTATGCAAGAAATCATTAAACAAATCAAATATGGATAATTATGTGATTAAATGTTAATTTAAATTATTTGTTATTTGATCCTTGTTGTTATGAAAAGTTTCATATTTTTCCCTTTAGGTTTTATAGTTTAAATTTGAACCCAAAAGTTTTGTTGTTTTGAAATTTAAATAGTTGAAACCCTTATGTTTTGAAAAAGGTTTCAAAACTTGCCCTCAAGTTTTGGAATTTAAATTTTGATTAATAGTTTAATTTTGATGTATATTTAAATTCTAAACCCTAATGTGTTGAAATGTTTCAAAACTTGCCCTCAAGTTTTGGAATTTAAAAGTTGATTAAAAGTTTAATTAGGAATGTTAAATTCTAAAACTCTAGTATAGTTTTGAAAAAGTTCAAATCTCACCCTTATGGTTTTATTAATTAATTAAGGTGTATAATTAAAAGAGGCTTAATAAATCCATAAAGTTTTGGTTTACAATTTAATTGAATTAAAGGTATAATTGTTAAATTTGACAACCTAATATTTTAAAAGTATAAAATACACCCTATACTATATATAACATTAAAAGTCTAACATTATATATATGTATGAGTAAAAGTCAGTCTTACCGTTAGTAGGCCTCATTCACGAAGCTAGTCTATAAGGGGTGTTTAAGGAAATTGCCTATAAAATGACGATTGAATGGGTATCCAGTCTTACCCACTGCACTCTTGACTAGTGGAGGGTCGTTAGCCGAACGGGTAGGATAGGACGAAACTTTCCATTATAAGTATAATGAAGTACAAAAGTAACTAAATGTTTTACAAATTCCCAATCTTAGTTACTTAGGCAAAAGTGAATTGATGCAATTCCATGAAATTACACTTTGTGCCCTTGCGAAGACGTTAGTGGAGCGTGTGTGGTTTACCGGCACACTAAATGGTTCTAAGCAAAGGTAGCAAAGGGTGACTCAATGTTTGTCATAGTTCGGTGGAGCGTGTGTGGTTTACCGGCACATCGAATAGGTGACTGTAACATGTGAGGGCACCATGTAAGTTTGCATGGTTATTCACACCTGCTTTGTGATCCTCGGCATCCCAGTCACAAACTAGAGGGGCATATCGAGATTTAAACATGCCATTGAAAGTTCAATGAATCTCAAAGGATCTAGGAGTTTTCACAGATTTAAAACTTAAATTCTTTTTCGTTATTCGTGGTGGAAATTAGTGAAGCGTCATTCACTTACCTTCAAATATTCTGCAATTAGGGTTACGACATCCCTCTCCCGAGTTGTAGAATATTGTGTTGGGTCCTAGCCTTAGTATTTCATTTGGGTGATTTACTAAGGACTCAATCAATCAACTAACTTGAATTCGTTTTCTCCCGTTTTGTAGATGTCAAAGTTTGATAACTATGGTCTTCTCAAATCCCGTGGAACAAGCATTCCACATGAAGATGATATTCCACGATTCGATCGAGGAACAAGAGATCATGCTTCACTTCCTCCTCCTCCTCAAATTATTCTCCCTAACCCACAAGTTCAAAGGCTTGAAAAGTTCAAGATCACTCAAGCCCTTTTGGCAAGTAAACATAAAGAAGGAAAGCCGGTGTGTGCACACGTCCTAGGGATGAGGTCACACATTGATAGGTTAAGAATGTTGGGATCCGTTGTCTGTGAGGAAATGGCTGTTGATTGGGTTCTTCAGTCACTTCCTAGCTCATATAGTGAGTTCGTAAGAGAGTACTATATGATGAACCGCGACGTGGCCCTTATAGATCTCACCTATATGCTTATTGCTGCTGAATCAGCAATGGTTTGGCGCAATAGAAAAGCAAAGTTGATTGGTGAATTTGCCTTCAAGACCTCTATGGAGATAGACAATGGCAACGAAAGACATGCCATGATTAAAAGTGTGATCATAAGAGAAAGGAAATGTCTAAAGTAGTTCCATGTCATGCTACAAAAGAGTCAATTTGCTTTTATTGCCAAGAGAAATGGCATTGGAGACGAAGCAGCCCCATTTACCTAAGAGATCTAAGAGATGGGAGAGTCGAAACGTATGGCTCTAATATAGGTAAAATCCATTGACTAACTCTTTTAAGCTTCATTCTAGATTCTTAATACATAATGTGATAAGATTACAATTGATGTTTTGTAGAATCAAAGAAAAGAAAGGGAGCTTAAAGGAAGAAGGGAGCTTCATTCTAACTATGAAGGAATGGATTTCGATCGCATTTCTCGAAGATTAGATTCTTAAGCTACTACTTAGAGTTAGAATTAGATTGCTAAGAAAGATGTATTAACATAAGTTTTTCAATGAATTGCATTGTAAGGACAAATTTTTCCGCAATAAAATAAATTTTGATTTTAAATTTTATTTATTTATCCTTGCAATGGCGTGTATGAAAAATTGATGTTGAAAATGTTTCTATAATGGATTTGGTTCTTATTATGTTGTTTATGGAAATGTTGAGAATTTACCAAATAGGGAGAGTTTCTCATCGCCCAAGTTTCAATTGGACGGAAACTTGGAATCATGCAACTTGGTTGCATGATGAATGAGAAATTTTATATTTGTAAATAAGACTAATTCATTGACAAAGTGTCAAGTGAAGGACTAGGAGATTGAGCACACAAAGTTGCGTGCTAATCAAGTCCACCATAAGAGTAACAATGATATTCGTCATGATTTACTAAAGGTTTAGTAAATATGATTATACTTACAAGATTAAGTGTAATTCTGGATTGATTAAATGGTTTAGATCAGTAGCAGAACGAATAAGAAGAATCAAGCAGGCAGAAAGATAAAAGTTTCTCCATTCTAAGAAGATGGGAGAGTACCTTTTATGCTTTATGATAGGTCTTAATGATTAAGAACCATATCTCAATTGATCCTCTAAGTGAGTCCTAGTACAATTGTATGTCTAAGAAGAGGAATCAAGAATTGAAGAAATGGTTAAATCAAGAAGTCAATCATACTTCGTTCCGAAAACAAGTCTTAAAGTTAAGATTGTGACAATGAGTGAAAAGTATTAAAAAGGTTTATAACATTCATCAAATGTGGAAAGTTGTGATGTCTTGGATAAGACAAAGACCAACTAGGATCAATTTATGAAGTATTTGATAAAAGCTACACTAACTCTTGAATATTTGTTTGTCAAGAAATGGTTGTTGACAAGAGAATATTATATGTCAAGGAGTAAGTGGGAGTCTTAATGGTCTTGAAAGGTTTCAAGAACAAATCAAATAAACCTTATCGATCATCACTAGCACACGAGTTGAGGTTTACAACCTATCGTGTTGACATTAGTTTGTTTCTGTGCCAATCCAATAAAGTTAATTATGCATGTGAGTCCTATGAGTTCTCAATTGAATGCATAAAAGGCAAGGACCTTGATCAATGGAAAGTACATTGATAGGAAAAGGTGAGCTGCTTAACTACTTGGAAGACATGGTGGGCAGCTGTGCTACCATAAGGCAAGAAATCAAGATTAAGAAAGTTTGATCCATATGAGTTTGAATTTGTTGTAAACTTTGGTTTTGACAAATTCACATGGATAGGAACAAATACACCGTTAAATCTAAGTGTCATAAGATTTCCTCCTTCATGAAAATGATTGTGAGGAAATGCTTTCACTAAGAAAGATTTTAGGAAGATAGTGAAATTGCATTCTCGAATTCGATTATGGTTACGATATCCCTTTCCATAATTTGAATTGTGAGGTTTGGCAATTAGTGTTAATTGTTTAGACACACATATGAACTATAGAAGGCAAAGGTGTATAAGTTCAAGAAACCTTGATAAAAGATTATCAAAGCACTAAGTATTAGAAACATGAACTTAAGAAATTCAATAAGCATTGTTTTTCCGAAAGTTAAGATGTTTATGAATACATGTCGAAGCTAGTGGGTGCATAAGTGTTATGTTTTATAATAATCATCATGATAGTGGGAGCATAAACGTTATGATTGTATGATTATTAAGGCACGTATTGCAAGTTGGCAATATTAATTATAGAAAACAAGAGTTATACCTTGCAAAGTCCTAAGGGTTGTAAAGTTGTTTTGCTATAATTAAGGGAGAGAATATTATGCTTCATTTCAAATCTAAAGGCTTAGGTTGAGAAATGTTAATAAATTTAGTCAAAGGTACATAGTGTGTTCTTAAAATTTCGATTGTGATTACAACATTCCCCTTCACAATTCGAATTTTGAGAACATAGCAAATAAAACATTATGCGTCGTATCCCATACGCTTCGAGTATAGGATCGATTGCAAATGCTTTAATGTTTGAGCATTCTAAATTTTTCCAAATGTCTAGCGCATTTAGAGGGAAAAGGGACTAGAATTGGTTTTGACTAAAATAATTAAACAACTATCAAAGGACAATCCAAAGTTCGACAAGGATTGGTCGCTTGTGAGTAGTTGGAAGTATAGTATTGGAAAATATGGAAATGTTTCCATGTTGGATGGACCATATCGACATCATTACGAATAGATAAGATTCTATTAAGAATGAGTTGTCATATGGGACATATGGAAGTGTGTCCATATTGGGAATTGAATATTGAGAAATCTATGACTAGATTAGAAACTTCTATGCAAAAGGATGTTCAAAGAATGTACTTTGAGTGAGAGACATCACATCTATGGAATTGTCTTGTAACAATCTCCGATAGAGGACTTTGTAATATCATTGACAATAGTCTTTGTGACTTTGGTGCAGTGAAATTACGAAAGGATAAGTTGCATAGAATGTTAGAATCTAGCGTATTCTATAAGTAGCAAGAATTTGATATTCTTTAACTTATGGAAAAGGATTTGGTGTTGTGAAATGAGAATGATTGGAAATGTGTTCAATGTGATCTATTTCACAAAGAAAGAATCATAGGTAAACATTGTGTGCATGTTAGGAGCATGGGACAAGTGTTGTAATTCAAGTAAGAAGTTGATTAACCGAAACAACAAATAATGAGTAATCGATATGGTGATAAATAAAAGGTGTTTTATTTATGCTCAAAGGGTTGAGGCCATATAGGATTAGTATTATTATTGTGTTTCACATTTGCATGTTTTGACTTCCAGAATAATTGAGTTTATTAAGAATAATCAAATTATTCAAACCGGCCACAGTCGTTCATATGTTAGAAGTAGATATGAATGAAGACTGTCGTGAATTGGTGTGTGGATTGTCTAAAGAGCATTAGACATAAGCAAATGTTTGCTGCAACGTTCATGAGTGCTTATGAATATGATTTGAGCATTGGATTAAACCCATGCTCACTTGGATCACTCCATGAATTGTATCACGAGTGATTGGTGAGACGATAACATCTTATATTCTTGAAACCGAGATGTGTGAGTTGTATCTTGCAAATCGGTTGCACATTGATAATATGTAAACTCACTAGTAACTTGGTGTTATAAAACATATTGTTGTGTGTGATTCGATGAGTGAGTGCAAGCAAGCATTGTATCAAAGTTTATCCGTTCCTTTTATCCAAGGTAGGATAAAAGCGATATCTTTGGGCCCCTCGATGATTTAGTGATGACAAACGTAAATGCTCGGCCGGGCTAGGGCTAATTTGATTTATTCAATTAGTCTGTCGTCATAAATCGGAAATCGAGATATACTACAAAGTGAATGATTTGAAATCATATCTCATACGATATCTAGAATGGAGGAAAATATGATCCCTTATCTAAGGACACGCGTATCTGATAGGATCAGAGTTGACAGCGGCTTTGGAAAGCTACGATTGGAGATCAGGATCTGAAGTCATACGCAGAATAGTTATTAGACTTATCCAAGTGGGAGACTGTTGGATTAGTGTCTAAGTCCATAATTATTTTGGTATGTACTTGACCCGATGGTGCATGGTCCTTTTGGGTTGCCTTCACCAAAGCAACTTGATAGGATGAATTATGGAGAGAAAGGATTAAATATGATTTATTAATATGAGAAATCATATTGTTTAATTAATATTAGTCAATAATTAATTGGTAATTAGTTTTGTGACTAAAAGAGATTAATTAAACTTAAGGGACTGGAATTGTAATTATAATATAATTGCAATTTGGGCCATGGATTGTCTTAAATCAAGAGGTGGACGAATTTTTATGGGAAGCCCATAAGGAAATCGTCCAAGGGCTTGATTAAAGGAGTCTATGGGTTGCTTAGGGATTAAGCAACCAAATTAGGGTTTCCTTGTTAGATAACCCTAATAGCCTCACTATAAATAGAACCCTTAAGGCTCAAAAACGTGGGGAACTTCTTTTCTAGGGTTAGAACACGTTTTGGGCAGCCTCTAACCTCTCTGCTCTTCATCGTCTTGCTTATGGTGTTTGTGAACAATTAGAGGAGTGAGACTTGTGACTCTAAGCCTTCCAAAGTCAATTCAAGGAGGAATTGGGATTGTTATTGCTACATAACAATCAAGGTAATATCTTAAACCTAATTATATGTTAATATTGATTTCCATATTCTAGAATTAGGGTTTATAGTCTTGGATTCAAAGCATGTACAATAGAGAAACCTAGATCCAAGCATTAGGGTTTGTATGAGCACATAGGATGTCTTATGACCAAAACGCATCAGATGTGACAACCCGAAATTTCCGTTCTGTACAAACTATATCACTTCAATAGAAGTTATAGCAGTCACAGTTAATTTTCAGACTTTTTCGTGTAAGTTTGAGTAATTCACGGTTTACACTTCAGGAAATATCAGGAGAGTGGGTGCACTAGGGTTTTGTGCAACACTGTTATTCCAACACTCTATTATATTAGAGGTCAATTCAGGAATAAAAATATTTTCTACCAAAAATATCTCAGGACTATAAATAGAATTCTGAACCAAATTCATTCATTATTCGCATTTCCAACTAGAGAAAAGCCATTTTCTCTCTCACGGATCTTCGGGTTTTTATACCAAAATGTGAGTACCTCTTTCTAGTAGTGTTAGAAAGCTTAATATGTGTTTATAACATGATTTATAAGGCTAAATCACTAGATTTAGGAGTTTACTCCCCAAGGTGTTCTTGGGCGGTAAACTCCCGAAACGAAGCCTAGACTGTCCCCCGTGATATACAACTGCCTTGGAGTTGTATAGGAGTGTGTTAGGGACATGAAATCAAGCAAAGATCACCCAAGTTTGGGAGTTTACGGCCCAAGAATATCTTAGGCCGTGAACTCCAAATTCAAGCACAAAAGGGTGCTTTTGAGGCACCTAAAGCATTGGAAATTTACTAGGAATTGTTCCCACTTAAATCAAGGACCAAAACACATCAAAATCACCTTCCAAAGTGAGTTTACGGCCAAGACATGGTTCTTGGGCCGTAAAAATGAAAGAAGGGCACCAAAGTGTGCCTAATGCCTTCATATGCTTTAGGTAAAAGTCTAGAACCTATCCTACATATGCAAAAGACTTGAAAGCAACAAAAACACCATTCCAAGGGAGTTTACAGCCATAAACTCCAAAGGAAATGGCCTTGGGGCCGTAAACTCCTAAATAGAGTGTTTCTAGGCCTTAAACCCTTCCAAGAATTTAACCACCAAGTTGGAATAATTCTAGGAATCATTTGGAACTTCAAAACACACAATACACCCATGGTTGGGAGTTTACGGCCGTAAACTCAAGAGTTTACAACCGTAAACTCCATGTGTATTGGTATATGAGGAGTAAACTCATATATGGGGTCCTTTGGAACCCTAAACACAAGTGCCTTGTCCCATAATAGCTTAGATGCAATCCTTAGGACTTAAAACACTTATATAAAGTGTTTATTATGTCTAGGATGTCTTAACTTTATCAATTAGTAATTTAAGACTAATTGAGTGCATATATGTGTGATTATATGTTCATTAGGATCGTAGTGTGTGTACAATTCCTCACTTGACACCTAGCAATCCTACACCGTCCAGTTCATCCGAACCACCAACTACAGGTGAGTTCATACCCCTTAATCAATGTTTTAAATGATTGAAAATGCTTTAATGGGGGGAAATACAAGTAGAAAACAGCATGTTATTAAATCAATCTTATGTATTTTATAATTGTGTTTTCACTCAGTAGATTTCACATATTTCAAAAGGTGTCACATGAAATGGTTTTCTATCTTAAAATACCTTGATAACAAAAGTATTAGTTTTGAAATGTTTATTAAAATGACATCAAGTCATTTTTAATTATTGTTCAAAACTCCTAGATATCTTGCAAAACCATTATTTTTACCTTCTTGAACAAAACTACACTTATACGCATATGTTCTTATATATGTATTGATGTTATAGTTTCCATCCTTCGTTCAGTTTCCCACACCCTGGTGTATCGAGGGTGCATAAATCTACTTGAACAACCAATTACTTTCTAGTTAATTATCATAGGGATAGTTAGAAGAAACAAACATTTATTCCTATTACAAAGAATCACACAAGAGTCAGTTCATTCATGAGTCAATACCAATACCTTACATGATACATGAGTACACTTACGTAGGATTACATGATACATGAATATGGTTACATATACTTACCTGTTACATGAACACACTTACATGAATGCCATATAGGAACACTGTTACTTAGGTGCAATATCCTGTATTTACTTACCTGGATACTTGTACTTAGAACTACGAGGATGATTTATTAGTACTTATTTTGTAAATTATCTTTCCTATCTCGGTTCAATGGAATTTTTTGGCGGGACTTACCATTCCGAACCCCACTGATTAGCACCAGTGGTCGATGAATGTCTACGGATGTTTAAGGTTGTTACTTACTTAGTAGTCAGTGACGGGACTAACCATCCCTCTGTCCAACTGTTGCAACAGTGGATGAGATGTGAATCTTCGGAGGATCATTAGGTTAACGATCGGTATTAGGAGATCGATGTCGGGACTAACCCTCCCTCCACCCTGCTGCCGCTACAGAGGATGAGGGGACACTCTTCGGATGTCCATAGGGTCTATCTTTCGCTTCGGCGATGTCGTGTTTGTCCTGGTAACCCAAGATAATAACACTTACATGATTATATTTCCTGTTTACTTTATTTTGTGATACTTTCACATAAACGAGGAGTTAGACTAAGTACTCTAGTACTAGTCAATAGAAAGGAAAAGCTATCATATTACTTACAAAATATTCGGGTCTTGGTAGAAGACTACCTAGTCATAACAAAACATTCGGGTCTTGGTAGAAGACTACATAGTCATAACAAAACATTCGGGTCTTGGTAGAAGACTACCTAGTCATAACAAAACATTCGGGTCTTGGTAGAAGACTACATAGTCATAACAAAACATTCGGGTCTTGGTAGAAGACTACACTTCATACTTATAGAAAATAAGGGATTTTCTAGGGTTTTTCATACTTACATCAACATTTTCATTTAAAGGTTTACACGGCCTTCATAATAGATTTTCATAAGCAAGACAATGACACTTAATTACTTATGAATTCACCAGCTTTAAATGTGATACTCACTTTCAAAATAACTTGTATTCTCAGGTCATCAGTAGACAGGTACGGTGGCCAGGTTTTGAGAAGACGGAGAAGACAAGTCTCGTCTTTTATTTTGATTGTGTATTTTTTGGTGTCTTATTACAATGAAAGAACACACATGTATTAAAACTTTACTTATAATGCAATGAATGATGTTGTTGCTTGTTTATTATATTACACTGTTGTGATATTGTACATGACATCCTCCACCCCTGAACGTTTCCGCCGTTCGTGGTTTTGGGGTGTGACATCAAATATCACCCTCCCACACAAGCTCATGAGTGAGAATGAGCCGGAGGAATTCGAGCCGGAAGCGTTGTTGTTGTTCATGTCCGACATCTGAAAAGGAAAAGGGATGTCGTAATCTGACATGCAAATAATTTGAAGGTAAGTGAATGACGATTCACTAATTCTCCACTATGAAAAACGAAAAAGAGATTAAGTTTTAAATGTATTGAAAACTCCTAGATTCCTTTTGAGATTCATTGAAATTTTCAATGGCATGTTTAAATCTTGATATGCCCCTCTAGTTTGAGATTGGGATGCCGTGGATCACAAAGCGGGTGTGAATAACCATGCATATGCACATGGTGCCCTCATTGTTACAGTTACCTATTCGATGTGCCGGTTAACCACGCACACTCCATCGAACTATGACAAACAACGAGTCACCCTTTTCCACCTTTGCTTAGAATCCAATTAGTGTGCCAGTTAACCACACACGTTCCACTAATGTCTTAGCAAGGGTGCAAAGTGTAATTTCATGGAATTGCATCAATTCACTTTGCCTAAAGTAACTAAGATTGGGAATTTTTGTAAAACATTTGGTTACTTTTATAATCCATTATACTTTTAAGGAAGAAGGGTTTGCGCTATCCTACCCGTTCGGCTAACGACCCTCCACCAATCAAGGAAGCAGTGGGTGAGAGTGGACACCCATTAAACGACCATTTTATAGGCCATAATCTTATACCCACTTATAGATCGGCTTCGTGAATGAGGCCTACTAACGGTAAGAATAGCATTTTAAGTTATACATATATACATATTAATCTTGTAATATGATAATAGTATAGGGTGTATTTTAAACATTTCAAAATACTAGGGTTTTAATCAAATTTAAAATTTCTAAAATTTAAAACCTTTTATTTTTTTTAAATTTTAAATATTAAAACTTTGATTTAATAACTATCCCAAAATTAAACAATTAATTTGAATTATCAAATCTTGAAGGATTATCTATTAAATTAAACAATTAATTTAACCAAATCCCTTAAATCCCTCAAAATTCGAAAATAGGGATGGGATAATACAAAAATCTTTAATTATCATGTTTAAACAATTAATGGATAATTACAAGATATGACATTATCCAAATCCCTAAAATTTTCGAATCTTATCTTGGGGAGCAGGCCATTTCGAAACCCTAGGGTTGGATAACCCTAAAATTCGAAATCTTTGAGGCTAAGGAAAGGGTTTGGGAAACCCTATCTAATTTCGAAATCTAGGGTTTATGAACCCTAATTTCGAAAATCATGCCTTAAGGGTTTATTGGCTATAAACCCTAATATGTTAAATTCATACTTTTGTATAAAACTAATTGAAAACAAAACCATATGCTCTGATACCACTGATTGATATTGTACAAACACTCCTATGTGTGCATGCAACCCTAGATTCGGATCTATGTTTTCACTATTAGTCATATAACATTATGAACACAAAAGAACCTAGCATGCTTCTAGTATTTTCGAAAAAACATAAAGAAGAATGGAATACATACCTCTTGTTGTTATGTTGTAATAACAACTAGTTTCTTGAATCTTCTTGTCTTTGAAAGCAAGTACCACAAGTGTAGTACCTGTAATGGCTCAAATACACCAAGAGCAAATGAAGAAGAAAGAGAGAGAGAGAGAGAGAGAGAGAGAGAGAGAGGGGAGAGGTAAAATTCGGCTCTAGGAACTCCAGGGAACAAGTCACCGAATTTCTAATGCCAAGGGTCCTTTATATAGGTGTAGGAATTAGGGTTTCAGTCCTTGTCCTTATCTGGTTGCTTTGCCACCAAGCAGCCCAAAGGATAACTCTAGAACCCTTATCATGGATGAATTATAAGGCCATTACCCCTTGAATTCGTCCACACTATCCCTTAGGGCTTCCTTGCCCAACTTTGTAACTATCACATAATTACAGTTTAGTCCCCCTAGTTCAATTAACTTTTTTTGATCACAAAATTAATTCTTATTTAATTCTTGACCAATGTTAATTAAACAAATATGATTTCTCTTTTAATATATTATTCTTATAATATATTAATAAACCATAATAACCTCTTTCTCTATTATTTCTCCAATCAAGTTGCTTTGGTGAAGGCAACCCAAAAGGACCATGCATAATCGGGTCAAGTACTTACAAAATATGGTTACGGGCTTAGACACTAATCCACCAGTGGACAGGTGTTTCTTCACATGTTCATGCCCTGCTGACCAAAGGTTCAGGTGCGCTTTGAACCTTCTGAGGTACGGAGCGAAGGATTGGTGGACACTTGTTACGGGATTGTACTCTGATGAACAAAGGGCCGCGATATCTTGAGATCAGTTTAGAGAGATGTTCCGTACTCGCTATATTCCTTGGGTCGAGTGGGAGAGGCTGGCTCAGGAGTTTTTAGACCTGAGGCAGGGATCGGAGTCGGTGACGGAGATCACCCGGATGTAACACCCTAATTTTTCAAATATTGATTAAATAACAAATTGTCATTCCAACATCTCCCAAGATCAATTATGAATTTACTTATAGACTAAACTACAATGGAAGAAAAATAAAATAATATAAAGTCTTCAACCGAAGAGCTTCGGGTGTTACGTCTTCGCGAAATTCCTTTGTTGCCTTCTTAATTTATCCTCCTCCTTGTCCTTTCGTCTGGCACTAGCTAAATAGTTTCTTGGGTTGCGCACATTTAAAGTTTCTAAAAGGGTAAGCCTAGGGCCTAGTGAGTTCGTGTTGCACATTCATGTCCATCACTTAAAAAAATAGTTTTATCATATATGTTCAATAAATCATACAACAAACATATCACCCGATGACGTAATTTAGGGGAACGATTAATTATCCAGAGAAAGAACCAAAGATTCATTTCCCTTCTCCTTGAGACAACTTATCATCCATTGTACTCAAGTATTTTAAATATCCAAGGAAATGAGTAT
The DNA here is from genome assembly GCF_051521515.1 of Lactuca serriola. NCBI lineage: Eukaryota > Viridiplantae > Streptophyta > Magnoliopsida > Asterales > Asteraceae > Lactuca > Lactuca serriola. The sequence goes on from NC_136408.1 coordinate 116,405,328, forward strand.
AAATCTCAATTCCCATCCCCGCCGATCGCACACATCCATCATGCTCACGGCGATTAAACACCCACCCGTTCCCACTAAACATGTCACCCAAAAAAACGCACAATAGATAAACAACTTAAAATAACATTTGCACACAACCGTACTTATCATAAAACATACTGTCAAAAAATAAATAGAAACCACATAATAAACCGCATGATAAACATTTATGTGCGAGCAACCACATAACACGAAAAACTCACCTCGATGACGTTAGGCCGTAAACATGAGAATCTGTTAAACATGACTTTATCTCCACCTAAAACACTATTGGCTTCCTACGTTTAACCACCTAACCTTTTGGTCATTCATATGCATCCTTCAGGTTCTTCTCGAAATATTAAATTTTCGGTAGTTTGTCGAAAGAGCTTGGATCTAACCAGTTGTTATCTTTTTCTTCCTACCTCATCCCTACATACTAGGTACACTTCCTACCATATAAAATTTCATACTTTACCATAGAACTAATTTATCGTCAGATTATTCTTTCAAAATGATGACATAAAACGAAGGTTCCTATCAAAAATAGACAATTGAACCATCTTATCAACATACAACTTAACTAACTTTTCCATCACGGATATTTCACTCGATGAAACAGTTTAAGGGAGAATTTTATATATCCAGAGAAAGAACCAATGATCCGCTTCCCTTCCCACTTAGCACGACCCGTCCGTTGTGCTCAAGCATTTAAATATCCAAGGAAATGAGTAACGTCTCAATTTCCTATCTCCTGCCGGCCACACCACACCCGTTATGTTCTCGGCTATCATACACCATGTCCTCTTTAAATGTGTCATCATATATTATCAAGCAATTCTAAAAACTTTCCACTTCTCCTCTACCGAGGAATCTTTCCGACTCTTCTTCAGTCCACCCAACACACCGAAGGTTACATCAATCCTCATCAAATAAATCTTACTTGGTTCCTTCCTTACATACGACTTAATGAATAAGTGACAACGTTAACCTTCCATAATTAGTAACGATCTTACACCTTCTTTGACTCTTGGTAATCCATGCACATATATATCGTCCCCTCTTCTTTTTCGTGACGAACACTACTAGTGCACCCCATGGTGATGTACTATATCGAATAAAAACCTTATCAAGCAGATCTTGCAACTGCTATTACATTCTTTCATCCTTGTTGGTGTACTCTCTCACTGTCATATTTCCTTGTTTCAGCCTCAAGAATTCTTCCTCCAATTGCTTGATCATCTTTCGAGGACAAAACATCTCTCTAAAGATTCTTGCACACTCATCCCGTGACATCTTATTGATTGTATCTGACACCCTAACTGCTTTTACCCTCCCCATCAATATAAAGCCTAATTTTTAAACATTGCCACAACATAAACCGCATTTTCCTTATTTACACACTTATAGGAAGCAAATGTTTCCTCTATCTCCATTATCCATGTTAATGATAGGATAGGATCAACGTCCCCGCGACACATTCATGGTTTACAAGTCATGAACGTCTTGTAACAATTACCTCATCATTTGTCGTTTACATCTTTCCATGATCGTAGTGCAACACTAGGGTCAGAAAATTGAAACTGACATACCATATCCATAGCCTTCCTCTTCATCAACCCTGTTACCACCATTCACATTCTATAGCACATCTCGGTCCTCAACATTTACATTCAACAATGTAGCTTTCATATCCTGAGCAATCTCGTCAATTAATTATTCTCGAGTAACCATATTTGTTTTAGGACCTTGTACACAATGTCAACCCCGACCACGACCTCATTTGGAGTTAGAGCTCAGTTACACCAATTTTGCTCGTACAGGTGCTATGATGACTCCTAGACCTCTTACCCTACACCTACCTCTACCTCGACCTTAGCCGTGCCAACAACTAGAAGTAGGGTTTACAAGAGTAAGACTCCCTGATATACTTGAGGACATGATGCGTACTAGTAAGATATGGTCTAAACTAGTTGCTAGGTTACCTCTTGCTCCTTCCTTCTAAGCTTAAGTGTTTACGAAAACACCTAATATGCTTAAATGTGGCTCTGATACCAACTTGTAACACCCCAAATTTTCAAATATTGATTAAATGACAAATTTTCATTCCAACATCTCCCAAGATCAATTATGAATTTACTTATAGACTAAACTACAACGGAAGCAAAATAAAATAATATAAAGTCTTCAATCGAAGAGCTTCGGGTGTTACGTCTTCACGAAATTCCTTTGTTGCCTTCTTAATTTATCCTCCTCATTGTCCTTTCGTCTGCCACTAGCTAAATAGTTTCCTGGATTGCGCACATTTAAAGTTTCTATAAGGGTAAGCCTAGGGCCTAGTGAGTTCGTGTTGCACATTCATGTCCATCACTTAAAAAAATAGTTTTATCATATATGTTCAATAAATCATACAGCAAACATATCATCCGATGACGTAATTTAGGGGAACGATTAATTATCCAGAGAAAGAACCAAAAGTTCATTTCCCTTATCCTTGAGACAACTTATCATCCGTTGTACTCAAGTATTTTAAATATCCAAGGAAATGAGTATAAATCTCAATTCCCATCCCCGCCGATCGCACACATCCGTCATGCTTACGACGATTAAACATCCACCTGTTCCCACTAAACATGTCACCCAAAAAAAACTCACAATAGATAAACAACTTAAAATAACATTTGCACACAACCGTACTTATCATAAAACATACTGTCAAAAAATAAATAGAAACCACATAATAAACCGCATGATAAACATTTATGTGCGAGCAACCATAGAACACGAAAAACTCACCTCGATGACGTTAGGCCGTAACCGAAGCTTGTTACGCTACACGCACCCTACATTTAACCAACATGTTTTCTAAGGCCACAATTCTAGAACAACATCCTACATGTTCATTTCGGTTCAACTATCCGCGTGTCTCGTTCGGCCAATCAAAATAATCACCATCTACGTTAGTTAAAACATACGTAATAATTTAGTACAAGTATTATCTTTGTTGCATCAATATTTTCATATAAATAAAGTTTCACTCTCAAATATAATACTCATATATTATAACAATTGAAACGTTGAAATACATGTTTGGTTTTAATAATAACAATAAAACCTAGCTGTTTAGTAAAATTTGATGGACCATTTTTGTCTTTTTTATTTTCATATAAAAGAATTTAGTATTGTCAACATGTTAATTGTTCAATGACCATTTTTGTAACTTTAGTTTTTAATATAAAATAAAAAGAATGAAGCGATTGTGTGAAGGAAACGAAAACTTGATCAAAACCAGAGGGGCTCTTTCTGTAAATTTGAATCCCTCAAAAATAAAAAGTACACAGTTGACTACATTGTTTTGACCGTTCTTGCTACCCACCCAATACAAAACCCGAATGCATTTCTTCTTTACCTGACACTATTTTTCTACCTTTTTTAAACAATTTGACACTTCAAAATTTATGTAAAATTAATTTGTAAAACCAACATTAATCATCTCCGCTTCTTACCAAATGTAATCATAAATTATTTTTCAGGAATACTCTCGAATGAATATGGATTGAAGCTTTTTATCAAAATTCAAACACTTCAAAATTTTCATCAATTAAACTCTTATTGGCTAGAACAGAGACATTAGATGGAACCAAAACACTTAATGCAGATGTACAACCCTAATCAAATGACTATACTAAGCTAAAATCAAAGAATCATACCTTAATTTGCTAAAAAGCTCTAAAAATCTTCACACTTTCTTTCTCTGATTTTTCACTTGATTCTCAACCTTTTCTTGCAATTCTAGTGGGTTTTTCATAGGGTTTTTCGAGCTTTATATAATGCCTAAGATTTTAACTACTAAAACCCTTTCACATGCTCGAATTTACGACATCATTAAGGGTGGTGGTTTTGAGGGTTTAAAGCTCATTATTTCTCCTAATTAAACTCAATTAGTCCTAATTAATCACCCATCATCATATTATTTTAATAATATAACCAAATTATATAAATTATACTTTTATTTTAATTTGACTTATCACACCTGATACAGTCGCAGCCGATGCCGAAGTGGTTCAAGACCGCAGATTCTAGGTCTGGAGGTCAGTGTGGCCGCACTTGTGGTAAGTGTGGGAAGGTTCATGTTGGAGCATGTCGGTCTAGTAGTGGGTGCCACAAATGTGGGAAAGAGGGGTATTATATGAGGGAATGTAGCCAGTGCGTCCTGGTTTTGGAGTATGAGGATTTGATATGATTGTGATCAGGTTGGACATGTGAATGTCAACTATCCGTTGCTCGCCGCCAAGTCGGCGCAGGCTCCCATACCAGCTACATTGAGGATCACTGGCAGGAGTCAGGGCAGGGCGGAGCCCCCAAGGGCTCGAGGTCACGCTTTCCAACTCACTGCCGAGAAGGCTAGGATAGCACCAAATGTAAAATTCTTGTATGGTGACTTGGAAAAATTCGAGACAATACTTGGGACGAGTATGAGTAGGTGTGAAAGGTAGTAGAGGCCTATACTACCAGAAGCACGTGATTCTTACTTGAATCAGGGAAAGTCACAAGATTACCAAGACGTTAGTAATTAATTATGTTTGTTCATGTCTGTCGTTACCATCATTTTAGTAATGAATAAGAAGATGATTGTTATTCCGATCCTAATGGTAATATCAAATCGAGTCCGACTAAGATGATTGTGTTACATGGTTCACAGAACCAAGATCGATGTAACATCTGACTTAAACAAGAAGATTGAAGTGAAAGATAATCAAAGCGGTCAATAGAAGTATCACGATCATTGTTAAAGTAAGAAGCTTGTAGCTAGAAGTGCTACATGCTAGAATGTGATTACATCACATTAGAACATGAAGGAAGGTATATTCCATTATGGAATTTGACTCTAAAAGACCTTATTCTAAGCGTTGCATCATACGACGAGAGGTCATTAGAACATGGCCCATCGGTCTGTCATGATAATCGAATTTAAGAACTTCTCTATAGATAAGTTTGTTTAAGAAGAAGTATGAGTCTCCAATAAGGATTGGTTTTGTAACTCGAAGGTTACAGTTGGAAGTCCAACATAGAATAAAGAGCGAGCGCAAGATTGAGCACCACCTGCAGTAAGAAGTCCAAGAGTTAGATACTCCTTAGAAGGAACATAGAAGTTACGATTATTACCTAGGATGAAGATATAACGTATGGAGTCAATATACACGCACTGTCTCGTTGATGATTTCGGGACGTAATCATCCTAAGGGGGAGATAATTGTAATGCCCCCAGATTTGGGCTAGTCAATTTAGAGACAATAAGCATGAAAAATGACTTTTTGATGGAAGATTATATAACCAAGTTATAGTATATGTCACAAGGTTTCCGTACATATAAAGAACGCCGAAATCCGAGTTATAACGAAGAAGTTATGACCCGTCGTAGTTTTACGGCAAAACTAGCACGACATCGGGAATCATAAAAAGTAAGTTTGCAATAAATTTCTTTTTAGCCTTAGCGATCTAAATGAAAGTCATAGTATACATTAAACTGAGAACGTACATAAAAGAACGTCCAAATCTAACTTCGTATGAGGAAATTATGATTTTTCTAAGATTTCGCATAGTAGTATACAACTCGAAAATCGAATTTTAGATCGAGCGATTTTTAGCCGAAACTACCTAAATAAGAATTGAAGATCTCATTAATAGGAGTTCAATGATAAAAAAAAAACAATCGAAAACGGAGTCCGTATGTAGAAGTTATGAATTTTACACAGTCGTTAAACAGTGCAATCTTCTCATATTGTTAAATTTAAAACCAGTCGAGAAAAGTCGATGCAGTCAAAAGGAGAGTTGTAGATCTTGTCAATACCTACACGTGGATATAAAGAACATTGCGAAAGTTACAGAGTTTAGAGGTCGGAAGGGTGTTGTTGCGAAGTGGGTGACGTGGCGCGATCTGAGCCATTGCTTTCTCCCCACGCCTTGCCACCAGATGGTGACATGTGGCACCAACTCGACTAGTTGGAGGCCAAAACCTGACAATTATGACCCCATTCTAGCCTATAAATACCATGCGAGAGTGCCTGCATTTTTCACACCAAAACCCCTTCACTTCTCTCTCTAAGCCTCCCCAAACCCTCCCAAAGCCCTAGTAACCTCAAAGTGCTAGAGGAAAGCCCCGGAGAGCCCGAAGGCTCCAAGAAAAAGAGATTTTTGGCTTGTAAGTTCTGCCCCACAGAGCCCGGTTCCTCACTAAACCCCCTGTAAGTTGAGTTGTGCTTACCGTACTTTAAGTATAACTTATGTTTAAGTTCATTATTGTTATTATGAACCTATAAACAGGATTTATCAGTGATTCCAAGTCATTATACTGATTGATCTACTTACGGGGATGATGTCTAGGCTGTGATTTGGTAAGGTGTTAAAGTGAGATTTCCAAAAGGTATACTTGTTGGGTTTTGAGCAATCTAACACTTCCTAAGTGTGCATGCAACCCTAATAAACCTTGGATCTATGTTTTCTTCTAAAATACATGCAAATAATAACTTCCAAGGTTTCTTCCTAACTAGCATAGCATAAGGATTATGAATCATAAAAGTACTAGTAGAAATACATACCTTTTTGATGATGGTTGATTGTTTGGAGTTTGAGAACCAAGCACCAATAGTGTGAATGCCTCAAATGGAATCACAAATCACCACAAATACTTGGAAAAATTTAAGAGAGTAGTATACTTTCTTGTGGAATCGGCCACCACTAAGTCTCACACTCCTAGTGTCTACCCTTAGACCCTATTTCTTGCATCATATGCTTCTTTATATAGTGTGCATGGTTAGGGTGAAACCCTAATAACCCATGTCTTTTCCTTTCCAAGGATCCATGGGTTAAAAGCTCCATGGATCGTCCATGGACTTCCATATTAGCTTAGCCCATTAACAAATGAGTATTAGCCCACACTATATCAAATATAAGAGCCCATAATTTAATCAGTCTTCTTTTTAATCTCTAAATTAATTCATAATTAATTTAAGACTAAAACTAATTAAATAACATGACTTCATATTAATATATTATAACTTATAATATATTAATAAATCGTAAGTATACAATTCTCATAAAATTATCCATAAATCGTTTGGGTGAAGTGCAACCCAAATGGACCATGCCGGGTCGGGTCAAGTATGTACCAAATAAGTTATGGATTTAGACACCTTATCCAACAGACTCCCACTTGGATAAGTCTAATAACTATATTTTCGTATGTTACTTCAGGAACCAACCAACAATCGTAGCTCTCGAAAACTCTGTTGAACTATGAAGCGCCATTTTAGATAAGTGATCATATAATCCTCTGTTCTCATGATATCAGCCGGACAAATACATGGAACAACGTCGTACTTATTGTCCAGCAGTTTGTTTCCCGATTTTCAATTTGTTTGACAAAGAACTTAATCGAACACATCAATTTAGTTCTGACCGGCCGGTACATCGGTCACAACAAAATCATCGAGGGGCCCAGATATCGATTCTATTTCTAGAAGGAATAGGTAAACTTCGACTCATATGCTTGTTCTACTACTTGTTGAATTGTACACAAAGGCACATTTTATAACATCAAGTTACTGATGCGTTTACGTGCAATCAATGCACAACCAACTCATAGGTAACAACTCATATCTCTAGGTTTGAAGATTTATATGATATTACCGTCTCACGATCACTCGAGATAAATTCCATGAAGTGATACAAGTGAGCGTGGGTTTATTCCAATACTCATAGACTTGTGAGCACTCATGAATGTTGTAGCAACCATTGCTATGACTAAACCCATTTAGCCATCTACAAACTCGATTCATGACAGTCTTGATTCATACCTACTTCCAACATATGAACGACTGTGGAGTGTTTAAATAACTTAGTCATTCGGAAAGAATAACCTAGCTATTTTGGAAGTCAAAACATGCAAAGTGAAACACAATAATAATCGAATCCAATATGGTCTCAGAACCCTTTTGAATATAAATAGAACCACCTTTTATTTATCACCATATTGATTACACATTATTCATTGTATAATGTTTCAAACAATCAACTTAAGACTTGAATAAAACAACAGTCGTCCCATGCTCCTAGCATGTACACTTTGTTTTTCTAAACAATAGTTATGCCATACTCCAAGTATGCACACTATGTTTGTCTATGATCCTTACATTGTGATGTAGATCAATTGAACATGATTCCAATGATACTCATTTCACAATCCCAAATCCTTATTGTAAATGTGAGAATCCCCGATTCCTATCATTTACCAAAAAAAACTGTTAGATTTTAAACTTTTATGCAATGTTCCTCTTGGAATGATTATGCACAAAGTCACCAAAACCTTGTCACCAGTCATTACAGAGTATTCCAAAGAAGGTCAACTTCTATGGAACGGAAGTCTCATATTCAAAGTACATTGCTTTGAAAATCCTTCTTGCATTAAGGTTTTCTAATCTTACATAGATTGAATAACTTCCACCTATGGATACATTTCCATAGTCCCATTTTGACTATCACTTCCGAACAAGAGTTACTTCTTTTCAGAATATGTCAATATGGTCCTTTCCGACAACTTACATCATACTTCCAATTGTCCCTGAGCAACCAATCTTTGGCGAACCTCAGATTTGTCCTCGACAATTGGTTAATCACTTTAGTCATATCCAGTTCTAGACTTTTCCCTTCTCAATGCCTTAAGCATTTGGAAAATTTAGAAAGGATGAATATTATAGCACATGCAATCGATCCTATATCCGAAGCATATGGGACACGATTCATGATGTTTGACATAAAGACATGATACTAGACCAGTCTTTTGCTACAATATTTTTTTATTTGCCATGTTTTCAAAATTTAACTATGAAGAGGGATGCCGTAATCATAATCGAATTCTGAAAACGCAGTATATATAGAATTTCTTCAAGTTGAACTATTCCAACATAATATATATATATATATATATATATATATATATATATATATATATATATATATATATATTCTTGACTAAAGATGATTAAAATCTCAATCTAATCTTTAGAATTGAAATAAAGTATAATTTCCTCTCCCTTAATTATAGCAAAACAACTTTTCAACCCCTGCAACTTCACGAATTGAAACTTTGTTTTCTATAATTAACATTGCTAACTTGCAACACTAAACGTAATAATCATGCTCCCACTAACATGATGATTATCAGCATAACACTTATGCTCCCACTAGCTCTGACATATTTCCAGACTTCTACTGGACTTCTGAAATTTAGATTCATACACCCTTTCTTAGATAGCTCACATGTGTGTCTAAACAATTTTCAGAACTATGAGAAGGGATACCGTAATCATAGTCTTAATTGTTTAGACCGTTGCCATTTCTCACAAGTCCATGTTAGTGTGCCGGTGAACCACACGCGCTCCACTAACGACTTTTGAAAATGCAAATAACACAATTGATATCTACGTAAAATCTACTTAGTGAAAGCGTTTCCTCACCATCATTTTCATGAATCAGAGAGAAACCTTATGATACTTAGATTTTATAGTGTATGAGTTCCTATCCATGTGAATTTGTCAAAACTATAATCACAAGATAAGGTTAGTGACAAATTCAGCCTTACATGGATTAAACTTGTTCAATCTTAGTTTCTTGTCACCTTGGTAGCACAAGGCCCACCAATGCTTCCAAGTTGAACTCTGATAACTCACATGCAAATTCAACTTATTTGAAGTAGGTACAGAAATAAGAATTATGTCAACACGATAGATTGCAAACCTTAAGTTGTGTGCTAGTGATAAATTACAGGTTTTACTCTTGATTAAATCTTGAAACTCTTTCGGGATCTTTAAGGCTCCCACTGCCCCCTTGACATATAAGTTTCCCCAGTTAAGAACCATTCCTTGACAAAACAAATATTCAAGGGATAGTGCGGATTCTTATCAAGACTAACACTTCACGCAATTGGTCTTAGTTGGTCTTTGTCTCATCCAAGACATCACAACTTACCAATCTCAAATGTACAAGGGTAGAAACATTCTACACTACATTTGATAAGTGTTTTAAACCTTACTTTATTTCACTCAATGTTACAATCTTGGAGTATGACTCTAAGAATTGTTTTGGAACGAAATATGACTCATCTTCTTGATTTTAACCAATCCAACAATTCATGACCTCTCTTCTTAGCCATAACAATGCACTAAGATGTCCTTAGAGTATGAATTTGTTATATGGTTTCATAATCATTAAGATGATCATGAAATACGATACTAAAGTACTCTCCCATCCTTTCAGATTTGAGAAACTTTTATCTTTCTGCCTAATTTGATTCTAATTCTCATTTGTTTTGTCATACATTGTAACCTTTCTAATGTTACAGAATTATACTTAACCTTATAAGTATAATCATATTTACTAATATTTAGTAAATCATGACAAATCAATCTTTGTGGTGGACCTTGACCAGTGCACACCCAGTGTACCTAACTCCTTAGTCCTTCAACTGACTCACATATACATGTGATCAAAGAATTAGTCTTAATGTTCAAAGATGAAAATTATCATTCATCATACAATACAACTTGTATGATTCCAAGTTTCTGTCCAATTGAAACTTGGGTGATGAAAAACTTTCTTCATTTGGTAAATTCAGACACTACCACAAATGAAAGAATCAAATCCACTTTCCAATATTGCTATTACTGGAAATATATAAGCAACAATTTTCCACAGATGCCATTGTAAGGATATTTTTAAAATAAATAAAATTAAAACCCTTTTTTCTTTTATTTTAAAACTTTGCGGAAAAACTTATCCTTACAATACACATGAAAACCTTGTTGTTATCTATTCATAAGCAATATATTATAAATCTTAAGCAACAGCTCAAAATTCTGATTGCCGAACCATGCGATCGAAACCCACCTTTGCAATCAGAATCAACATATACTTACTTTAAGCTTCCTATCTTTTCTTTGATTCTTAAAAACATCAGCATGTGACCCATTCACATTATGTAATAAGAATCTCCAAATAGGAACTTAATAGAGTTAGATAGTGGACTTTACCCGAAGTAGAGTCAAACCTCTTGACTTGATCAACCTTATGACCTTTCAGGTGAATAGGGCAGCTTCGCAACCAATGCCCCTTCCTTTGGCAACAAAACACATGGACCCTTTGGTAATGGCACATGAGACTATCTCAGACTTAGCCTTTCTCTTTACCATTTGGTCAACCGAGTTGACTATGGCCGATCCCTTTCCATTGGGAAGAGAAATCCTTTTCTAGATATCCAATGCTACCATTGTCAATGTCCATGTAGACTTGGGAAGTTGTTCTTTTAATCAAATTTGCTTTACTGGTGTTCCGAATCATTGTTGATTCCACAACACCAAGCAAAAAGATAACATCATTAAGGGTCATGTCATAGTCTGCCTCATAGTAGTCCCAAAGAGACTCACTATGTTACTAAGAAAGTGATTGAACATCCAACTTTCACGAGACTTTGACACCCAACTCTCCCGACTTGTCAATATGTGACTTTATCTCCAAGATGTGAGCACACATAGACTATGCTTGCCAATAGGGATTGAGTGACTTTAAACTTTTCAAGAACGTGTGGGTGAGGGAGAATAATTAGAGGAGGTGGAGGAAGTGAAGCATGATGTTGAGGGACACCATCTTCAAGAGATTTGGGAAGATCATAGTTGTCTGAACCAGACATCTATAATGGGAGAAAATCAAGTTAGTTGATTCAAAGTCCTTAATATAACACCCAATATGAAATATTAAGGCTAGGACCCAACACAATATTTTATAATTTGGAAGAGGGATGCCGTAATCCAAGCTATAAAATATTTGAAGGTAGGCGAATGACGATTCACCAATTTCCACCATGAAAAACGAAATAATTTATTAGGTTTTAATTGGATTTGAAATTCCTAGATCTTTTGAGTTTCATTGAACTTTTCAATGGCATGTTTCAATCTCGAGTGTGCCCTCTCAAATTTTGTGACTGGGATGCCGAGGATCACAAAACAAGGTGTGAATAACCATACCAATTCACTTGGTACCCTTAATATTATCACCCAATCAATGTGCCGGTTAACCACACACGCTCCATTGATCTATGACAAACATTAAGTCACCCTTCGTGATCCTTACTAGTCCAAGTTAGTGTGCCGGTTAACCACACACGCTCCACCAACGACTTGGTAAGGTACAAAGTGTGAATTCCATGGGCTAGCACCAAATTCACTTTTTTCCTAAAGTAACTAAGATTGGGAATTAAATAAAACATTTAGTTACTTTATAATAATCATTATACTTTTAATGAGAATTTAAAGTCATTGTCCTACCCGTTCGGCTAACGACCCTTCACCAGTCAAGCAAGCGGTGGGTGTGAGTGGACACCCATTAAGTTGCCATTTTATAGGCAACAACCTTATACCTACCTTATAGAGTGGCTTCGTGAATGAGGCCTACTAACGGTAAAACGACTTGTTCTTATACATATATATAATAATTAACCATTAATCTTATAATAGTATAAGGGTAGAATTTTAACTTTTAAAACTTCTAGGGTATGGAATTAAAGTTTGTGTGAGACTTTACAAATTCCAAAACTTGAGGGCAAATTTTGAACAATTCATAAACTTTTGGATATTCATAAATTATGAGTTTTAATTAAGTGTTTAATACTTTTAATGAAGAGTCTCTTGGAAATCCATAACTTGAGGACAAGTTATGAAGTCCATAAAAGCATTTATTAGAAAAACTCTTCTAAAGTGTAACTTATGACTTCTTAAAAAAACATTTAAAAGAAAAACTTTTGGAATTCCATAACTTGTGGACAAATTATGAATTCCATTAAAACACATTAAGATCAAGAATTAACTAACAAACAGTTTGCAAATAATTCCTATGATCTAACAAAACTCATATGAACATGAACATCCACATCAACAATTTCAAGAATCATATGAACACATATAAACTTGAAATTTTGATTATAACTTTGAAATTGGTCCACCATCATCATTACCACATCAAAAACAGGTTTTATGAGTCCAAAACAGTTTAAGGTAATGATTCTAGACCAATTCCAGCACCAAAACTCGATGATATGTTGTCTGGGGTTCCAACTCGTCGAGTGCATGAACCAACTCGCCGAGTTGGATGAATTTTGTCTTGGACTCGTCGAGTCCCTTCATGGACTCGGCGAGTCTGCTGTGCAGACAACACATAAACTTCAATTTTCAACAATCTGCATCAAGTATTCAAGAAAACAAGCCTAGGCTCTAATACCACTGTTGGGTTTTGAGCAATCTAACACTTCCTAAGTGTGAATGCAACCCTAATAAACCTTGGATCTATGTTTTCTTCTAAAATACATGCAAATAATAACTTCCAAGGTTTCTTCCTAACTAGCATAGCATAAGGATTATGAATCATAAAAGTACTAGTAGAAATACATACCTTTTGATGATGGTTGATTGTTTGGAGTTTGAGAGCCAAGCACCAATAGTGTGAATGCCTCAAATGGAATCACAAATCACCACAAATACTTGGAAAACTTTGAGAGAGTAGTATACTTTCTTGTGGAATCGGCCACCACTAAGTCTCACACTCCTAGTGTCTACCCTTAGACCCTATTTCTTGCATCATATGCTTCTTTATATAGTGTGCATGGTTAGGGTGAAACCCTAATAACCCATGTCTTTTCCTTTCCAAGGATCCATGGGTTAAAAGCTCCATGGATCATCCATGGACTTCCATATTAGCTTAGCCCATTAACAAATGAGTATTAGCCCACACTATATCAAATATAAGAGCCCATAATTTAATCAGTCTTCTTTTTAATCTCTAAATTAATTCATAATTAATTTAAGACTAAAACTAATTAAATAACATGACTTCATATTAATATATTATAACTTATAATATATTAATAAATCGTAAGTATACATTTCTCATAAAATTATCCATAAATCGTTTGGGTGAAGTGCAACCCAAATGGACCATGTCGGGTCGGGTCAAGTATGTACCAAATAAGTTATGGACTTAGACACCTTATCCAACAATACTTCGTATAACAAACGGACCCTACCTCCGATATGATCCTACCTGGTTGTTCCTTACTTGATAGATCATGAAAGTAGACTTTGAGTTAATGATGAATCTAGACTAATAATTAGTCGCAATAGAGATTAGACTAAAACTTAGCGATAACAATGCTAGGTTTCGTCGAAGAAAAATAGGATCGTTAGAAGTGAAGTGTTGCCCGAGTTTGGAATCATCAGTTTAACAAGTAAGTGCATAGTCCCTTTCATGAACATGATTTTAATACAAGTATTGATTAAAGTATTAAATATATGTTTATGTGTGAAATATTTGATATTGTCTGAAATAAGTGTTAAGAGCATATATGATAATATATGATGATTTAGGATACAGAGTAAACCTAAATTAATTAAGAGGAATATTGGGTAGTATCTCCTTATGAGTACGCATGAGATATACACGAAGGGTAGAAATTTAATATTTGTCATCAATCCGAGAGTATAGATTAGACATAGTCATTTTTCCTTAGTCCGAGAGTATGGAGAGGACATAGTTATTGTCATTAATCCGGGAGCATTGATTAGATATAGTCAATTGTCCCTAGTCCGAGAGTATGGAATGGGCATAATTATTGATCCGGGAGCCTGGATTAGACATACCTGATCCGGGAGTATGAATTTGGTAAAGAGGTTAACTTTAGATCTGAGAGTATGGATCGTGTTGTCGTGAGGATCGACAGGATGGGGTAAAATTGCTTATATGAGGTGAAATTGTATATATTGTGAGTTCTAATATATATATATATATATATATATATATATATATATATATATATATATAACATTGTGGGATTGAAATTCCTATGTACTCACCAGGTTTCCCAACCTAACCCACTCAGTTTATTTGTATCACAGGTGTCGATATGAAGCTATATTACACTGAGAAATTAAAAGAGACGTAGATCACTAGTGTAAATAAATGTAAGGTCTGTTTATGCTTATGTTTATGTATTGACGACGACATCCCAATGTTTTAAAATGAATAAAATACATTTCTTGGGAAATTCTTTGATAATGTTATCATGTTTTTCTGGGAACAAATTCTGCAACGTTTTTCTTTAAAATGATACTTTGATTTTCAAATAAAGCATAAACAAGTCGGTCTTTTCTGACCATGAAATTGGGGATGTCACAATGTAACAATTATCCACTTCCAGAGCTATTATCGAAATATAAAGATCGTTTATCTCTATTCTATCTTAACTGATATCATGCGTTCCTCTTCACTTTAAGTTGATCACATTTACTAACTTGTGTTTACATGCAATCCTTGTTATGAATCAACTTGGTGTCTACTTTATATAACTTGTTGCTATTTACTTCCTTTATCCGCAATCTAACACTTCTAACTTATTATTGTTGAGCTAACAAGATCCTTTGAGATTAACTTATTATTCTGCAACATTATCTTGTACTAACATTTGTTCAAGTTTTTCTCTCAACAACTGTAAAAGAAAGTGTAGGATTTTTTTGTCAAATCGTTGAAAATATTGAGACTTTAGTGTATAGTCTTGGTTTCCCTAGAAACAATTAATTTTATCAGCATCGTGAGACCTAATTTGTAGCACAAGAACTTTTAATTGTGATTTTCGTCGCATCACCACTGTTTTTCTTACCATCATCATCTTTACCCTACGACAATCACGATTATGGAAAACAGATGCAAAAGAGTATGTGAAGAAGGGGGTAAGAATGACAGATTCATCTTTTTCGGGTTTTTTGATCTCCACTTTTAGGACTGCAAAAAACCAACACAACCCTGGTTCTTTCTTGTTTTTTATTATCTCTATTTTTTTCAATATCGGTTTGTTGAGATTAAGAAAAAAAACTATTTAACAAGAAATAAATGTTAAGGATTTCAATAGTTTTTAGCTAACCAGAGGTTTCAATAACTCTTATGCTTAAAGACTATCATACCATTAAATTTCTAGCAAAAAATGTATATATACACTAAAGACCCAATATTTTCAACGATTTGATAAGAAAGTCCTAAACTTTATTTTTTTAAAGTAAAATCTTATTTACCGGCTAACCAACAAAAATTATAAACGTGTCAAAAAATGTCAGTAGTTAGGATTTTAGTATCAAAAAAAATAAAGTTTATGACTTTTTTTTTATCAAATAATTGAAAACATTAGAATTTTATATATATATATATATATATATATATATATATATATATATATATATATATATATATATATATATATATATATATATATATATATGGTATCTATCAAATCAAAATCATATTAAATCTCTTATATATTTAATAACTTAATGTATCACAAGATATCATTATCGTAATTAGTAATTACCTTCTTTATAGTATTACGTTTATTTTAGTTAACACATTAATTCAAGATTACTTACAATTGACAGTACGTTTTATTTTTTGACATTTAGTATTTTTTTTTGTTTATATAGTATTTCTAAACATAGCATCTTCGATTTCCACGGATTATAAGATACTAACAACAATAAAACCTTAAACGTTAATTGCCGACTAGGAAACCACTAATTCACTAAATTACCTATTGACTAATGCATTAATCAAGGATAAATGACTAATGGGCAAGAGAGTAATGGGTTATGGGTTCTAATCGGATTAACTCATTAAAGGGGTGAATAAAAAAAGACCTAAAGTAATTAATAGAAAAGAAAAAAGATAGTGATCATGAAAATGGGTTATGGGTTCTAGTCAAATTTGGTAAAGGTTATTATAAAAAGGATTGCAAATTGTTAAAGAAAGAAAAAGAGCATTAACCTAATTAATAAAATAATTGTTTTTTTTAAAAGGATACCAACTCGTTAAAGAATGAAAAGGAGCACTAACCTGATTAATAAAATAAAGGAAGTTAAAGAACACGGATTCGGCACTTAATCTATTATAAGGTGGTTATCGAAAAAAGGGTGTAATTATATTTCAATACCGGATCAAATATAATTGGTATCAACTTGTTTCTTTATCTATAATTCCGGTTGGTATATATTACTAATGGTATGCAGAATTTATATATATATATATATATATATATATATATATATATATATATATATATATATATATATATTTTATAGTTTCAACTTTCGTTATTAATAAATGAACAAAAATATACATATTTTTTTTTATTATAATACATTTGTTATTCATTTATATATAAAACGTATGTTTAATATATATATATATATATATATATATATATATATATATATATATATATATATATATATATATATATATATATATATACACACACACACCTTAAAAAACATTTAGCATGTTTTGCTGAATTTTAAAAGGTACAAGACCATAATGCAATATTTATAATGAATTTATGCAGTGCAATGTTATTTGGTCACTAAAGTCAAAAAGTCAAAGATAAAGACTGTATCTCTTAACTGAACAAACTCTTCTAAAACATGAATTTGTTAAAATTGAATTGGGGCTCACATTATTCAGCCGATAAAATCGGTCAACAGGAGATACACGCCTCCACGAAACCTACACTCTTTCACCCCATATGTTGCCCGCCCTTCTGCTTCAATACCATCTCTTCTCTTCTGAAACCTTGGCCACCACTACGACCATTGCAACAGAACTTAACCAACAATTGTTGTTATCGTCTGCATCACCTTTAACCACTAAATTCATGTATTTTTCTGGTACGCCTCTCTCTCTCTCTCTTACATCCAATTGAAAACCCTAATTCTGCAGATGCTTTCTATTCCTTGATTTCTTTCTTTTCGGATCTCTTTTTCGTTCAAATTAAGCAACAAGGTTCAATCTATCTCTTTTGTTATTCGATTTCTCTTCTTTTAAATGATTATCATTTCAAACTGGATAAATCCTTAACTTTTAGTCCTTTTTCTTTTCTTACTTATTGTAAGGGTTTTTAATAGGTTGATCGATTGCAATAGATGGAAACGTGTTTATTTTGAATTTGAACTACTAACAAATATAATACTTTCTTCTCATTCACACACACTATCTCTAAGAAGATACAGTAGATCTGAGCTCACTAGGACTTTTATAGTACAACCATATTTGAACCACTAGGACTTTGGTGTGTTTTTTTTGCAGCTAAACACGAAGGGAAAAAACAGATGCCTTCTTTTTTTTTTTCTTCTTTCTTGGTCCGATGAAGGTTTTGGTTTAGGTTCTCGATGGTGTTGACGTATTCGTCAGTAGGCAAGGGGGTGGTCTTGGTGGTTTAAGGAGGTTGTAATAGGATGCAATTTTCAGTGGTGGAGGAGATTAAGGTGAGCTGTGATGGTGGCAGTATAAGGTGGTTTTTGGTGTTGAGTGTGATGCCAGAAGTGACAGGTGGTATAAGGTAAATGTTGTTTATGCACTGTGTTTAGGGGTGAGTATAGGCGGGTACCCGCCTCATTTGGTGAGAATTGGAACCGACGGTTTCTAGAAAGTTAGAACCGGAACCGGAACCGGAACCGCTCTAGGCAGTTCTTAAATGTTTGGAACCAGTCCCGGAACCGGCGGTTCCGGTTCCGAGAGCTGGTAACCCGGTCGCATTATTTTTATTAACTTTTTTCGACAAAACCGCAATTCAAGAGTTAGTGCGGATTCTTATCAAGATAAACACTTCACAAAATTTGTCTTTATCCAAGACATCACAACTTACCAATTCCAAATGTACAAGAGTAAGAAACATTTTACTCTACATTTGATGAGTTTTATAATCCTTCTTATGATTATTTCACTCAAGGCACAATCTTGGAGTATGACTCTAAGACTTGATTTTGGAACGAAGTATGACTCATCTACTAGCTTTAACTATTTCAACAATTCATGATTCCTCTTCTTTTAGCCATACAAATGCACTAAGATGTACTTTAGAGGATCAGTTGTGATATGGTTCCATAATCATTTAAGGATTATTGTATAATCTACCACCAACCACCATTCTCTACCGTTTCTCTATATTGATCTCTCTTTTTCACTTCCTTGCTCATGTATGGTTCTGTTGAATTTCATGAAAAAAAATTAAGGTTAGAGTTGTAGCATATGTGATCTATTTTTCTAGGTTTTTTTTTTTTTTTTTTTTTTTTTTTTTTTTTTTTTTGTGGTCCTTTCCAAATTAGCATACCGTTTGGTTATTCAAAACAATCATCATCCAAATCTAGCCCAAATTTTATCAATGACATTTGGTTATTCAATTTTACTTTTGTAATTAGTTAATTTAACTTTTGATAGTTGGTATTCTTAATACAGTATCCATTCTATTCAACAATCCAAATATGAATGTATTACAATTGTTTTTACCCAAACAAGTGATACTATTTATGGTTCAAAGTTGTTGAGATCCATATGCAAGCATATCATCACAAAAAGAAGAAAAAGGTTAGAAAACTTTGTCCTTATGAAATTTCAAGAATTAGATGATGATCATATCTTATTTTCTTATCGGCATGATTTTTTTTGCTTGAAATAATAATTAATCTTATTACTTAACATGGAACGAGAAACTTGATGACTGTAACTTTATCTTCCAGGCATATCCTATAAACCTTGACAATGCAATAGAGCATACAGTCTCCTATATCAAAGCTTATTGGTATGTCATTTATTGTATGTATTTAATTTATTTGTAAAATTGTGAAAGTAAGTTTATTATTCACTAACAATATGCTCAAATCTTGCAATGGGTAATTATTTATATTATGGCTTTTAATGTTAGAAAGTGAATCTATGTGTTTGATATTTATATTGTGAATTTCAAGTGAGTGAAATACAAGGAAATAGTGTATATTATCTTGGGAGCTTTATTTGGTAATATATCTAATTCTTAAGGTTTTATGTTCGGTTTTCTTATAAGATAACCTAATAAAAAATCACTTTTCTACCAATTATCCTGTATGTTTTTTTTTAATTATGCAGTAATGATTGTATGTTTTAACTATGGTCAAGTACAATGGAACAATGACTATCATCTTGGGAGGGCCAATAGGTGTTGGATCTATAGTTATTTCACCATGTAATCGCAATTTTATGTTAGTTGCAGATTTGGAATCAAGAAATGATATAGTAGAGATGATTACTATAAAGTCAAGTAATTTTTGTTGAAGTTAGGCTAATCGACATTTTTGCAACCACCACCAAACACCATGCTCATACTTCTCTCTTATCTCACTAAATACCTTCACTACAAGCAAGTTTGATTTTTGATTGGATTTCGGTAAGTTCAGCATTATGAGCAACTTCTTCATTTCTTTTATGATTTTAAACCATTTTTTTGGAATATGTTTCATCTTTTTATTCGTAGTTTTTTTTTCTTTTTTTTTCAGTTTGATTTTGTGGAGTTGTTTTGAGTTTTGACTCAACACTCACCATCTCCAGAATCTATGGTCTCCCATCACCGTAGTAAGTTTATATGTTTCCAATTTTCCCTTAGGTTATCAGTTTACATCTTTCATGTTTGGCTAAAGGTATACCAAAATTTGTCAGTTATAAGTCCTTATGTCTAATATTATATGGTCTGTTGGTTTGCCCACAGAGTTCTGCGCATATGAAAATGAAATAGGTTCATGCTAATTTATGGTTTTTTTTTTCAGCATGGAAAGGTTTTAATCTCTTATGATACATGGAGCAATTGTGCATTTTGTCTGATTGTTTCCAAAAACAAGTTTTTTCATTACTTTTCTTTATTGAATGTGCAAATTTGAAATTGGTATTTAGGTATGTTATTTTCTAATTTTTCTAATTATATGTGCTTTAAATGTATTCGGTGTTCAAATGGAAGTTAAGACTTTTTTTAATGGGTGTTATTTCATCGATGCATGTGTCTTAGTGTGGGTTCTAAGAGACCCATGTTGGTCATTATTGGCAAAAGCACTAAGTTGCATCTTTTTGGCTATATATGACATAACTCCTTTGGATGGCCATGAAAGACAAATGGTAATACATTTAAGCTATAAAATTAACTGACAATCACTATGGTTGCATGTTGGTTTTAGTTTGCTAATTAGTTTCTCTTTTATGTTCTACATGTTTTGTAACACAAGAAAAAGAAGCATCAACCCAAGTAGGTAGTTTGGAAGGTGGATGTGGACTAATTGTAATTAGTTTCTCTTTTATGTTCTACATGTTTTGTTTAACTTGGAATAATCGCTTAAAGTTGCGTCCCTTTATGGTGAAAAGTTGATTATGGAAATTATCACGTTTCTTTACATATGTTTAGTCTTGGCTCCTACAACTTATTTATAGAAACATGTGAAATGGCATAATTGTATTTGGGATCATATAGTTAAATGCAAAATTGACTTCTGAGAATTTGTAGGTGTACTACCCGAGGAGTTTTTAAGTATTGTTAAATTATCATTATTATTATTTTTATTTGAATCTATATACTAAGAGGAGTAATCTATTTTTACTTTGTGTATAAGAACTATGAAGGCGACTAGACGAGAGACACCTTCATGTATAACAGGAGTAATCTATTTTTACTTTGTGTATATTGTCTATACGGTGCTTCCAATATATTGTTTCTTATTTTTAATATAATATGTTTCTTAAAGAAAACTAATCATTGTCAAGCGAAAAGAAACTAATTCTCTTTAGAAACTAATTTCTGAAATAAACTATTCGCACCCGTCGCTTGGCGCGGGTAAACGGCTAATATATATATATATATATATATATATATATATATATATATATATATATATATATATTTTAAATATTTTTCATCTATGAATATAACACGTAATAAAATTTTCTAACCTAAAATATATATTTTTAAGTCATCTTTTAAGACGTGTTATATTTATATCTAAATAAGACATTTATTAGCTTTCGTCATATATTATATTCATATATGAATAAAATATTTATCAATTTTTTGTTACACTTCATTTGTTATTCATATATGAATAAGTAGTAGATTAATAAAAGTCGAATTGTTTTGACAACTCAAACTCCTTATTCATATATGAATAACAACTTAACTGTAACAAAAATATGATAAATGTATTATTTATATATGCATATTACTTGTGAGGAGAGTTAATACACGTTTTATTCATATGTTAATATAACTTGTGAGAGCGGATATAAACTGTAAAAAGTTTATTACATGTTATATTCATAGGTGAATGATACTTAAACTATATAAAAATTAAACATATTTTTTATTCATAAATGATTAACGAATGTACTGTAATAAAAACCTGATGCATTTTTATTCATTTATAAATAACGACAGCTGAAACTAAAAAAAAAATTAATTTATCTTAAAACTATATCAATATGGATATCTATTTATATAAAATAAAAAATTATGAATTTTAATATATTTAAATTAGTTTTCCGATAAAAATAATTTCTCAAAAATTAAAAAAAAAACAACCTAGGTTTTTGTGTATATTAAGGTAATGTTTAGAGTAGTTTAGTAAACATGTTTGGTTGGAAAACACGTGTATTCATTTCTTTTTTTTTTTGTCGGTACGATGGAGAGTTTTGCACCAAAAATAAATGATTGACTGAAAATGATTATACTGTTCTCAACATTTTTCATTTTCTCAATTAAAGTTATATATATATATATATATATATATATATATATATATATATATATATATATATATATATATATATATATATATATATATATATATAACCACGGTCAATGAAGAAAAACATTATTGATAATTTCAAATCGTAATCACTAAGAACAAAAATATGAAAAATACTAAGAAAAAAGACATTCTACTTTGAAAGTAGGATGTTGTGATTGGAATACCTTTTATTAACTTGAACTTATGTACTTCTATTTTTTTAACCATTAAAGGGAACATTGTGAATTTAATAAACTTATTTATTTATTTATTTATTTATTTATTTATTTTGCATTTTTGGTCCTCATAGTTGTTTTCTTGTTTTCTGAAACAATTTCACACATACACACGTAGTACGTATATAACATCCTATTTTTGAAGAAACTAAGTTTGTTAGCATACCATTTTTGGTGTTATTAGTTTTATAGCAAATTGATTCAAAGTATAATGATTAAATAAGAAAAAAAAATAAAAATATAATTAAGAAATAGATGTACTAGTAAGATTGAATTTTACACAAGCGAAAATTAACATAATAATTTTAGTTGTCCAATAAAATAAGATTCCATAACTTTCAAAAATATCATGATTCATGAAGAGGTTAGATCAGAAATCTTTACAGATGAACTTGATTCACTCCTGGTGATCATTGAAATGTGGTTGCTCCATTTGAATTCGGTAACAACATGAATAATATATGCCTATGGTTTTGGAGGGAAGCCATAATACTTGTGTGATCATTTCTTTTAAAAAAAATGGAAATCAAAAAGGAAACCCGTGTCACAACAAAAAAAGTGAGACAGTAAAACCTTAGTGGTAGGCGTATCACTCCTTTAGATTCACAATTTTCACCTGAAGTGTCAGCAAAATAGAGAAAAGTAAGAATATAACATTGTTGGTTTAATACTTCATGAATTCGTTTGTGAGCCTGTTCTTAATCTTTTTACCCATATTGTTATTCAAATTAGCAGTCACTTGAGATAGTTATAACTAATTTTACTTAAAAAAATGGTGCCTCATTATTAATAGGATGGTGTAAACTCCAAAGTAACATCAAGATTTTTTTTTCAAATTAATGTTAAGAGTCACAACACTGATTTGATTCTTTCAGAAATTTTATGAACATTAAAGGTAATGAACTTAATTACAAAAAATATTGTCGAAAACTAATGATTTTTTTTAATGAATTAAAATCGTTTAAAGTTTAAACATTTGAGTATGATATGATAACATATTTTCATTTGCTCCTGTAATATATAGCATCATAGTTTCATCTCCTACTATTATAACAATGTACTTTTAATATTCATCTCAAATTTTTACTTATGTTTTCATATAAAACTTATCCTATTATTCGGACAATAGGTTTATCTCAGACATCATTTTCATCTAAAATACTATTAAATGTAAAATTAAGATGTTATTAAAATTGAATTTTAGGAAAAGTAAGATGCTATAATAATAGATGACTTTGGACATTGGTACTTTTGATTCCAAAGTCAAAAGTCATTTTTTATCGCATGCTACTTTTCCCTAAATTCAATTTTAATAGCATCCAAATTTGACGTTGTATCATATTATTTGTATCTTATTCTAGAAATTTATATTAAATTAAAAATTATATTAAAGATTAAAAGTAGAAAATGGATTAAGCATTTAATCCCCCTTCTTATCCATTCCTATTATAATAATGGATAACAAATAAATATTCAGTTTTAATTTCATACATTTCCATTTCATGCAATGCAATGTACCTTCCGATTGCCACATTAAACTTGCCTTTGTTTTCTGGACTTTGAGCAAGTCTTCACATTTCAACTGTATTTTCTATAGATGGTAACCTAACCTAAAACAATCAATAACAAATTTTAATTGATTTTATTTATAGAAATATTTTATTCTAATGATATTATTTCTTGTATTAATGCTCCTTATTTCATGGATATATGATAAAAATGTAAGAAATATCATCGTAGTCTTATTGATTCCTTTATTATTATTCCAATGTCAAACAAAGTAAAATGCTAAAATATATTAAGAATAATTTATAAATATAGACCTTTAAAGTATCTGATATTGTGATCTCATAATCGATAAGTTAACCTTAAAAAAGATCAAACTTCTCATGTGTTGCCTTATTTCAGATACTAAAATCATTAAGTTATTACTCCAAGTGAAACACAAATTGTCAATATTTAAAGTAAATTACAAAAATGAACCCTATGGTTTCTGTTTTTTTACCAAGTTTGGTCCAAAATAAGAACCTTTTTCAATTATGGTCCTTAATTCGAGTTTTCATATTGATTTTGGTTCGTAGAACCTTAAATAAGGAGCAAAATATATTAAAACCCTGAAATAAGGACCAAAATAAGGAAGTCCAATGAGTCTTAGGATTTTATGTAAAGCATAGGTCAAGAAATAACTTACCTTTTGAGGCCGCCATGGACCAACTTTACGAAACCAAAAGGGACTCCAACATTCCATGCGGCAAACTATCTACTTCACATAGTGAAAATCAAAGTTAGGCAAATCATTTGAATGTATTCCTTTTATTTATTTATTTATTTATGAAACGACAAACTATCTAAACCTACTTCTAAATACCATCTATGTCTCCTAAGAGACTTGAACTCATAACCTCTCATTTGAGACGATAACTACTTACCGCTAGGCCAAATGCCTTTTGGTATGTATTCCTTTATTGAACAACTAAAAGTTGAATTATTATGTTAATTAATGTAGATTAAATAAATATAAAGCTTTTACATTAAACAACTAGATGAATAAAATTGTGTTAATAGTGTAGATTAAACAAATATGAAACTATTAAATTAAACAACCATATGGAGCATTAACAAATCGATGATAGTAAATTGCTATAACTGTAAAAAAAAAATAGAGATTAAATGGGTATAATTGTAAAAAAGTATATAAAAAAACAAATCAATGAGAGTAAATTGTTTAACATATTATAGAATATTACTTTCAATTATAATTTTTTTTAACAAAATAATCAAATCAGTGAGTAAATTGCTATAATTTTCAAAATATTGTACTTTGAAACTATATTGCTATAACTGACAGGATTTTACCTGCATTTAAAACACACAGAGAAAAATAACAAAAATAGAGTAAGAGAGATATGAACCATTCAAAAACAAATGACATGTCTTCAGTAGATAGAAAGACTGTATAAAAAAATGGTTGCATAGGCTTCATGCTTCTGTCTCAATACAAGACTAAATATCTAACATGATTGCAAAACAAAGAAAGAATACTTTAACTGGTTGAAGGTTGAGTTTGGTATCTTCCCTCTAAAGGTGACACATTCAATCCAAATTTGTTATAAAATCATGCGTAACAAAGCAACAATGAAACACCATCCAAAATAAGAAAAATAACTTGTTATTGAGATAGATAAAAATTTCTCACCATTGATGTTTTTCTTCATGGATTTATTGATTGATGTGGTACAATAAACGCATAAATGAAAGTTACTGTTATTTCTTGCTGGAGATTTCTATGTCGAGTATAATGTTATTTCAAAGCAATAGTAAATGACTATAAGAGTATAAATCCTTTAACTTCCCATTTTATCTTAATAAAAATATACATCGACAACAATTCCACAAATCCATAAAAATGTTTAATTTTTGATTATTCATAAAAAACTTGAACTAATTCTTTTTCAATGGGAACTCCCCATTTCATTCTAACTGCGTTATCAAGCCCTAAGTATCTATCTTTAAACCTCAATATTAAAGGGAAATGTTATAATATTGTTTCTCTTAGGCATTTCATCAAATACCTATTAGGCATCATCATAAAACATTAGTTTCTTAACGTCTCTTATCATTGTCCTGTTACAACCATGAAAAACATTAAAGCAATAAACACGAGCAGAAAATTTGATCAAATTTTCTATAAACTATCATAAAAACATTATTTATTTTTTAGGATGAAGATATTCCAATAACAAAAAATGGCACAACAACAAAATCGCAAAAAAATTTGAAATCATTTAGATTTTTCACATATATGTTCATGTAGAAGATAGGATGTGTCCATCGCCATCTAAAAATTAGCAGGGGTGAAAATATAGAGATGAGAAGGCTAAAGAAAATAGAAATTTGAGGGTTCCTCCTTAATCAATAGGTGGGAAAAAAACTTGTAAATCCAACAAATGCATATTTGGATATGAATGATTGATATTGAACAGAGCCAAGACGTCTTCAAGAGAATGGAAGGTCTTTCTTATACTCCTTAATAATAAACACATCCACAAAACAATCATGATATGTGTAGGCAAGAGAGAAATAGGAGAGAGAGGGATTAAAATTTTTTTAAAGATTTCACGTCTCCGGTTTAGGGAGAGAGTTTAAAGAAAAACAGTGATCGATCCAACTGAAATTGAGGATGGAGATTGAGTATGATCGATTGATATTAAAGCACATCAGGTTCAAAGTTATAATTAGGGTTTATAACTTGGACGAGATTTATGGATTTAAGAATCAAATATAAACAGCCAATATAACATGCAATTCTGATTTCAAAGCAATAGAAAGGTATTTCAGTAAATAAACTTATTGTAAAATGAGCGGGAAAAAACATTAGGGGAGGCTAATAGAATGCACGTTGCAAAATTGGCCGTATTTATTAGATTATATATATATATATATATATATATATATATATATATATATATATATATATATATATATATATAGTTATGTTCAAATGTTTTCACTATTTATTGTGTGCCTGTACAATTGATTCTAGACCAATCATTTTAGTTATTTTAAGAAAGTAATTAATGCTTATTAAATGCTGAAGATATAATTAATACATATTATATCTTCAGCATTTAATAAGCATTAATTACTTTCTTAAAATAACTAAAATGATTGGTCTAGAATCAATTGTACAGGCACACAATAAATAGTGAAAACATTTGAACATAACTATATATATATATATATATATATATATATATATATATATATATATATATATATATATATATAATCTAATAAATACGGCCAATTTTGCAACGTGCATTCTATTAGCCTCCCCTAATGTTTTTTCCCGCTCATTTTACAATAAGTTTATTTACTGAAATACCTTTCTATTGCTTTGAAATCAGAATTGCATGTTATATTGGCTGTTTATATTTGATTCTTAAATCCATAAATCTCGTCCAAGTTATAAACCCTAATTATAACTTTGAACCTGATGTGCTTTAATATCAATCGATCATACTCAATCTCCATCCTCAATTTCAGTTGGATCGATCACTGTTTTTCTTTAAACTCTCTCCCTAAACCGGAGACGTGAAATCTTTAAAAAAATTTTAATCCCTCTCTCTCCTATTTCTCTCTTGCCTACACATATCATGATTGTTTTGTGGATGTGTTTATTATTAAGGAGTATAAGAAAGACCTTCCATTCTCTTGAAGACGTCTTGGCTCTGTTCAATATCAATCATTCATATCCAAATATGCATTTGTTGGATTTACAAGTTTTTTTCCCACCTATTGATTAAGGAGGAACCCTCAAATTTCTATTTTCTTTAGCCTTCTCATCTCTATATTTTCACCCCTGCTAATTTTTAGATGGCGATGGACACATCCTATCTTCTACATGAACATATATGTGAAAAATCTAAATGATTTCAAATTTTTTTGCGATTTTGTTGTTGTGCCATTTTTTGTTATTGGAATATCTTCATCCTAAAAAATAAATAATGTTTTTATGATAGTTTATAGAAAATATGCATTAATTACTTTCTTAAAATAACTAAAATGATTGGTCCAAAATCAGTCATACATGCACACAATAGATAGTGAAAACAAAATAACCTAACCCTATATATATATATATATATATATATATATATATATATATATATATATATATATATATATATATATATATATATATATGGGTAAAGTGAATATACCTAACAACCTTATATAAGCTTAGGTACCTAACCTCATCAAACAACGTCATTTTGCATTAAATTTTCATTGCAATCATCAAAGGTTCTTAAAATTCATCCCTAAACTTGATTTACTTCAAAAAATTTTGAACATTCATCATTATATTTCTCCTACATCCTTTCATTTGTAGCGGTAGGATATGAAGCCCATCAGGTGGTATTTGATAGAAAGACGTGATATAAACGAAAGATATTGGTGAAAGTCCAAAGATTTTGGAAGCAATCAAGTTATGAGGTTGAAGTTTAAGAACCTTAGGCATTTACAATGTAAATATGATACAAACCGATGTGGTATTATGGAGTTAGGTACCTAAGCTTATATAAGGTTGTTAGGTATATTCACTTTTCCATATATATATATATATATATATATATATATATATATATATATATATATATATATATATATATATATATATATTCCCTGGTTGTTAAGAGTCTCATTTGGTAGTCTCAGGTCAATGTCCACCCCTATTATATACTGCTCCATTGAGCATTACGATACTACTTTGCATTCCCGCATTTAGCATATCATCTAGGCATTTTGTGTTCTTTTCACTTCATTTTTTTCCGCAGCTCAGACCAGTCTTATCTGAGTAAGACTTGTTTGGTTCATAAGGTAGATGATATTTTGATAAAATTTTGTTCCACATTTTTCTGTGTTGTTTTTCCATTTGTTTAACTACTTGGCTTGTGATCTGTTCGTGTGTGTGTTACTAATATAGGTGGAATATTTCCACAAGTTATGCTTCATTCTTAGCAAAATCTTATTTAATTCAGTCATTTCTTTTTGTTATTCTTTTTTAAAGGCGGCCGCCTTAATTTAGTCATGATGTGAAAAAAGAATTTTTTTTATTGAACCGACAGAATGACAGATCGGATATGCTGTTAATTTGGTTTATATAATTACGTTGATAATTCTTAATTAGACACAGATGACTATTGCACACAACCAATAACACTTTTCTCTCTTGTTCATGCTTTACTTATTTGATTTTATTTTGTTTGGTTGATTCCTTTGAAACAGTTTCTTAAATTCCGATCTTGGTATATAGACCATGTGATGATTTATTAACGATTTAATAAGAATCATTCTTGAATTATCTTCAAGGCTCTGTTATTTTTCAGCAAATGGCCCATCAAAACCAGGATTCAGCAACTCTTACTCAACTATATGTTCAGGCTCCAATAGAAAAAATATATACCGGGACGTTTACCTCTGATGTTTTCTGGGCTAGTTTTTCTACTTATTTGTCCAAATCACTTGCGGATATAGCTTTTCGTCCAACCCCTATCACAGATGATACAATAAAGAGTAAAGGAATCAAAGAACATTTCTCTAAAAGAATAAAGGATGTGAGAGTAGTAAATACAGCTAATGTCATCCGCTACATCCCCACTCCGGTATAACATCATATCCTCTTCTACCTTAATATCTTATGTTTGGTTACTTGATGAGTTTTTCATAGGGGTGACAATTGATGACACGACACGACAAAAATACGCGACACGAAACGAAATTGAGACGAAATTGAAATTCGAATTCATGTTTGTGTCGTGTTCGTGTCAAGTGCAAAAAACACGGCCATGTCGTGTTGTGTTCAATATTTAACACGATTTAACATTTTTTGTCGTGTTTTTCGTGTTATGTATGAATAAATATTAGTTAAATACATTAGTAGTTATTCATGTTATCTTTGTCATGTCGTGTCGTGTTTCTCGTTTTTTAATCGGTTCGTTTTCGTGTTAGTTAAAAAAAACCCGAGATCGTGTCGTGTCGTGTTAGACAAAAACACGACACGATGACCCGATTTGACACCTTTTTCAAGATATATGTAGAGTCGCTTACTCTTCAAAAAGAGCGCTTATGGAAATACCATACAGTGTGGAGGCTTGATGCAGATATATATGATGTGTTAATTAAGTTAGGCTCTGTTTTAATACGTTCTTTTGCAGACACTTAACTTTGCATTCAATGACTACTTCAAGAGGTTGTTCAACTTTAAGAAAGACCATGATGGTTACTTGAAGTGGTCCACTGGTAACTTTGTCTCCGGTGGTGCTGCTGGTGCTTCCTCCATGCTTTTGATGTACTTTCGATCATGCATCAAGTCGTTTAGCAAATGATGAGGCTAAGAAGGTGGGAGAGAGGCAATTCAGTCGTTTAATAGATGTATACAAGAAGAATCTTGCATCAGACGGTATTTCTTGTTTATATCGTGGATTCAAGATTTCATGTGTGGGTGTCATTGTCTACCGTAGTTTGTATTTTGGGATGTATGACTCTTTGAAGCCGGTTGTTTTGACAGGATCATGGAAGGTGGATTTGAATTTTGCATCTATTACTTAGTGTCTTGCTATTGGTAATTAATTAATTAACTAGATGTTTATATGATGATGATGATGATGATGTGTGTTTTTAGGATAGCTTCATTGGGACATGTGGCCTTGCTTTAGTCACTACGAGTGTTGCTAGTCTAGCATCATACCCTATTGACACAATCCGGAGAAGAATGATGATGACATCGGGTGAAGTTGTCAAGTACAAAAGCTCTTTTGACGCTTTTACTCAAATCATGAAGAATGAGGGTGTTAAATCGTTGTTCAAGAGTTATAGTAAAACCATTGTACCTTTTGTCGGAACTGCTACTGGTGTCCTTATTTTTTACGACAGGCTTCAGAAACCATTTCTTGATGCTGAAAGTAAGAATAAGAATTTATCTGATCTTGGCATGTGCAATGGGTTATAAGTTTATTGTGTTTTGTTTAACTTTGCAGGAAAGAAGAGAATAAGAGATGAAAGTGAACACGTGGCTGTTTAGAATTTGAAGAAATGGAACATGTGCGGATGACAGAGGTATTTGAAAAGCCGAGTAATTAGGTTTTTTGACTTAACGCTGTAAATGTATGAGATCTATATGTTGTTAAAACTAAAAATTGGTTGTCAAAGTAAGATTTGTAGACTATGTCATTAATAAAGATCATTCAACATTTATTTTTTCCTATTTTGGACCCCGCGCAACCAAAACAAATAGTAAAGATTTTGCGAGTTAAGAAAATAAGTTAGGAATAAACGTACAAATTACCCTAAACAACAACGACCATTGGTGTAATTTGCTCATTCTTTAATAACAAGAACATTTATATCGTAATTTTTACATTTTTTATTTTATGGAACTTGCAATAAATAATTAAATTCGTTTTTAACTTTATTTCTTATTATAATTCTCCCTAATAAATAAAGAACTTTTTACAACTTATCATACTCTCATTGATTTGGCAACATGTCATTTTGTAGTTATTTTTAATTAAATTTTTTCCACATGATATTTTGTTGTTGTTTCATTTTTATTAAATGTATTAATTAAAATAAATATAATAATAAATGCATTTCAATTTTATTAATTGACTTTTCTTTTAATTTCAAATTTTCTAAATTAAAGACCATTAGTTTTTTTTTTATCTAAATTTTTTGTTTAAATTTAAAAGAGAAAAAAATACTTTAATTTTAATAATTCAATATATTTATATAATACTTATAAATTCAACTTCTTAAATGTTTATAATTATATATATATATATATATATATATATATATATATATATATATATATATATATTTAAATGAACCTATATAATACATGAGTCTTCCACCTAGTCATTATAATAATACGATAAATCATTAGTAATAAAGAGCGGTATGTAAAGAACCAACAGTTCTATAATCATTATAATCATACGATAGATCATTAGTAATAAATAGCAGTATGTAAATTAAGAACCAACAATTCTTTCTTATTATGATTCCATCCGGCTAGTGATGATATTAAAGAAGATGTTAATAATAGACTCCAACCTCAAAAGGAATAGTGATATCAAGTGTTAGTTAATACTGAATTCGATTGAAAAGAATGATAGTGCCAAATTTAAGAATGAAAACATTAGATTCTTTGATTTTTGATTCTAGATAGATACTTTGATTTTAGGCTATTCAAATCACCACCATGATGAGATCATATGATTATATCTTAAACTTGTACCATACCAAATTCAATAATTAATTTATCCTTTCGGTCTTATAAGTGGTCCTAGTCTTTTTTTAATTATTTATAATAGCAAGTTATAGGATGAGATCGTTGTTTATGAATTTTTGAGAACTTTTGAAGATTAATTCTTGCAAAAATAGATGTAGTTCTCATTTTGGCGATTTTTTTTTCTATATTCATTTCTTTTTCAACTTAGACTCTTATGATATTCAGATGTAAAAAAATATATTAATATCTTATCATGATGTAAGTCCCAATTATTCTAAAATTTTGGCCTCATCCCTGTCGGCTTGGAGAACCCATCGCGAGATTAATTTTAGCTATACTCACCTTGTCAGAATGGTGTTCCAAACGGGACCAGCTGTACCAATTCCATCTTAGCCTTCTTTCTATTCAGTTTCTTCTTTTTAATTCATACTTTGCTTAAGATAAGTTGAAGATTAGTTCTGATTGCCCAAGGAATTCTTGCACATTTGAATAACCTCTAAATATAGACAAGGTAACTATTTTTTCTGTTTTCCCTACAACACCCTTGAACTATTGGTTTTATGTGCGTTTAGTGGGAACAATTGCAGAAATGGAGTTGAAGGACTAAATGAAAATATAAAGAAAGAACTTGACACTTAGAAATAGAATTCATTGCAATTTTTGGTAACAAAATACGGGAGAAAATAAAATACAAATAAGTTATCTTTTTGTTATCGAAATAAATATTAAAATATAAATAATTTTTTTTTACCAATTTGCTCTTCTAAAACAATAATTTTATCCAATAACGTCATTATAATTTACATATTTATCTATCACATTATGTATGTTTTGTATTTTTGAATTACTTTTTATCAATTGTTTTCTATTATTAGAAATTAACATTGTGTATATTATTTGAATTTAAAGACAATATGTTCCGTTACAAAAACATAATTCTAATATAAAGAAGTAATTTTGAAACTCCAAATAGAAAATAATCCCAACATCCTATTACTGAAAACATACTTTTGAGAAATAATGTGAAAAATATATTGCATTTCCGATTTAACATCCTATTTTCTCAACAAAAAATTTTCATTTTTAAATTAGTTAATTAATTGTTTCCATACAACCAAGTCAAGAAAACCATGAGTATCAAATACAATCATTCCAAAAATCAGAGTATCATAATAATACAGAAGTACAACAATTGTTGATGAGAGTGTACAATCAAGCATTCGTCTTTCTATGATTATTTGAAGTACATAGAATACATTTATACCCACAACTATAAACACGAAACTTAGTGAGTTCCCCAAATCTTGTCAATCTACACTAAAAACCCTCAAGTTCACTAAAAGTCAACTTTGTCAAAAAGTCAACGGTAAGAGTAGCAGTCAAAGTCAGCCCCAACCGACCTCCATGTCGCGGCCACCAATAGGCCACTCCGTGGAAGCTACATGAAAAAAACCGTACGTGAAGGCTGACCATCGCCATGTTGTGGTGGACAACCCGCCACGTCGTGGTGGCCAACCCGTCATGTCATGGAAACAACTTTGAACAACTTAATACAATAAGCTCTTAATCCTTCAAGCTATGCACTCATACTTTCTAGATGGATTTGTTACACCTAAAACATTATAAAATCATTTCTTTATAGACATGCATTTCCAATGCATGTGTTGAGCTCTAGCTAGGTCAAACTGGTGAAAACAAAGTTAAGACCTCATGTATGAAATTCATAACTCAATAACTCTCCTGATCTAGGACAAGAGACCATAAAGGAACCTAAATGACCCATAAAGTTGCCTCCTTTATGAAATCCATACAATCAAACCACCTCAAACATGGAGGAAAGTGGATATATAAAATCCTAGATCTAACATGCTTGAACACAAAAGGTAGAAGTTGAGGACTTACAAGAGGCTAGACAACATATAATTATGAGGAAGAGATTTGCTTGCTGGAACAATGCACCAAAGACACCTTCTTCTTCTTCTTCAAAGGGCCAAAATCACCACAAAAGCTCACAAGATCAAAAATGGAGGCTATGGTTTTCTCTAGGTTGAAAGGAAGGTGATGGAGGCTAAAGGTGTGCAAACCCTAGCCATCATATACCTTAAATAAGACACAAAACCCGAAAAATTAGGGTTTGGCATACTGGCGGTTGGCATGTCATGGTGCGCACAGATGTTGCGTGATTCCTTTAGTCATGGCCATGCCGTGGTGCTTCCTTCACCACGTCGTGGCCACCGTAAAAAATCCACATTTAATTCATTAATTTTCCATGAACTATTTACATGGAATAGGTGTTACAGCTAACCAGACTTTGGTATGTTTTAGGTTTGATAAATAAGTTGAAACTAATATGTTTAGGGTTTTATAAATTATGTTTGGATTCTGAAATTTTTTGAGACTGATATTTTAGTTTAATAATTTTAAATTGATATTATTTAGATATAACCAAATCTATAAGTTGGTGATGTGTTATGATCAACGGTTTTAATTATGTCATCGAACAGATAATGTATGTATACAAATAGAAACACTATCAACATGTATCTTCATCTAGAATTTCGCTCCCATATATAAAAGTGAATTTTTTATTCTCTAACCAAAAATAATATTAAAAGAAGAATTATAAAACGGGTGTGAGGTTTGCAAGTTAAATGCCCAATTTCCAAATGTAAAAATAGAAAATACAAGATGAGAGATATAACTTAGTATGATCGAATACGTTCTAGATTCATGGAAGTCTACTACATATGGTATGCATATGGTGAATAGAAGTCTACTACATATGGTATGCATATGGTGAATCATATGATTCATGCTGTATTCAATACATTGGTGAATGTTCAAATTCCGTATCATCTCAACTTGTTGGTCATTGTTCAAACTTCATAAATTATAATCTTACTAATCGGTAATTAGGCGTACAAAAAATAGAATCATCATTAGGCATTGGACTAATAATGATCTCTATTTGTCGCTCGGATAAAGAATCCCCTAATTTTATTCGAAATACATTGGAGTAATCTTTTACAACTTATGTATCTTCCACAACCCATTTTTCGGATTTTGGTTGCATTACATATGTAGCTCCCAATTTAACTTCTTTACTCGTACTTCCTCATACTTTATCTCTAGGCGCCACGATTTATAACATCATTCTCCCACATGACTAATTGGGATTTATATAGCGATTCAGTTTTAGCTATCTTTTCATCCCAAATTATTAATTAACTCAAGACTCAAGACTCTCGTGGTTTACCCCCTTATAGGTGCAAAGAGCACCTCTTAAGCTTTTAAAACCACATATGTCTTTAAAAAAAGTTAAATATGTCTCATATGTCTTTAAACACTTCTCATATTTCCCTAAAATTTAGACACCTCATGTGTTTCTCTCATACTTAGACACCTTTGTGTATTGGATTATCACTCTATATGATTGTACACTCACATGTAATAAATACAAACCAAGTATTACTCGATTACAATAAATATAACTCAGCATAATAATCGCTATTAAATTTAACTCTTTGGCGATGATTGGCTTCAAAATGATAAGGAAATGGTCCCATTGATTTCTAACTGCCACCTTGTTATCGTTCGTTATAATATTGCTTCCGGACATGAACTCTAGGACACTACACTTTTTTTTTTTTGGACACTACACTTGTTTCATGGTTTTAAAAGAGTGGTCAACACATATATTAATTAATCAATTGCAACATGTATTTAAATAATATATATGTACAGATATATTTTTTCCCCGGTAGTTAGAGATCTCATCTGGTAATTAATCACAGTCAACGTCCACCCCTATTATATACTACTCCATTGGGCAAACGATATCGTCTCTGGCACTCACACTGTATCTGGTCGTCATTTTCTCTGCCCATTCAGCAGATTGCCGAGGCATTCTACGTTCTGATTATCAGTTTACTATCCCTGCAGCTCGGACAGGTTTTTTTCTGAAGAAGAGTTGTTAGGTTCATTCTTAAAAGGTAGATGTTCTTTTGATAAAAAAAGTTCTTCAAGATATTTGTAGATTTACTGGGTTTTTGTATTTCCTTTTGTTTCACCACCTGGTCTACCATATGTTCTTATATGTGATGGATATTAATGTATGTGGAATATTTCAAAAAGTTATGTTTCATCTTTGCAAAATCTTATTTGATTTTGTCTAGTATTTTTTTTTTTTTAGTTTTTTTTAAAAGCATCCAAGGATATTCGAATTTGGTCAACACCATTTGGGGTTTAGTGATCACACTAGGCTGACTTGATTTCGTATGGCTTTTTTGTTTGACGATCGAGCTTCATGATGTGAAAAAAGTATTTCTTTACTGAACCTTGGTTTGTTATTCAAGAGACACATCAATTACCTTTTGAACCTTGTTGCTTGACACATGGGATTTGATGTACGTTGATCAACTGGTTTATATATATTACGTTCAAAATTCTTACACACAGATGTTTTTTGCACCACTCATCGAACACTGTTTTTCTGTCTTGTTTATGTTTTAGTTATTTGATTTTGTGTTATTTGGTTGATTTATTTGATATAGTTTCTTAATGTTCAATATCGGCATATAGACAATCCGATGATTAGTAATGCAACTTAATAACAATCGTTCATGAATTATCTGCAAGGTTCTGTTAATTTTCAACAAATGGCTCATCAAAACCAGCATTCGCCAACTTTTAGGCAACGATTTCGTCAGGCTACATTAGAAGAAAGATTTACTGGGAGGTTTTGCACTGATGTTGTTTGGGCTAGTTCTTCTGCTGCTGTGTCCAAAACTATTGCTGACATAGCTGAGCGTCGTTTCACAGAAAAGGAACTTGAGAGGATGAAGTTTCCACCAAATCCAGATGAGATTGTAAAGAGCAAGAGCATGAAAGAACGTTTATCTGGTAGAATTAAGAATTTGAGAGTAAATACAGTTAATGTCATCCACTATGTCCCCACTCCGGTACAAAATCATATCTTCCTCTTGCTTAATATTGTATAGTTGGTTATTTGGATGTGTTTGCTAGATATATGTAGTGTCATTTACTTACCCTTCAAAAAGAGAGCTTATGGAAACATAAGAGATGGTGTCTGAACAATGTGAGGCACTACTATCACCAGACGCTCAAGGCTTATCGGATGTTTTAAGTCAGGGAGGTGTAACACCTGCTATGTAAGATACATGTGCAATGTAAACATGTGGAGTGCTTGATTTACTTTTCAAAAGAACCCTTATGGAGAGAGCTAGGGTAGACTCCAATATATATAGAGAAACATACGATAAGCAGGCGCAGATGCAGGAATACATAGTAGGTGTTGCCGAGGTTTAAATAGGTGTTACCAGTGTAGGAAAAATAGGTTAAAAAAATCACAATATTTTCCACTGCGAACAGACTGGGTACCTATACAAAACCGCCACTGATGATAAGACTGTATTGTATCGTACCGATGTGGGACACTAACCATGTTTCCGTAGTAATTAGTTCATTATATCTTTTTTCTATGTTTTCGTTTCTAATATACGCCAATAACATTGTATATACTATTTAGGATTTTATTTTTTTATATAAACTTATTTTTAGGTGGACATAATTCTTTCGTGTTTGCATCTGGTCTAAGATAAGTCAGGACCGACGGGTCCTAGTTCTGACCGGTCCTGGTCCTGACTGTATCTCACCGATGTGGGACATTAACAATGTGTCCATGTTAATTAATTTGTTATACCTTCTTTTGTAGGCCCTTAACTTTGCATTCAAAGACTACTTTAGGAGGTTGTTCAACTTTAAGAAAGACCGTGATGGTTACTTGAAGTGGTCCGCTGGTAACTTTGTCTCTGGAAGTGCGGCTGGTGCTTCCTCCCTGCTGTTATTGTACTCTTTTGATCATGCATCGAGTCGTTTAGCAAATGATGAGGCTAAGAAGGTGGGAGAGAGGCAATTCAGTCGCTTAACAGATGTATACAGAAAAACTCTTGCATCAGATGGTTTTGCTGGTCTATATCGTGGATTCAAGATTTCATGTGTCAGTGTCATTGTCTACCGTGGTCTGTATTTTGGGATGTATGACTCTTTGAAGCCGGTTGTTCTAACAGGATCATGGCGGGTGGGTTAGAATTTTGCATCGATTAATTAATGTGTTGGTATCAGTAATCAACCAGATGTTTATATGATGATGATGATGATGATGATGATCATGATCATGATGTGTGTTTCCAGGATAGCTTCTATGCAACATGTGCACTTGCATTAGTCACTACGAGTGGTGCTAGTCTTGCATCATACCCCATTGACACAGTCCGCAGAAGAATGATGATGACATCGGGTGAAGTTGTCAAGTACGAGAGCTCTCTTGATGCGTTTAATCAAATCTTGAAGAATGAGGGTGTCAAATCGTTGTTCAAGAGTTTTAGTACAACCATTCTACCTGTGGTGACTGCTACTAGTGTCCTAGTTGTTTACGATAGACTTCAGAAACCATTCCTCGATGCTTTAAGTATGTAATAAGAAGGTTTTTAGTCTTGGCTTGTGCAAAGGATTATAAGTTTAATGTGTTTTGTTGAACTTTGCAGGAATGAAGAGATTGAGAGATGAAAGCGAACACGTGGCTGTTTAGAATTTGAAGAAATGGAGCTAGGGATGTCAACGGGGGCAAACGGGACGGGGATTGCATCCCCCGCCCCCACCCCCGAAATTTTCCTGTTCCCCCGCCCCCGCCCCCGAAATCTCTAGCCTCCCCATCCCCGCCCCCGCCCCTGTTTCCCCGCCCCCGTTTAGGTTGCCTTTTTTTGGGCCAACAAAGGTGATGTTTAGGCTAAAAGAAGTTTATTTTTTGAGCTAAAAGAAACCATTTTGGATAAAAATAGTTATTTATAGCATAAGTTTATATATTTAACATAAAAATATTATAACATCTTAAAAACGTTATACTATAAACTTAAAAACATTATATTTAATTGAATTTTAGAAGTTCAAAATCATTGTTGTTATTTATTATATTTTTATAATTAATATATATTAATATAAATAATATATTAACGGGGTCCCCATTGGGGGTTCGGGACGGGACTACCTACCCCCGCTCCCGCCCCCGAAACTAAAACGGGGGTTAACATTGCCCCCGCCCCCGCCTCCGTCCCTAATTTTTTAAACAAATATTCCCCATTCGGGATCGGGGCCCCACGGGTTCGGGGTCCCACGGTACTTTTTGACATCCCTAAATGGAGCATGTGCGGCTGACAGAGGTAGTTGAAAAGACCATTAACTAGGTTCTTGGACTCTAACGCTGAAAATGATTGAGATCTATGTTTGTTAGTTCTGTTGTTAAAACTTAATTAATTAAATTTTTTTGACAAAGTAGGATTAATTTGTAGATCATGTTATAAATAAAGTTGATTCAACATTTGTTGTTTCATATCTTGGCTATAAAAGTGATTAGATCTTTTGAAGGTCTAACTTTTCCGCAGCTTGTTAATTTGGAGAAAAATTTTGAACTCAGAATTATATCCCTTCCAACCCTCACAAATGACAAATCTTAAGCACATGGAAATCTCATCCCATATAATTTAGTATAAAAATTAATGCATAGGGAGCAAGTTGAGAAAAGAGAAAAAGAAAGAGGAGAGTTGCGATGGATTTCCGGAAAACACATGGAAATCTCTCCCCCATAATCTCTTTTAAACCCTCCATTATAGTATATAACACTACCGGGAAAACAAAGGAATATGACAGAATATTAGAGACGGAAACAATCCGTCGGAAAAGCGATGGATTTCCGACGGACGAATTATTAGGATATTAGCGACGTTGTTGCGACAGAATGAAAATGGTCGGTAATCTGTTACAACATATAGACGGTTTACCGACGGAAATCAACAAAATTCGAAATTCCGTCGGAAATCCGTTAGTCAAATTCGATTTTCTTTCTTTTTTTTTTATTTTTTTAAATAGTTGGGGCAATTTCATAAATATGCTATCTAAGCTGAAAGAAAAAACAAAAGAACACTTGTGCCCTAGTCTCACTTTCCCTCTTCTCTTTCTAGTCTACAGGTCTGCGATTTCTAGCTCCTCCCAGCATCTCCAATGCACAACCAAACGGCGATGGCCTCTACCAATGACGTCACCTCCGCCAAGGACATCACCTCCGCCATCGCCACCGGCAACAAAGCCCTCCAGCTCCTCCAAAGTCGTCGACACAACATACTTCTCCCTCCCACTACCTGTCCAACCTGCAACCCACCAACGACAACCAACATCGCCTCACTCTCTTGTCGTCTCCACCATCATCGAAGTTGTTGTTGTAGATTTCAGATTTCAGATTGAGTAATGCGTTTATGCCGCATAGAATTCATTTATCGTTCTGTCGTAGAGCCCTACGAGGGTTGGTTCTTGTTCCCTTAGGAAGGTTGTGGTATGCTAAGGGTTGTGGCCAAGTTGCT
The DNA here is from genome assembly GCF_051521515.1 of Lactuca serriola. Lineage (NCBI taxonomy): Eukaryota > Viridiplantae > Streptophyta > Magnoliopsida > Asterales > Asteraceae > Lactuca > Lactuca serriola. Next base: position 116,446,525 of record NC_136408.1, read on the forward strand.
CAAGTTGTCTGGCGTGTCAGGAATGGTAAGGAGTGATTTCGAGGACGAAATCTAATTTAAGTGGGGAAGAGTTGTAACATACTGCTTATTATAAATAAATGGATAAAATTAATAACGAATAGTAGCCCTAAATCCGTAATAAGTTACCAGTGTTAGTCATAAGGAGCTAAATGACATAATTTCTGGAAATTTGGGATCTTTATTGTAATATTTGGACTTGAATTGTAATAAATTGTGGGAAGCAAGGGCTAAAGAGTAAAATTGGGATTTAGATAGTAATGATTAGCGAAGGAAGGTCTGAACATGTCATAATTGAGATTTTAGGGGTTAAAAGGGTAATTTCCGGATCGGCTTTGCAAAGAATTTCAAAAGCTAAGGGCTGATTGGTAAATTATGGTACTAAAGTTGAAAAGAATTCACATGGAGGGGCTAAAGGTGTCAATATAGCCAAATGTTTGAGATGGGATGGACGCATATAACCCGTAATCCTATGCGTCCCATAACCCAAACCGTAATAGTTGAAACAACCGCCACCCTCCTTAAGCCTCCACTCCTTCCAGCAGCTAATTCCCTGTCGTCGCTGGAAAACCACCACATAGCCGCCGCGCCAATCCCGCTGAAGACGAACCCGCCATCAAACAAGCCCCCGCTCTATTGCTGCCGCTACTGGCCTTGTTCCAGAGAGATCAAGGGCGACTCGAGAATAGTTTGGAAATCGGAGAACATGGCCGCTTCTTTAACTGACATCCGTCGCCGCCTATGCGACCGTCAACGACATCGATTCCTTCGGCTGCTACTCGGTTCACTGCTCTGGCTGTCTCACTGTCGTCTTAAGCGCCACTGTTGTCCGCCATTCCGTGCCGCTGTCATTGTCGTGTACCACTAGGTGGGTGGTTTCGTTCAGATTGCGAGCAAAGGCGTGTGGGTGTGTGATTCTCCTACTAATGCGCATGTTGTGTGTATTTTGCTTGGCCGAAAAACATCAAGAGAAGCCACCACCACCACCGTGAGGTGGTGGCTAGCACCTCCAACCACCGCCTGCCGCCACAAGGGTGGCTGAGTGTGTGTGTGTATGTTATATTGTGTGTGTGTTTATTTTGGAATATTATGTTGTACAATCATAGTTTTGGCCGGAATAAGCAAGGAAATCGCCACCACCAGCCGCCACCTTGGGTGGATGTGTGCATTTGTGTGTGTGATTGTTATTTGGGATGCTTGAACATATTTTAGTCAAAAATCATAACCACCACCGCGAGCTGGTGGCTGCTGCCATGAGCCGCCGTTGACCACCACTACCTGAGGTGGTAGTAGGTGGTGCCCGACTTAATTAACATTAATAAACCTAAAAAAACATAACCAATGGACTAATTGGCATGCGATTGGGTTGGAAACCCTAATTAGGGTTTAGAAAACCCTATTTTTGGATATGTTAATTTGGAATTGTCGGGACCCACATGTTTCGACCATTGGATTGGAATTTTGGATTAATCCCGACCACATTGCATGGTTGACCTAGTAGAGTGATAGACTTAATGGATTAAGTCCTTAATGGGTTAAGCGAGAACATTTATCCCTAATCGTCATTTTATGTGAAAAACCCTAATTAGGTTTGGGTTCCTGTTGGGCCATTTCTTGGACTAAGATGTTGTGGGCCAAGTGGGGAACTAGTTTATGGACTAAGGAAATTATTGGGCTTTAGGGTAAGGCCCATTGGAAAAACTTGGGCCCAATTTGGAAAATTGGGCCACAAATGGGCCATAATTGGGTCTTGATGATTATGAGATATTGGACCATTGGAGTGCCAAGTGTTTGGACTAGAATAAATGGTTGGGCCTTAGGGAAGGCCATGTAGAGGTTTGGGCCCAATTTAAAAAATTGGGCCATGTGTTGGGCTTTGATTAATTGTTTGACTTTTGGGACTTGGAGTATAAGTTTGGGCCTAGGGCCTGAATCAAGCTAGGTTGGGGGTAAAGTAGTCTTTTTACCCCAAGCATGGACTTATGGTTATGTATTGGAACCCAATTATTAATTGAGTGTTGTTTTGATGTTCACAGTTTGGGAATCTGTCAACCATCAGCTAGAGTTTTATCTGTGGGACTTCAACAGTGTGAGGTGAGTATTCCTCACTGTACTAACAAGTTCGAAGGAACCAATGTTGGCCCTTTGGTTGATATCCCGATATTGTTGATATGCCGAGGAAGGAATAGATATGCATGAGTATGCTACTTATTGATATGCTAGTCTGTTGGATTTGTAGGATTGCCTCTGATATTGTCTAATTATCTGTTATATGTTTCACATATTGTGTGGGTTGGGTCGAAACATACCCTAGAGTATTCCAGATATGAGCTGAGGGCCAGGGAGGGCATTCCAGACTCATACTAAGGACTCATTAGCATTCTAGATATGGGTTGAGGGCCAGGGAGGGCATTCCAGACTCATACTGAGGGCACATTAGCATTCCAGATACGAGCTGAGGACTGAGTGGTATGTCAAACTTGTACTGAGGGCTTGATGGTATTGTAGCATTCCAGATGCGAGTTGAGGGCCAATGGGTGCATGCCAGACTCGCACTGAGAGCTGACAAATTATATTCTAGTCTTAGTACTGAAGGGGCTAACCAGTCATAAGTTGTAGGCTCGAGAGCAAGCCAGACTTATGTTGTAGGCTCGGGAGCAAGCCAGATGTGAGTTGTAGGCCTGAAAGGCAAGCCATACTCATACTATGGGCTCGAGGGTAATTCAGTCTGTGAAGCTGTGGACCCATTGCATGCTGTTATTTGTATACGTGCTAGTGTTTGTATGTTGGTACTTTGGGGGAACTCACTAAGCTTTGTACTTACGGTTTCAGTTTATTGTTTCGGGTGCTTCAAATGTTTTGGCAAGGCAAAGGTGTGACCGTACACATCCTCGTGTTTTGGACTTATGACTTCTGGGATACTCTGATAATGTTATTGTTTTGAAAACTATGTGTAAATGATTTCGATTTTAAATAAAGGTTTTGGAAATAACGGTTTTGTAAACACTTCTAGAGAAAAAATATTGTTTTGAAAAGTTAAAATTTTGTGGATGTTACAATGGGGGTAGCCCATGGCATCCCGGTTGAAGACCATGGAGAAAGTCCATGGCAGATTTATGTGTATATGTGCATGACATTATATGATTATGTGATTTGTGTATTTTGGGAAACTCACTAAGCATGTGCTTATAATTTTGTTGGGTGTTTCAGGTACTTCTGGTTCTAAAGGCAAGGGCCCGGCTTGATGGCACAACATGCATTCTCCAGTATTTCCGCATTAGTTGTTTTGGATACTCTGATCTTTTGAATAATGTGTCCGTGTAATGGAATCTTTGGAAACAAAAATAAGTGAGATTTCTAATTATTAAATGAAAAGAATTTATCTAAACTTTGGGTTGTTACAAGTTGGTATCAGAGCCTTGGTTTGAGGGATTCGGGCACACTCTTGGGTGTGTCAAAACTCGGATCGAGGAAAAGGTAAACCCTTTTTCAAAAAGAAACCAAGAGTTAAAGTTTTCTTGCAAAAGGCTTTTATAAGTAAAAAGGGGAGAGTGCAATGCGTGTAATCGGTCGAACTCAAGTAAGTGTTCCCAATGTGCTATCCATGCTATAGCTACATTTGGAAATTGATGTTGAAGTGATTATTTGCTAAGTGTATGCTTCCAAAGTTGTATATGTCTAGGATTTCATAGCCTTAGAATGATGGATTCTGCCTTATTCATGTTCCTTCTTTGGTTGTGGTTTACGGTAGAAGTTTATTTAACAGTCAATGTGATTCTATTTGTGTATAACTTGCATGCATAGGGCAACCTGGTAGGATTGATTTGAGTTTCTGGCTTAGTGAGGATTGAGAAATCCTAGATTAAGCTAGGATTCGAGTTCATGATGTATTTGTGGTCATGTTATTTTATTTGGGTGGTCTAGAGGTATCAGGTATGGCCTTGGGGAAAGTACAGGTAGGTGTGGAAGATAGTAGTGGGCCTGTACTACTGAGAGCACAGGATTTGTACCTGAAACAATGTCAGACCTGGAAGCTCTAAGGATTCTGGTTAGGAGGTTGCCCTTTGAACTTCCTTATCAATTTCTATTATATGGTATTCTATTTCAGTTGAGGGTAGTGATGATCATTCGAGGTTCGGGTTCAGGATCAGGTTCAAGCTCTAGTGTAGAGCCCATTGTCGAGAGGCTGCGCGATCTCATTACGGCCGAGGTTACTCCTGGCATCCTTGACGCTACCCCGATGATCTTTGGTATCGTTAAGGAGGGCATCATGGAGATCATGGAGGAGTGGCTCAGGTCTTTTTAAGCGGAGATTTCTACAGGCCAGATTGGGGCCCGAGCTCCCTCGTTCCGGGAGTTCAAGGCGTGTGGTGCGCCTAAGTTCTTTGGGGTCAGGGACCCCATTACTAGTCGACGTTGGGTGGCAGAGTGAGCGGACGATCTAGAAACTTGAGGATATGCTTCAGGCCTGTGTTTTAGACTTCGAAGGGAGTTGGGATACTTACCTTCCACTAGCAGAGTTCTCATACAATAATAGTTATCATGCTAGTATTGACCGACCCTCGTTTGAGATGTTGTATGGTCAGAGGTGTAGGACCCCAGTTTGTTGGGGGGAGGTTAGACATTGGGTCATGGGAAGCACCAAAGTGGTGCTTAAGACTACCGAGTTGATTCAGCTGTTTAGCAACAGGCTGCGAGTCGTGTAGAGCCATCAGAAAAGTTATGTTGACCGGCGTCGTTCGGATCTCGAGTTTCAGGTGGGAGACTTTGTTTTGTTGAAGGAGTTACTTTGGAAGGGTTCTATCCAGTTTCGAAAAAGGGGCAAGTTGGGGCCCTGATTCATTGGTCCATTCAGGATTTTTGCCAGAGTTGTCAGGCTTGCTTGCTAGTTAGATATTCCGGATGAGCTCAGTCAGATGCACAACACCATCCACATGTCTCAGCTGCAAAAGTGTGTATCTAATGAGACTGTAGTTATTTCATTGGATGATATTTAAGTGGATGAGAGCCTGAACTACGTTTAGAAACCCATTGCAGTGCTGGATAGAAAAACTAAAGCCCTTCAGAACAAAGTGGTGAAGCTGGTTAAGGTGTAATGGCAGCACCGGACGGGCTCCGAATGGACTTTGGAACCAGATGACGAGATGAGAGAGCATTACCCAGACTTATTCGCTTCAGCAAACTTCGAGGACGAAGTCTAGTCCAAGTGGGGGAGATTTGTAATGGTCGGAATTCAGCTAATCATTTATATTCTTTAGAATGGATTTTAAATTGCAAATTCGTCCCTACGTATGCTAGGCGTATAGTGGTGTATGCTTAGCGTACTACGGGAAGGCGGATCGAGGGCATGCACCATATATGAGGGGTGTACCAAGTAGTACGCGGGGCATACATGGCCCGAGTCTAAAACCCTAATTTTAGGGCCAGGTACTTATTTAAACACTCTTATGTTGCTTGGACCTTACCCTAGACAACCTCCATAGTCTATTATCGTTCCTTAACCCCAGATTTTCTGGAGTGTGTGATCCTTGAGTCTAAAGTGAGTTTTGGTGGCCTTTTAGTGAGTATTTAAGAAGGAGAAGATGGTGATCAAGTCTTGGGTGTCATTGAGCTTTTGGATCCTGCATCTAGTGCACCTTGAGGAGCTTCTGGGGGTAAAAAGTCTAGACCTTGCCATATCTTTTACTAGTTTGAGTTAGTGTTTATTATGAAGACCATTTATTGTTCATGGACCTCCCTCTTGTGAGTTGGAGCAACTCTAGAGGCTAGAAATGTTTTATTCAAGCTCCTTAAGCCTCCTTGTCGCATAAAAATGCCATCTTGAAGGTTATATTGGGTCCATGCATGAGTAGGTCTTAAAGTGGTCTTAATAGGAAAAATGAAGTATTGGGGTCCCATATGGCATGCAAAGGCATAAAGTTGACAACTTTATGCCCTAGTACATCTTAATAGACTCAGGTCTAGAGTTTGACGTTGAAATCCCAAGTATTAAGCACTTAATGATCATTTGGTGCATGGTCTATTTGTACGTCGGGCGTAAGAGTATGTATGGTGCACGTACAACCAAAGGACTCAGTACGCTAAGTGTACTGGTATGGTACGCTGGGCATACGCACCCTAGATTGGGTTTGGGCTTCGTTAGGCTTGTAAGCTTATTGGGCCATATTCAGTTTTTGGCTTGGACCCATTTCGAGTATTTTGTCTGTTATTCTGTTTTGGCCCATATTTGTCTTGGTTGCGCCTTATTGGGCCTTGTTGGGCCATGTGGCCCATTATGGCTTTAAACTTAGATCCTAGGCCCATTAGTAAAGGAAAGACTTTTGGGCCACCATGGAGAGACTTAGGCTCAGGTTTTTGGACCCTTTGACTAGGTTGAGTTATAATCCCAATTAGGGGTATTCGTATAATTGTTCAGTGTGAGGTTTCGGACTAGTAGTTGAGCAACTATTGTGTTCAGCAGACTGAGGTGGGTCTTTTCACTATATGATTGGGTCGAAGGCACAAATGCCGGCCCATTACTTGATAAGTGATTTCTATAGTCGAATATGCAATGCCTTGTTATTTGGTATGTGCTGACTTATATGAAGATCATGGGGGGATCCCATGTCACTTGGTAAGACTATGAGGGGGAGCCCATGGACCTTGGGTATAAGACCACGAGGGTAGCCCATGGCATGTTGGTTAAAGACCATAAAGGAAGTCCATGGCAGATTTATGTGTATATGTGCATGGCATTATATGATTATGTGTTTTGTGTATTTTGGGAAACTCACTAAGTGTGTGCTTATAGTTTTGTTGGGTCTTTCAAGTCCTTCTGGCTCTAAGGGCAAGGGCCCGACTTGATGGTGCAGCGTGCACTCTCCAGTATTTCTATTTTAGTTGTTTTGGATACTCTAATATTTTGAATAATGTGTCTGTGTAATGGAATATTGGGAAACAAATATGAATGAGATTTGTAATTATGAAATGAAAATTTATCTAAACTTTGGGCTGTTACATTTTTTCTGTTTTCCCTACAATGCCCTTGAACTTTTGTTTTTATGTGTGTTTAGTGGGAAACAATTGTAGAAAAGGGATTAGAAGGACTAAATGACAATGGAAAGAAAGAACTTGACACCTTGAAATAGAATTCATTATGTTGGGAATTAGAGTTGTGTCTTTGAGTCTTATTTTAATAGTTCATTTATGTAAATGGGCTTGGGCTTGTCCACCCGTCATTCATTAGGGTTAGAGTATTTAAGGTGCATGCATGCACCGTGTTTAATAACTTCGGAAATTATTCTTGTAACCCTAAACATGCCTCTACAGTAGCAATTCTTAATCGAGTTCTTCTAAGGTTGTGGCTTTTAATCATTAAGCCTATTTTGAACCATTGACTTGTTCTTGTTCTTATTTACAATCTGTTTTGAATCTAATCACTACTAGAAAAACAGCCTTTTACGACGCTCATTGCGCGTCGTAAAAGGCTCAGACGACGCGCAAATGCGCGTCAAGGAAGGCCTTGTCATAAAGAGAGACGACGCGCATTTACGACGCTCATTTACGACGTGCAATTACGACGCGCGTTTACGACACACAATGCGTATCAAGGAAAACCCTGTCATAAAGAAAGACGACACGCATTCGCGTGTTGTGACCTTACGACGCGCGTGTTAATGACACGCAATGCGTATCAAGAAAGCCCCTGTCAAGAAAGGCCATGTCATAAATGAAGATGACACACATTTTTGCGTATCGTAATTTAATTTATTTTTTTTTTAAATTATTTATAGATTTACTAATTTTCAAATCAAATTTGCATTTCATGTCTCATAATAGAAAATAAAATACCATATACAAAAAATACAATCCATTGCACAAAAGTTAATGTCATACAAATAATCATTCCAATAGTAGACACATATTTGTACATTGTTATTAAGAGGTTTTCCCTAACTATATAACTTAGTACTACAATGCTATTTCCTTAGTTTGTGTACATTATTGTAAGAAAGTGTGTATTGAAGCACCTTCCATGCAGTAGTACCCCCTTGACCAATGCTAGAATCTGAATCAAAACGTTCTTGTAAATCATAAGAAATAAGATAAAAGAAACACTACCCTTTATGTCTTTGAGAAGTATTATGATTTGTATTTATGAAATACCTGCAAGATTTGGGGATTAGCCTGCATCATGGCTTGAATATAAATTATATTTTTATTTTGATGAGATAAATAATAATTAATGTGTATATAGATATGGTTGACTAGTTTATAAATAAATAAATAAATACCTGTGGACTGTTACGAAGAAAATCCAAGTTACCAGCAGCACCATCAAGACCATTTGCGTCCATGTCAGGAAGTCCCTAGACCAAACACGACAAGGTTACAATCTACAGGATCTAAAACATAAATTCTCAATCTGAAAGTGAAGAAAAATATTGATAACCAGGGAAGAGATCCAAACGGTTTGCATTTGGTCCATTTGGAGGAACAACTGCAGCTGGCGGGGGCTGAGTAATTTGCAGACCTAAACTCCATAAAATTTGATGTAAATATATCACTGAGATTAAAAATTCACATAAGAACATGCTACAATATTGGTACAAGGTCATGCTTACTAATTAGAATCCAACATTTCCATTTTGTTCCACTCCTGGTTTTCTTCCATCCCATCTTCAAACTCACATAGATGAAATGAGCAGGAAAAGAAGCTTGTTGCTGAGATAAAGAGAACTGCTAAAACAAGAAATGAGGTCAGTTGCTTTAAACTCACATATCATATACTTTGTTGATTATCAGTTATTATATGAAGACAAAAAAATTTAGCTGCTTCCAGGTGCTACAAAGTGGAAGATAATGATAGTGAAAGACCTTCGACTCCACCGACGCCTTCACCTTCATGTGATGTGCCACCAGGACGTACCGATGTGAATATAGATGGACCAAAATGCCCTTGTCCAGCTCCTGTGACATAGAATTCAAAAGGTAGAAGTACCCATGTGAGATATTGAATATATAATCTCGTGACATAGAATTCAAAAGGTAGAAGTACCTTCTCCTTAAGTGCTTTTGATTTTACTACTTCCATATCACTACGATGTTCTTAAACATCGATGTCATCTTCATCTGACTTCAGACCCTATATTCAAAATAGATTAATGATGAAAGAGATTAAAGACAAAAAAAGGAGGTAAAACAGAAAGCATCAAATGGGTGTGCCTTGATAGGTTTGTTAAATCTGATAAATTAAAACAAAGATAAAATAAAAAACTATGCGACTTTTTATGAATTGAAAAGAATGAATACTATACTAACATAACCACTTATGTCTGGTGAAAAAGAGAGGCAGGAAGCAAAGCTCTCAGATATCGTTTTCATCGTTCTTGAATTCACTCTCTCACATGTACACACACACACACACTCTCTCTCTCTCTCTCTCTCTCCCTCCTTTTCTTTCTCTTTTACAGTACTGAGTATTCTCTGCAATCGCCTTCTCGATAGAGAGAGAAAGAGAAGAACTACTCTGCAATCGCCTTTTCTCGTAGAACACTTTTCATGAATCTAACAAACCCTTAACATTACATGCTATTAAAAAAAACACACCAATTCGAATTAAAGAGAAAAACAATCCCATCTGACCAAGTCAATACAAAAGTAGTTCAACTGAATGAAGTAAAAGAAAGAAAGAAAAGAGGGAGAACCAGGAAGAAAATATGTCTTCATTCTAACTGTTCTACTATTAAAAAAACACCTATTTCAATTACAGAGAAAAAAAATCCCATTTGAATTACCTCTATGAATTTTTGGAAAACTAATTGTTCTGGTATATGGGAAAAACTTCATATTTCCGAAAATGCCCCTGAAAATGCCCCTCCTCAGGCATCTCCTCCATCAGATGGAATAAGTCCCACTGCTGAAATTTCTTCTTTGCCCCCGACATCGCCTCCACAGTTATTCCTCAAGGTAAAACATCAGCCAAAAACTAATAATAAGAAGAAGGGTAAGGACGAAGTTGTGATCGAATTAAAAGGAGAAGAGGGAGCATACCGGTTAGAAGAAGGCTTATCAGATTGTAATCAAACAATATATTCTCTATTTCCATTAGTACCAAACACAACCACATAACCTTAGACCTCAATTGCTGAATCACGGAGCACAACACCGAGTACAACACCAAGCACAACCCTAAATCTTCGAGGAGTCAGAGTCACCGACGAGGTGAGGTAAGACAATGTCGCCAACCTATTGTAGAGAGCACTCCTTTGTGTTTTGAATGGTTCTTGAAAAAAGCCCTAGAATCATCCCTTTAATTTTATGTGTCTGTTTGAGAGAGAGATAGAGAGATAGAGAGATAGAGATAGCGATAAATTTGTGTGTGTGTGAGAGTCGGCATATGTTGAATAGGGTTTTTGAAAAAAGAAGTAGAATCGTCCCTTCATGGCGGGCCTTTCAAACTTTTCGGAATTTCATTTCCCCCCAAAAGAACCCCGCATTTCATTAAAAAAAACATAAAGTGACATACCTAGAGGACGCGCGTTTTATGTTATGTGCCCTCCGTGTTTTTTTTCAATGTGACACTTATTTTTGGACGCGTGAAAATGCGTGCTCAAAATCCTTCTAATTTTCGAAGAGCTGACATTATTTTTAGGACACACACTATTGCGTATTATAAAACAGCGCGTGTCATGGTTCGCGCGTCATAAAAGGCTATTTTTCTAGTAGTGAATCGATCTTTTAATGATTAATATCCTAACAAATGGTATCAGAGAAGAAGACTGTGTAATCTATATGAATCTCTTTTGTTTATGAAGTCATTAGGGTTTCCGTTAATATTGGATCTAGTTCAGCCGTCATCACAGTGTTCTTGACGCTATTCTATGATTCTAATATTACCCTAAAACTGCATCAGTTTACACGTCTGATTCTTAACAGGTTTAAAAAAAATGATATCATCATGCAACACGACGATTCTCACATCAACTCCATAAACCTTTCTAGTAGCATTGGATCGACTACTAGGATCCCGATTCTTAACAGGTTTGAAGCGTATCTAATATGATGCATGCATGCACCATAAATACTAAACCCTAAAAACAAATACACAGTTGGACAGGTTCAAACCGTGAATACATTGGACTAAACTAATGAAGCCCAATGGCGCAACCCATAGACTCAACACCTTTGGGGCTTAAAAGGCCATACTAGCATCCTTAGGGTTTGCATGGGACTCTAATGGCATAAAGTTTCCACCTTTATGCCTTCACAACCCTCAATGACTTCAGATCTGAAAGTATCATCAACTTGGGACATCCTTAACCCATGAATCATACTTCTTGGACCAAAACCCCCATAAAAGGGACCATAAAGAGATCTAAGAAACTACAAGGCAAGTTAAGAGCTTGATTACCATAATTTGATGAGATTAGAACAAAATCCCTAGATCCACAACCTTATTCGTGAACCTTCAAGCTTCCTCTTCTTCTTCTAGCCTTCAAGAACACACAAAACACTCAAGGATGGCTCACACACTCTAAAAAGGCTCTAGGGTTTCATGGGTTAAGTTCTGGAGAATGTGGGCTAGGAATGGAACCAAAAGGAGGAGAATAAGATGTTTAAATAGGGCACCGAGTGTCGGATTTAGGGTTTCCCAAACCCTGGTCAACTCGGCGAGTTGGTCCTCCAACTCGCCGAGTAGGTCACTTAACCCGCAACCCAACTTATGCTCCTACTCGTCGAGTCATCCCACCTACTTGACGAGTTGCCTTCTGATCATGAGGTTTTTCCTTTCCTCTCTAGGTCTTCTGAATTCGGGGTGTTACAACTCTCCCCCACTTAAACTAGACTTCGTCCTCGAAGTCAGCTTCGGCTAAGTACCCCACAACCTCTCACGACATTCCTAATCGTTGCATACTTTGTCTGCTCGGTTAACTCTTTAATGTATCCTCTTGAGAACAATGCAATCACTACAACCCTCGAGTACAACGCTCTTACTCCACCAGTAATCCTTCCGGTACTTCCCAGGCACTTACACCTAACATCCAAGGGGTTTACTCCTTTACCCTGCATTGTCACTGGCCTCCCCAAGGAAACTTTCATAAGCAACAAAACTTCATATCCTTGTGCAGAACAAACCCTTTGCTGTAACTAAATCCCCAGCCACTCCTAGTGCTGGTTCCTTCGTTGTCACCTACTGAATGCTTCCTCTTATTATGTCCTGGTGCCAAACACTCAACCCAGCAAATGGATTAGATAATCCTTCGAGTGAAAGATTCATCCCTGCAACGGTTAGACTCAGACGAGAGCTATGCAACAGAATCAAATCCTTCCCTCAGAGATTATTTAACCCTGCTGTGAGTGGCGTAGCACCTATCGGTCAAATGGTTGCTCCGCGCAAGAATTTCCTCATTATTGCATGTCCGTAGACCCTGCTGCCTCTGATCCGCTTCCCGAATGATCCGAGACCACCCCGGTCCCAACTACTCTACAACTATCTAGGTTACTGGACCCAAGCTCGATCTCTCAGTCGCTCCCAGCGACTCCCGAAGAAAACTTAGCTACCTTGAACTGCTCTATCTACATAGCCACTCTAGCTCTAGGAATCCTAGGATCCTCGATCCCCTACCTTGACCTAAGGATCTCTACCAGGTCCCACCTGCTTTTCCATAAGCACATGGGCTTCGCCCACGGGTCTCACCCAAACTATATCTCGGAGCGGTCTCTCACATAGCTTTCACCTATCTAGGGTTACATGGGACCAACTCCATCGTGAATCCCATCGAACCATCCTCTCTTGATCCATATCATGTTATCTAAGAGATTCGGGCCTCGCCCATACTCTGCTACTAGGAGATACGGGCCCCGGCCCATACTCCACTAACTAAGAGATACGGGCCCCTGCCCACACTCCTCTAACTAAACTGCTAATGAATGCTACGGCTATCCCACAGTCTTACAACACCTTCCCACAATGTCTAACTGCTGGCTACCAGCCTGAGAGCATCCAACAGCATACCCTCCATAGTCTAACATCTTGTCTAATAATTCACGAGCTACCGGGAGAAACCCAACATGATTTCCCAAACCAATCAACTACTGTGAATACATGAATCCATCGTTGGGAAGTTTTCCAAACTCCTGACTTCCACGCTGCTCTATCTAAACAGCTACCTAGGCTGCTTTCCTTCTCAACAAGGATGCGAGCACATCCTGGTTGCGCACTTACTTCGGCTCCTGACTACCAGGTGATTCTCCCCCACTTCGATTCAACTACCTCCTTTCGCCTCATAGTTTGAAAAGAAATCACAATTCTTCTCACCATCCTCTAACCATTCGGTTTTCATCCCACGCTTACTACTGCTAGTGATCTCACTGACCAATACAATAACAATACCTTCCTTGGGAAACTAGCAGAACACTTCTGATTCCCAAATATACATGCTACAATTACCGCATCCCGAGTAACCTACTCTAAAGAGGAATGACTTCTAACTACTACTCTAAAATATGTGGTATGCAGATGGCATATAACTCAATCACAAGCATGCCACAAAATTCTGAAATAATCTTACCAATATCGATGCAGTACCATAACAATAAAATCATAAACAGGAGCTGATAGAAAAGTGAAAGATACGCACCTGCCACATCAGGGCCTGCTCGTGTCTCCTCTGAAATCAACTGGAATGCCCTGCTCCTTGCCATAGGCGCCTCTGCTCGGCCCTGACAGCCGTCGGTTATCCTCAAGGTCGCAGGGGCAGGTGCTACCACCTGTCCTGCTGAAAGAAAACTTGGACACTGGGCCTTCTTATGGCCCCGCTGACTGCAATGGAAGAATATCAGGTATGATCCATGTGTGGTGGTAGCGGTACAATCTCTACTAAAATGACCGACCCGGTCGCTTTTGAAGTAACCCGAATCATCACCACTACTGCTCCTATACGCACCCTCGTGTGTCCTTCCGCACTTGCCACAGCGGTTACGGTCCTGATGACCTCTTGATCTAGAGTATGATGTATTGGGACTCTTGCCCGAACCTGTAGTTACCTGAATCTCATCCAGCTTCTTCTTTCTTTCTAACTCCAAGCCAATCTCTCTCTCTCTCTCTCTCTCTTTCTCTCTCTCTGGCTCGAGCGATCATGTCTTCCAACGTCTTGTAGCAGGACCGGCTCATAAACTGTATGATATCGCTCCTCAGCATCTTGTGGTACCAAGCCTTCTTCATCTCCTCTCTGCCACATACTGCAGAACCAGAAGGGCTCTCTCTCTAAAGTTGGTGGTGATCTTCTCCATTGTCTCTATAGTCTGTCGGAGGTGCTGGAACTCTCGTGCTAACTGTTGCACCTCAATCACTATTGCAAACTCGGCCATGAATTTGGCCGAGAAGTTACTCCATGTCATCCCGTCCAACACAGCATCATCCCCCATAGTATGTCCAACCTCCTCCTACCAATTACGCACTCTGTTCTTCAGGAGACAGGAGGCGAGTCGGACCTTGTCCCCCTCGGGACACCAGCTAGTGAGAAAAGCATTGGCGACATCTTCCAACCATCTGCTGCTAGCAATGGGGTCCCTAGCCCCATCTTAATCTGGAGCCCCTCAAGCTCTAAACTCTCGAAATGCCAATGTACGCACTCCCATCATGGCCACCATCTCAGTGCGGAAGGCTCCCAGCCTCTCCTCCAAAATCTCCATAATGCCCTCCTTGACCATACCAAAGATCAGATGAGTTTGGTCCAATATATTGTGCATAATCTCTACTGATATAAACTCTCTCATCTGCTCCCCGAGCTACTCGGCTCCTGAACCCGGGCCTGATCCCTCTTCGGCACCTGAATTGCCCAGTGGTCTATCTCGTAGTGTCACCATACTCCAATATAACATGACGACCATCAGAATACTCATCACTATCGAGGGATCACACACGCACTACAAGTTTCCCGGCTTTATCTCAGCTCTCCTTGACTCGAGTACGGATCCTCTGCTTTCAGTAGTATGGGCTCATACAACCTTCCACATCTATCTGTACTTTCCTCAAGGATTGCCTCGACTCCACCAAGTCCCTTACTACTACTACTGCTCCTCGCACTACTCTCATCCTAGGCTTGCCCTAGGGTAATCACCATCCCACTCTCCGCTATCACCTGCATAAGAAGTCCCTACTATCTCCCCCTAACTAGCTCGCGAATACCATTACATATCACTAAGACTAGATAATTCTTCGAATGAGAGGTTCTACCCTACAACGGTTAGACTCAAACGAGAGCTACGAAATAAGGCTAAACCTAACCTTCTAAAGTATTTAATCCTCACAATATGTAAATTAACATATTCGTTTTCTAGTTAGTAAAAGATATCTAGAACTCCTAAAAGCACAAAGCAAGCAGAATTCGAGAATTGAGCACACGTAATCAAGCATATACAAATCAGGCCATCATACTGACTAATCTATACTAGCATGCAGTTCATAAATTTGATACACATGTAATAGGCACATAAGGCATCATTCCTAGATCCTTAGTCCTAATCTAGTATGCAGTTCTCATAAAGCTGATAAACATGTCATAACATCAACTTGTATGGGTAATTTGGGAGTACTTACTTGAGCTCGGCCGATTGCATGCACCACACCCTTTTCTCTTTTCAAAGTTCTTTTCTTTTTCAAAATTCTTTTCGCTTTTTCTAAAACTCTTTTCTTTTCTCAAAATCCTTTTTACAAAAATTGATTTTCCTTTTGAAACTTTCTATACCAATTCCTTAGTTTGAGTTCAGACACACCCAAAAGTGTGCCCGAATCCCTCAAACCAAGGCTCATATACCAGCTTGAAACATCCCCAAAATATGGTCCAAAATTTTCATTTTTAAATCATTAAACAAACCATAATTATCAAATAATTTCTTTCATAAACAGAAGTTGTTTTCTCAAAACAGAGTATTAATTCTAAACATGTTAATTTTATTAGAGTAAAACATCCCAGACTATACTTCTTGATGTGTGTGATGCACTCATCCCGAGCTCTTCCCTCCACTACCAGAAGTACCTGAAACCAAAACTAAAAACCGTAAGCACGAAACTTAGTGAGTTCCCCAATCTACCACATACCATACACATAATCACGTACTGGGCCCCCGCCCACTGCATTAGGACCTGCCCGGCATCAGACTTGCTCCGGCATCAGGCCCCGCCTGGTATTGAGCTCGTCTCGGTATACAGATTTGTCTCTCTTAGGCCCCGCCTGTCTCTGGGTCTCGCCCGCTATACACATACAATCATATAAACATGCAAATGTATAAAGAAACATACTCTACTGTACTCCTAATCTAAGGCCTCTCCTAACTTGGGCCCCACCCCTTGTCTATTATTGATAAGTTATGGAACCCCATCCACACTCCTGCTGATAGTGAGATACGGTTGCCCACCCACACTCACTTCTCTCCTATCATGGGCCTCGCCCCTACTCTTCTAATATTGAGATATGGAACCCCATCTATACTCAGCTAGTGATGAGATAGGGGACCTCGCCCATACTCACCTCCCCACCAGCCACATATAAGTATCATAAAGACAACAAGTATAATCTAACATGCACATATAAATCTTCCTTGGGCTTGCCCTGGCATCGGACCCTATTCCGGAACATACTACCATATAAACATAGTTCAGGCTTTCCTCGACATCGGACCTTAGTCCGGAACCTATCGTACCGACACATGCAAGAATCACAAAGACCTCTAGCATGCATCGGATCATGATCCATATACAAAGACCTCTTGCCCGACATCGGATCGTGATCCAGAACATATAACATACAATGCCTCGGGCTAACCCCCGGGTCTTCCTACTATACACAAACATAATGGGTCGGCATTGTGGCCTTAGACCCATGCACACAGTGAGGAGACTTACCTTGCACTGCTAAAGTCCTGCTGATACTTCTCTGGATGCTAAGTGGCAATTCCTCGAACTGCTGCTCCTTCAGCTCCCCGAGCTCTCTGTAACAACATGACACTTAGTCCCAAATGTCCTCAAACTCAAACTAGGTCAACCATGTTCAAAGTCAAAGTCAACAGTCAAATTCAAAATCAACGGTCAAAATCAACGCTCCGGGTTGACTCAACTCGTCGAGTTTATCCATCAACTTGCTGAGTTCCTATAATCAGAATCCTGAAATCACGATCCAACTCGTCGATTGATCCCACCTACTCGCCGAGTTCCTTGGCTACTCATGGCCGCGATTTATCGAATCAAATCGCTGAGTTCTAACATGAATAGAAACGGGACAACTTGCTTTAACTCGTCAAGTCCCTCAGTCTGCTTGGGTAATCTTAACAGATTAAGCCCCTACACTTTAGATCCATACCCCAAACTTCATCTACATGCTGGTATTGACCACTTAAGGGTAAAGTTTCCAACTTTACCCACTCCTAATCCTTCTTAATGGGTTTATCCAAAAGCCTAGCCCCCTTAAGACATAAATGTATGACCAAAATCATATTACTCCAATCCACAACAGGGAAACCAAGATCTAGGCCCTATGCACCCAACAAGCATGTAAAGTCCTGAATGTTAGTTCCATGCATGGCCCTTTGGGGCTTAAAAGGCCATACTAGCATCCTTAGGGTTTGCATGGGACTCTAATGGCATAAATTTGCACCTTTATGCCTTCACAACCCTCAATGACTTCAGATCTGAAAGCATCATCAACTTGGGACATCCTTAACCCATGAATCATACTTCTTTGACAAAAAAAACCCCATAAAAGGGACCATAAAGAGATCTAAGAAACTACAAGACAAGTTAGGAGCTTGATTACCAGAAAGTAATGAGATTAGAATGAAATCCCTAGATCCACAACCTTCTCCTTGAACCTTCAAGTTTCCTCTTCTTCTAGCCTTCAAGAACACAAAAAACACTCAAGGATGGCTCACACACTCTAAAAAGGCTCTAGGGTTTCGTGGGTTAAGTTCTGGACAATGGGGGCTGGGAATAGAACCAAAAGTAGGAGAATAAGATGTTTAAATAGGGCACCAAATCCCAGATTTAGGGTTTCCCAAACCCTGACCAACTCGCAGAGTTGGTCCTCCAACTCGCTGAGTAGGTCACTTAACCCGCGACCCAACATATGCTCCTACTCTTTGAGTCATCCCACCTACTCGACAAGTTGCCTTTTAAGCTTGAGGTTATTCCTTTCCTCTCTAGGTCTTCTGAATTCGGGGTGTTACACTCTTGGAGCAGATTCGTGAGGCTCGGGTTGAGGCTATAAAATAGGAGCACCATAAGAGTAAGCGTATAGTGGTTCATGTGTCCTTTTTTAATTATGATAACCGGGGACTGTTGACCCTTCATCGTTGAGTTTGGGTTCCATATTGTAGGGTTGGCATTAGTAAATGTGCAATGGCAACATCGAAAGGGCTCTGAGTGGACATGGGGACCTGAGGAAGAGATTAGGGAGTATTACCTAGAGTCGTTTGACGCGGCGAACTTCGAGTACGAAGTCTGATTCAAGTGGGGGAGAATTGTAACACCCGTGTTCCATGTATTTTTCTTTTGGCTTGAATTATAAAATTCATTGCAAATTGGTCCCTACATGGTGCGTACTTGACGAGTACATCGGACATATTTCATTAAAAGTATGTCGTTGATTCCATCGAGTACGTGAGGCATACGTGCCAGGTACGCATGGCGTACTCATGCACGTCCTAAACCTTAACTTTTAGGGTTTGGACCCTATTTAAACATCTTAAGAACTCAAGTCCCCTTCATAACCAGCTTGCACTCTCCCTATTTTTGTCATTTCAAAACCCTAGCCACTTTGTGAGGTTCTTGAGCTTTTAGAGTAAAACTTTTTGTGTTTTGGTGCATATTGAAGAAGAATGTGTCCATTGGTGAGGTGTTGGGAGCTTAGAGCTTGTGGATCCAGACTTGGTTTTTCATCTAGCATCTTCTCGAGGTATAAAGCTTCAAACTTTATGGCTCTTTAGTGTAGATCTAGTTTTGGGTTATGTTTTGGCATGTTTTGGTCCCAAGGCTTGGATCTTATGAGTAGAAGTTACTCAAGAACCTTTAAGCATCCTTTCTAGCCATTTCTGAGTTTGACAAGTCATAAAAAATCGGATCTTGAGGCTTGCAGTCCACCCATGCATGAGTCGTTAGCCTTTTTATGAAGTTATGGACCTAGGGTTTAGTTTTGGGTCATATTAAGCCATGAAAAAACTTAAAGTTGCCAACTTTATCAATTAAGAACTTCCCAAGATTATGATATATGAGTTGGACGTTTGGTCTTAAAGCATTAAGAGCTTTAAGTTGAGTTTTGGTTAACAGTGGAGTACATCGGGCGTACCTTCCAGATATGCATGGTGTAATGTGTTTAAGCTTGAATCCCTTCTTGTTCAAGCCCAGTACGCAGGGTATAATGGGGATGTACGCATGACGTACTCCTAGAAGCCCATTTGGGCAATTTTTAGGCCTTGGGTCATCATGAGTTTTAGACCATGATTAGTTAGGTCAAATAAAGGAAGGTTAAAATGGTCTTTTACCCTTAGTAAAATAGAATATGATTTGGACCACTGATTAGAGGTTATTACCCTGATTATTAACTGGGGTTAATTTTGGATATGTTCATTGTGAGGATCCGTGGTTGCAGCAACTCAAGAGTGTGATTTTTTATCATCAGATTGATGTGAGTCTCCTCATTGTACTTGTAGGTCGAAGGCACCAATGTCGGCCTACTGGATTATATTGTAGGATAGTAGTTGTCTGTATGACACTTACTGTTTATGCATGTGTGTGGTTGTTGTCTTTGTGCCTCTTGCTAGTATGACTGTGAGCTTAGTTGTAGGAGTAAAATAGACACGTACCGATTGAAAGATATCGAAGGAGTCGGAAGGGACTCATGGAGTCGAAAGGGACTTAGGGGTGAATAGACATGTTACAACTCTAGGCTGATATCTATGTATGATTTGTGTGTAAGATATGTGCTATTTTGGGGAACTCATTAAGTTGTATGCTTATGGTTTATGTTTAAATGTTTTTCAGGTATTTCTGGTTCAAAAGGGAAGGGTCCGACATGATCACATCGCATCCACCAGTATTTAACTTTTATGATTTTGGGATTGTACTCTGATAAATATTTTTCACATTGTCATCATTTTGATGGTTTGAGATTAATGATTGATGGTTTTGGTTGACTTAAAAACAAAATTTTTACTTAGTGATTTTTGGGATGTTCCAAATCAAAAGAATGTCCAAAGTCCAAACACGGTACTTTAATTTGTTACTTAAACAAACATTTTTTTACTTTATTCGTTAGAAAGTTAGAACCTCAAAATATTTTATTAACATTACTGCAAATTGCATAACGTGATTAAAAAAATCCTTAAAAAAAGCTTTTTATTTTGCTATAAAAATATAAATACGTACCAAATAATATCCGATAATTATGCATTACAAGACCAAAACATTAGCACAGAGAGTTACTTCATTAACAAATGCAATAACAACTTAAACAAAATTACTCTAATTTTAACCCTTAATCATCATCAATGCATAACCATTTTAAGAAACTTCTTCTTCTTTTTTATGTTTCTAGCCAAGTTTAACATATTATCTATTAAATGTTCATTTTGTCTTCTCATTTTAGGCTTCAAAACATCCAAAAGGTATTCAACCTCACATATATTATCCGATAATTCCTACATCGGAACAATATGGAGAAGGACGTTGTTATTTATCTCATCCTTCATCAACCGCCTGAGAATAACGTCTATTGTTCTCATCTGCGATTCTAAACCAACAAGGTTTTCACGAATGGTAGTGATGAAATCTTCCATCAAGGCAGTGTTTAACGTAAGCTAAGTCATTGATTCCGGATGGTTGGTATCAACAGTGGTGGACGCAAAACATTTTCGTAGGGGTGGCACTAAAAAAAATTCCAAATAAATATATATTAGTAGTGTCACTCGTATTTTAATCCGGTGCACCCAATAGAAAAAACATTAAAAAAACATTTAAAAAATTTTTTACACTACGTGCCGGCGTCGGAGCAGTGGCCCGGGACCCCTGGGGCACCACTAAGGTCCGCCATTGGGTATCAACTTAATTCAAAATCTACAATGATATATGTTTACTTAAAAAGGAAGAGAAAATGGTTTAGATTAAACATCTATTTATAAGCCTGATATGACGTCTGTTGTCTGCTGATAGGTAGCAAGTCATTATGACGACGTGTCTTCTTCTTACAGCCATGCATAATACATGGGAAATATCTCATGATATAAATGTTGCATTTATCTTTTCATTAGTGTAGCAGATACCCCTATAATATCTTACTCAATCTTTACTTGTATAAAATCCATCGTAATAGGAAAAACTTAGTTCTCATCCGCGATTCTAAACCAACAAGGTCTTCACGAATGGTAGCGATGCAATCTTCCATCAAGGTAGTGTTTTACGTAAGATAGGTCATTGATTTCGGATGGTAGGTATCAACTTAATTTAAAATCTTCAATGATATATGTTTACTTAAAAAGGAAGAGAAAATGGTTTAGATTAAACGTCTATTTATAAGTCCGATATGACGTCTGCTGATAGGTAGCAAGTCATTATGACGACGTGTCTTCTTCTTATATCCACGCATAACACATGGAGAATATCTCATGATATAAATGTTGCATTTATCTCTGGGTAAATGTCACTGGAACCCAACAAACTTACGTGTTTTAGTTTAAAAGGTCCTTCATCTTTTTTTTATTTTTTTGCTTTCTAAGGGTACGAATTCATGTTTTTAACATTTAAAAGGTCCTTTTGAAAAAAATGAAGGGGTCATCCGGTGAACCCCTTCCTAGTCAGCAGGTAAAGTCAATTGTTAAAGTCTTCCCTCAATTGACATGGTATATGACTTATAATAACCCTAAATTCAATAGCGGTGGCCATGAAATCAACGAAGACTCCTTCTGCTTCTCATTTTGTATAAATTACATTACAACAAATTGGAGGTTTAAATCAGAAAAGATAGCAGCGGTGTCTCTTCCGATTTCAATCAACATTCTTCATTCTGTTCTTCGTCTTCTTTGTTATTGACAGAGTAACCTAATCATGAACATCAAATCTGATCGACGACAATGTGTGTGTGTGTCTCAATTGAATAATTATTACCCAGAAACCAATCGCCACCCTCATTTTCCTTTGTTCACCACCAATTTGTTTAGGTATCAAATTGAATAATCGTCTTCATTAGATCACTAATATATACAAAATGGGGGGCCTTCGTATTAATTAGATCGGGAAGGGAAATTGATGCGGATGGAAACAGGAAACGATGGGGTGATTGTTTGTGGCTGATCAGTGAGCACTGGTCGAGGAAGGAAGACGGAAGTAGCAGGCGGTTGCAGTCCATCTCCATCTTCAACGATCAAGTAACAAATGTATAGTCGAAGTCGCTAGGGAACTCTAACGTTGGCTGGCGATCGCGAGAAGGGGAGGGCATTAATATTCGGCGATGGCTGGGAGGTCATGAGGAGGGGCGCCGACACTCCAGGGCTGCTCCGATGGCTTCCTTCTTCTTCTGGTCCGATCGACTGCAACATAGGAGGGGACGGAAGGTTCATCGGAAATTAAACAACAACAATTGAGGGGTGGTTGTGAGGAGCTCGATCGAGCAAGGAGTGCTTAGATTAATCCCCAAAGTTGTTGACGAGGCAGAAGTCTACTAGGCTCCAAGTATTGCTGACGAGGCTACATGTCATCATTTTCTAACCTATTTGGCAGATCTAACCGGTTATAATGGGTTGTTTACCCAAATTGGCCGGTAAAATACAAGTTGATGCCCTTAGAAAGCAAAAAAAATAAGATGAGGGACCTGTTAAACCAAAACACTAAGTTTGTTGGGCTACAGTGACATTTATCCTTTATCTTTTCATTAGTGTAACAAGTACCCCTATAATATCTTACTCAATCTTTACTAGTATAAAATCCATCGTAATAGGAAAAACTTTCTCACACTACATTTTCTACACATACATTTAAAATTAACTTCATACAGCAAAATGGTATCTTCTTCCAATGATAACATTCCTTCGGATATCTTTTCTGAAGTAAAGAAGTTTGCAATCACCAAAAGTATTGATGACGAATACTCACAACTTCACGTCCAACAGATAAAGGCTTGATAAAATCAATCATGGCCATCAGCAGAAGCGAAAACATATCGAATTAATTGACTTTACTCACAAAGATATTGTGTGCAAATACCACTCTATGGATGTATTCTCCAGGATCATTTTTTATGTTCTGCACAATGCCTAAAGAACGTGTGGGCCAGCCCTAATCGTTGTCGGCATCCTATTTGGATGCATTTGTCAGCCGCAAATATCGTAGGCAAACTTGGAAGGAAAATATTTGCCGCTTAAAGTTGAATGACAAAGACCAACAAACCCATCATCTAGACAATTAGATGACACTATATTGGCAAAATTAGATGACATTACTCTGGCAAATTTTGAAGAATATTAGATGACACTACTCCGTTATGCATAAAACATGCATGAAACATTATAGGGTTGTATCAATGATACTAACTTTTTGAAACAATTTAAGGTATCACACCTTTAGCCTTATAAAACATTAAAATTTATTAATGATAACAATGTGTAAATTAACTTTCATAAACATTTTATAAAAGTTAGATTTCATATTTTTATTATTAATAATATAAAAAAATTATATATTAAAAAAATCACATTTAAAGATACATTATTATTATAGATAAATAATAAAATATTAATAGTGAAAATAAAATATAAATTCATGATCTTTTATAGCTTACCATTTATATTTTATAATATAAAAAGCAAAAGTAAGAACCTAAACACAACCAAATTTGGGACCTATGACCTTTTCATAATAATTCTTTGTCCCAAAAGGTAACATCCAATAGTCCCTTTTTACCAGATTGTCTTGTGCACTTGTCTCCACCTAATAAAAGTACACTCCCAGCGCACCCACTCTACAACCCTGTAAAGCCTTCTTTTTTTCAATAAAGGTCCAAAACTTTAAAAAATAATATAGAGGTCCAAAACTTTTATGAGCATATATGTTATTAAATAAAGAGTATATTCCAAAATTGGTTCATATGGTATCCTAAATATAGACGTTGAATCCAATTTTTCCATTTCTATGGTTAGTTTAAAAAATTAAACTTTTTATGTAGATTTGGTCTTTGTGGTATTCCAGAAAATGCATTTTGAACTTTTTTTATTAAGTTGAGGGTCCAAATCTGTATTTTTTTTAGATACATAGGAACTGAATCTCAAAATTTTAATTTTATAGTGACCATACCAATTTTGCAATTTACTTTTAAATAAAATTCTTTCACGTTTTATACTGATATAATACTTTATTATTTTAAGTTTTTAATTTACACTTAATTTTAAAAGTATACATTTTCCAGTTGTATAAAATGTGAGATCCCACAAGCACAACCATTCATTCCTTGAAAAGTCAACATGATCTGCACGAATCACTCTGCAAACACTGACGACGGTCAAACCACCGTAGACCACGACGACGATCCTGTGCTTCTACCGGGCTTGCCCAACCATCTAGCCC
This sequence comes from Lactuca serriola, assembly GCF_051521515.1. NCBI lineage: Eukaryota > Viridiplantae > Streptophyta > Magnoliopsida > Asterales > Asteraceae > Lactuca > Lactuca serriola. Next base: position 116,471,129 of record NC_136408.1, read on the forward strand.
AAGTAATCCTCTCCACTGTCCGTCCCTCTCTTCTCTCCGCCGTCTGCCGCCAGTGGCGCCGCCTCATCTACACACCTTACTTCCCTCCCTTTTTAACTCTTTACGCCATTGTTGCCAATAACAATGACCGAAGCCTCTCCGATTCCGTCGCTTTTTTCACCTTCGATCCGGTCTCCTCTAAATGGATAAGTTTACCACCTCCGGCGACCGACCCACCTCTTCGTTTCCTTCACCGCCATCCGTCGTTCATTTCCCGGAACCTCACGATACAATCTTTAACAGTCTCCGGGCGGCTAGTACTCATTGCAGCCACCGGTCATAACTTCCTCCCGGCGTTGTCGCATCCACTGGTTTTCGACCCTCTGACCGGAGAATGGTTTCTCGGTCCTCCACTGACGAACCCACGTCGGTGGTGCGCCGCTGGGTGTATTCGTAACACGGTGTACGTGGCTAGCGGTGTTGGGGCTCACTACCGTGGTGACGTGGGGAAGATGATGGAGAAATGGGATGTGGGGAGGCGGAGGGAGGAGTGGCGGTGGGAGGAGATGGCGGGGCTAAAAGATGGAAGATTTAGTAGAGAAGCGGTGGAGGCAGTTGGATATAAAGGGAAGCTTTGCATGGTGAATGTGAAAGGTAATGCAGGGAAAGAAGGTGTTGTTTATGACGTAGAGGAAAACCGGTGGGAGAAAATGGCGACGGGGATGCTTTCAGGGTGGAAAGGGGCGGTGGGTGTGGCGGAGGAAGAGGTGATGTATGTGGTGGATGAAGAGAAGGGTGCTTTGAGCAAGTACGATGACGAGAAGGACTGCTGGGAAGAGATGATTGAAGGGTCGGAGCTTTTGAAAGGGGCGGAGCAAATGGCGGTTGGCGGAGGGAAAATTTGCGTTGTTTCCGGTGGTGGTGGGAGGATCACGGTGGTGGATTTGGTGGCGGAGCCCGTAAAGATGTGGGTGGTTGATCCGCCACTGCCGGAAAATGAAGTGATTTCGGTTCATATCTTGCAAAGGCCATGTAAAATTTTTTGAAAATCTTGTGTTTAGATTATTTTTATAAAATATTGATTTTATTTGATAAAGAAATAAGTGAATATGAATATACAAATCTATCTTAGCAAGTCTCGTCCGGCCTTAGATTTCTTTTATTCAGTTTATTAATACTTTACTTCACTTCTAGATGTGTCATATTACTTTGACTAAATTATATAGCGTGTTTAAAAAAGCATAATCATGAAAATAGTTACATGTCTTTAATATTTTAATATTTTGATCTCTTTTAAACAAACCCACATCACAAAAGCTTGAAAGTGAGAAAATAAATAAAATACTACACATGTTTGAGAGATAATAATATAATAGTGATAAATAAAGTTTGGTTTGGAAATTATATGAACTTGAAAGTTAAAACCCAAAATCCCCAACGAAAGTTTTGTGTTTTTATGTGTCCCACTATATAATTTCAGAAGCTAAGATGGCGGCAAAACTCGACTCCAACACTTCCGTCACCAATGTGCAGACACACATAAAACTAGGCTCACAATCCAATCATATTCAGGTTAGGCTGCACGGTGTGGTGCAGTTTGGGACTGCACCTTGGTGCCAACTCAGCAGGCAACACCGCCCTCAGGGTGCGGTTTCCTGCCATTAAGACCGCAGTGCGGTCTTTGAAGACCGCGAAATGTGATTTCCTTTTGCTTTTTCTTTCCTTCCTCTCTCTCTCTCTCTCTATATATATATATATATATATATATATATATATATCAAACTTAATTTTTTTTTCACAACACAATCTTCTCTCTCTCAAAAAATATATTTTTTTTAAAATCACCACTCTCCAAAAAATGTCATCTTCTGAAGAATTTCAAACTATTTTTGATACTGCTATTGCGTGTGTTCAAATGGCGGAACAAACATACAACGTTGTATGTAACAACGCAGCTGCAAGTTCTCAACAGAGAACACGAAGATACATTTACAGAAATCGTGAAGAAGCCAACCAACGTTTGGTGCAAGACTATTTTGCAAAGAATGCCACTTACCAAGGGTTATTTAAATTGATGTTTTTGACTATTTTATGTAGTTTCCTTTAGTTATTTTATTTATGTTTTTTAAGTTTCTAGGGTTATTTAAATGTTATGTGTGTGGGTTTTTTTTTTTTTTTTTTGTAACGCAATGTACTGTTTTTTTTTTTCAAGTAATGAAGAATTATGTTTTTTTTATTAAAATAGAAGGTATATTAAATTAAATTAGTTAAAAAAAAGAAGTTTTATTAAATTAAAATACTTAAAAAAAAACAAAAAAATAAAAGAAATGAAAAGTGTGGCACCACACCCTTGGTGTGGCAAGAAACCACACTTGAGTTGTAAAAAGTGACATGGCGCTGATGTGGCGGGGGAGGGAGTGCGGTTTCGGTGGCACCACTCCCTCCAGCCTTAGTGGGTCGTAGGTTGCGACTCATAAAAACTCTATTGGAATATGATTTATATAAGGCTATCTGGTATATAAGGTTATCTGGAGTGGTCACTACAAACTCACCGGAAAAGTGGTGCCACCTTTGCGCCACGTCATCTTCACTACCAACCCACTCCAATATAGATATGGTCACCACTAAAAACATTTACTTTTATTATTATTATTATTATTTTAACATTTTGTTAAGTAAATAACATAATTTTTAAAATAGGTAAATTTTTTTATTTTTCGTAACACTATATGAAATAAAAAAACATAATTTATAAGATAAATAAATTTTTTGAAAATACAAAAAAAAACAAACTTTTCATTAATTAAAAACATAGAAATTTAAAACCTAAAATTACTAAAACACACATAAAACCTAACAAATCAACTACTACACTACTTAACTTTAAAAAAAAAAAAAGTAAAACACAAAAACCGTAGAACAGTACTACTCGTTGTCATCATCATCATCCTCATCCTCATCCGCCTCGTCGTCACCGTCTGCATTCTCGTCGTAATCATCGCCCTCATCCTCTTTGTCTTCATCGTCATTTCCCCCTTGGTGTTGTCTCCCCCATATGTGCTCGGTCAAATCGTGTCGTAGATTGTGATGTGTTTCACGATTTTGTATTTCTAAAACCCTAGAAGTATGCCGGGCTGCCAACTTGTATTATTGCAGGTGGGTTAAGTGCATCGTTGTCGGTATATGAACAAATAGCTCTGCCCTCTTCTTCTATTATCATGTTATGTAAAATCACACAGGCAGTCAACATTGTCGTTAGTTTTGCCCTATCCCATGTTCGTGCTGGATGCTTGATTATGTGTCATCTTTGTTTTAGGACTCCAAATGCTCTTTCAACGTCCTTCCGTGCAGATTCCTATGCTAACTTGAACAATTTTCGTTTCTCATCGGCTGGAAACGAAAAGACTTAACAAATGTAGCATACTCTGGGTATATCCCATCACCTAAGTAATATCCATACTTGTATTCATTTCCATTCACAACGTATGACATATCTGGTGCTTTGCCCTGCAAAATATCGTTAAATATCGGAGACGCGTGAAGCACATTCAGGTTATTGTTTGACCCCGCCATACCAAAGAATGCATGCCAAAACCATAGGTCGTTTGAAACAGTCGCCTCCAGTATAACAGTCGGGACCCCATGATCTCCTCGTGTGAACTGACCACGCCACGCATTGGGACAATTTGCCCACTCCCAATGTGTACAATCAATACTACCAAGCATCCCTGGAAAACCATGTTTAGCTTCATGCGCGACATACAACTGTTCGACATCACTTTTAGTCGGATGTCGCAGGTATATGTCACGGTAAAGCTCTATAACATACTCACAGAAAAGATAGTACAATCTCGACTCGTCCTCTCAGACATTTTCAGATACTCATCTGATGCGTCTGCGGTTATACCATATCCCAATTGTCTAAGAGCGGCTGTACATTTTTGTATTGTGGTAAAACCACGTTTACCTCTAGCATCCCAACGTAATTGGAAAAACTCATAATTACGTTCCAAATCTGAAGCTATACGTAAAAATAATTTTCTACTAATATGAAAACGGTCTTCGAATTTCGAAAGGTCATAAAGACTATCAGGGGCAAAATAATCACGTACCAAAAGTTCATGTGCCGCCTCTCGATCCCGATTGATATATTTTCTATGTTTCTTCTCGCGATGTGAAGTTTCGCCTCTCTGACGAACTACGTCTTGTGCCGCAGACAATAGTGTGTGCAAAACCAAATTGTCATCAGAATCGCTATCCATTTTTTGGTTGAGTTTGTATGTTTGATTTGAGAGAATTTGTATGAATGTTTTAAAATTTTTTTGTATAAGTGGATGTATATATAGATAGAGAAAGTAAATTAAAGAAAAAAGATTTTTTTTTATTTAATAACCCAACGGTTGAAAATTTGAATAGCCAATCAATGTACGCGTCTTCGTCCGTCCTGGGAGCCACGCCACGACCAACCCACTGAACCCAGGGGCGGTGTTCACGCGTGGAGAGACCCTCCACGTAAGCATTTCACGCGTGGAGATCTCTCCACTCCTGATAGCCTAAATATACACGTATCAACTTGTTCAACCTAACTCAAATGAGTCATAACCGTAACCAGATCAACCCACGTAATCCCTTTAATTGTAAAGGTTTGTAGGTCATATTAGGTTGGTTGATTACAGGAAGAAAATGTAAATATCATATATTACTTATTAGTCCTTATTCTCTCATCTATTTATTATATATATATATATATATATATATATATATATATATATATATATATATATATATTAATCTAATAAATTAAACAGATTCATGGCCCAACCTGTAAAAATATTTGCAAACCCGAACACTACGCATATAATAAACATGTTGGCGAGTTAACTAGTTAGAAAAACTCAAACCAAACTTGTTTAAAATTGTGTCGTGTTTGAGGTCGTGTTGAGATTGTCACCGCTATGCACAAGCCATAGTCATTGTAGTTGTAAGAAATGGAAGCGAAGGAGAGGAAAATACATGGCAGGAGGAAGGAATGATGGAGGTGGTGTGACGGGTCTTGGAACAATGGAAAGACAAGGTACCGGTAGGGTGAATGTCACATGATCTACGTCTAACATTAATTTATTGGCACATAATCATCGTTCTTGGCTAGCTAGGGTAGACGTTCATACATGGTCCATATGTATACAGAGGATTGTAAAGTGCAACATTGTTGGAAGGATATGTCAAAGAAAACGGTTGCAATCATGATGTGTGAGGGATTGTTGATGAAAGTAACAACCGGTTTTGAAAGTGCTTCGTTACTTGGTGTTGCGGCCCAATCATCAATTGTCATAGGGTTTAGGGCTTCGGGAAAGGAAGGATTTAGCCCATTTTGGATGTAGTTGTCATGGTTTAAGTGATCCATGTATTCGATTGTGTCTTCGGAAGCCAAGGGTAAGACTGTAAACCGATATCTCGGTCTTTTATGGATTTTGGGTTCTTATTCCGGAAGTTTTTAGGCAAGGGTGAGTTGTTAAAATTGTAGGGGCTCTATTCACATTTCTGTGGATATAAAGTTCGTCGGAAACGGACTTAGAACGAATGAGTTATGACCAGAAGAAATTCTAGGGTTTTGAGAACCATCCGGTACGTGGGGCATACCGATTGTGTATGCGAGGCGTACAGGGTGAGAAGATCGTGTGTGTTCCATGAGTAAGTCCAGGGTACAAAGGGGTACGCGGGGATACTCCCTTTAGCACCAAACCCTAATTTCTCAAGTTATACCCTTTATAAGCAACATTATATCCTTCCTTGGGTCATTTCAGGTCAACCTCCACCCCTTTGAGCATCACAGAAACCCTAGAGTGCCTTGAGTGAGCTTTTGGAGCTTGAAAAATAGTGTTTATGGTGATTTGTATAAGAGAAGAAGAAGTTTGATGACTCATTTCCTGGAGGAAGCTTGTAGATCCAGAAAGTTCTCATATTTTGCAATTCATTGGAGGTAAAAAAGATTTGATCTTGTCTTCTCATTTCATAGATCCTCTTTTGGGGTTTGTTCTTAGCCATTTTAGCATCTTTTGGGTGGTTTTGTGAGCTCTAGTTGTTTCAGAAGTTGATATTGTGGATCTGGATGTTTTAGGAGTCCCAAAGGCATAAAAATATTATCGTTATGCTTTATTTGGATTAATGCATTTGTTAAGACCTTCATTAAGCTCTTTTGAGCTCTTGGTGTCCCATTAAGTCATATATGTAAGTAAAGTAGCCAAATTTACGTATTAAGTCACCTATCGGAATCAAATCTGAGAGTTCAGGGCAAGGATTTAAGTGATTAAGTGCATTTGGAGATGGTTAGGATTCAGAGGAGTACGCTGGGCGTACCCAACTAGTCTGTTGCGTGTACTATCCTCAAGGGGTGTACGTTGGGTGTACCAGCTGAGTACGCGGGGTGTACTCAACTAGATTGGACCTTCTTGGATTGTTGACTTTTTGGGCTTTAGACCTTGGACCAGGAGTTGACTAGGTTAGAACATTCAGTATTTCAGGCCTTTTTGGATATTAGGCCTTCTTGGGTTAGATCCATGACGAATTTGGGCCTTATTGGGCCTTCTGGGCCATTTCGGGTTCGAGCTTTCTTATGCGCTTATAAGTGCATGGATTTTGTTGGATCAGCTAAGGATGTATGTTTGGATTGGGAATAAGTTATTGGGCTTTAGGGTAAGGCCCATGTAAGGGTTTGGGCCCAATTTAGAGAATTGGGTCATTAATGGGCTTTCATGGATTTTATGGTTTTATATCTTGTTGGGCTTGGGCCTTAGTTATGAATCTTGTTGGGCCAGGGGTAAAATGGTCATTTTACCCCTGGTATGGATTATGAATCATGGTTTGGGAACCAATTAATAATTGATTGATATTTTGGTGTTGATAACTCAGGGACTTGTTAGGGTAGTAGCTAAGGATTTCCGACAAGGAGTTTCAGCAGTGCAAGGTGAGTTACCTTTCCTATATGAGTGGGTCCAAGGCACCAATGTCGACCCACTAGTAGTTGTATATAGTAGAGATGATTGCTTTCGTGATAATTGTCTGGTATGCCACTAATTGTTATGATTTATGTGCTTATTGTTATGTTACTGTGTGGTAGTGGTAGGGGTGAAATAGACCCCATAACCGGTTGAAATAAACTTAAGGGTAGGTTGGGCACCCAGATATGCCTGACAGGGTAGGTCGAGCACCCAACTATGCTTGGCAGGGTAGGTCGGGCACCCAGATATGACTGACAGTATGTTTATGTTATGTTATTATGTGGTAGTGGTAGGGGTGAAATAGACCCCGTAACCAGTTGAAATAAACTGAAGGGTAGGTCGCGCACCCAAATATACCTGACAGGGTAGATCGAGCACCCACATATGCTTGACAGGGTAGGTGGGGCACCTTGATATGCCTGACAGTATGTTTATAATATGTTATTATGTAGTACTGGTAGGGGAGAAATAAACCTCGTAACTGGTTGAAATAAACTGGAGGGTACGTCGGGCACCCAGATATGCCTAGCAGGGTAAGTCGAGCACCCATATATGCTTGACAGGGTAGGTCGGGTACCCAGATATGCCTGACAGTATGTTTATGCTATGTTATTATGTGTTAGTGGTATGGGTGAAATAGACCTCGTAACCGGTTATAATAAACCGAAGGGTAGGTCGGGCACCCAGATATGCCTGTCAGGGTAGGTCGAGCACCCAAATATGCTTGATAAGGTAGGTCGGGCACCCAGATATGCATGACAGTATGTTTATGCTATGTTATTATGTGGTAGTGGTAGGGGCAAAATAGACCCCATAACCAGTTGGAATAAACCGGAGTGTAGGTCGGGCACCCACATATGCATGACAGGGTAGGTCGAGCACCCAGATATAATTGACAGGGTAGGTCGGGCATCCAGATATGCCTGACAGTATGATTATGCTATGTTATTATATGGTAGTGGTAGGGGCGAAATAGACCTCGTAACCGGGTGAAATAAACCGGAGGGTAGATTGGTCACCTAGATATGCCTGACAGGGTAGGTCGAGCACCTAGATATGCCTGACAGGGTAGGTCGAGCACCTAGATATGCTTGAAAGGGTAGGTCAGGCACCAAGATATGCCTGGCAGTATGTTTATGCTATGTTATTATGTGGTAATGGTATGGGGTGAAATAGACCCCGTAACCGGTTGAAATAAACCGAAGGGTAGGTCGGGCACCTAGATATGCTTGACAGGGTCGGTTGAGCACCCAGATATGCTTGAAAGGGTAGGTCAGGCACCCAGAGATGCCTGACGATATGTTTATGCTATGTTATTATGTGGTAGTGGTAGGGGCAAAATCGACCTCGTAACCAATTGAAATAAACCGGGGGGTAGGTTAGGCACCCAGATATGCCTAACAGGGTAGGTCGAGCACCCAGATATGCTTGACAGTGTAGGTCGGGCACCCAGATATGCCTGACAGTAAGTTTATGCTTAGTTATTATATGGTAGTGGTAGGGGCGAAATAGACCCCGTAACCAGTTAAAATAAATTGAAGGGTAGGTTGGCCACCTAGATATGCCTGACAGGCTAGGTCGAGCACCCAGATAGGCTTGATAGGGTAGGTCGGGCACCTAGATATGCCTGACAGTTTGTTTATGCTATGTTATTATGTGGTAGTTGCAGGGGCGAAATAGAATGCGTAACCAGCTGAAATAAACTGAAGCGTAGGTTGGGCACCTAGATATGCCTGACAGAGTAGGTTGAGGACCCAAATATGCGTGACAGGGTTGGTCGGGCACCCATATATGCCTGACAGTATGTTTATTCTTTGTTATTATGTGGTAGTGGTAGGGCAAAATATACCTCGTAACCAGTTGAAATAATCCAGAGGGTAGGTCGGGCACCCAGATATGCCTGTTAGGGTAGGATGAGCTCCCAAATATGATTGACAGGGTAGGTCGGGCACCTAGATATATCTGACAGTATGTTTATACTATGTGATTATGTAGTAGTGGTAGGGGAGAAATTGACCCCGTAATCAGTTGAAATAAACTGAAGGGTAGGTCGGGCACCCAGATACGCATGACAGGGTAGGCCGAGCACAAGATATGATTGAGAGGGTAGGTCAGGCACCCAGATATGCTTGATAGTATGTTTATGCTATGTTATTATGTGGTAGTGGTACGGGAGAAATAGACCCCATAACCGGTTGAAATAAACTGGAGGGTAGGTCGGGTACCCAGATATGCCAGACAGCGTAGGTCGATCACCCAGATATGCTTGACAAGGTAGGTCGGGAACCCAGATATGCCTGACAGGGTAGACCGGGCACCCAGATATTCCTTGCAGTATGCTTATTGTATGGTATGTGGTATGATGGGTGAACTTACTAAGCTTCGTGCTTATGATTTTCAGTTTTGGTTTCAGGTACTTCTACTTTGAAAGGAAATGAGCCGGCATGATCGCAGCACATCACATGTTGATTTTCCGCATATGAGATCTTTGAGAATTGTATGTTGATGATGTTTCATTATGACTTTTTTGGTTATTGAGATATTTGTTTCGATTGTGATATGGGATGATACTATTGATGTTTTTCAGACAACTGGTTTTTATAATTACGTAATTAAAAATGAAATTTTTGGTCATGAATTTTGGGATGTTACAATTGAACATCTTCCACATATTAAGAATTACAAGTCGATTAGTTGCAAATAATAAATAAAATTATTGTTATTACAATTACCAAGTTTCTTATAAAAACCAGATCGAGCATTTGCGATCAGATCTAATTATAATTAAGGTAGATGGAAGACTGTCACATGGTGCATAAATACCACATTTCCTGTCTTAACTATTTGATCTCTATTTATTAGCACTCATGACCGAACTATCCATTATATCTCATAATACATCATTAATTTTCTCCATCTAGAATTATACACATATCACTAGATAACCTAATGTTTTAGATGGTATTACCATCATCTGGCCTTGCTCTGTCTCTAATCTCTACTATCTTCATCCGATATGCTATAAATTTCATATAATTCAATTCACTTTTCATCATTCACTTTAGTAAACGACATGCTATAATTCTTCCATAAGTCTCACTACAAGGAAAAGCCAATTTTCCAAAGAAAGAATGCGTTGCAAAAAGCTAAAATTCCATTGCAAAAGACGAATTACTATGGTATTTGCAATTGCCCATTTTCGTCCCTAAAAACCCTATAGTGAGGGTTTGCAACGGAAACAACAATTTTTGTCGCAAATATGACAACATAATGAAACCCATTGTAGATGGTATTCCGTCATGTATTCTGTAGTAGGATTTCGTGGTCAATTCCGTAGTAGTTCTTCCATTACAAATTCTGTTGTACGGAAAACATAGTGTGATGCGCTGCGATCGAGCATGTGATCATAAAATAAAATCAGAGTATAAAACATTTATAGTAATATCTCATGTAAAAACCAGTGTGTCAATAATCAAGCATGTCATCATAAAATAATATAGAGTATAATCCCAAAGACCTCCTGTACGGAAAACATAGTGTGATGCGCTGCGATCGAACCGGCTCCTTTCCTTTGAAAATGAAGTACCTGAATGAAACATACCAAAAATACGACCCAAAAATTTTTGTTTTAAATAATAATAAAAGTCATAACACTGAATATCATATAATAAAAACCATACGTCGGGTAACTCAAAAGCCATAATAAAAGTGTCGTATCAAAAACTGTATCAAATCATATCTAAGTATCTGAACAAAACTCCCAGGAATAAAGCTGAAGCTGTGGTGTGTGCGATGCCGTCATCCCGAGCTCTTCCCTTTACTTGCAGAAGTACCTGAAACCAAAACTGAAACTGTAAGCACAAAGCTTAGTGAGTTCCCCCCAAACTACCACATACCATACAAACATATAACACATATTGGGCCTTGCCCACTACATCGGACCGAAGTCCAGAACTAACCAGCGCCTTGCCCTCCGCATCGGACCGAAGTCCGGAAACTGCATCGGACCGAAGTCCGGACTGACTGCATCGGACCGAAGTCCGGAACTGACTCCATCGGACCGAAATCCAGAACTGACTGGGACCTTGTCCCCTGCATCGGACCGAAGTCCGGAACTAACTGCATCGGACCGAATTCCAGGACTAACTGAGCATGGCATAACATAAACATATCAACTAGCATGAACACATAAACTGCATACTGCATCGGGCCGTAGCCCGGAACCCATAACACATAAATCATGTCTGAGTCACGAAGGCATCAAACATGCTAACTACTGCATCGAACCGAAGTCCGGAAACTACTGCTAGCTAAACGGGCCGGCATTGTGGCCTTAGACCCGTTCCTACTGGAAGGAAACTCACCTCGTAATCTAGCTGCTGAATGAACTGCTCTGGAATCTGTCTGCTGCTGCTCCGGTTTCACTTCGGCTACAATTCTATAAGTACACTCAATCAAATACTGATAACTATACTGAGGGTAAAATGACTATTTTACTCCTGGTCAAAGTCAACCTATTGGTCAAAGTCAACATACAGTTGACTTGACTCGTCGAGTTGGGTCACCAACTCGTCGAGTCCTTACTCTCATTTCTCAATTCTGCTTACTACTACTCGTCGAGTTTGGCATAGACTCGACGAGTTCCTCTTCGATACTAACACTCAGTCAATCTGCATCCGACTCGCCGAGTTGTATGAATAACTCGTTGAGTCCTCCTTCAACATATGAACACTCTGGCTATGACTCGCCGAGTCAGGGCATTGACTCGCCGAGTCCCTACATGAACGAGTCTGCCAATCAACTCACTAAGTCCTCCTCACACTCAGTAGCTCCACTCACATAACTTAGCAGGGGAAACTTCGGGGACTCGCGACTCGACTCGCCGAGTCCGAAGAATGACTCGCCGAGTCGCATGCATGCAATTACTAGTCAAACGATTTTGCTCAAAACCAACGCATCCAACTGATAGATCAGGGTTCCTAAGGCTTGGTTTGCACGTATAGATTCCATTTTACGTGCACATAGACTTCTAAAGAGGTTTAAAGGCTTAAAATGCATGAATAAGGTTAGATCTAGGGCTTATATGCAATAAAGTTCAATAAAGGTATTAGATCTGGGTTTTGGGATAGAAATATGATTAGATCTGAAAGCTATACCACTACACAAGCTCCATTACTAGATTAAGCTCATAAATGGGCAAAGAGGTAACCTAAATGAGATTTCTAAAGAGAAGCAACCAAAGAACAGAAGGAATCTGATTATTAGCTCAATTGACTCTGAAATAGATGCAAGATCTTGGTTCTTCCCTTCTCCTTTGGATCTAGCCTTCCTCTTCTCTTCTAATCTTCAAACTTCAAACAAAAATGCCCAAAATCACTCAAGATAGGTTAAGGTGTTGCTATGAAACGTTCCGAGGGCGAGGGAGGCCAGATTGGGCACATAAGGGGGATTATATATGGTGCAAAACCCATGGATCTAGGGTTTCTTCCAGACTGGCGGACTCGCCGAGTCGCCAACTTAAACGTGCTCAAAATCTCGACTCTACTTGACGAGTCAGGCCACTGACTCGTCGAGTCCCTCTTGCAACCTGAACAAATAATAATAATAAATATTATGCCAGAATTGGGGCGTTACAACTCTCCCCCACTTGTCTCAGACTTCGTCCTCGAAGTCTGCTGCTGCTGCATCTAGGAACAACTCTGGGTAGTGCTCCCTCATCTCCTCCTCTGCCTCCAACGTCCACTCAGATCCCTTCCGGTGCTGCCACGGCACCTTTACCAACTGAACCACCTTGTTCCTCAAGGTCTTCGTCTTTCGATCCAAGATCGCACCCGGTCTCTCTATATAATTCAGGCTACCATCAACCTAGATGTCCTCTAAGGGTACGACTGCTGACTCATCCACCAAATACTTCCGCAACTGGGAAACATGGAAAGTGTTGTGGATTTGGCTGAGCTCTGTTGGAAGATCCAACCGATAAGTAACCCGACCCACCTGGGCCAAAACCCTAAAAGGACCGATGAACTTGGGGGCCAACTTGCCCCTCTTCCGAAACCTGATGACACCCTTCCAGGGTGATACCTTCAGGAGGACCATGTCGACCACCTGAAATTCCAAGTCTAAACTGTTGGGTTTTGAGCATTCTAACACTCCTATGGTGTACATGCAACCCTATAAACCTTGGATCTATGTTTTCTCTATTATACATGCAAATAAGAACTTTCCAAGGCTTTAATCCTAACTAGCATATTATGATGTTCTTAATCTACAAAGTACTAGTTAGAGGACATACCTTTTGATGTAGCTTGATGTCTTCAAGATTTAAGAGCTTATCCCCAATAGTGTGGAAGCCTCAAGTGGAATCACAAATCACCAAGACACCTTGGAAGACTTTAGAGAATATGAATACTTGGTTCTCTCTTAGTAAAATCGGCTAGCCCTCTTAGTGTATCCACACTAGTGCCAATTTCACCAACCAAAGACATCTTTATATAGTATGGAGGATTAGGGTTAAACCCTAATACCCATGACCTTTCATTTCCTAGGATCCATGGGTTAAACACTCCATGGACTATCCATGAAAGCTTAGCCCAACCTAAATGAACTTGGCCCATTCCATATATATAAGAGTCCATATTTAATTAGTTCCTTTTGATCACTTAATTAATTATAAATTAATTCTTGATCAATACTAATTAAATAATATGATTCCATATTAATATATTAGAACTTATAATATATTAATATTAATCATAAACATACTATTCTCAAAAGATTATCCATATAAATTGTGTCGGTGAAGTGCAACCCAAATGGACCATGCCGGGTCGGGTCAAGTACATACCAAATATAGTTATGGACTTAGACATTAATCCAACAGTCTCCCACTTGGATAAGTCTAAAACTATTATTGCGTATGACTTCAAACCTAACTGGCAATCGTAGCTCTTAAAGCCGCTGTCAAACTCTGACCTTGTAGATGAACTCTGACCTTTGTCAATGACTTGTCCATTAGATAAGGGATCATATATTCCTCCATTCTAGATATCATATGGACTGAGACATGGATTATAATCATTCTCTCTGTCCATTTGTTGTTTCCCGATTTGCGATTTATGACGACTGACTAATTGAACAAATCAAATCAGTCCTGGCCCGGCCGAGCACTTCCATTTGTCATCATCAAATCATCGAGGGGCCCACAGATATCGCTTTTATCCCGAAGGTAAAAGGAACAGATAAACTTCGACTCATATGGCTTGTTCTACTACTTGTTGAATCATACACAAAGGCACGTTTTATAGCACCGAGTTACCGTATGCGTTTTCGTGCAATCAATGTACTATCAACTCATAGTAACAACTCATATCTCTAGGTTTGAAGAATATAAGATATTATCGTCTCATGATCACTCGTGATAAAATCCATGAAGTGATTCCAATGAGCGCGGGTTGAATCCAATACTCAGAACTTATGAGCACTCATGAGTGTTGTAGCCCTTTGTCCAACACCTTACACCTCTACAAGCCAACCCATGACAGTCTTAATTCATATCTACTTCCAACATATGACCGACTGTGGATGGTTTGAATAACTTAGTCATTCCGGAAGAATAACCCAGTTTATTCGGGAAGTCAAAACATGCAAAATGAAACACAATAATAATTGAATCCAATATGGTATCAACTCTTTGAACATAAATAAAACACCTTTTATTTATCACCATATGATTACACATTATTCATTGTATACTGTTTCAGCTATCAACTTTATTCTTGAATTTAAAACAATAGTTGTCCCATGCTCCAAGCATGTACACTATGTTTTCTTAAACACTAGTCATGCCATACACCAAGTATGCATACTATGTTTGTCTATGATCTTTACTTTGTGAACTAGATCAATTGAACATAACTTCAATGATTCTCTTTTCACACTCCCAAATCCTTACCGCAAATGCAAGAATTCCAAATTCATGCCATTTACTGAAATCTGTTAGATTCTAAACTTATATGCATTGATCCTCTTGTAATGATTATGCACAAAGTCATAAAGACCTGACAACAAACATTACAGAGCATTCCAAAGGAGATCATCTCCTTGGAAACATCCTTCTTGCATTAAGTTTCCTTAATCTTACACAGATTGAATAATTTCTAACTTTGAAACATTTCCAGATTCCATTTTGACTATCACTTCTGAACAAGAGTTGCCTCCTTACAGATTATGTCAATATGGTCCTTCCAGAATTATCACTATACTTCCAATTGTCCTTGAGTAAACAATCTTTGGTAAACCTTAGATTGTCCTCGACAATTGTTTAATCATTTTAGTCATATCCAGTTCTAAACCTTTTCCCTTCTTAATGCCCCAGGCATTTGGAAAATTTTAGAACGGATGATTATAGCACATGTAATCGATCCTATATCCGAAGCATATGGGACACGATTCATGATGTCTCACATAAAGACTAAACCAGTCTTTTGCTATAACATTTTCATTTCTATTTGCCAAGTTCTCATAATTCAGATTATGAAAAGGGATGCCGTAATCATAATCGAATTTTAGAACGCAAATAATGGACCCATATACAGAATTTCCTTATGTTGAGCCATTCCAACATGAAATTCATATATATCCTTGACTAAATGATTAAAACCTCACGATCTAAGCTTATAGATTTGAGATGAAGTATAATTTCCTCTCCCTTAATTATAGCAAAACAACTTTTCCCAATTGAAACCTTTTGTTTTCTATAATTAACATTGCTAACTTGCAATATTTATCATAATTATCATGCTCCCACTAACATGATTATTATTAGCATAACACTTATGCTCCCACTAGCTTTGACATGTTCTCAGAAATCACCTGGACTTCTAGAAATCAATACTTCATTGACTTTCTTACCAAAGTTCAGATTTCTGATGCTAGATTGTTTTGATAAAACTTTATCAAAATCATACACCTTCCCTTAGATAGCACACTTGTGTGTCTAAACAATTATGAAGAGGTATGCCGTAATCATAATGGTTAGACCTTTTTGCCACTTCTCACAAGTCCAGGTTAGTGTGTCGGTAAACCACACACGCTCCACTAACGACTTTGAGAATGCAAATATCACAATTGCTATCTAGCTAAAATCTACTTAGTGAAAGTGTTTCCTCACCATCATTTTCATGAATCGGAGAGAAACCTTATGACACTTAGATTTAATGGTGTATGTGTTCTTATCCATGTGAATTGTCAAAATCATAGTCACAAGACAAGGATAATGACAAACCCAAACTCATATGGACTGAACTCAATCTTAATTTCTTGCCACCTGGCAGCTCAAGGGCCTGCCATTGCTTCCAAGAAGTTGTGCAACAAATTGAGAACTCTAAGAACTCATATGCAAAGCCAACTTTAACTGGAATGGGCACAGAATATGTCAACACGATAGGTTATAAACCTCAAGTCGTGTGCTAGTGAAGAACTTCAGGTTTATTCTTGATTAGTTCTTGAGACTTTCAAGACCTTTAAGACTCCCACTGTCCTCTTGACATATAAGACTCCCTTGTCAAACATCCAAAAGATAGTGCGGATTCTAATCAAGACAAACACTTCACACAATTGGCCTTAGTTGGTCTTTGTTTTATCCAAAACATCACAACTTACCAATTTCAAATGTACAAGAGTTTTAAACCTTCTTTAAGACATGTCACTCAAGTTACAATCTTAGAGTATTACTCTAAGAATTGTTTTTGGAACGAAGTATGAATCATCTTCTTGATTTAACCACTTCAACAATTCAAGTTCCTCTTCTTAGCTATAAGAAGGCTCTTAGAGGATGAATTGTGATAAGGTCTCTAAATCATCAAGATTATCACAAAACTGATACGAAAGTACTCTCCCATCTTTTCAGATTTGAGAAACTTTTATCCTTCTGCCTAAGTTGATTCTTCTTATTCGCCCTGCCATACATTGGAACCTTTTCCAATGTCTCAGAGTTACACTTAAGCTTGTAAGTATAATCATATTTACTGAGCTTTAGTAAACTATGACGAATAGTCTTATCAAACTTTTGTGGTGGACTTAATCAGTGCACAAGAATGTGTACTCGATCCCTTAGTCCTTTACTTGACTCACACATCCATGTGAACAAGTAATTAGTCTTAATTTTTCCAATACTTGAAAGTTCTCATTCATCATGCTACACAACTTGCATGATTCCAAGTTCCGGTCCAATTGAAACTTGGGTGATGAGAATCTTTCCTTATTTGGTAAATCTGGACATTACCACAAATGAAAGAATCAATTTCATATTTCCACTCTTGCTCTTAATGGAATCATATAAGCAACAATTTTTCCTTAAATGCCATTGTAAGGATATTTTAAAATAAATAAAATCAAAAATTTTTCTTTTATTTTAAAACTTTGCGGAAAAACTTATCCTTACAATCCATATGAAAACTTGTTGTTATCTATTCCTTAAGCAATATCTCATAACTCCTAAGAAGTAGCTCAAGAATCCGATTTTTCAAACTATACGATAGAAATCCATCTATGCGATCAGATTCAGCATATTCTTTCTTTAAGTTTCTCCACTTTTTTCTTTGATTCTTAAAACATCACCATGTGACCCAGTCACATCAAGTATCAAGAATCTCAGAATAGAAACTTAACAGAGTTAGACAGTGGACTTTACCTGAAGTAGAGTCAAACTTATTGACTTTAACATCCTTA
The DNA here is from genome assembly GCF_051521515.1 of Lactuca serriola. Taxonomy (NCBI): domain Eukaryota; kingdom Viridiplantae; phylum Streptophyta; class Magnoliopsida; order Asterales; family Asteraceae; genus Lactuca; species Lactuca serriola. The sequence continues at coordinate 116,488,834 of NC_136408.1, forward strand.
GGTAAATCTGGCAGCTTCGCAACCAATGCCCCTTCCTTTGGCAATATAAACATATGGACCCTTTGATAAAGGTACAAGGGACTATCACAGACTTAGCTTTTCTCTTTACCATTTGGTCAACCGAGTTGACTATGGCCGATCCCTTTACCATTGGGAAGAGAATGCTTTTCTGGATTTCCTGTGTCACTATTGTCAATGTCCATCAAGTTTTAAGGAAGTTGATCTTAACAAATAGATAAGATCATTAAGGGTCTTGTCATAGTCTGTTTCATAGGTGTCCCAAAGGAACTCACTATGTGACTTAGAAAGTGATTGAACCAGCAACTTTCTCAAGACTTTGACACCCAACTCTCCCGGCTTGTCAATATGTGACTACATCTCAAAGATGTGATCACACCTAGACCTTTCCTTGCCAATAGGGATTGAGTGACCTTGAACTTGTGGGTTAAGGAGAATAATTGGAGGAGGTGAAAGAAGTATGATTTCCATGAGACATCATCTTCATTTAGGAAAGCTTGTTTCAAGAGATTTAGGAAGATCATAAATGTCTAAACCAGACATCTTTTGGGAGATATTCAAGATAGTTGATCTTAAGTCCTTAATATAACACCCAACATGAAATATTAAGGCTAGGACCCAACAAACTATTTTATAACTTAGAAGAGGGATGCCGTAATCCAAGCTATAAAATATTTGAAGGTAGGTGAATGACGATTCACCAATTTCCACCAAGATAAACGAAATGTATTATTAGGTTTTAATTGGTTTTGAAACTCCTAGATCTATTGAGATTCATTGAACTGTTCAAAGGCATGTTTCAATCTCGAGTGTGCCTTTCAGGTTTTGTGACTGGGATGCCGAGGATCACAAAACAAGGTGTGAAGTAACCATGCAAATCACTTGGTACCCTTAATAACTTACCCCTCAATCGATGTGCCGGTTAACCACACACGCTCCATCGATACTATGATAAATATTAAGTCACCCTTTACCGACCTTGTTAAGTCCAAGTTAGTGTGCCGGTTAACCACACACGCTCCACTAACGACTTAGACAAAGTGTAAAGTGTAATTTCATGGGTTAGCACCTTATTCACATTTTTCCTAAGTAACTAAGATTGGGTATTATTAAGAGTTTAGTTACTTAGTATTATCATTAATACTTTTAATGAATGAGAATTATAGTCTTGTCAAACCCGTTCGGCTAACGACCCTCCACCGGTCAAGCAAGCGGTGGGTGAGAGTGGACACCCATTAAGTTGCCATTTTATAGGCAACAACCTTATACCCACCTTATAGACCGGCTTCGTGAATGAGGCGTACTAGAAGTAAGACTGACTTTACTCTTATACATATATATATTATTAACTTATAATATTATAAAGTATAAGGGTTGAATTTTAACTTTTAAAATTCTAAGGGCTAACTTGGAATTAAAGTATTCATAAGAGAAAACTTTACAAATTCCAAAACTTGAGGGCAAGTTTTGAAACTATTCAAAACTAATTAATTCCATAACTTATGTGTTTAAAGTAGTTTTAATCCAAAAACTCTTCAAGTTCCATAACTTGAGGACAAGTTATGGAAGACTTTAAACTAATAAAAGAATTAACTTTTCTTTATTTTATAACTTATGGAATTAATTAAGGTTACACCTTTTTTTATTTTATTTTATTTTATTAAATGAAGAGACTCTTGGTCCTCCATAACTTGAGGACAAGTTATGGAGTCATAAAACCATTTAATTAGAACTAGACTCTTCATTTTTGTAACCTTTGCCAATTTTTATGAGTTTTATGATTCTTAAATGTGACTTTTCATATAACTTGAGGACAAGTTACAAAAACACATTTTAGAATCAATTCTTAGATTAATTTGGATTAAAACCAACTATCACATAATTTTATTTATTAATCTAAATTCACTCATAAAACAAGGTAACACAAAAAACTTTTGGTGATCCATAACTTATTCTTAAGTTATGGAATCCTTTAAAACATTAACACCAAATTTTGTAACTCCATAAAAACTTTGAATCATTTTTTTTAAAACCTTTTCATATCCATAACTTATGGAGGTTTCAAAAAATAAAACTCTTTAGATCAAACTTTTAAAACTAATAAAATAATCATATTATTTTATCTTTTATTAAATTTGACCTAATTCAACTCATAAAGCAAATTATTCAAATTTTACAAATAATTAGTTTTTCACAAGAACAAGTAATTATCTTAAAATTTGACAAACTTCATGTTTTTTTTTTCAACTTTGAAAATAAAATATTTGCATCAATATAACAGAAAACAACCCGTGGCTCTGATACCACTGTTGGGTTTTGAGCATTCTAACACTCCTATGGTGTACATGCAACCCTATAAACCTTGGATCTATGTTTTCTCTATTATACATGCAAATAAGAACTTTCCAAGGCTTTAATCCTAACTAGCATATTATGATGTTCTTAATCTACAAAGTACTAGTTAGAGGACATACCTTTTGATGTAGCTTGATGTCTTCAAGCTTTAAGAGCTTATCCCCAATAGTGTGGAAGCCTCAAGTGGAATCACAAATCACCAAGACACCTTGGAAGACTTTAGAGAATATGAATACTTGGTTCTCTCTTAGTAAAATCGGCTAGCCCTCTTAGTGTATCCACACTAGTGCCAATTTCACCAACCAAAGACATCTTTATATAGTATGGAGGATTAGGGTTAAACCCTAATACCCATGACCTTTCATTTCCTAGGATCCATGGGTTAAACACTCCATGGACTATCCATGAAATCTTAGCCCAACCTAAATGAACTTGGCCCATTCCATATATATAAGAGTCCATATTTAATTAGTTCCTTTTGATCACTTAATTAATTATAAATTAATTCTTGATCAATACTAATTAAATAATATGATTCCATATTAATATATTAGAACTTATAATATATTAATATTAATCATAAACATACTATTCTCAAAAGATTATCCATATAAATTGTGTCGGTGAAGTGCAACCCAAATGGACCATGCCGGGTCGGGTCAAGTACATACCAAATATAGTTATGGACTTAGACATTAATCCAACATAAACGCCTCCTGTCGTCGTAACTCTTCTGTCGACTCTGCGTAGTCTGCAGTCTGCTACGAACCTGCTGGATCAACTCTGTCGTCTTGAGCACCACCTCGGTGCTCCCGATGATGCGCTGACCGACCTCGCCCCAACAAATCGGGGTCCTGCACTCCCATAAAGCATCTCGAAGGGAGGGCGGTCAATACTCGCATGATAACTGTTGTTATACGAAAATTCCGCTAATGGAAGATACGTATCCCAAATGCCACCGAAATCTAGGAAACATGCCCGGAGCATGTCCTCAAGAGTCTGAATCGTCCTCTCACTCTGCCCGTCCGTCTGAGGGTGGAAAGCGGTGCTGAAATGGAGACGAGTACCCATCTCGTCGTGAAACCACTTCTAGAATCTGGAAGTAAAACGGACATCTCTGTCTGACACCACTGATACCAGAACTCCATGCCGTGCCACAACCTCTCGCACATATATATCGGCTAGCTTCTCAGCCAATATGCTCTCCTGGATTGGTATAAAATGAGCACTCTTCGTCAACCGATCCACTATAACCCAAATCGAATCCACTCCACGTGTGGTCTTGGGAAGCTTAGTGATAAAATCCATAGTGATATCCTCCCATTTCCACAGTGGAATGTCCAACGACTGCATCTTGCCGTGAGGCCTCTGGTGCTCCACCTTAACCTTCCTGCATGCTAGGCATCTTTCCACATACCAGGCAACATCCCGCTTCATGCAGGGCCACCAATAGTCGGGTCGAAGATCCCTATACATCTTCGTTGCCCCTGGATGGATGGAAAATCGAGACTTATGGGCCTCGTCCATCAACACCTGCCGTACTCCGCCCCAGTACGGTACCCACACTCTCCCATGAAGGGTCAACAATCCTCGGTTGTCGTAGTCAAAAGAAGCTACTCGGCCCATAATCCTCTCACACTTCCGTCTCTCCTCCTTGAGGCCCTCGGCATGCGCCTCCTTGATTTGCTCCAACAATGGAGTAATCACTGTCATCCTCAAACAAATATCTCTGATCGGGGCCACTACTGCCTTGCGGCCCAGGGCGTCGGCCACTACGTTGGCCTTCCCTGGGTGATAAAGGATCTCACAGTCATAATCCTTCAACACATTTAACCATCGCCTCTGCCTCATGTTCAGATTCGGCTGATCCATGAGGTACCTCAAGTTCTTGTGATCCGTGTAAATGGTACATCGTACCCCATAGAGGTAATGTCTCTAAATCTTGAGGGCAAACACCACTGCCCCCAACTCTAAGTCATGCGTAGGATAGTTAGCCTCGTGAGGCTTCAACTGTCTCGAGGCATAAGCTATCACACGGCCTCGCTGCATCAACACTACTCCCATACCTATGATCGAGGCATCATAGTAGACTACGAAATCCTCTACTCCCTCTGGCAGGGTAAGAATCGGTGCCTCGCACAATCTCTGCCTGAGGGTCTCAAACGCTACCTGCTGCTCAGGCCCCCAACGAAACGCTACCCGACTTCTTGGTCAGTCGGGTGAGCGGTACTTCTATCTTGGAGAAATCCTGGATGAATCTCTTGTAATATCCTGCCAAACCTAGGAACCTCCGAATCTCGGATTTAGACTTCGGGACCTCCCACTGCATCACGGCCTCTATCTTGGCCGGATCTACCAAAATACCCTTCTGGTTGACGAGGTGTCCAAGGAACTGCACCTCGCGTAACCAGAACTCGCACTTGGAGAACTTCGCGAAAAGTCTCTCCCTCCTCAAAACCTCTAGCACCTCTCTCAGGTGCTCCTCATGTTGCTCCTGAGTCTTGGAATACACCAAGATATCATCTATGAATACTATCACAGACCGATCCAGCATCGGCCTGCACATGCGATTCATGAGGTCCATGAACACGGTTGGAGCGTTGGTGAGCCCAAACGGCATCACCACGAACTCATAATGACCATACCTGGTCCTGAAAGCAGTCTTCTGCACATCCTCGCCTCTGACCCGCATCTAATGATATCCGGAGCGTAAATCGATCTTAGAGAACCAAGACGCTCCTGGAAGCTGATCAAACAAATCATCTATCCTTGAAAGTGGGTAACGGTTCTTCACCGTTACCTTATTCAGCTCCCGGTAATCTATACGCATACGGTGTGACCTGTCCTTTTTCTTTACAAAAAAAATCGGTGCACCCCAGGGCGAACTGCTCGGCTTGATAAAACCCTTGTCTAGCAGCTCTTGCAGCTGCGTAGACAACTCCTGCATCTTTGGGGGAGCCAACCGATACGGTGCCTTGGCTATCGGAGCCGCACCAGGGATTAGATCAATCCCGAATTCGACCTGCCTCTCAGTAGGTATTCCCGGCAAATCCTCTGGAAATACATCCGGGTAGTCTCGCACCATCGGAACATCATCAATTGTCGTCTTGCCCTTCTCCCAGGCATCTAAAACATAGGCAACATAACCGATGCAGCCCTGCTGAAAATAGCGCCTCGCTCTCGCCGCTAAACACAGAACTAGTCCGTGTTGTGGCCTCTCGCCCTAAATCACTAACTCTCCCCCACTGGGAGTGCGAACCCTCACTAACTGCAACTCACAATCTATCACCGCCCCATTGGGGCTTAGCCAATCCATGCCTACTATAACCTTATTCCGTCGCAGGGGAATAGGGACCAAGTCCACCGAAAACTGCTCATCGAATAACTGTAGAGAACATCCTCTGTGTACCCTTGCATTCCTAACGGTCCTATCAGCTGCTATCTCAACCTCAAGTGGACAATCTAGCTCTCCTGGAGCTCTGCTAAACCTCTTGCTAAGTGCAAGAGAGACGAATGATCGGGTAGCCCCTTAATCAAACAATACTGTAGCTGAAATGCCGTTCACTGAGAACGGCCCTATACAAAAAACATAAGCATAAGAAACAATCAATAATAATTGCAGAGATAAAGGAAAAATACATACCCGTCACCACATCAGGAGTCGCTCGTGCCTCCTCTACTGTCAGCTGAAAAGCTCTACTCTTCGCCACCGGCGTCTCAAATCGGCCCTGATGGCCATCTGTAATCCTCAAAGTAGCAGGAGCAGGTGCTGACACCTTCCCTGCAGCAGCTAAACTCGGACATTGGGACTTTTTATGTCCCCTCTGATTGCACTGAAAGCAAATCAGATCTGATGCTGTAATGGCGGTGGTGCTGGCTATATAATCTCTGCTCATATGCCCAGTTCGGCCGCACTTATAGCAGCCGGAACTCCCTGCCTTGCACACTCCGTCGTGCAATCTCCCACACTTGCCATATCGACTGTGGCTCTGCTGACTCCTGGATCTGTGATCTGAAACCTTGGGCTTTTTGCCCAAACCCCCTGTACCCGAAGCCGCCTCCGACTTCCTCTTCCTCTCCATCTCAAGGTCGATCTCTCTCTCTCTATCGAGCCCTAGCAATCATGTCATCCAGCGTGGTACAACTGGAACGGCTCACAAACTGGCGGATATCACTCCGCAGCATCATATGATAACGGGCCTTCTTCATTTCCTCATCAGCCGCGTACTGAGGAACGAGAAGCGCCCTCTCCCTTAACTTGGCGGTAATTTCCGTCACTGTCTCTATAGTCTGGGTCAAATCCTGAAGCTCACGTGCTAACTGCTGCACCTCAATAACCGGTGCAAACTCATCTCTAAACCTGGTAGTAAAGTCTGCCCAGGTCATGGCATCCAAAGCTGCATCATCCCCGATGGCATGACCAACCTCCTCCCACCAATATCGTACCCTATCCTTCAGAAGACAGGACGCCAATATGACCTTGTCCCCCTCGGGACATCTGCTCGTGCGGAATGCGTTGGCCACATCCGCCAACCATCTGGTACTTGCTATGGGGTCCCGCGCCCCGTGGTAATCTGGAGCTCCACATGCCTTGAATTCCCTGAAAGTAAGCGTGCGCGACCCCATCATGGCCGCCACCTCGGCATGGAAGGTGCCCAACCTCTCATCCATCAGCTCTAGGATACCCTCCTTGATCGAACCGAAAATCACAGGAGTCTGCTCAAGTATGATACGAGTAATCTCTGAAGATAGAAACTCCCTGGTCTGCTCATCTAGTTTCTTGCCTCCCGAGCCCGATCCCTCTCCTGCACCTGAACCGCCGGCTGCTGGCCTTGGTCGTAAAACCACCATTCTGAAAACACATCAAGACAACGTCAGAAACACTGATATATCTCGAGGGATCACTACTAATACAGGCCTTCCTGTCTCATCCCAGCCTTCCTTGATTCAAGTACAGATCCTCTGCTTCCAGTAGTATGGGCCCCTAATACCTTCCACATCTAGCCGTACTTCCTCAAGAACTGCTTCGACTCCACCAAACCACTAGTACTGTTGCTGATCTCTACTACTCTCATCCTAGGCTTGCCCTAGGGAAATCTCTGACTCAACCCTACGAGTCCTCAGCTGCTGAAGGCCTCCTGGTGATGCCAATTAGTCATTACCTGAATACCATCGCATGTGGCGAGGCTCAGATAATCCTTCCAGTAAAGAACTCGTCCCCACAACGGTTAGACTCAAACAAGAGTTGCGCAGCAAGGCCAAATCCAACACTCTGAGATTATTCAACCCTGTTCACATGTGATGTGGCATATTCACCTAATGGCTAACTCCCATCACTCAGAGTCCCACAAAACACGAAGCAAACATCATTCGGACACGGAAAACTACTCAAGCAATTCTATACTCATAATGAGAAACTGTACTAGCATACAATGCTAAGCTCATGCTATCAGGCATAACCTAAACAGGCTATCCTACTGCTGTCTACTCAATACTAGCATGCAATTCTCATAAAAGCTGAAACACATAAAGCAGGCACATAAGGAATCCTCCTAGATCCTTAGTCCTACACTAGCATAATGTTCTACTGAAACTGAAACAAATAATCATAATATAACTTGTATGGGTAATTTGGGAGTACTTACTTGAGCTCGGCTGATCGCATGCACCACACCCTTTTCTCTTTATCAAAACTCTTTTCTTTCTAAGTTCTTTTTCAAAAAAAAAAATGTTATTCTTTTAAAAAAAAACCTTTTTACAATTTCCTTAGTTTGAGTTCAGACGCACCCAAGAGTGTATCCGAATTCCTCAAACCAAGGCTCTGATACCAACTTAAAACATCCCAAAAATACTACCCAAAAATTTTTGTTTTAAATAATAATAAAAGTCATAACACTGAATATCATATAATAAAAACCATACGTCGGGTAACTCAAAAGCCATAATAAAAGTGTCGTATCAAAAACTGTATCAAATCATATCAAAGTATCTGAACAAAACTCCCAGGAATAAAGCTGAAGCTGTGGTGTGTGAGATGCCGTCATCCCGAGCTCTTCCCTTTACTTGCAAAAGTACCTGAAACCAAAACTGAAACTGTAAGCACAAAGCTTAGTGAGTTCCCCCCAAACTACCACATACCATACAAACATATAACACATATTGGGCCTTGCCCACTACATCGGACTGAAGTCCAGAACTAACCAGCGCCTTGCCCTCTGCATCGGACCGAAGTCCGGAAACTGCATCGGACCGAAGTCCGGACTGACTGCATCGGACCGAAGTCCGGAACTGACTGCATCGGACCGAAATCCAGAACTGACTGGGACCTTGTCCCCTGCATCGGACCGAAGTCCGGAACTAACTGCATCGGACCGAATTCCAGGACTAACTGAGCATGGCATAACATAAACATATCAACTAGCATGAACACATAAACTGCATACTGCATCGGGCCGTAGCCCGGAACCCATAACACATAAATCATGTCTGAGTCACGAAGGCATCAAACATGCTAACTACTGCATCGAACCGAAGTCCGGAAACTACTGCTAGCTAAACGGGCCGGCATTGTGGCCTTAGACCCGTTCCTACTGGAAGGAAACTCACCTCGTAGTCTAGCTGCTGAATGAACTGCTCTGGAATCTGTTTGCTGCTGCTCCGGTTTCACTCCGACTACAATTCTATAAGTACACTCAATCAAATACTGATAACTATACTGAGGGTAAAATGACTATTTTACTCCTGGTCAAAGTCAACCTATTGGTCAAAGTCAACATACAGTTGACTTGACTCGTCGAGTTGGGTCACCAACTCGTCGAGTCCTTACTCTCATTTCTCAATTCTGCTTACTACTACTCGTTGAGTTTGGCATAGACTCGACGAGTTCCTCTTCGATACTAACACTCAGTCAATCTGCATCCGACTCGCCGAGTTGTATGAACAACTCGTTGAGTCCTCCTTCAACATATGAACACTCTGGCTGTGACTCGCCGAGTCAGGGCATTGACTCGCCGAGTCCCTACATGAACAAGTCTACCAATCAACTCACTGAGTCCTCCTCACACTCACTAGCTCCACTCGCATAACTCAGCAGGGGAAACTTCGGGGACTCGCGACTCGACTCATCGAGTCCGAAGAATGACTCGCCGAGTCGCATGCATGCAATTACTAGTCAAACAATTTTGCTCAAAACCAACGCATCCAACTGATAGATTTGGGTTCCTAAGGCTTGGTTTGCACGTATAGATTCCATTTTTAGGTGCACATAGACTTCTAAAGAGGTTTAAAGGCTTAAAATGGATGAATAAGGTTAGATCTAGGGCTTATATGCAATAAGGTTCAATAAAGATATTAGATCTGGGTTTTGGGACAGAAATATGATTAGATCTGAAATCTATACCACTACACAAGCTCCATTACTAGAATAAGCTCATAAATGGGGAAAAAGGTAACCTAAAGGAGATTTCTAAAGAGAAGCAACCAAAGAACAGAAGGAATCTGATTATTAGCTCAATTGACTCTGAAATAGATGCAAGATCTTGGTTCTTCCCTTCTCCTTTGGATCTAGCCTTCCTCTTCTCTTCTAATCTTCAAACTTCACACAAAAATGCCCAAAATCACTCAATATAGGTTAAGGTGTTGCTATGAAATGTTCTGAGGGTGAGGGAGGCCAGATTGGGCGCATAAGGGGGATTATATAGGGTGCAAAACCCGTGGATCTAGGGTTTCTTCCAGACTGGCGGACTCGTCGAGTCCGGAATATGGACTCGCCGAGTCGCCAACTTAAACGTGCTCGAAATCTCGACTCTACTCGACGATTCGGTCCACTGACTCGTCGAGTCCCTCTTGCAACCTGAACAAATAATAATAATAAATATCATACCAGAATTGGGGCGTTACACTGAAACCAAAACTGAAAACCGTAAGCACGAAGCTTAGTGAGTTCACCAGAGCATACCCTACACAAAATCCACATAACACATATCATGGTAGGTATAAAGCTACATATACCACAGAAGTCATGCATAGATAAACCTGTAAGAATACCATGGGTTACCCCACATGGTCTTTACCTAGGACTGTCTTGGGCTACCCCACATGGTCTTACATCTAATGTCATGGGCTACCCCACATGGTCTTTACCTAGGACTGTCATGGGCTACCCCACATGGTCTAACATCTAATGCCACGAGCTCCCCCTGGGGTCTTCCATGTGAAACACACAATCACATATCATATCAAATCACAGAAAGACTAAAACATATACCATAATCACATAATGGGCCGACGTTGGTGCCTTAGACCTATAGGTACGGCGATTTCCGGACAAATACACCAACTCCAATTATACACCCATGATTTCTAATTTTCTCAAAAGGATCCAGCCACCCACCTGGTGGCTCACGGCGACGGTACCAGCTATTTCACGACGGGAGTGTAACGCCCGTAAATCCGGGCTACTCAATTTAGAGATAATAGAGGTCGAAAATGACTTTTCGACAAAATATTATTTAGAATAAATAATCTTAAGCAAGTTGTAGGATATGTATCAACGGTTCCGTACATATAAAGAGTGTCGAAATCCGAGTTATAACGAAGAAGTTATGACCCGTCGAAGTTTCGCAACGGAACCGGCACGACACCGGGAAGACGTAAATTGTGAATTTATGATAGAGCGACTTTTAGCCTTAGTAATCTAAAGGAAAGTCGTAGAAAATGTTAAACCGAGAGTGTCCATAAAAAGAACGCCCAAATCTGACTTGGTATGAGGAAATTATGATTTTTCTAAGATTTGGCATAGCGGTGCATGGCCCGAAACTCGAATTTTGGTTCGAGCGGTTTTTGGCTTACGCGACCTAAATGAGAGTTTAATATCTCATTAATAGGAATTCAGCGATAAAAAGACGAACGAAAACGGAGTCCGTATGTAAAAGTTATGAATTTTACGCAGACATTTAACAGTGTAATCACCTCCTACTGATAAATTTAAGATTGGTCGAGAATTAGCCGACGGAGTAAAAAGGAAAGTTGTAGATTTTATTTTTACCTACGCGTGGATATAAATAACGTCAAAAACAAAGCTCGTATGCGAAAGTTATGGACGAAGCTTAGTCTCTACTTTTCTAGCGCGGCGAATTCGATACGGTTTTGTAAATCCGAGATAGAATGAGAATTAGCCAACGAGGTCTAAATAAAAGTTGTAGTACTCTTAAATACCAACGCATGGATATAAATAACGTCAGAAATGGAGCTCGTATGCGAAAGATATGGACAAAGCTTAGTCGCAACTCTTCATGCTCGATAAATACGATATAGTTTTTGTAAATTTGAGATAGAAGGAGAATTAGCCGACGAGGTCTAAATGAAAGTTGTAGTACTCGTAAATACCAATGCGTGGATATAAAGAACGTAGAAAATGGAGCTCGTACGCGAAAGATACGGACGAAGCTTGGAGACTACTTTACTATAAAATTCCTATAAATAAGAGATGAACTCTTCATAATTTCTTCACACCATAAGCCTTTCTTTCTCCCTCTAACTTCTCTCTAACCTCCCTCAACCCCTCCCAAATCTAGGGAACCTCCCTAGCATGAGAAGAAAGCCCCGGAGCGCCCGACGGCTTCAAGAAGAAAAACTTTCGGCTCGGAAACGCTGCTCCAGTGAAGCCCGGTTTTTAATAAAAACCCGCTGTAAGTGAGCTACACCTATACTATATTTAATATAGCTTTTATTTAATTATAGTAACATTATTAGGACCTTAAAATAATTATTTGGGCTATTATTATGAGTTATATTGAGTGTTATTTAACGCTTATATAATAGTAATAATAGCTAGACTATTAATTAGTCTCGACGAATAATAGACTAAACTCCATTGGTAATAATACTAGGTTTCGCCGAAGGAAATTATTTTTTTTAAGAAGCGAAGCGCTGTCTGAGTTCGGAATCACCACCTTTTCAAGTGAGTGCATGGTCTCTTTCATCTTACACATAGATATGAAGTATTTTATATAAAGTACGTGCTATGTCTGCATATTATCTGAATACTTGTTGTCTATGATGGATGAATGATTTTATACATGTTTTAAATGATTTAAATATATATATTTATTTTATATCTACAAATATGTTGGGATAAAACATGGGTAGATGAAATAGTTGGTGTGATGAAATAAAATGATGAGAGATAGGTGATGATAGGAAGGTGATGATAATTAGGTGATGATGAATCGGTGATGTAGGATGAATGTGACATCCCCAAAATCTCAGCGAGAAAAGACCGATTTTCATTTATGCTTTTAAAATAATTTCAGAGTAAATCCTTTTGATTTGAAAGAGTTGCGGAATTTGTTCCCAAAAACAAAACGTGATAAAATAATATTTACCAAAGCATTTCATAAAGAAATGTATTTTCATTATATAATCAAAACTCGGGATGTCATGTTCCGATATAGACCATAAAGCATAAACGATAACATTACAAGTCATTTAACAAATATATACATATACAGACTTGTAAACAAAACAACTTGATGATTTATCCATCTCATGCCCTTGCGTTACTTCCTGTAATACAAATAAACTGAGTGGGTCAGGCTTGGGAGCCTGGTGAACGTATAGGGTTTTCAACCAACAATAAATAATTATATTTAATTTCCACCAACCAACAATAACCCAATTACCCGTTCCAGTTATTCTCACTTAACGTCCCTAAGACAACTAACATAAGGGACCTAGTCTAAGAATATTTCATCGGGGCGACAACACATGCTTCGGGGGTTCCTCGGCAATATAAGTCAAATAAGGCAACCATGAGGGGGATGGAATACAGCGAATGAACACCCAAGTTCATTAACACCTACAGGTTATGAGCCTGCTAGCGTTCCACTGGACTGTCTAGAAAAGTCCGTGGTAGTCATCTAAATTCCGCTAGATGACTGGATCAAAACAACATCGAGGCCTCTCATCTGTTTATTACACACCAACTATCTACCCATGTTCTACCCGACATATTAGTAGATAAAAATACATATTTTTATACATAGTTTAAAACCTGTATACCATTTTCATTCAATACATGTTCCACATAACAGATGAGGCACACCCACATAACACGTATTTCATAGAGAATAAATCAGATCTATGAGATAGAAGAAAGTGAATATACATTCACACATATAACAACAGAGTATATACATAACACGTATTTTATATATAATACTTCATAATTATGCGTTAGAAGAAAGTAACTACACACTCACTTGATCAGAAGATGATCGGACAGCACTACGGCTTGTAGAAGTAGTATTCTTCGGCAGATCTGGAAGGTCTTCACAAAAACCGGACTCCTTGCGGGCAGAGCTTCGGCTCGGGAATCGCACTTCTCAGGATCTTCGGGACCTCGGGACTTGCTTCGGGGCTCGGGAATGATACCGGGGCTTCGGGATAATTCTTGCACGAAAAACGATGCAAAACGCGAGAAAAAGGGAAGAAATGAGCAATGATCTCGGTTGCTCTCGACCTCCTTTTATAGGGGCTGGAAGTTCGAATTACGCTGGGTGTAATATGAAATTACGCTGGGCGTAATGACGATAGGGTCCCTGACTCCCCCCATGGATAATATCGGATAATTTAAATTTAAATTAAATATCGAAAATATTTAATAAACTTCAAAAATCCATATCTTCCTCATACGAACTCCGTTTTCGACGTTCTTTCTATCCCTGCGTAGGTGAGACTACGCTCTACAACTTTTGTTTAGACTCCGTCAGCTAATTTTGAATTTATTTTTGGTAGGCCGGGACAGGAAAACTCCGTTATAAAATCATAACTTCTTCATCTGACGTCCATTTTCGCCTATCTTTTTATCGTTTTACTAAAATTAATGAGATCTTCGATTCTCATTTAGATTGTTTCGGCTAAAAACCGCTCGGTCTCAAATCGAGTATTCGGGCTACATACCGCTAAGTCGAAACTTCGAAAAATCATAACTTCCTCATACGAAGTCAGATTTGGGCGTTCTTTTTATGCACGCTCTCGGTTTAACGAACTCTACGACTTTCGTTTAGATCACTAAGGCTAAATATTGCTCTAACGTAAATTTCACTTTTTACGTCATTCAGCGTTGCCGGTTCTGTCGCGAAACTTCGACAGGTCATAACTTCTTCGTTATAACTCGATTTTGGCATTCTTTATATCTTTGAAATCCTTGTTTCGATCACTACATCTTTATGCAAAGATATCGGGCTTATATCATACTTTAATTTTGACGTTTATTTTATTCTTAATTCATTAAATTATAATAATTAAGAAAATAAACACATAATTCACATAATTCACATAATACTCAAATATTTCATCATTAATACTCCAAAAAGAGTTACAAGGGTTAACCTAGACTATTACATCAACGAAAATGCCTAGCCTAGAAACGCGGGCGTTACAATTCTCTGCCCCTTAGGATGATTTCGTCCCCGGAATCACACATCGACAAACAAATGCGGATAGCGACTCAACATGTCACTCTCCGTTTCCCAGGTGAGATTTGGCCCATTCGAATGTTTCCAACGAACAAGCACTAATTCGACCATCTTGCGTCGAAGCTTCTTAGTCTTTCGGTCAACAATTGCCTCAGGTTCTTCAATTAACCTCTTGTTTTCATCAATTCTCAATTCAGAAATTGGAATTATGTCAGGAACTTCTCCCGTGAACTTCCTCAAATGACACACATGAAAAGTGTTGTGAATTCCATTCAGTTCCTCTGGTAGTTCAAGCTTGTAAGCTTGGTTCCCAATCCTCTTAAGAACTTTAAACGGTCCAATAAACCTTGGACTCAACTTTCCCCTTTTTACCAAATCTTATAAGTCCCTTCCACGACGAGACTTTAAGCAAAACCGAATCTCCAACTTCGAAAGTCATCGGTCTTCGCTTCTTGTCAGCATAGCTCTTTTGACGATCTTGAGCTACTAACATTCTTTCTCTAATTACTTTCAACTTTTCAGCGGTTTGATGGACCATCTCGGGACCCATAAACTGCTTTTCTCCAGCCTCAAGCCAACAAGACGGCGTACGACACTTCTGTCCGTACAAAGCTTGATAAGGTGCCATCTTTATGCTCGAGTGGAAACTATTATTGTAGGAAAATTCTACAAAAGGTAAATGTTCATCCCAGTTACCTAGGAATTCCAGGGTACATGCTCTCAGCATATCTTCAAGTGTTTGTATTGTTCTTTCACTCTGGCCATTAGTCTGCGGATGGTAAGCTGTACTTAAACACAACTTGGTACCCATTTCCTCTTGTAGACTTTTCCAAAACCTCGAGGTGAAACGGCTATCACGATCCGATACAATCGTTAACGGAACACCGTGAAGCCTCATAATTTCCTTCACATACGAATTCGCAAGCTTATCCATAGGCCATTTCTCCTTGGCTGCTATGAAATGCGCACTCTTAGTGAATCAATCAACGACCACCCAAATCATGTCGTGACCATTCTTTGTTCGGGGTAGTTTAGTGACAAAATCCATAGCAATGTCTTCCCATTTACCCATAAGCACAAGTAAAGGCTCTAAACTCCCAAATGGTTTCCGATGTTGTGTCTTGACTCTCGCACAAGTCACATACTCGGCCACATACTTTGCAACATCAAGCTTCATCGTCGGCCACCAGTAGTAGGGTTTCAGGTCCCTATACATTTTAGTGCTACCAGGATGAATCAAGTACATGGTTTTGTGAGCTTCTTCCATCAGAAGATCTCTAATTCCTCCTGACTTAGGTACCCAAATATGATCTTGGAATACCTTCAGTCTGTGACTGTTTATACCAAACACTAACGTTTTACCCAAACGTTCCGCCTTTCGGTCATTCTTCTCTAAATCTTCTTCTTGAGCTTTCTTTATACTCTCCACAATTGTTGGGACAACTTCTATTCTCAATGCTCTTGGCCTCTTCCTTTCAAGATTGACTTTCTTACTAAGAGCATCAACAACAACATTAGCTTTACCAGGATGGTAAAGTATCTACAGTCGTAGTCCTTGAGTAACTCTAGCCAGCGTCGTTGCCTCATATTTAACTCTTTCTGATTAAAGAGATATTGGAGACTCTTATGATCAGTGAAAAGTTTACACTTCGTGCCACAGAGGTAATGCCTCCATATTTTCAGAGCAAAAACTACCGCTGCCAACTCCAAATCATGAGTCGAGTAATTCTTTTCATGCTCCTTCAACTGTCGAAACGCATATGCTATGACCTTTTCTCTTTGGGTCAAAACACAACCCAATCCAACCCCAGACGCATCGCTATAAACAGCGAAGTCTTCAACTCCATCGGGTAAAGAAAGTATCGGTGCCTCGCATAGCTTCTTCTTTAGCTTCTTGAATGCTTCTTGATGCTTATCACTCCAAGCATAAGTAGCTCCTTTATGGGTCAAAATTGTTAATGGAGTAGAAATTGAAGAAAAGCCTTGGATAAACCTTCAATAATATCCGGCTAATCCTAAAAAGCTTCGGATCTCTGTGGGACTTTTCGGCTATTCCCACTTCATTACAGCTTCAATCTTCGCTGGATCAACCATTATCCCTTCCTGGTTGACCACGTGACCCAAGAATTGGACTTCACGAATCCAAAAATCACATTTGGAGAACTTTGCATACAACTTCTCCTTCTTCAAGACTTTCAACACTTCTCGCAAGTTTCTGCCATGCTCCTCTTGTCTTTTCGAGTAAATCAGAATGTCGTCTATGAACACTATCACGGATTTATCAAGGAACGGATTACAAAACCTATTCATTAAATCCATGAATGCTGCCGGAGCATTGGTTAGTCCAAACGACATAACCAAGAACTCGTAGTGTCCATATCTAGTTCTGAATGCAGTCTTCTCGATATCTTTCTCTCTTACTTTTAGCTGATGATATCCTAACCTTAGATCGATCTTCGAGAAATAGCTCGAACCTTGCAATTGATCAAATAGGTCATCAATCCTCGGCAACGGATATCTATTCTTTATTTTTGCCTTGTTCAGCTCTCTGTAATCGATGCACATTCTCATGCTTCCATCTTTCTTCTTAACGAATAACACCGGAGCTCCCTAGGGTGATGAACTAGGTCTAATGAAACCTTTGTCCAACAAGTCCTGAAGTT
Organism: Lactuca serriola; assembly: GCF_051521515.1. Classification (NCBI taxonomy): domain Eukaryota; kingdom Viridiplantae; phylum Streptophyta; class Magnoliopsida; order Asterales; family Asteraceae; genus Lactuca; species Lactuca serriola. The sequence goes on from NC_136408.1 coordinate 116,506,349, forward strand.
GCATCATCAGCTCCTTCATCTCCGTCGGTGCTAATCGATACGGTGCTTTTGCTATTGGCGTGGTTCCTGGTAACAAGTCTATTTTGAACTCCACTTGTCTATCAGGTGGTAATCCAGGAAGATCTTCGGGAAATACTTCCGGATAATCACATACCACTGGAATACTCTGCATCACCTTCTTTTCCTTCTTAGCATCAATCACGAATGCTAAATATGATGTACATCCCTTGGTCAAACACTTTCTGGCTTTCATTAGGGAAATGATTCCAGAATTTACTCGGCGTTTGTCCCCATACACCATAAATGACTCTTTCCTTGGCGGGTTTACTTTAACTATCTTCTTCTTGCATAATATCTCGGCGTCATTGGCACTAAGCCAATCCATTCCCAACATGATGTCGAAACCATTAAGTTCGATAGGTAATAATTCCTCGTGAAACTTATTCCCATTAAGGCCGATTAAGATGTTTTTCATACGATGGCTAACAGGTACAAACTTGCCACTAGCTACTTCGACTAATAAAGCATTATCTAGTCTATCAACAGGAAAAGCTAGTTTTCTACCAAACTCATGCGAAATAAAGGAGTAGTTGGCTCCAGAATCAAACAAAATTTGAGCAGGTAATTCGTTTACGAGAAAGGTACCTGAAGCGACATCAGCTTCATCTTTCGCAGCCTCAAGTGTCATCTGGAAGGCTCTCGCCTTCGGCTTTGGTGGAATGTTGGGCTTAGCTGCCTCCTCCTTCTTCGGACAGTCTTTCAAAATATGCCCCTGTTCATTACAACCAAAACACATCCTCTTGTTGTTTGGACACTCATTGGCAAAATGCCCAATTTTTCCGCACTTGTAGCAGGTTACGTCCTCACTACATTTTCCAAAGTGCTTCTTCTTGCACTTATCACACCACTTCGCTTCTCCTCCTTTTCCTCCACTAAACTTTTTCGAATCAGATTTCGAAAATTTGCTTTTCTTACCGGAACCAGATGTTCCCTCAAACTTTCTCTTCTCACCAACGTCAACCTTGTTGGTGGTTCTCCCCTTAATCATGTTCTCAACAGACTTGGCAGCCCAGATAGCTGCCTCTAGAGTATGTGCCTGACGTACTGGCACCTCGTACTCCCATGGGAGTCCCTTCGCATACCGGTCCACCTTTGTCAGCTCATCTGGAACGATGCGCAAAGCAAACTCCATCTTATCTGTAAAGTTATTAGTATATTCATCAACTGACATGCTGCCTTTCGTCAATGCCAAAAACTTATTCTCCAACTCCAACAAATTTTGGGCCGAACAGAACTTGCGTTTGAACTGCACCAAGAATTCTGCCCATGTCAATTGCAATGGCTCATTAGGGCTTAAAGTTTTCCGTAGAGTGTTCCACCAACGAACGACTCCACCTCGAAACTGACGCACTGCATAGATAGTCTGCAACTTGCCTCAGCAGCCACAAGTCATGAAGGCTAACTCCATTTCGGAGATCCAATCCATAACTCCAGTCGGATCCTCCTTTCCATTGAAGGTCGATGGTTTGCAAGTTAGAAAGTCCTTATACTTGCATCCCATTCCATCATTCCTTCCATCATGGTTGTTTTGCCTAACTATCGGTGGGTTGGCTTGACCAATAAACTCACTGAAGTTTCCACCTTCCGAGTTCCCTTCATTTAATTCGGGCTCTTCCACACGAATTGACAGTTCTTCACGATTCTGTTGAAGCAATCGTCTATTCTCCTCCATTTGACGATCCAACATTGTTTGAATCATCATTTGCACACCAGCCATGGTTATTGGCTCAGGTGTTGCTGCTACGACAGGTATTTGCTCAATCACTGGTGGTTGATTCCTGTTTTCATCAGCATTTCCAACTCCACTTCTTGTTCTCATCATTTTTGATCTATACACCGAATAAGGTGAAATTCGATCCTCATTCACGATAGATATTCAAATCATCCTTATCACTCCGAAACGTTTACATGCTAGTTCTAATATCGTAGACGTACGCTTAGAATCCTACACACATAAGGTTTCTAGATCCGGTCGGCAACAAACCATAGATCCGAACAAATAATATCATATATGGCAACATATAACATTTAGCACATAAAGCATTTTAGGCAACTTTCCTAAAATAAACTAGTGCTCGTGTCTAAAACATAACATACACATATCTCAAAATTTTACTTAGCATTCTAAGTTTAAGTCTAGAAATTTCCTACAAATTCCTAGTTCGCTTAAACTAATGCTCTGATACCAACTGTGACATCCCCAAAATCTCGGCCAGAAAAGACTGATTTTCATTTATGCTTTTAAAATAATTTCAGAGTAAATCCTTTTGATTTGAAAGAGTTGCGGAATTTGTTCCAAAAAACAAAACGTGATAAAATAATATTTACCAAAGCATTTCATAAAGAAATGTATTTTCATTATATAATCAACACTCGGGATGTCATGTTCCGATATAGACCATAAAGCATAAACGATAACATTACAAGTCATTCAACAAATATATACATATACAGACTTGTAAACAAAACAACTTGATGATTCATCCATCTCATGCCCTTGCGCCACTTCCTGTAATACAAATAAACTGAGTGGGTCAGGCTTGGGAGCCTGGTGAACGTATAGGGTTTTCAACCAACAATAAATAATTATATTTAATTTCCACCAACCAACAATAACCCAATTACCCATTCCCATTATTCTCACTTTACGTCCCTAAGACAACTAACATAAGGGACCTAGTCTAAGAATATTTCATCGGGGCGACAACACATGCTTCGAGGGTTCCTCGGCAATATAAGTCAAATAAGGCAACCATGAGGGGGATGGAATACAGCGAATGAACACCCAAGTTCATTAACACCTACAGGTTATGAGCCTGCTAGCGTTCCACTGGACTGTCTAGAAAAGTCCGTGGTAGTCATCTAAATTCCGCTAGATGACTAGATCAAAACAACATCGAGGCCTCTCATCTGTTTATTACACACCAACTATCTACCCATGTTCTACCCGACATATTAGTAGATAAAAATACATATTTTTATACATACTTTAAAACCTGTATACCATTTTCATTCAATACATGTTCCACATAACAGATGAGGCACACCCACATAACACGTATTTCATAGAGAATAAATCAGATCTATGAGATAGAAGAAAGTGAATATACATTCACACATATAACAACAGAGTATATACATAACACGTATTTTATATATAATACTTCATAATTATGCGTTAGAAGAAAGTAACTACACACTCACTTGATCAGAAGATGATCGGACAGCACTACGGCTTGTAGAAGTAGTATTCTTCGGCAGATCTGGAAGGTCTTCACAAAAACCGGACTCCTTGCGGGCAGAGCTTCGGCTCGGGAATCGCACTTCTTAGGATCTTCGGGACCTCGGGACTTGCTTCGGGGCTCGGGAATGATACCGGGGCTTCGGGATAATTCTTGCACGAAAAACGATGCAAAACGCGAGAAAAAGGGAAGAAATGAGCAATGATCTCGGTTGCTCTCGACCTCCTTTTATAGGGGCTGGAAGTTCGAATTACGCTGGGTGTAATATGAAATTACGCTGGGCGTAATGACGATAGGGTCCCTGACTCCCCCCATGGATAATATCGGATAATTTAAATTTAAATTAAATATCGAAAATATTTAATAAACTTCAAAAATCCATATCTTCCTCATACGAACTCCGTTTTTGACGTTCTTTATATCCCCGCGTAGGTAAGACTACGCTCTACAACTTTCGTTTAGACTCCGTCAGCTAATTTTGAATTTATTTTTATTATTTATTTTTAGTAGGTCGGGACAGGAAAACTCCGTTATAAAATCATAAGTTCTTCATCCGACGTCCGTTTTCGCCTATCTTTTTATCGTTTTACTATAATTAATGAGATCTTCGATTCTCATTTAGATTGTTTCGGCTAAAAACCGCTCGGTCTCAAATCGAGTATTCGGGCTGCATACCGCTAAGTCGAAACTTCGAAAAATCATAACTTCCTCATACGAAGTCAGATTTGGGCGTTGTTTTTATGCACGCTCTCGGTTTAACGAACTCTACGACTTTCGTTTAGATCACTAAGGCTAAATATTGCTCTAACATAAATTTCACTTTTTACGTCATTCAACGTTGCCGGTTCTGTCGCGAAACTTCGACATGTCATAACTTCTTCGTTATAACTCGGATTTTGGCATTCTTTATATCTTCGAAATCCTTGTTTCGACCACTACATCTTTATGCAAAGATATCGGGCTTATCTCATACTTTAATTTTTGAAGCTTATTTTATTCTTAATTCATTAAGTTATAATAATTAAGAAAATAAACACATAATTCACATAATACTCAAATATTTCATCATTAATACTCCAAAAAGAGTTACAAGGGTTAACCTAGACTATTACATCAACGAAAATGCCTAGCCTGGAAACGCAGGCGTTACAATGAAAGATACTATAACCTTGTCCAGCAATTTGGAGATGTAGTCATCTACTAGAGTATAGATGGCGACCACGGACTATTCTAGACAACCCGTGGAAACACCAGCAGACTTATAACCTGTAGGTGATGAATTACGTGTCTAGGTGATGTTGTAACTGTATATTCATGTGATGATACTCTAACCGTTACTATGATTTATGAGTTCAGGTGACATTGTAACTACGTATTCATGCCTTAGGAACGAGCATATAAGGAAATGTGAGGTAGAAAGATTAGAGGTAAATATGATATAGGAGATGACCCTTAAGATAACTCTTTAAGGAATATTAAAGAAGATAACTGGGATGGGTAATCAGGTTGATTGTTTGATGTTTAAATATAATAATTATATTATTGTGGGATGAAAACCCTATGTACTTACCAAGTTTCCCAACCTGACCCACTCCAGCTTATTTGTATCACAGATGTCGATACGAAGCTACTTTGCACTGAGAGATTTAAAAGAGAAGTAGATCACTAGTGTAAATGAATGTAAGTTTTGTTTATGCTTATGTTTCTGTGTTGACGATGACATCCCAAATGTTTTAAATGAATAAAAATACATTTCTTCGGAAATGCTTTGATAACGTATTTATCATGTTTTTTCTGGTAACAAATTCTGCAACATTTTTATTAAAAGAGGTACTCTGATTTGTATAAAGCATAAACAAAATGGATCTTTTCTGGCCGTAAAAATGGGGATGTCACAGGCAGCGACGGCTTTGTCTTCACGAGGTGATGCATCAGTAGAAGACGACAAATAACTGAGGTGGTCGTGAACGACAGCCGCAGTGACAATGGAATAGACGCTTGTTGGTGGTCTTCATCGTCGCCGGCGATGGAACAGTAACAACGTTGTGACAACATGACCATCGGCTAACGACCAGAGTTGAAGGGAGCTTCGAGCGGTCGGAACTGAAGGAAGTCGGGTGTCTCTTGATGGACGCTGGCTGATCGGAAGGTGGAGCGGTTGCGGCGCCGGCGAGGAGGCATAAGGTGGAGGTGGCGGCAGAACATGTTAGCATTTAGGATTAGGGTTTAATGGGTGGTGGGTTAATATACCTCCGTCCCATTCTAAATTTTACCATAACAACAGGATCAATCCCTCCTTTCATCTTTTCTTTAAAATTCAGCCCCAATTTTACCATTTAAACCCTGCTCTCTAAAACCTTTACAAATTAAGTCCAAATTTGACAAAACAACCCCTCCTCAACAAATCCTTTTTATATTTGGTCCTAAATTACTCTTTAGCCCTCAGTTTTCCAAATTCTTTTCAATTTAAGTCCAATAATTTATTGAATAGTCCCTTCCTTCACAATTATTTATAAAATCAACCCGAAACTTACACTTTTAACCCATGAGTAAGCCAATAATAAATTTGGCTCCCAAAACCAACGCCCTACTAAATATTATGGATTTTAAGGCCAGAATTCATTTATTAATCTTTATCTATTTATTTACATAATAAACGGGGTGTTACAACTCTCCCCCACTTAAATTAGATTTCGTCCTCAAAATTATTCCTTACCATCCCTTATGCCCCATACCACTTGAGTAATATGGTCACCACTCTGGGTACACCCTAGGCTTCCCAGGGTAGCTGTGTCCGATCTTCGCAAGGCCCTAAAATCCGCAGGTGAACAAATTTCCTCTCAACAAGTTCACACCTACTCCGTCTGAAATATGCTATCTTGAGATGGTCTGATTCTCTGACAGACCACTCATACTGAATCATTATTGTTGAATCTAGTTTGTTTATCCCTCAACCGACTACTTAACTTCTGATAACTCTAGGTTCCCACTATAAAACAGGATCACATACCTAATTATCTCTGCAGAACACTTGTACCTGGCCAAGGCTCAGATACTCCTGCTGTGAGTGACTTGTCACTCCCCAAATCATCTAGCTATTATGTTCGTACTCACAACCTAAAGCACAAATGCTAACACTACCCAAATACTGAAACTGCTTGAACACTGAACTGTCAGATGTTGTATGCTGCTACATAGTTGCTTCCCAAAATCTATCAAACTTGCCTGGTCTCAATTCATTCGCCAACCATCTGAATTATCAGGTTCTGGCCCGGCTACGGAGCCAAAGGACCCACACGTAGTCGCTCCATGCGGATTCTGAACCAAAATCCTTGCCTGCCAATAGTTGTTGTTAGTTACATTACCACTATGGCTCTAACAACCTCATGATTCAACCGATCGGGCTCATGCATCGAATCATGACGTCTCTAAACCCACGACTAAAAGCGATTTCTACCTAGCCAATGGTAGACTTATATAATAAGCAAGATTAAGCAATCCATTGCTTCCTATATCTCATAACTGTAGTGGTCTTCCTACAGTCTTATCACTGGCTAAACCAGATCTAATCCATCCCGGTAATTTCGAAATCCAATCTATGGATTTCCATATCCTCACTACTACACCCGAACTGGTGGGTACTACTGTCCCTTTAGTGGTCTAATAACGCTCTCACGCTATCTACCAACCTAGTGAATACTACGGATACACCCATAGTCTTACAACACTCTAGCACCATCAGCTATCTTTGTGAATGCTACGGCTCCCCCGTAGTCTTACAACGCTTTCCACACTACCTGACTACTAGTGAATGTTGGGGCTCCCTCGTAGTCTTACAACACTTTCCACACTACCTGACTACTAGTGAATGCTACGACTCCCCGTAGTCTTACAACACTTTCCACACTACCTGACTACAAGTGAATGTTACGGCTCCCCCGTGGTCTTACAACACTTTCCACACTACCTAACTACTAGTGAATGCTACGGCTCTCCTGTAGTCTTACAACACTTTCCACACTACCTGACTACTAGTGAATGATGTGGCTCCCCGTAGTCTTACAACACTTTCACAACCGTAGCCCAATACCTTACCCGTGATCTATCGATTCATACGCATGCGGAATCAATCACATACTTGACCGATCACCCGAAATGAACTCGATTCATGACTGGAGCCCCAACCTGTTTCCCCAAATTCTGTTATCAAGCCCCCAAGAAGACGTGATTCACATGATGGGGAGTCTTACTGGACTCCAAAGTCGCACAACCCTCAAACCAAATAGCCACTTGGGCCGCCATTTTCCCTCGATGAGGACGAGAAACCCATCCCGGTCTCCTACCTGTCCCTGTCCTGAATACCTGCGTGATTCTCCCCCACTTAGATTCGACCAAGTCTTCACAATACAAGAGATTTGAAGGACTCCTGATCCTTCTTACTCTTTAATAACCAACTTCTGACAACCTGTTTCTTGTCTGTGCGCGTGTTCTATTACTGGCCCAAATCCCCCAAGGACCACGCCACTCCTAAAGATCAGATAAACACTTCCTGAATCCTAGCGAAACTAATAATCTCAAACACCTTGAAATGATGCCTCGCTTATATCTTCAAGTCCAAATAATCAAAGTCCAGGCCAAGCCTCAACAGTAAACCACTTCCCTTAGTGCCTCCAAAAGCCGACTCGAGCACAATGTCAGAGTCACCAATCTTGTCCGTAATCCTTCTGCATCATATCTCTGAATCGATCCCGACCCTAGACCCAGATAACATTGAAAGCTCTAAACCAGCAAAGAGGTAAACCACTTTTCACTAACCACCCCGTAACTCACGGTATGCAAATAGCATAAGACAATGTTTGAAGGTATAACCCCAAACACAAGCGGGGAAACAAACCCCGATATACACTTACTAAAACCCTTGAAGAGAAAACCCCGTGCAGTTTCCCATAAGAACTGCACTGAATCCTGCTCTGCTGGCCTCTCAAAAGCTGACCCAAACTCTTAGGTGTCTTTCTGGGACCCTCAATATAGGCACCCGATCTGTTTCCCCCTTCCCAACGTGCTTCAACCAATTCCTTGCTCTCGAGCTCTAGAAATCATATCAATTAGGGACTCGCAGCCTAACCCACTTGCCAGTCCAATCGTCAACGACTGAACTGTCATAGTTGGAGCGACCTCTGCCCTACACCGGGCTACTAACTATCCTTAAGCCATAGTCTCCGATTTCGAAAGTGCAATAAATCACATAATCGATCCATGTCGTCCGATACAAGAGATCCACGACGAACTCAAAACCCTAGCAGTCCTTCCACTAACTGGCTCACTACTGGAGTCGGGACTAAACATTGGTCCTCCCTTATGCATGCTCATCCTCATCTGCACAACAACTATCCCCACTATCAGAACATTGCCAAGAATTTCCTTTTCCCATCAACTTCTTAGATTCTCCAAGACTCTCACTGATTCGAGTATTGATCCTGTGATTTCAATAGTACGGGCCCATACTACCTTCCACACCTATCCATACTTTCCTCAGCAATCCTCCCGAACCCTCTAAGTCATCTATCCCACTGATACACCAATATCTGCTGAACAGCAACACAATATCCACTGAAGCACCTCCTAGGCTTTCCTAGGTTCTGAACCTCACCCTGCCATCAGCTGTTGAAGAACTCTCCACGATGCCAGTCATCTACCTCCTGGATATCGTCACATCCACTTAGTAGCTGACTCCCATCACTTAAGAGTTCCACAAAGCACAAAGGAAGTAGCATTCGTGCAGTTGCACTCCGAACCAAAGAACTGCCATAAAACATTCAGTCCACATATCGCAGCTCGCGCTATCCACATTCATCAATCCGCACTGTTGGCTGCCTTATGCATGCAAATTATTCACAGAACATGATCCAATAGACTGTCGAATAATAGACTCTACCCTAGGAACACAACCAAACAAGGAACAGGAAGTAAGGTCAAATCTATTATTCTAAGGCTATAACATCCTAACCGTATACAATTTTAAAAGCATACATGTAGCAGTTACAAATACCAATTATCATTCTCATTCCAGCATGGCATCCAATATTCCAAGGCTACAAGCATCACATATCAGGCCAACATATTGCTGACTTCTCAATACTAGCATGTAATTCTACCAGCATATACATGCATCTCCCCTAGCCCTAACTAGCATGCGAGTCACAGATTCATAAACCAAGTCATAACAGACAACATACGTGGGTATTCTGGGGAAACTTACTTGAGCTCAATTGATTGCACGCATCACACACATTGTTCTTTTCAAAGTACTCTCCCTTTTTAGCTTCTTTTTCAAATTCCTTTTTGTAAATATGATTTTTTTTGGAAAATTTCATACTAAGTCCTCAGTCTGAGTCCAAACACACCCGAGAGTGTGCCCGAATCCCTCAAACCAAGGCTCTAATAACAACTTGTAATGTCCCAAAATTCCAGACCAAAAATTTTATTTTAATTAAGTTATTACATAAAACCATCAGTATAAAACATTCATAATAATATCTCATATCAAAACCAGTGTGTCAATGATCATGCATGTCATCATAAAATAACATCAGAGTATAATCCTAAAGACCTCCTATACGGAAAAACATAGTGTGATGCGCTGTGATCGAGCTGACTCCTTTCCTTTGAAAATGAAGTACCAGAAACCAAAACTAAAAACCGTAAGCACGAAGCTCAGTGAGTTCCCCAGAGCATACCCCACACACAATCCACATAACACATATCATCGTAGCTATAAAGCTACATATACCACATAAGCCATCCATACATAAACCTATAAGAATGCCATGGGCTACCCCACAAGGTCTTTACCTAGGACTTCCATGGGCTACCCCACATGGTCTTACATCCAATGTCATAGGCTACCCCACATTGTCTTTACCTAGGACTGTCATGGGCTACCCCACATGGTCTAATACCCAATGCCACGGGCTCCCCTCGGGGTCTTCCATGTGAAACACACAATCACATATCATATCAAATCACAGAAAGACTAACACATATACCATAATCACATAATGGGTCGGCCTTGGTGCCTTAGACCCATAGGTATGGCAAGAAGACTCACCTGGCACTGCTGAAGTCCCGTAGATAAAACTCCAGTGCTGGTTGACTGATTCCCGAACTGTCAACATCAAAACAACCCAATTAATAACTGGGTTCCACTACATAACCATAAATACATACTTTGGATAATTACTACATTGCCCCAAGCTTGGCTTTATTCTGGCCCAAGGTCCAATCCATAGGCCCAAAAGTCAAACTAGGAATCAAAGCCCAACATATGGAACAATTTTCCAAATTGGGCCCAAGCCTTTACATGGTCTTATTCAAAGGCCCAACCAATTATTCTGGTCCAGCATTTGACACTCTAATGGCCCAATATCATATGATCCTTAAGGCCCAAACTATGGCCCAATTTTCCAAATAGGGCCCAGACCTTCACATTGGCCTTACCCTAAAGCCCAACAACATATTCTAGTCCATATGATCATTCTTGGATGACCCATTAATAATCCAGTTACCAAAGCCCAATGGAAAGGCCCAACTTCAAGCCCAAGTGAAATTAGGGTTTCACATAAAATGATGATTAGGGTTAAGTGTTTCTCGCTTAACCTATTAAGGACTTAATCTATTAAGTCCATCACTCTTCTAAATAGATAATATGGTGTGATTGGGCTTAACACACAATTCCATTCCAATGGCCCAAATGTGGGTCCCGATAGGTCCAAGCCCATAAATCCAATATTAGGGTTTTCTAAACCCTAATTAGGGTTTCCAATCCCATCTTAGCCCAATAGGCCCAATAGCTAGGTCTTTTGATTAATTAGGGTTCACTGGACCCATTAGGGTTTCACTAAGCCCATTAGTCACATGCTTGGGCTTTTAGGTGCATTAAGCTTTATTGGGCCCATTAGGGTTTATTAGGCCTATTAGGCTTCATTGGGCCCATTCGGGTTTATTAGTCCCTTTGTCCAAACATCCAAACGAGTCATGATCCAACAAGGCACACCGCCACCCGACACGACGGCCGGTGGCGGCAGCTACCACCTCACGTTGGTGGTTTGATTTTTCCCTTCATTATTCCAATTTGTAATTTACACTTTACAATGCTAAATCTCAAAATAAACACACACACTAAACAAAATAAACACACACACAACCACCTTATGGTGGCCCGCCGTGGTAGATGGTGGCAGCTACCACCTCACAGTGGTGTTGGTGGCTTTCTAGCGATTTCCGGACAAACACACCAACTACAATTATACACCCATGATTTCTAATTTGCTCAAAAGGATCCAACTACTCACCTGGTGGTTCACGGCGGCGGTAGGAGTTGTTTCACGGCGACACTGACTTGTCTTCACAAGGTGATGCATTAGTAGAAGATGTCAAAGGAGTGAGGTGGTCCTGAATGATAGCCACATTGACAGCGGAATAGATGCTTGCTAGTGGTCTTCATCGTCGCCGACGATGGAACAGTAACAACGTTGCAGCAGCACGACCGTCAGCTAACGACCACAGTTGAAGGGAGCTTCGAGCAGTCAGAACTGAAGGAAGTCGGGTGTCGCTTGATGGACGCTGGCTGATCGGAAGGTGGAGTGATTGTGGCGCCGGCGAGGGAGGCATAAGGTGGAGGTGGCGGCTGAACATGTTAGCATTTAGGGTTAGGGTTTGATGGGTGGTGGGGTTATATACCCCCGTGTAACGCCCGTTTTTCTAGGCTTGCCATTTTTAGCAATGTAATAGTCTAGGTTAACCTTTGCAACCCCAATTTGAAATAATCAAAAAAATGTATTATATGCGATTTATGTGTGTTTTCTTAATAATTATAATTTAATGAATTAAGAATAAAATGAGCGTCAAAATTTAAGTGTAAAATAAACTCGATATCTTTGCATAAAGTTGTAGTGGCCGAAACGAGGTTTCCGAATATATATAGAACGCCCAAATCTGACTTCGTATGAGGAAGTTATGATTTTCTGAAGTTTCGACTGGGCAGTATGCAGCCCTAATACTCGATTTGAGATCGAACGGTTTTTAGCCGAAACAATCTAAACGGGAATCGTAGATCTCGTTGTTAGTAGTGAAATGATGAAAAGATAGGCGAGAACGGACGTCGGACGAAGAAGTTATGAATTTATTACGAAGTTTTTCTGTCCCGGACTCCTAAAAATAATTAATAAAAATAAATTCAAACTTAGCCGACAGAGTCTAAACGGAAGTTGTAGAGCGTAATCTCACCTACGCGTGGATATAAAGAACGTCGAAAACGGAGTTCGTATGAAGGAGATATGAATTTTCAATGTTTATTAAATATTTAATATTTAAATTTTAATTCAAATTTTTGATATCCGAAGAGGAGTCAGCAGACTCATCCGAAGTACGCCCAGCGTACCACTCGAGTGCTCTGGAGTCGTAAGCGATGACGTAGAGGGCCGGATGACGCAAGGGATGACGGCAACCGAGGCAGTATGCCCCGCGTAACCCCGAAGTTATGCCCAACGTAACCCCGAGGATCAGCCTATAAAAGGGGATGCGAAGACAGCCGATTTTCTTTTACAAACCCTTCCATTTTCTCTCATATATTGCCTCGATTTGCGTGTTGTTTATACCCCGAAGCCCCAGTAATATTCCTGAGCCCCGAAGCAAGATCCGAAGCCCCGAGGATCCCGAAGAGCGTTATTCCTGAGCCGAAGCTCTGCCCGCGAGGAGCCCGGTTTTTGTGAAGATCTAACAGATCTACGGAGAGACACTACTTCTGCAAGCCGTAGTGCTGCCCGATCATCTTCTGATCAAGTGAGTGTGTAGTCATTTTTATCCCAACGCAATATTATGAAGTATCTTATATAAAAATACGTGCTATGTGTATATATTTTGCTGTTATATGTGTGAATGTATATTCACTCTATTCTATCTCATAGATCTGATTTATTCTCTATGAACTATGTGTTATGTGTGTATGCCTCATCTGTTATGTGGAATATGTGTTGATTAAAGCATGGGATACAGGTTTTTAAACAATGTATAAAAATGTATATTTTTATCTACTAATATGTTGGGTAGAACATAGGTAGATAATTGGTGTGAAATAAACAGATGAGAGGCCTCGGTGTTATTGGTGTTATTGGTGTTATTCTAGTCATTCAGCATAGTATGTATGACGACCACAGACTATTCTAGACTGTCCTGTGGAACACTAGCAGGCTCATTACATGTAGGTGTTGAGAACGACGTGTTTCACCGGTGTACTCTATCCCCCACATGGTTGCCTTTAGGACACGTATTGTTGAGGAAGCCCCTCTGGAGTAATGTCCGTCCCGATGAAAATCCTGAATTAGGTTCCTTATAATAGATGTTATTTTAGGGACGTAAAGTGAGGATAACAGGAATATGTAATCGGGTTTATTGTCGATTGTTGAAATTAAATATAATTATTGTGGGTTGAAAACCCTATATGCTCACCGGGCTCCCAAGCCTGACCCACTCAGTTTATTTTTATTACAAGAAGTGGCGCAAGAGCTTAAGATGGGCGAATCATCAAGTTGTTTTGTTTACAATTCTGTATATGTATATATTTTGTTGAATGACTTGTAATGCTATCGTTTATGCTTTATGATCTGTATCGGAACATGACATCCCGACTTTTGATTATGAAATGAAATCATATTTCTTTATGAAATGTTTTGATAAATATCTATTTTATCATGTTTTGTTTTTGGGAACAAATTCCGCATCTCTTTTAAAATTAAGAGGAATTACTCTGAAAATGTTTAAAAAGCATAAATGAAATCGGTCTTTTCTGGCCGAGATTTTGGGGATGTCACAGTTGGTATCAGAGCATTAGTTTAAGCGAACTAGGAATTTGTAGGATTTCTAGACTTAAACATAGTATGCTAAGTGGAGATTGTGAGATGTGTGTCTGATAAATTTTAGACACGAGCACTAGTTTATTTTAGGAAGGTTGCCTAAAATGCTTTTATGTGCTAAATGTTATATGTTGTCATATATGATATTATTTGTTCGGATCTACGGTTTGTTGCCAACCGGATCTGAAGGTTTATGTGTTTAGGATTCTAAGCGTATGTCTACGATATTAGAACTAGAATGTAATCGTTTGGAGTACTAAGGATAAATTGAAATCTTATTGTGAAAGAGGATCTAATTTCACCTTATTCGGTGTATAGATCAAAAATGGTGAGAACAAGAAGCGGAGTTGGGAATGTTGATGAAAACAGGAATCAACCGCCTGTAAATCAACAAGTACCTATTGTAGCTGCTGCACCTGAGCCGATAACAATGGCTGGTGTACAAATGATGATTCAAACGATGTTGGATAATCAGATGGAAGAAACAAGACGCCTGCTTAGGCAGAATCGTGAAGAATCGTCAATTCAAGTAGAAGAGCCCGAGGAGAATGGAGGGCAGTCTGAAGGAGAAAACTTTAGTGGGATCATTGGTCAAGACAACCCACCTGTGGTTAGGCGCAATAACTAGGATGGAGGAAATGATGGTCGTGGGTGCAAGTACAAGGATTTCATGGTGTCCAAACCACCATGTCTATCCGGAAGCCCGACGCCGATGCAAGTTATGGACTGGGTCTCCGAAATGGAGACTATGTTTTAAAGTTGCGAATGCAGCAACAGGCAGAAGACCGCTCTTGCGATCCCTTTGCTAAAATCTAGGGTATTGAGTTGGTGGAAGTTGTTAGCCGACTCTATGCCCAAGGGAGAAGCAAGAAAAATGTCTTGGGAAGACTTTGTTGAACAACTAAAACTGCAATACTGCTCCGAGCAGGACCTTCTGGAAATTAGTAATGAGTTTCATAATTTGAAGAAGGGGAAATTGAGCGTTACTGAATACGCTGCAACTTTCACAGAAAAGATGAAGTTTATCCCATATTTGGTACCTACAAAACTCTCTAAGGTCAACAAGTTTGCCCTTGGACTACCAGCGGACTATGGTCCAATGGTTAAGTAGGCAACCACATTGAAAGTCGCCATCTGGGCTGCTAGAAACGTTGAGACCCAGATCAGGGAAAAAGGTTTGGAAAGGTCAGAGGTTGGTGAGAAAAGGAAAATCGATGGATTTTCAGGGTCTAGCAAGAAAAGTAAATTCTCGAAATCTGGTTCGAGAGGAAGTGGGGGGAAAGATAGAGGCGAAGTGGTGCGACAAGTGCAAGAAGAAGCATCATGGGAAGTGTGGCGGGGAAACCACATGCTTCAAATGTGGAAAGCCAGGGCATTATGCCAACGACTGCACCCTCACCAAGAATGTTTGTTATGGTTGTGGTGAGGAAGGGTACATCTCGTGAGATTGTCCGAAGAAGAAGGAGGCAACAAAACCCAACATTCTGCCAAAGCCGAAGGCGAGGGCATTCCAGATGACACTAGAAGCTGCCAAGGATGAAGCTGATGTCGCTTCAGGTACCTTTCTCGTTAACAAATTGCCTGCCCAAATTTTATTTGATTCTGGAGCCAACTACTCCTTTATATCGCATGAATTTGGTAGAAAACTAGTTTTGCCTGTTGATAGACTAGATAATGCTTTATTAGTCGAAGTTGCTAGTGGCAAGTTTGTACCTGTTAGCCATCGTGTGATAAACATCTTAATTGATCTGAATGGGAATAATTTCCACGAGGAATTATTGCCTATCGAACTTAATGGTTTCGACATCATATTGGGAATGGATTGGCTTAGCGCCAATGATGCTGAAATTTTATGCAAAAAGAAAATAGTGAAAGTAAACCCGGCTGGAAAGGAATCGTTTATGGTGTACGGAGATAAACGCAGGGTAAATTCTGGAATCATTTCCCTAAAGAAAGCCAGAAAATGTTTGACCAAGGGGTGTACATCATACTTAGCATTCATGATCGATGCTAAGAAGGAAAAGAAGGTGATGCAGAATACTTTTGTTGTGTGTGATTATCCGGAAGTATTTCCCAAAGATCTTCCTGGATTACCGCCCGATCGGCAAGTAGAATTCCGTATTGACTTGTTGCCTGGAACAACGCCGATAGCAAAAGCACCTTATCGATTTGCACCGACGGAGATGTAGGACCTGATGATGCAACTTCAGGAGTTATTGGACAAAGGTTTCATTAGACCTAGTTCATCACCCTGGGGAGCTCCGGTGTTATTCATGAAAAAGAAAGATGGAAGTATGAGAATGTGCATTGATTACCGAGAGCTGAATAAGGCAACAATAAAGAATAGATATCCGTTGCCAAGGATTGATGACCTATTTGATCAGCTGCAAGGTTCAAGTTATTTTTCAAAGATCGACCTGAGGTCAGGATATCATCAGCTAAAAGTAAGAGAGCAGAATATAGAGAAGACTGCATTCAGAACGCGATATGGACACTATGAGTTCTTGGTTATGTCGTTTGGACTAACCAATGCTCCAACAGCATTCATGGATTTAATGAACAAAGTTTGTAATCCGTTCCTTGATAAATCTGTGATAGTGTTCATAGATGACATTCTGATTTATTCAAAAAGCCAAGAAGAGCATAGCAGACACTTGCGAGAAGTGTTGGAAGTATTGAAGAAGGAGAAGCTGTATGCGAAGTTCTCCAAATGTGATTTTTGGATTTGTGAAGTCCAATTCTTGGGTCACGTGGTCAACCAAGAAGGGATAATGGTTGATCCAGCAAAGATCGAAGCTGTGATGAAGTGGGAACAACCGAAAAGTCCCACGGAGATTCGAAGCTTTTTAGGATTAGACGGATATTACCAAAGATTTATCCAAGGCTTTTCTTCGATCGTTAGTCCATTAACAGCTTTGACCCACAAAAGGGCTACTTATGCTTGGAATAATAAGCATAGAGAAGCATTCGAGAAGCTAAAGAAGAAACTATCCGAGGCACCGATACTTTCTCTACCTGATGGAGTTGAAGACTTCGTTGTTTATAGCGATGTGTCTGGTGTTGGATTGGGTTGTGTTTTGACCCAAAGAAATAAGGTGATCGCATATGCGTCTCGAAAATTAAAAGAGCATGAAAAGAACTACCCAACTCATGATTTGGAGTTGCAGCGGTGGTTTTCGCACTGAAAATATGGAGGCATTACCTCTATGGCACGAAGTGCAAACTTTTCACTGATCATAAGAGTCTCTAATATCTCTTTAGTCAGAAAGAATTGAATATTAGGCAACGACGCTGGCTAGAATTACTTAAAGACTACGACTGTAAGATACTTTACCATCCCGGTAAGGCTAATGTTGTTGCTGATGCTCTCAGTCGGAAAGTCAATCTTGAAAAGAGAAGGCCAAGAGCATTAAGAATTGAAGTTGTCTCGACTATTTTGGAAAGTATAAAGAAAGCTCAAAGCGAAGCTTCTGAGAAGAATGACCGAAAGGAGGAACATTTGGGCAAAACGTTGGTGTTCGGTGTAAATAGTCATGGACTGAAGGTGTTCCAAGATCGGATTTGGATACCTAAGACAGCAGGAGTCAGAGATCTTCTGATGGAAGAATCTCACAAAACCATGTACTCGATTCATCCCGGTAGCACAAAAATGTATAGGGACCTGAAACCCTATTATTGGTGGCCGACGATGAAGCTCGACATTGCGAAGTATGTGGCAGAGTGTATGATCTGTGCAAGAGTCAAAACATAACATGAGAAACCATACGGGAGTTTAGAACCATTACATGTTCCTATGGGTAAGTGGGAAGACATTGCTATGGATTTTGTCACTAAACTGCCCAGAACAAAAAGTGGTCACGACATGATTTGGGTGGTCGTTGATCGATTCACTAAGAGTGCGCATTTCATAGCAGCCAATGAGAAATGGTCTATTGAAAAGCTTGCGAATTCCTACGTGAAGGAAATTGTGAGTCTTCACGGTTTTCCGTTAACGATTGTGTCGGATCGTGATAGTCGTTTCACCTCGCGATTTTGGAAAAGTCTACAAGAGGAATTGGGTACCAAGTTGTGTTTAAGTACAGCTTACCATCCGCAGATTGATGGTCAGAGCGAACGGACGATACAAACACTTGAAGATATGCTGAGAGCATGTACCTTGGAATTTCTAGGTAACTGGGATGAACATTTACCTTTGGTAGAATTTTCCTACAATAATAGTTTCCACTCGAGCATAAGGATGGCACCTTATCAAGCATAGTATGGACAGAAGTGTCGTACGCCGTCTTGTTGGCTTGAGGCTGGGGAAAAGCAGTTTATGGGACCGGAGATAATCCATCACACTGCTGAAAAGTTGAAAATAATTAGGGAAAGAATGTTAGCCGCTCAGGACCGTCAAAAGATCTATGCTGACAAAAAGCGAAGGCCGATGACTTTTGAAGTTGGAGATTCGGTTTTGCTTAAAGTCTCGCCATGGAAGGGACTTATAATATTTGGTAAAAGGGGAAAATTAAGTCCAAGGTTTATTGGACCGTTTAAAGTTCTTTAGATAATTGGGAACCAAGCTTACAAGCTCGAACTACCAGAAGAACTGAATGGAATTCATAACACTTTTCATGTGTGTTATTTGAGGAAGTTCACGGGAGATGTTCCCGACATAATTGCACTTTTGGAGTTAAGAATCAATGAAAACAAGAGGTTGATTGAGGAACCGGAGGCAATTGTTGACCGAAAGACTATGAAATTGCGACGTAAGATGGTTGAGTTAGTGCTTGTCCGATGGAAACACACGAATGGGCCAAATCTCACCTGGGAGACGGAGAGTGACATGATGAGTCGCTATCCGCATTTGTTTGTTGATGTGTGATTCTGGGGACGGAATCATCCTAAGGTCGGGAGAATTGTAACGTCCGTGTTTCTGAGCTTGCCATTTTTACCAATGTAATAGTCTAGGTTAACCTTTGTAACCCCAATTTGAAATAATAAAAAAATGTATTATATGTAATTTATGTGTGTTTTCTTAATTATTATAATTTAATGAATTAAGAATAAAATGAGCATCAAAATTTAAGTCTAAAATAAACTCGATATCTTTGCATAAAGTTGTAGTGGCCGAAACGAGGTTTCCGAATATATATAGAACGCCCAAATCTGACTTCGTATGAGGAAGTTATGATTTTCTGAAGTTTCGACTGGGCAGTATGCAGCCCGAATACTCGATTTAAGATCGAGCGGTTTTTAGCCGAAACAATCTAAACGAGAATCAAAGATCTCGTTGTTAGTAGTGAAACGATGAAAAGATAGGCGAGAATGGACGTCGGACAAAGAAGTTATGAATTTATTACGAAGTTTTTCTGTCCCGGCCTCCTAAAAATAATTAATAAAAATAAAATCAAAATTAGCCGACGGAGTGTAAACGAAAGTTGTAGAGCATAGTCTCACCTACGCGTGGATATAAAGAACGTTGAAAACGGTGTTCGTATGAAGGAGATATGAATTTTCAAAGTTTATTAAATATTTAATATTTAAATTTTAATTCAAATATTCGATATTATCCAAAGAGGAGTCAGCAGACTCATCCGAAGTACGCCCAGCGTACTGGTGTACGCCCAACGTACCACGAGTGCTCCGGAGTCGTAAGCGATGACATAGAGGGCCGGATGACGCAAGGGATGACGGCAACCGAGGCAGTACGCCCCGCGTAACCCCGAAGTTACGCCCTGCGTAACCCCGAGGATCAGCCTATAAAAGGGGATGCGAAGACAGCCGATTTTCTTTTACAAACCCTTCCATTTTCTCTCATATATTGCCTCAATTTGCGTGCCGTTTATACCCCGAAGCCCCGGTAATATTCCCGAGCCCCGAAGCAAGATCCGAAGCCCCGAGGATCCCGAAGAGCGTTATTCCCGAGCTGAAGCTCTGCCCGCGAGGAGCCCGGTTTTTGTGAAGATCTTCCAGATCTACGGAGAGACACTACTTCTGCAAGCCGTAGTGCTGCCCGATCATCTTCTGATCAAGTGAGCGTGTAGTCATTTTTATCCCAACGCAATATTATGAAGTATCTTATATAAAAATATGTGCTATGTGTATATATTTTGATGTTATATGTGTGAATGTATATTCACTCTATTCTATCTCATAGATCTGATTTATTCTCTATGAATTATGTGTTATGTGTGTATGCCTCATCTGTTATGTGGAATATGTGTTGATTAAAGCATGCGATACAGGTTTTTAAACAATGTATAAAAATGTATATTTTTATCTACTAATATGTTGGGTAGAACATAGGTAGATAATTGGTGTGAAATAAACAAATGAGAGGCCTCAGTGTTATTGGTGTTATTCTAGTCATTCAGCAGATTATGGATGACGACCACAGACTATTCTAGACTGTCATGTGGAACACTAGCAGGCTCATTACCTGTAGGTGTTGTGAACGACGTGTTCATCGGTGTACTTTATCCCCCACATGGTTGCCTTTAGGACACGTATTGTTGAGGAAGCCCCTCTGCAGTAATGTTCGTCCCGATGAAAATCCTGAATTAGGTTCCTTATAATAGATGTTATTTTACGGACGTAAAGTGAGGATAACGGGAATGGGTAATCGGGTTTATTGTGGATTGTTGAAATTAAATATAATTATTGTGGGTTGAAAACCCTATATGCTCACCAGGCTCCCAAGCCTGACCCACTCAGTTTATTTGTATTACAGGAAGTGGCGCAAGAGCTTAAGATGGGCGAATCATCAAGTTGTTTTGTTTACAAGTCTGTATATGTATATATTTTGTTGAATGACTTATAATGCTATCGTTTATGCTTTATGATCTGTATCGGAACATGACATCCCGACTTTTGATTATGAAATGAAATCATATTTCTTTATGAAATGTTTTGATAAATATCTATTTTATCATGTTTTGTTTTGGGGAACAAATTTCGCATCTCTTTTAAAATTAAGAGGAATTACTCTGAAAATGTTTAAAAAGCATAAATGAAATCGGTCTTTTCTGGCCAAGATTTTGGGGATGTCACACCCCGTCCCATTCCAGATTTTCCCATAACGACAAAATCAGTCCCTCCTTTCATCTTTTCTTTAAATTTTTGCGCCGATTTTACCATTTAAACCCTGCCGCTAAAACCTTTACAAATTAAGTCCAAATTTGACAAAACAACCCCTCATCAAAAAATCCTTTTTATATTTGGTCCTAAATTACTCTTTAGCCCTTAGCATTCCAAATTCTTTTCAATTTGAGTCCAATAATTTACTGAATAGTCCCTTCCTTCACAATTATTTATAAAATCAACCTGAAACTTACACTTTTAACCCATGAATAAGCCAATAATAAATTTTGGCTCCCAAAACCAACGCCCTACTAAATATTATGGAGTTTAAGGCCAGGATTCGTTTATTAATCTTTATATATTTATTTACATAATAAACGGGGTGTTACAAACCACTAACAACATCATAAATATTAGGTCATCCTCAACTTCTTCACCTATAACTTCCAACTCTTCCCTTTTTTCTATAAAGACCGCCTACAAAATAATAATAATTTAAAAAGATGTCATAGTTATGAATAACATGAAGTCTACAGTATAAAACTTTTGCATTGAAATGAATGTTACATGAATTTTTCTATCCTTTTCATTTGTAAATGTGACTTCTTCATGATTCTTTGTATGGGTATACAAGAACAATTCACTATATAGTGGATCACGTCCTAATTTCCTCTTCTGCATAAATACCATAAAAATGTAATATATATATATATATATATATATATATATATATATATATATATATATATATATATATATATATACACACACACACACACACATAAACATAAAAATACAAATTTGAGAAACCATTAAAAGAAACTTACCAAATCAGAAGCAACCTTCTAATGAGAAGCGGATCCAGCATTATGGGTAGGTTGTGGTATTCCATCAGCCATCCCATTATTCCTATTGATCTTGTTCTGATCATATTTTTGCTTGTATTCATATGTATTCCATTTTCCTTACTAGGAGTTCTGGACTTTTAGTGTAATATGAGGTGGTTTCCTACTAGCTGGGTTTCTTTTTTTGTTCCACATGTTGTAGACATATTGTCCATAACTTCATGTCGCTTTACTTTCTCAAGCTTTCCTCACTTGTGTGTCTTTTGCTTCATCCCAACAATAGTTTTATACACATAAGTTTAAATGTAAATGTTTATCAAACAATAATTTAAAACATATAATTAACTACCTTGAACTCCAACCAATATAATTCTTGCATTTTGTTGCTTACTTTTCCCCAAGCATACCCTTCTACATCTACTCTTTACAGAAATGGTATATATATATATATATATATATATATATATATATATATATATATATATATATATCATATACTTATAAAGGAGACATTTTTCCTATCACCTCATGCATTTAAAACCCCCACACAAATTTTCAAGCACCTCATGTATTTGAAACCTCCACACCTTTTCACCTTTAAAGTAATTAATCACATATCATGAAAGGTTTTATAACTTATATAATATGTTTAATAAGCAATTAATGGATAGTCTACTATAAAATTGTCATTCTCTTTGAGTAGACACACAGATACAAATCACATACAATATTCACAAAGAAAACAAGTTTAAAGGTTTTGTGTTCGTTTGAGGGCGTTGAACCAATTTTCAAGCCATGTTATTATGTTAATGTTTTTAATTTGTAAGTTTGTTATATATTAATTCTTTTTTATTGGTTTAAGTATTTTTTTTAAGACAATCATTGTAAGTTGTGGTTGAAAATTTAATGTAATTTAGATTAGATTCATGCTAACGATCATATGTTATGGAAAGTGATATATATATATATATATATATATATATATATATATATATATATAAAATTAAATATTGTATGTATGTGTTCCTTCAAGGTAATAATTAATAAAAAATCATGGATATGCAATATTATCCGTAGTATCCATGTAAGTCTCTTTCAAATGCAAATTATATATCTTATCGCTTTATATTTTAGTATATGTTTAACACTATAATTATAATAATAAGTGTGTTTTAAAAGTTTTATTTCATTTGTTAATAATAAGAAGTGGTTTTAAAACTAATGAACCATAATTATAAATTATAAAAATCATGGGTATGTCATATTATCCATGCAAGTCTCTTTTGAAATGAAAATTATCTATCTTATCAGTTTATTATTTAGTGTATATTTCACATTTCAATAGTAACATCAATTTATAAATTACATAATGTTAACAACAAATAAATTGTATTTTAAATGAACATCATTATTGAAATTAGAAAATAATCGCATAAGTAAAAAATTTAAATTAATCAATCATAAAAATTGTTTAAAATAATATTAAATAGATAATGATGAGGATCCAAACTAGAATCCCTCTCTTGGTTCAAACCCAATGAACTCAAAAGAGTTGAAACAAATATAAACTAGGAGGGATGAACTCACGAAAAGTTCTTCCACAATGAGGGAGAAAGAAGGTGGCGAATACTCAAGCCAAAAAATGAGCAAGGAGGAATGAATCCCTATGGCCCTATTTATAGCCTTGGATACCTCCTAGGGTTTTATCCTTCCACCCATGTGGGATGGGATATGCTATGAACGAAATTCCCTTTATCCAAAGGGAATTTTCGTCCAACCCCCTTCCTTCTAGGTTTCTGGAATGTTCCCTGATCAATCAACTATTGATTAATTCACATTCAACCTTCTATTAATTAAACTGTTAATTAATTCCCAAATTGTTTTCCAATTAGTTTCTAATTAATTATTAAACCATAATAATTAATAAACTAATTACTCCTATTATATATTCTACTCAATTTTGAGTCTTGAGGGCAACCCAAGAGGACCCTGCTATTATTAGAAATATCACTAACTAGTTAATGATCTTGGACACACTTCCAACACTAAGTCCGTTCGACACACGAGAATTGAAGGATTCCTAATCCTCATTACGTTCCAATGTTCACCTTGCTGGCGACCGGTGCTTACTAAAGCTAGACACCATGAATAACCCTGCTCAAACAGCACACTTCCTGAAATCCATCTAACACTTCTTGTATCCCAACTACATCAATGACTTCAAACGCTTAAAAGCGACATCACCCTCAGATCTCGTAGTCCAACGAACGGATAGTCCAACCAAAACCTTAGCGATAACTCTATCTTCCCCCCGGCAATCCCGATGGCTCTTCCAAAGCATAAATACTAAGGCTACTGAAAACTAGCCATACTCCCTCGTTCACGCCCTTGAACTAACCCCGAGAATGTCTGAGCAGGTACACTCACTGCTCCTCCCTGATCATCAGACAGTCGACCTCCTTGTCGTCCACACAATGAAAAAGTAACAGGCTTGCTCCCTATGGCCAATTCTTGATGACGTAACCAATCCTGCTACACCTGTAGCAACCCAAATCACTGAACAAATTCTGACAATGACTCAGAGCAATCATGGAACACGCGGAATCCGCTCTATAAGATACATCCGCCCGAAGATCCCTCGAAGATTCCTCAACACGCTGTATGGCATCTGACAACCCTTGCTAACCCAGACAATAGCAGAAAACCAACCCGAGATCCAACTCATTGCAATTCCCCAAGCGATACAAATACCCGGTATTCACCGGAAATGGCCGAAGATAGCATATCCACGAACATCTGAAGGGTTCCTGACCACCTCCTCCTGTGGTACCTCGACCACCCAGAGAACATAATGTAGCACCTCATTTCGATCCCAATGACAGTCCAAACCCTTGGAACAAAACTTCATCGCACAGTTTCTACAAGTGTTGCATTGGATCCGGCCCTGCTGGCCTCTCAAAAGCTGATCCAAACTCTTGGGTCTCCGCTCGAGACCCTCCAATAAATTCGCCTGACCTTAACCTCTCTCATGAGGTACTCCTAATAAATATTCCTCCCTCGACTCTGAGATCCATATCATTCAGGGTCTCGCTCCCTGATCCACTTACTAGCTCAATCGTCACGACTATACTATAATAGCTGGAGCAATCTCTACTCTAAACCGGGCTACCAACTATCCCTGAGACTTGGTCTCCAAACCCGAATGTGAAATAGATTGCACAAGCAAACCTTTCCGTCTGATACAAGAGATCCAAGGCGAACCCAAAATCCTGGCAGTCCTTCCACTAACCGGCTCACCACCGGTGCTGGGACCAAACCCTGTCCCATCCCTGCATGCTCATCCTCATTCTGCAAAGCAGCTATTCCCACAATCAAGGCATAACCAAGAATTCTCCTTCCCATAAGCTTCTCAGATTCTCCAAGACTCTCACCGATTCGAGTATGGATCCAGGGCTTTCAGTAGTATGGGCCCAATACTACCTTCCACACCTATCCATACTTCCTCAGCAATCCTCCTGAATCCTCTAATTCACTTACTTCACCGGTATACTAAATGTTTGCTAAACAGCAAAACGATCTCTATCATAGCACCTCCTAGGCTCCCCTAGGTTCCCAACTTCACCGAATCGCCCCACTAAACTCACTGGAGCATATCCTAGGCTTTCCTAGGTTCCTGCACTCACCCAATCCTCAGCTGCTGAAAGATTCCTAGTAATCTCAACTAGCTACCTTATGAATATAGCCACATGCAACAAAGATCAGATAATCCTTTGAGTAATAGACTCATCCCTAGAACGGTTAGACTCAAACGATAGCTACGCAATAGGGTCAAATATATCACTCTGAGATTATCCAGCCTGTGCCACATGTGACTCAGCATATTTACTTAATAGCTAGCTCACATTACTAAGAGTCCCACACAGCACAAAGCGAGCAGCGTTCAGACAATGGAAAATCTAACCAGCATACACTAGACAACTCATTCTATCCATACATACATCGCGAAAGCAGGTAACAGTTGTCGCTAACCTCATCCTAGGCTTACCCTACGGTAATCTCCGACCTGTAAACTATTATAGAACATTCAGCCCATATACCAAAACCCATGTTGTCCACATCCACCCTCGTTGTCGGCTGCCTTTTGCATGAAAATTATACATAGAACAGGAACTAATAGACTGTTGAATAATAGAATCTACCCTAAGGCCACAGGAAATAAGGTCAAATCAACAATTCTAAGGCTATAAGATCCTAACCATATACAATTTTCAAAACATACACATTGCAGTTACAAATACCAATTATCATTCTCATTCCAACATGACATCCAATATCTTCATGGCTACAAGCACCACATATCAGGCCAACCTATTGCAGACTACTCAACACTAGCATGCAAGTCTACCAACTCATACAACATATACAGGCATCTCCTCTAGCCCTAACTAGCATGTGATTCATAGATTCATAATCAAATCATAACATAAAACGAATGTGGGTATTCTGGGGAAACTTACTCGAGCTCGGCTGATTGCATGCACCACACCCTTTCTAGTCTTCGAAATTCTTCACTTAAAACATTTTTCTTTTGAAAGCTTTACAGATTCCCAGTCTGAGTTCAGACACACCCGAAAATATGTCCGAATCTCTCAAACCAAGGCTCTAATACCAACTTGTAACGACCAAAAAATCAAGGGTAAAAATTTCAGTTTTAATATAGCTAAAACATTTATACCATTTATTCTAAACAATTCAAATCATCATTAAGTAAAACATTTATCAGAGTTCATCCCAAAACCATTCATTGCGGAAATCATAGGTGTGTGCACCGCGATCAATCCGAGCCCTTCCTTTCACAAAACGATGATACCTAAAACCACAAACAAAACCTGTAAGCACAAAGCTTAGTGAGTTTCCCAGAGCATACCATACACACAAACCACATATCCTATTGCTATAAAAGCTACCTGTATCACATTTCCCTGCTAGCTATAAATGCTACATATAACACATAAGCTATGCATACAAAAACCTGTAAGGATGTCATGGGCTACCCTACATGGTCTTTACCTAGGACTGCCATAGGCTACCCCACATGGTCTTTACCTAGGACTGCCATGGGCTACCCCACATGGTCTTACATCCAATGTCATGGGCTACCCCACATGGTCAACTTCCCGGTATGCCTCTACAAAACAATATACCCAATTAGCAATTGGGTCCCAAACCATAATCCTTAATCCATGCATGGGGTAAAATGACCATTCTACCCCTGGCCCGGTATGATCCAAACTTAGGCCCAATTCCAAAACAAAAGCCCAACACTAGGTAGGCTTTCCATGCCCACTAGTGGCTCATTAATGGCCAAATTTGCCAAATTGGGCCCAAATCCTCTAATGGGATTTACCCTAATCCCAAACATCTCCTTGGCACACATTATCTGACTTTTGTTGGCCTACTAAGGCCCAAAGAACCAAAATCCCTTGCATGGCCCAAACCGAGGCCTAAAACAGCCCAAACCTATATTTGATGAGTATGTTGGGCGTATTGCTATGTACACTAAGCGTACAAGCCAAATGGTGAGTACGCTGGGCATACATGTATGTACGCTCAACGTAATCCCCCTGTTAAGACACTTTCCCATTAAGTGCTTAATACTATACTCCAGAAGCTACAATTACATATCCAAGCCCTTATTGACGTCTTAAACCATAAAGTTACTTACTTGATGGCTTTGCATGA
Source organism: Lactuca serriola (assembly GCF_051521515.1). Taxonomy (NCBI): domain Eukaryota; kingdom Viridiplantae; phylum Streptophyta; class Magnoliopsida; order Asterales; family Asteraceae; genus Lactuca; species Lactuca serriola. The sequence goes on from NC_136408.1 coordinate 116,534,210, forward strand.
CCCACATAAGCTCAAACTCCAAAAATGACAATCTACTTCCATGGAAATGGCCTTAAATCATGCATGAACCCATTAGGACATCAAAGGTGGCAACTTTTTGCCTTAGGGACTCATTTCGAATTGAGAGTAGCAACTCCAAGTCCTAGAAATTGGATTGAACCACAAAGCTTCAACCTTTGGACCAAAATGGTCCCAAAACTCAATCTAAGAGATCTAAGGAGATAATCATCAAGTTCATGACTTTATACATTGAAAAGATCTGTAGAGAAGTAACTATCCCATATCTGAACTTTCTCTTTTGCACCAACACCTTGCCTTGACCTGTGCTTCCTTGAAGAGTGGATCCAAATCACCAAAATGCCCTTCACCAAGCCTTTCAAGCTCCAAGAACTCTCAAAGAGGATTAGGGTTTCGTCAAAAGTGTCTAAGGGTGAGAAGGAGGTTGACCCTTAAGGGTATAATGTTCTTTATATAGTGGCACATAGGGGTGTAAACGAGCCAAACTACTCGCGAGCTACTCGGGACCGGCTGGTTAAAAGCTCAACTCGAAACCAATTTTAAACGAGCCTGAGCCGAGCTCGAGCTTAATATTAAGCTCGTTTAATAAACGAGCTCGGGCTCGAGCCTATATAACTAAGCTCGATTAGGCTCGCGAGCCTAAACGAGCCTTTATATAATATAATTTATTATTAGTTTCATATATTCAAATAAAAACATATTTGGGAAATTATTGATTTCGGGTATTAGTAAACGAGCTTGAGTCGAGCTTAAGCTTATTTAGGCACATCAAACGAAAAACGAGCCGAGCCCGAGCCCGAGCCGAGCTTGTATAATTCTTTACGAGCTCGAGCCGAGCTCAGTAAAAGAAAGCTCGAATCGAGCCGAGCTCGAGCCGAGTCTGGCCAGACTCGGGCTCGGCTCGGCTCGTTTGCACCCCTAGTGGCACACCCTAAAAATTAGGGTTTAAAGACTATGGGCGTACATCTCGTATGTCGGGTGTACGTCTCCAACACCCGCGACTCCTCATCCCCTCTACATTGGGCGTACTCATGCTGGCCACCTTCCTTGCCACTTTTCTCTATTAAGGACCAATAATGGCAATACCCTCAAGGTACTATAACGTCTTCATTCTAAGTCCGTTTCCTACGAACTTTATATCCACGAAAAGGTGATGAGAAACCATACGCTCCCAGATCCACACCCGAGCCCTACAACCTTCCGAGTAAGACCGAGACCCATAAAAGACCGAATCTTCAAATTACACTTATACCATTGGCCTCCGAAGACACAATTGAACAATTTCAAAACCGGGTGTTAGAGAGACCAACAAAACAACAAAAACATATTGTATGAAAAAAAAAAGGTTAGTGACTAAGCATGGAATTTATCCCAAACTATAGAAAAACAATAATAAAATAATAAAGAATATTAAATAACTTAATCTTTGGTTTATAAAAATAAAAGAAAACAACAATTATATCAACAACTGTAATATTAAAATAAAACAAAAGCTAATAATCATAAATTTAATTTAAATGTAACTTTTCTAAATCTTCCCATGCTAAATCCTTGTTCGTCTTACGATTCTTGTTAAATAACTTCACTTAATTTATTTCATTATATCACGAATTATTTCTAAAATTTAAAATTTGTTAAGACTTTTTATTATTTATATCAATTACTTAAGAATCAATATCATTGTTTATATACTTTTTATTTAAGTATTTAAGTATTTAAAATATTTTATATATTGACATATTTAAAAATCTATATAGTATTTACATAATTTTTAATTTTTTTTATGCATCTATATTCAGAAAGTTCATCAACATAAATAACAATATTTAATTTCCACTAATTCCAAACATAAATAGATTATCTAAACATCAACTTTACCCGGATATCACTACTCTCCACCAGCATGCAACCTACCCGCTTCCCTCTACGACCACTACCTAATTCTTTTCTTATTTTAGTTGAAAGTTTCTGTTGTCACATTTTTCTTAAAAGTTTTTATCGTCACCTTTGAACATATCTAACATATCTAAGTCAAGGCTGATATTATATGTTTAGTAAATTTTGTATGAATAGTGATTATTATTTTTAATAATATATATTTGAGAGTCTAATTCAGACATTTCACATATTTGTGTATATCAACCTTATACGGAACAACAACAAATTATCAATTAGGGCATGTTAGAAACTTAGAATGAGTATAAAGAGAAAGTAGGAGTGATAAGCTCCAAAAAGTAGAGAAGACCAGAATTTTTGATGATATATTTACATGCGTGGGTGGGCGGTGGGGTCGCAAGCCTTTCTCGTCTTTAAGCAACCTGCTCCCGTAAAGTTGGCCTTTAATTCTAGTCTTTTTGTAGACACCAAAAAAGTGGTTGTATTTCTTTTGTTTTACTTGTATTTTTTTAATGAAAAGTAAATCAGTAAATTTGTAACAACTTGTCATTAACGTTAATTTTATTTTTAAAAACTGCAATAATATATATATATATATATATATATATATATATATATATATATATATATATATATATATATATATATAGTTTGATTCAAATGAAAAAGTAGATTTATTGTTACAATAATGGACACTACAAGAAAAATGATATATTGCTGAGGAAGATTGTTATGGAACGTATTTTTGTAGTTATTTTGATCGTGTTATGGAACGACGTTTCATACTTCCATAGTTAATTTGCCACCTCATTTTCTACAGAATTAATTTTCAATAGGGAACATGAGAATTGCTAGGGAAACTGTTACTAAGTCGAAATTCGTTGGTATATTGCTATCGACATTTCGATGGAAAAAACCATTCGTTGCAAAGTTGCAATGAACTTTGTTACGAAAATAGTTTCTGTTATTAAATTAAATATCGTGGTTAATCTGCAACGAAATTTTTCAACGTAGTAAAATTTTATAGTTTTTTTGATATGGAAGTAGAATTCATAGTTACTACATACGGAATTGTGTGATAGGAATTTTTATTTTAAAAAACCCTAGCTAAGTTTTTAGGAATTAATATTTTGTAAAGTATTTTACATTATAATGCCATATTTTGGAATTTATTTTGCATAAAGCAGACCTTCCAACACACATATTTGCAAATCCAGAAGCAGAAGAAGAGAAATTATGGTGAATCGATGTCGTCGTCTTCAGTAACGTGAGATTTTGTGGATGTGGAGATCCGGTTGGAATGTGGATGACATGGACACCAAAGAATCCTGATCGAGGGTTCATTGGTTGCACAAACTACAATGATGAAGACATAAATTGCATATTTTTTGTTGGATTGACCCAAAACTCTCGAACAAGTGGTATAGAGAGAAGATGTATGAATTGAGAGCTCAAGTCAATGGTGAACATGTTATTTTAGATGGTCCCGTGATGCTCTTGTCAATTTTCATGTCAATGAAGCCCCACTTCAAGTTAATATTCAAGATACTAATAAACATGGTAATGGTCATCGAGTTGAAGGTTGTCAAGTTGGAAATATCAAGTTTATGCTGGTTTGTTTGGTCTGTTTCTTTGTTGGGATGTTTTATGCTTAATCTTTCCATTTATGTAATTGAATTATTAAAGACTGGAATGCTAATGGAAGAAAATTGTTATTATGATCAATGTAATTGATAACCTATGGTTTGAATGATATGTATTTGAAGTGATAATATATTTTGTTTATTTTATGGTTGAAATTTTTATACGTATTTACTACTACATGAAAGAAGAAACATTTGCTTTTATCTACCATATTTTATTTTGAATAAGTTTATACCATTCCAAAATAAAGAAATTGCATTACAACTTACAAGTGGATTTCATTGGATATTTAATGAAAATATGGTACATACAAATATCTAAAAATGCATGTCTCTTGTATTAAATGCTTGATATGTACCAAAAAAATGAGAAAACAACATTTAATTCTATGCACTAATACATAATATCATATTTACTAATTCACATACAAAAACTAAATATTTGACTATGTAACCATCCTTAAAGAAACAATATAAGATTTACTCAATATCTTCTTCCTCCTCCTCCCCTTCCTTTTCTTTTACTTCATTGATCGATGTACTATACTCATAACTACCGTCACTTTCAAGAATACCATCATTGTCGTCATCTTGAAATTCACCTTCTTCATCAATGCAATTGTCAACATCTGATCGTTGCTTGACATATCTTGATCATCATAGTTATTTCTATATGTAGTTGGTGTAATGATTTCATTTGATACAACATCATCCTCTTGGAAAGCAATGTCTTTTTTATTATCATTTTCACATACATCAGTTCACCCACAACGTTTAACTTTCAATACAGCCAATCAGTCAGAGTTGTTTTTTTTTTTTCAAACTTGGGTATGGAACGTAACACACCTGAGTGGCTTGCATGGCTAAAACAAAGGACTTGAATTTGTTGTATTTTCTTTTGACATTTATTTCGACCAAGTGATATTGTTTGTAAACCTTAGCTCTTACGTTAGGTGTTGGATCATACCAATGACATTTAAAAAAAAATTGTGCTTTTCATTGGGTAACCAGGATACGCGACTTCTAAAATTTCCACTGTCTGACCATAATAATCACATCCTTGGATACTAATAAGCCATCCGCTATTCATTGTTGATTTTTTCAAAGCGTGAGCTTCTATGTGAAACTTGTAACCACTAACATATTATACATTATATAATTTAACTGTCCTCAATGACATTCTGGAAAGGTCAAATATATATACTTGTTCTTTATCTTGGTATTATGTGCCTATATGATAAATGCTGAAGAACTTATTATAACCATAACAAACAATAATAAAACTAAAAAATATAAAAAAAGTTAACACCCACATAGTTTTGAAACCATGCTGCAAAGTTCTTATCCACTTCAACCGCAAGCTCATGTTGATCCACATCCCCAAAAGATCTTTCAAGTGATCTTCAAATTTGTTGTATTACCATTTAAATTACATTTTAAAAGTTACTATGATGTAATAATCAAAAGCATGTTAATGTTATTTGGAGCAATTAAACAACATATGAATATATTATCTTAAAAGTGATATATATATATATATATATATATATATATATATATATATATATATATATATATATATATTACCCGATGTAATGTTTTCTTATCTTTGTTAAGGAGTATGTAAGAATAGGAAGCATCGAATTACTCATCATATAACATTATAGTCTTTAATTTTCCATAATTACGACTAGGATATGAAAATATATCTAAAGTTTCATCATAATGAGATCAAAATATCGATGCTTCACGAAGCAAGTACGCAATAACAATGGACCCTTCCACTCAAGCTTTATTTTTCACATATTTTGCAACTGGTTGAGATATCTATAGTAAAATAGATGTAAATTAACTTAGAGTTACAACTTAATAAAAAATTGCAATAGACATTTTGATGTAACAGACAAACCTTTCAAATGGATACATCAAACAATATTGGACGATACCGGCAATCATCGTTTCGTATGGAAAAAGTACTGGTAAATGTGTAACGCCCGTAGATCAGGGCTAGTCAATTTAAAGACGATAAGCGTCAAAAATGAGTTTCTGATAGAAGATTATTTAGAATGAATAATATTAACTAGGTTATAGTATATGTTACAAGGATTCCGTACATATAAAGAACGTCGAAATCTGAATTATAACGAAGAAGTTATGACCTGTCGAAGTTTCACGACAGAACCGGCACGATGCTGAATGACGTAAAAAGTGAATTTATGTTAGAGCGATATTTAGCCTTAGTGATCTAAATGAAAGTTGTAGAGTTCATTAAACTATGAGCGTGCATAAAAAGAACGTCCAAATCTGACTTCGTATGAGGAAGTTATGGTTTTTCTAAGTTTCAGCTTAGCAGTATGCAACCCGAATACTCGATTTGAGATCGAGCGGTTTTTAGCCGAAACAATCTAAACGAGAATCGAAGATCTCGTCAATTGAAGTGAAACGATAAAAAGATAGGCGAAAACGGACGTCGGATGAAGAAGCTATGAATTTATAACGGAGTTTCCCAGTCCCAGTCTACTAAAAATAATATAATAAAAATAAAGTCAAAATTAGCCAATGGAGTCTAAATGAAAGTTGTAGAGCGTAGTCTCACCTTCGTGTGGATATAAAGAACGTCGAAAACGGAGCTCGTATGCGAAAGTTACGCAATTTAGAAGTTCGACGAGTCAATTACGCCCAACGCAATTTGAGTACGCCCAGCGTACTCAGTCGGATGCAACTTGTCTGACCAATACTCGAGTGCCACCAGTCGACGCATGCAATGACGTCAAAGTACGCCCTGCGTAACTCGAGTACGCGCCGCGTACTGAGTACGCCCCGCGTAATCCCAGACCCTCAGCCTATAAATAGAACTCGAAATCAACCATTTTCTCTTGTTCAAACTCTTTCTTCTCTCTAGTTTTTGCCTCGTTTTGCATGCCGTTTTTACCCCGAAGCCTCGATAATATTTCCGAGCCCCGAAGCAAGATCCGAAGCCCCGAGGATCCCGAAGAGCGTTATTCCCGAGCCGAAGCGCTGCCCGCGAGGAGCCGGTTTTTGTGAAGATCTTCCAGATCTACGGAGAAACACTACTTCTGCAAGCTGTAGTGCTGCCCGATCATCTTCTGATCAAGTGAGTGTATAGTCACTTTCATCTTACACATAAATATGAAGTATTTTATAAAATACGTGTTATGTGTATATTTATATATATTGTTGTTTATATGCGTGAGTGCATAGTTACTTTCTTCTAATACATAAATATAAAGTATTAGCTATCAAATACGTGCTATGTGTTATATATTAATTATCTATTTGAGATGGATTTGGAATTGATGTTTTTATACGGGTGTTAAATGATTTAAATTGTGTTTGTATTTATATCTACAAAAATGCTGGGTAGAACATGGGTAGATGGAATAGTTGGTGATGATGCGACTTCGTGCCTATTGAGTAAGCCTTGGTGACGATGCGACTTCGTGCCTATTTGATAAACCTTGGTGACGATGTGACTTCGTGCCTTTTGTGTAAACCCAGGTGACTATGAGACGTAGTGCATATTATGTAAACCCTGGTGACTATGAGACGTAGTGCCAATTGTATGAACCCTGATGACTATGCGACGTAGTGCATGTTGTATAAACCATGGTAGCAAATGGACTGTGTGCCAGTTCCTTAGGTAAACCCTTAGGAATGAATGAAGAAAGTATAATCGATTCTTAGGGTAAAACCTTAATAAATAAAGAAGATAATGGGGATGGGTATTTGGGTTGATTGTTGATAATTGAATTTAATAAATGTATTATTGTGGGTTGAAAACCCTATATGGTCACCAGGCTCCCAAGCCTGACCCACCCAGTTTTCTTTGTATCACAGGTATCAATACGAAGACATAATTCACTGAGAGAATAAAGGAGATGTAAATCATTAGTGTAAATAAATGTAAGTTCTGTTTATGCTTATGTGTCTGTATCGGAATATGACATCCCGAGATTTTGTTATATAATGAAAATACTTTTCTTTAACAAATGCTTTGATAAATTCTTATCATATTTTTTAATTTTGGGGACAAATTCCGCAGCAATTTTCTTTAAACGATTACTCTGATTTTAAAAACAAAGCATAAACGAATCGGTCTTTTCTGGCCATGAAATTGGGGATGTCAAAGTTGGTATCAGAGCATTAGTTTAAGCGAACTAGGAATTTGTAGGATTTCTAGACTTAAACTTAGGATGCTAAGTGGAGATTGCGAGATGTGTGTCTGATAAATTTTAGACACGAGCACTAGTTTATTTTAGGAAAGTTGCCTAAAATGCTTTTATGTGCTAAATGTTATATGTTGCCATACATGATATTAATTGTTCGGATCTACGGTTTGTTGCCAACCGGATCTAAAGGTTTATGTGTTTAGGATTCTAAGCGTATGTATACGATATTAGAACTAGCATGTAATCGTTTGGAGTAATAAGGTGAAATTATTCGGTGTATAGATCAAAAATGGTGAGAACAAGAAGCGGAGTTGGAAATGCTGATGAAAACAGGAATCAACCGCCTGTAAATCAACAAGTACCTGTTGTAGCTGCTGCACCTGAGCTGATAACAATGGCTGGTGTACAAATGATGATTCAAATGATGTTTGATCGTCAGATGGATGAAACAAGATGCCTGCTTAGGCAGAATCGTGAAGAACCGTCAATTCAAGCGGAAGAGCCCGAGGAGAATGGAGGGCAGTCTGAAGGAGAAAACTTTAGTGGGATCATTGGTCAAGACGAACAACCAGTGGTTAGACGCAATAACCAGTATGGAGGAAATGATGGTAGTGGGTGCAAGTATAAGGATTTCATGATATCCAAACCACCATGTCTATCCGGAAGCCCGACGCCGGTGCAAGTTATGGACTGGGTCTCCGAAATGGAGACTATGTTTGAAAGTTGCGAATGCAGCAACAGGCAGAAGACCGCTCTTGCAATTCCTCTATTAAAATCTGGAGTACTGAGCTGGTGGAAGTTACTGGCCGGTTCGATGTCCAAGGGGGAAGCTAGCAAGATGTCTTGGGAAGAGTTCGTGGTACAATTGAAAATGCAATACTGCTCTGAGCAGGATCTCCTGGAAATCAACAATGAGTTCCAGAATCTGAAGAAGGGAAAATTGAGCATCACCGAATACGCCACAAGCTTTACGGAAAATATGAAGCTTATTCCATACTTACTTCCAACTGAACTTTCCAAGGTCAACAAGTTTGCCAATGGATTACCAGCAGACTTTGGTCTGATAGTCAAGCAAGCAACCACTTTGAAAGCCGCCATCTGGGCAGCCAAAAATGTTGAAACCCAAATAAAAGAAAAGGGTCTGGAGAGAGCTGAAGTTGGAGAGAAGAGGAAACATGAAGGGTCTTCAATAATCAACAAATAAACCAAATTCTCGAAATCTGGAGGAAGAGATGAAGCTAAGTGGTGCGAGAAGTGTAAAAAGAAACACTTCGGGAAGTGTAGCGAGGATATGACTTGCTACAAATGTGGGAAGATGGGGCATTACGCCAACAAGTGTGCATCCAACAAAAAGGTGTGCTATGGATGTAACGAGGAAGGGCATATTTCTAGAGACTGCCCAAAGAAAAACGCACCGCCACAGCCAAGGGCATTCCACATGATCCTCGATGAAGCGAATCAAGGATGAGGAATTTATATCCAAGGATCAACTTATGATGTAGCAAATTAAAGGCATAGTATAGGGTGAACTTGAACTTTTGTGTAATCATTTCAAGTTATAATGTAAACCCTGGTTTTGATATTTATGTGATATTGATGGTTTTAATACATGATGTGTTAAATGATTGTGTGATTTTTTTATAGTGACTTGGTTCGACTAAGAGACAATACTTGGGACGAGTATGAGTAGGTGTGAAAGGTAGTAGATGCATATACTACCGGAAGCACAAGACTCACACTTGGATCAGGGAAAGTCACAAGGTTACTAAGAAGCTAGTGATTGATTCTGTTTTATTCGGATATGTCATTACCCTTGTTTCGGTAATGACTAGTAAGATGGTTTTAGTTCCGACCCTAGTGGTCATATCCAATTGGAGTCCGACTACAGTGAGTATGTTACGTGGTTCGGAGAATCTAGTTCGAAGTAACATCGGACGTAAGTCAGAAGATTGAAGTTAATGCGATCATTGGTATCGTACTCGTTGTTCATAAAGTTTGTAGCTAAAAATGCTACATGCTAAAATGTTATTATATCACATTAGAATATGAAGGAAGGTATATTCCATTCTGGAATTTAACTTTAAAAAGACCAAGTCTAAGCGTCGCATCGTGCGATGAGAGGTCAGTAGAGCACGACCCATCAGTCTATTACAATAGATAAAGGAAAGTATTTATCCTGAGAAGAAGAAGGAGTCCTCAATAAGGACCTATTTTGTAACTCGAAGGTTACGATTGAAAGCCCAACATAGTACGAAGAGCAGGTGCAAGATTGAGCATCACGGTGATTACTTAGGATGGAAGGATGACATATGGAATCATTATACAAGCCCTATTTCGTTGATGATTTCGGGACGTAATCATCCTAAGGGGGAAATAATTGTAACGCCCGTAGATCAGGGCTAGTCAATTTAAAGACGATAAACGTCAAAAATGAGTTTCTGATACAAGATTGTTTAGAATGAATAATCTTAACTAGGTTATAGTATATGTTACAAGGATTCCGTACATATAAAGAACGTCGAAATCTGAATTATAACGAAGAAGTTATGACCTGTCGAAGTTTCGCGACAGAACCGGCACGATGCTGAATGACGTAAAAAGTGAATTTATGTTAGAGCGATATTTAGCCTTAGTGATCTAAATGAAAGTTGTAGATTTCGTTAAACCGTGAGCGTGCATAAAAATAACGTTTAAATCTGACTTCATATGAGGAAGTTATGATTTTTCTAAGTTTCAGCTTAGCAGTATGCAGCCCGAATACTCGATTTGAGATCGAGCGGTTTTTAGCCGAAACAATCTAAACGAGAATCGAAGATCTCGTCAATTGTAGTGAAACGATAAAAAGATAGGCGAAAACGGACGTCGGATGAAGAAGCTATGAATTTATAACGGAGTTTTCCAGTCCCGGCCTACTAAAAATAATATAATAAAAATAAAGTCAAAATTAGCCAATGGAGTCTAAATGAAAGTTGTAGCGCGTAGTCTCACCTTCGCGTGGATATAAAGAACGTCGAAAACGGAGCTCGTATGCGAAAGTTACGCAATTTAGAAGTTCGACGAGTCAATTACGCCCAGCGTAATTTGAGTACGCCCAGCGTACTCAATCGGATGCAACTTGTCTGACCAATACTCGAGTGCCACTAGTCGACGCATGCAATGACGTCAAAGTACACCCTGCGTAACTCGAGTACGCCCCGCGTACTGAGTACGCCCTGCGTAATTTGAGATTACGCCCCGCGTAATCCCAAACCCTCAGTTAATAAATAGAACTCGAAATCAGCCATTTTCTCTTGTTCAAACTCTTTCTTCTCTCTAGTTTTTGCCTCGTTTTGCATCCCGTTTATACCCCGAAGCCCCGGTAATATTTCTGAGCCCCGAAGCAAGATCCGAAGCCCCGAGGATCCCGAAGAGCGTTATTCCCGAGCCGAAGCGCTGCCCGCGAGGAGCCGGTTTTTGTGAAGATCTTCCAGATCTACGGAGAAACACTACTTCTGCAAGCCGTAGTGCTGCCCGATCATCTTCTGATCAAGTGAGTGTATAGTCACTTTCATCTTACACATAAATATGAAGTATTTTATAAAATACGTGTTATGTGTATATTTATATATATTGTTGTTTATATGCGTGAGTGCATAGTTACTTTCTTCTAATACATAAATATAAAGTATTAGCTATCAAATACGTGCTATGTGTTATATATTAATTATCTATTTGAGATGGATTTGGAATTGATGTTTTTATACGGGTGTTAAATGATTTAAATTGTGTTTGTATTTATATCTACAAAAATGCTGGGTAGAACATGGGTAGATGGAATAGTTGGTGATGATGCGACTTCGTGCCTATTGAGTAAGCCTTGGTGACGATGCGACTTCGTGCCTATTTGATAAACCTTGGTGACGATGTGACTTCGTGCCTTTTGTGTAAACCCAGGTGACTATGAGACGTAGTGCATATTATGTAAACCCTGGTGACTATGAGACGTAGTGCCAATTGTATGAACCCTGATGACTATGCGACGTAGTGCATGTTGTATAAACCATGGTAGCAAATGGACTGTGTGCCAGTTCCTTAGGTAAACCCTTAGGAATGAATGAAGAAAGTATAATCGATTCTTAGGGTAAAACCTTAATAAATAAAGAAGATAATGGGGATGGGTATTTGGGTTGATTGTTGATAATTGAATTTAATAAATGTATTATTGTGGGTTGAAAACCCTATATGGTCACCAGGCTCCCAAGCCTGACCCACCCAGTTTTCTTTGTATCACAGGTATCAATACGAAGACATAATTCACTAAGAGAATAAAGGAGATGTAAATCATTAGTGTAAATAAATATAAGTTCTGTTTATGCTTATGTGTCTGTATCGAAATATGACATCCCAAGATTTTGTTATATAATGAAAATACTTTTCTTTAACAAATGCTTTGATAAATTGTTATCATATTTTTTTATTTTGGGGACAAATTCCGCAACAATTTTCTTTAAACGATTACTCTGATTTTAAAAACAAAGCATAAACAAATCGGACTTTTCTGGCCATGAAATTGGGGATGTCACAAAATGTCCCATGGAGTTAAAAATATCAGGGAAAGATGGTCTCTAATTTACATAGAATTATTGCGATCTCGTCTTCAATCCTTTCCATGTCTTGTGTAGTGATTGATGTTGTAGTTAATGTTTTGAAGAAAAGAGACAACTCTGTTAATGATTCCCAGACATATTTTAGCAACATGTCATGAAATGAAGTTGGCATCAATATTTGAATAAAAAAGCATGAAAATCATGGCTTTTCATTCCGCATAGTCTACAATCGGTCAAATCGACACACCTCCCCAAATTAAAAATATAACCATCGGGGAAACTTAATTTCTCAAATCATTCATATGGCATTCTTTTGATTCTTGTCTAGAGCATAGTACTCTATTTACTCTTCTTTGATTCCTTTTCTCTTCTTATAATAGAGTTTCAGATTTTTTCTCGCAACTGAATTGTCCTTTGTCTTTGCTTTGACATCCATTACAGTGTAAAAAAAAAGTTCTCAAATACATTTTTCTCAATATGCATAACATCAAAGTTATGTCTAATGAGGATTTTTTTTCCAATATGGTAAATCCCAAAATATGCTTTTCTTTTTCCAACCATCATTACCACATGCTTTGTTTACATCATCAAAATTTTGTTCATTCACCTTTAACAAACCTAATTTTTAAATTTCCGTTAAAGTTTCTTTACCGTTCTTAGTTGGAGGATGACCTTCTATCTCTACATGATTCCTCTTAAACTTATTATTATTCTTTCTACATGGGTGATTAGCTTGGAGGAATCTTCTATGACAGTCAAACCATGACATCTTGTTACCATTCTGTAGCCTAAATGCTTGTGTATATTTCTCGTAATGTGGACATGTTAGCTTACCTGTTGTAGACCATCCTAACAATATTGCATAAGATGGAAAATCACTAATTGTACACATTAAATCTTCTCGTAATTGGAAACTTTTTTTTGAAGATATAACATATGTTAATACACCTTCTTCCCATAACTGCTCCAATATGCAACAACTAGTTGCAGAAATAAATCTATTTGATTCTTAGGGTTTGTAGGTCCTTGCATAGCTATCATAAAAAACATGCAAGGCTCTTTAATGAAATAGAAGGTGATAAATTATAAGGTGTTATAATAATAGGCCAAGACGAGTATTATTTTTCAAATGAGCCATGTAGTGCAAACCCATCTATACATAGGCCTAATCTAACATTACCTATTTCGGCTGCAAATGAAGGATGAATTCTGTTAACGTGCTCCCAAGCTTCAAAATCAGATGGATGACACATTATACTAACATCATGTCCATGATCCTCAGAGTGTCATCACATGGAAGCGGTTATGGCTTGTGAAGCATACAGTCTCTTCAACCTTGGAGTAAAAGGAAAGTAATGTATTCTCTTAAAGGGTACACGTGAGCATGTAGAAAAAAAAAATTAACGGTTTGTACCTATCTTCATTGCAAAATTTGCACCAATAAAGGTCTTTGTCTAAGCTCCAATATATCATACATCCAGACATGCAACAATCAATCACCTCCATGAGCAAACTTAGTGTCTATATTAACCTTTTGCTCTCGTATAAACTCCCTACCATATTATTCTCCTTTAGTAACCCATCATTCATCAATTGACAGATACCATCATAATATTGTTGAGGTATGCAATACTCTGATTTTATATTCAGTAGTGTAATTACAACAAACAGTTGTGTGCCCTTTTTACATCTAGGCCACAACTCTTTATCGACTGCCTCTAGCATATCAAAAAAAAATATCTTCTACATTTGGCTATATTCATGATCTTTTGTAACGTCCGTAAGATAGGGCTAGTCGATTAAAGAATAGTAGGATAATTATTTGTCACGACAATAAAAAGATATTTTCAATAGAATATTATTTAGGGAAATGATCTAAACAAAAGTCATAGTAGTCGTTAAATCGAAAACACGCATATAGAGAATGTCTAAATCTAACTTCGCATGAGGTAGTTATAATATTTCAAAGTTTCAGCGTAGCAGTATATGATTCAGAAACCAAAACTAAAATTGGTTGATTGTTAGGAAAAATAATCTAAATGGGAGTTGAAGGTCTCATCAATACCTATACGTCGATATAAAGACATTCGATATCATATATCGTATGAAATAGTTATGTATTTTTAACGGACTTTAACAATCTAAGCCTATTAAAAATATAACTTTAAGAATAAAGTCAAAATTTGCCGACAGAGTCCAAGTGAAAGTTGTAGATCTTATCGGTAGGTACGTGCTGATAAAAGAACGTTAAAAATGGAGTTCCTATGAAGAAGTTACAAAATTTTGAAGTTTTGCAAGATGCACCCTGTGCAAATAGCGCAAAGCGTGCATGTTTCTAGAAGCGTCATGTCGCACCATGCAGAATCGAACACCTGTCAGCTTCTGGGAGGGCCAACAATAACAGTGTGTGGTGCACAACTTGTCTTGTGCATCACACACGTCCAAAAATCATGCTATAAATACCCACATTTACTCCTTTCATTTCCCACACCTCCCATTGTCCTCCCCTCTCAATCTCTCTCTCTCTCTCTCTCTCTCTCTCTCTCTCTCTCTCTCTCGCTTAATCGTTATTTCATTCGATTCTAGCCATATTTTTCCCTTAGTTTTAATTATCTGGCAAAACCATGAGGGCCTTAAGAGCTTGACATCTAGTAGCTAGCAGGCTAGAGATCTGCCAAAACAATTTTTGGATTGGTCTAGGAAATTTCTATAAGTTAAATTACGCTCAACCTAATCATAGTGTAATTTATATTTATATTCAAAATCGTTATCATGAATCTATAAACATGATTTATCTGTGATTTTAAGTCATTATACTAATTGATCTACTTACAGGGATGATGTCTAGGTTGGATTTAGTGAGGTGTTTAAAGTGAGATTTCCAAACAGTATACTCTATATATCAAACGGACCCAACCTCTGATATGATCCTACCTAGTTGTTCCTTGCTTGATAGATCTTGATGTAGACATTGAGATTAGTTATGAATCTAGACTACCATTAGTCATCAGGAATGTAATACTAAGACTTAGTAATGTGAACCTTGGTCTCATTAGAGGAAATCATAAAGCACCAAGGTGAATCTCTATCGAAATCACCAGTCATTCACCTAAGTCAAGTAAGTGCATAATTACTTTCAACTTACACATATATATGAAGTATTTAGCTAATTAAATGTTATATTTGCTTATGTGAAAAATGATTATGTGTTAGATGAAATAATATAAATATGATTTTTTTTATATGTTATACTGTATATGTATTTTCTTACCTATTATATATTGGGTTGTAATGAGTAATGAAAGATGAAAAGAATAAAGAGGGAGATGGATGACGGGAGATGAAAATAATAAAAAGCCTTAACTTACTAGTACTACTGTACTAGGCGATGTAGTCATCTAACAGAGTATAGATGACAACCACCAGACTAATTGATGACAGTCTATGGAACACATGCAGCAATGGACTTCATGCCCATGTGATGTACTCTGCTTCCTACTGACATGTATTGTAGATAAATCCCTGTAGCAATACTGTTAGCAGCAATGATTAAAATAATCCTTAGTACAAATCCTTAGGAATGAAAATTTAAAGAAACCTACTAACACGTATTGCGAAGAAATCCCTATAACAGTACCCTCATCAACGACGGCTAAGATGACCCTTAGGATACATCCTTAAGGAAGAATAAATAGGAAAATGGGGATGGGTAATCAGGTTCATTGTTTGATAATTAAACATACTAACTATATTATTATGGATTGAAACCCTACATATATACCACGTTTTTCCAACCTTACCCATTCAACTTCTTTGTATCATAGGTAGCAATACAAGGGTACATGAATGATGAGAGAGTCAAGGAGATGTAGATTGGTAGTCTAAGGTACTATAAGACTTGTTTATGCTTATGTTTTGTATCAGTTATGGCATCCCAAGCATTTATAAATCAATGAAAAACATTTCTACGAAAATACTTTTACGGAACCATATTTCGTATTTATAAATAAACTTTGTTTTAAATAAGTATAAATAAAAAGTTTTAAAATGGCAATAAAAATAGGGATGTCACAGTTGGTATCAGAGCATTAGTTTAAGCGAACTAGAAATTTAGAGGATTTCTAGACTTAAACATAGAATGCTAAGCGATGATCGTGATATGTGAATCTATTATACTTTAGGTAATATACATGAATTGACACAAGAACTAGTTCACTTTAGGAAAAGATTCCTTATTTGTTGTTATATGCTAAAGGATTTGTGGAATGCTTTAGGTTGCCTACCTAAAATTGTTGCTATTAGGTTTAAGGTTTGTTACCGACCTAGGATTAGGAAATTTTATGTGTTCTGGTTTCTAAACATTTAATTACAGTATTAGAACTAGCATATAACTTTTCGGAGTGATAAGGAGAATTATGCGTCTAAACCTCCCTATCTATATGCTTGCCTCGATACACTAAATGCTGCTTTGGTGTATAGAACGTCATGGTGAAGATACGAAGAGGATTAGGTAACTATAATGGAAACCGACATCCTAATCCTAAGTGAAAAATGGGTCATGCACCAACCGACACACTTGTACCCGAACCTATCACAATGGCGGTGCTACAAGCAATGTTAGATCGTCAGATAGAAGAAATAAAATGACTACTTCAGGAGAATGCTAGTGGCAGTAATGGACTTGATTTACAAAATGGATATGGTATTTGAGTGTTACGGTTGTAGCAACAAACGAAAGACAATGTTCGCAGCCAAACAACTACAGACTGTTGTTTTAAGTTGTTGGAAATGAGTGGTCCTCACTGTGCCGAAGGGAGAAGCATGGAAGATGTCATGGGAGAAATTCCTTGTACGGTGGCAAAGGAAATACTACTCAGAAAGATATTTGTCGAAAATAAGAAAGGAATTCCAGAATCTGAAGAAAGGAGATATGAGCGTCAGTGAGTACACGACAACCTTTACTGAGAAAATGAAGCTAGTTTCTCACTTGGTTCCTACTAAAACATCTGAGATAGAGAGTTTTGATAATGGAATACCAATGGATTTTTTTTCCAATGGTGAAATTAGCAACTACTTTAGAAGCAGCCATCTGAATTGCTAAATCTCTTGAAAATATGATCAAAAGAAGAACCACCACCTAAGCTGAAGTTGGGGAGAAGTGGATTAATGAAAGATCCTCAGAATCCAAAAAAAAGATGAGGTTTTTAAAACCTCACCCGAACAACGAGATGTCCAGGGATAGCAATGAAGCCAAGTGGTGAGACAAGTGCAGAAGAAAACACTTTGGAGGATGCATTAAAGAAGTGAGCTGCTTCAAGTGTGGGAAGACTAGTCATTATGCTAATGAATGTAGAGTTAGATTAGAGGTCTAAGTCCATAACTATTATTGGTATGTACTTGACCTGAGAGTAGCATAGTCCATTTGGGTTGCATATCATCAGGACAATTTGTTAGGATGGACTCTTGAGAGAAGGTTATATATGATTTATTAATATATTATAAGTTATAATATATTAATATGAAATCATATGTTTTAATTAGTATTGATCAAGAATTAATTTGGAATTAATTTAGTGATCAAAGGAGACTAATTTATATCTATGGGGATTAATTATGGTAATTAGTTATATTTAAATGTGTTGGGCTTATGATCAATGTTGGACCAAGTTTATGTATGGATACATAAAAGGTTGGGCCACATGAACCATGGTGTAACGCTCTAAAAATTCCAACCAATTTAAAATTTTCAAAAACAACCCAATTTCATAAAGTTAATACAAAAAGGTTTTCAATACAATTATTTATCAGAGTCTTCCCATATCCATATCATAAAACATAATCATGATGAGCGGTACGATCACGCCTTTGCCTTGCCACGGTCTCCTGAAGTACCTGAAACATTTAAACCACAACTGTAAGCCCGAAAGCTTAGTGAGATACCCCCAAAATACCAACGCCATACAAACATAACCATATCATATAACCGATACAGAACGACCATGCACTTCGGGTCTACTGTGTGACTGGTCCGCCGCACCGGCCTATAGTCCACCTGGTCGACCCTCCGAGTCTAGCCATATACATCGAGTCTACAGTGTGATTGGTCCGTCCGCACCGGGCCTTCAATTCACCTGGTCCACTCTCTGAGTCTACAGTATGACTGGTCCGCCCGCACTGGGCCTTCAGTCGGCCTGGTCCACTCACCGAGCCTCGGCACGTCTGGTCGGCCCTCTTGGGGCCTACAGCCTATCCGGAACGCTCGCTGGGCCTTCGGGATAACCGGTCCGCCCTGGGTATGTTGGGCTACAGCACACAACAGGACCCGCCTCAACCCAACCCCAATCCAACAACCATGTGCACATAAACATATAATCATATAACAATCCACATCCAATCAAACCGATCTAACAGATCACATAACATAACCTCATCCTAAAAAGGATACCGACCTAACCGGTCACTAGCATAGCATCATCCTATATACCAAGATACCGACCTTAACCAGGTCTCTAACATATACCATCCTAACTACCAGGATGCAAACATAGCAAAGCAACAATATAAAAACAATACCCGGATTACAATCCGATAAAGGGTCGGCCTTGGTGCCTTAGACCCTGTTGATATAGTGAGGATCACTCACCTCGCAACTACTGACTGAAAAGGATAAGATCACGCTGCTCCAACCACCGACACGAACTCCACCACTGATCAATACCAAAAGACTGAACTCAATAAATACTCATAATTACCAAAATACCCCTGGAAGTCAACTGGTCAACTCTTGGTCAAAGTCAAAGTCAACCCTCCTGACTGACTCTACTCGTCGAGTCAACCCGCTGACCCGTCGAGTCCCCATACTCTGAAACTCCCATAACACGACTCAACTCACCGAGTTCCATAACTCTGACTCTACCCGTACTCAACTCACTGAGTCAACCCTTGACTCACCGATTCACAGCTTAACCAGAAAAGGTTAGGACCTCACGAACAGACTCGCCGAGTCCAAGAACAGACTCGCTGAGTCTAAGGCTAGCTTCAACCAACTCGCCGATTTGTTCTTTTAACTCGTCAAGTGTAACGCCCGTAGATCAAGGCTAGTCAATTTAGAGACGATAAGCGTCAAAAATGACTTTTTGATAGAAGATTATTTAGAATGAATAATCTTAACTAAGTTGTAGTATATGTTACAAGGATTCCGTACATATAAAGAACGCCCAAATCTGACATCGTATGAAGAAGTTATGATTTATTGAATTTTCGGCTTAGCGGTATGCAGCCTGAAATACTCGATTTGAGATCGAGCAGTTTTTAGCCAAAACAATCTAAACGAGAATCGAAGGTCCCATTGTTGGTATCGAAGCGATGAAAAGTTAGGCGAGAACGGACGTCAAACGCAGAAGTTATGATTTTATAACGAAGTTTTCCTGTCTGGGCCTACTAAAAATAAATAATAAAAATAAACTCAAAATTAGCCGACGAAGTCTAAACGAAAGTTGTAGAGCGTAGTCTCACCTACACGTGGATATAAAGAACGTCGAAAACGGAGTTCGTATGAAGAAGATATGAATTTCCGAAGTTTATTAAATAATTAATATTTAAATTTAATTATAAAACCCGGTATTATCCGAAGGGGGAGTCACCGGGCATATCCGAAGTACGCCCAGCGTACTGCTGTACGCCCCGCGTACAGCGAAGCATGACGACCTTCGCACTCGAGTTCTTCGGATGACAAACGCAGCCGACTCAATTGCTCTTTTTCTCTCTTCTCTCTCCCGTTTTGCATCGTTTTGCGTGCCAGAAGTACCCCGAAGCCCCGGTAATATCCTCGAGCCCCGAAGCAAGTCCCGAGATCCCGAAGATCCCGAGAAGTGCGATTCCCGATCCGAAGCTCTGCCCGCGAGAAGCTCGATTTTTGTAGAGATCTTCCAGATCTGTTGAGGATTACTACTTCTGCAAGTCGTAGTGCTGTCCGATCATCTTCTGATCACGTGAGTGTATACTACCTTTCATAAACACGATAATAATACAAGTATGGTTTGAGTGTATTAAGTATATTGTTGTTTATATGTGTGAGTGTGTAGTTACTTTCTTCTAACACATAAATATGAAGTATTTGCTATGAAATACGTGCTATGTGTTTATATATTATTTGTCTATTTGAGATGGGCATGGAAATTGGTGTTTTATACAGGGGTTAAATGATTTAAACTGTGTAAGTATTTATATCTACAAAATTGTTGGGTAGAACATAGGTAGATGGAATAGTTGGTGACTATGGAGTTAGCGCCTATTGTATAAACCTTGGCGACGATGTGACTTCGTGCCTATTTGATGAACCTTGGCGACTATGGAGTTAGCGCACGTTGAGTAAACTTTGGCGACTATGGAGTTAGCGCTTGTTAAGTGAACCTTGGTGACTATGGAGTTAGCGCCTGATAACTATGGATTTAATACTTGATAAATAAACTTTGGTAGCAATGGATTTCGTGCCAATTCCTTAGGAATAAATGAATGAAGGATAGTTGGTTCTTAGGGTAAAACCTTAAGAAGATAATGGGGATGGGTAATTGGGTTGATTGTTTGCTGATTAAATATAATAATTATATTATTGTGGGTTGAAAACCCTATATGCTCACCAGGCTCCCAAGCCTAACCCACTCAGTTTTCTTTTCATTACAGGTAATGGCACAAGGGTATAAGTTGGTGGACTTGACGAAAGATTTTGGATTATGGATCAGTAGTTAAATAACTATTGTAAGGTCTATTTTATATTGTTTATGCTTTTGGTCTGTATTGAACATGACATCCCAAGGTTTTATTATTTAATGAAAATACATTCTCTTTGAGAAATGTTTGGATAAATGGTTATCATATTTTTGTTTTTGGGAACAAATTCCGCAACAGTTTTCTTTAAACGATTACTCTGATTTTAAAAACAAAGCATAAACAAATCGGTCTTTTCTGGCCGTGAAATTGGGGATGTAACAGTTGGTATCAGACATTAGTTTAAGCGAACTAGGAATATGGATTTATTTCTAGACTTAAACTTAGAATGCTAAGGAATGATTGTGAGTTGAGTGTGTCCATTATATTTTAGGTAGTACACGTAAATTGACACAGGCACTAGTTTATTTTAGGAAAATTACCTAAAATGCTATTATGTGCTAATTGTTATATGTTTGCCATATATGATGTTAATTGTTCGGATCTATGGTCTGTTGCCGACCGGATCTGGAAACCTTATGTGTTTAGGATTCTAAGCGTGTGTCTACGATATTAGAACTAGCATGTAAACGTTTCGGAGTGATAAGGATGATTTGAATATCTATCGTGAATAAGGATCTAATTTCACCTTATTCGGTGTATAGATCAAAAATGGTGAGAACGAGGAGTGGAGTTGGAAATGACGATGAAAACAGGAATCAAATACCAGTGATTAAACAAATACCTGTTGTAGCAGCAGCACCTGAACCAATGACAATGGACGGAGTTCAAGTGATGATCCAGGCAATGTTGGATAATCAGATGAAAGAAACCAGACGTTTGATTAGGCAGAATCGCGAAGAATTGTCAATTCAAGTTGAAGAACCTGAAGTAAATGGAGGTTAGTCTGAAGGAGGAAACTACAGTGGGACCGTTGGTCAAGCCAACCCACCAATAGTTCACCAAAACAACCAGGATGGAGGAAATGATGGACGTGGATGCAAGTACAAAGATTTCGTGGCATCCAAACCACCATGTCTTTCTGGGAGCCCGACACCGGTGCAAGTCATGGACTGGATCTCCGAAATGGAGACAATGTTTGAAAGTTTCGAGTGCAGCAACAGACAGAAGACCGCTCTTGCAATCCCTCTGTTAAAATCTGGAGTACTGAGCTGGTGGAAGTTACTGGCTGGTTCGATGCCCAAGGGGGAAGCTAGCAAGATGTCTTGGGAAGAGTTCGTGGTGCAACTGAAAATGCAATACTGCTCTGAGCAAGATCTTCTGGAAATCAACAATGAGTTCCAGAATCTGAAGAAAGGAAAATTGAGCGTCACTGAATACGCTACGAGCTTTACGGAGAAGATGAAGCTTATTCCATACCTAATTCCAACTGAACTTTCCAAGGTCAACAAGTTTGCCAATGGATTACCAGCGGACTTTGGTCCGATAGTTAAGCAAGCAACCACTCTGAAAGCCGCCATCTGGGCAGCCAAGAATGTTGAGACCCAAATAAAAGAAAAGGGTCTGGAAAGTGCTGAAGTTGGAGAGAAAAGGAAGCGTGAAGGATCCTCAATAATCAACAAAGAAAGCAAATTCTCAAAATCTGGGGGAAGAGATGAAGCTAAGTGGTGTGAGAAGTGTAAGAAGAAACACTTCGGGAAATGTAGCGAGGAGATGACTTGCTACAAATGTGGGAAGACAGGGCACTAAGCCAACAAGTGCGCACCCATCAAGAAGGTGTGCTATAGATGTAACGAAGAAGGGCATATTTCTAAAGACTGCCCAAAGAAAAACACACCTCCACAGCTAAGGGCATTCCACATGTTCCTCAACGAAGCAAAAAAAGGATGGGAGGATTAAAAGATGAAGACTTCATATTAACATATAAAGTCTGTATCAGGAAGCATAGCCTGTTAGAGGCATAGTATAGGGTGAACTTGAACTTTTGTGTAATAGTTTCAAGAATTAATATAAACCCTGGTTTTGTTATCTGACATGTTGAATGATTATATGATTTATATATGGTGACTTGGTTAACTACGGGACAATGCTTGAGACGAGTATGAGTAGGTGTGAATGGTAGTAGAGATCTATACTACCGGAAGCACATGACTCGCACTTGGATCAGGGAAAGTCACAAGGTTACCAAGAAGCTAGTAATTGATTCCGTTTTATTCAAGTATGTCATTACCATTGTTTCGGTAATGACTAGTAAGATGTTTGTTATTTCGACCCTAGTGGTCATATCAATTGAGTCCGACTACGATGAGAGGTCATCGAGACACGACCCATCGGTTAGTTACAATAGATAAATGAATGTATTTATCCTAAGAGGAAGAAGGAGTCCACAATAAGGATTTATTTTGTAACTTGAAGGTTACGATTTAAAGTCCAACATAGTAAGAAGAGAAGATGCAGGATTGAGCATCAAGGTTATTACTTAGGATGGAGAGATAACTTATGGAGTCAGTATACGAATCCTATTTCGTTGATGATTCCGGGATGTAATCATCCTAAGGGGGAGATAATTGTAACGCCCGTAGATCAGGGCTACTCAATTTAGAGACGATAAGCGTCAAAAATGACTTTTTGATAGAAGATTATTTAGAATGAATAATCTTAACTAAGTTGTAGTATATGTTACAAGGATTCCGTACATATAAAGAACGCCCAAATCTGACTTCGTATGAAGAAATTATGATTTATCGAATTTTCGGCTTAGCGGTATACAGCCTGAAATACTCGATTTGAGATCGAGCAGTTTTTAGCCAAAACAATCTAAACGAGAATCGAAGGTCCCGTTGTTGGTATCGAAGCGATGAAAAGTTAGGCGAGAACGGACGTCAAACGCAGAAGTTATGATTTTATAACGAAGTTTTCCTGTCCGGGCCTACTAAAAATAAATAATAAAAATAAACTCAAAATTAGCCGACGAAGTCTAAATGAAAGTTGTAGAGTGTAGTCTCACCTACACGTGGATATAAAGAACGTCGAAAACGGAGTTCGTATGAAGAAGATATGAATTTCCGAAGGTTATTAAATAATTAATATTTAAATTTAATTAAAAAACCAGGTATTATCCGAAGGGGGAGTCACCGGGCATATCCGAAGTACGCCCAGCGTACTGCTGTACGCCCTGCGTACAGCGAAGCATGACGACCTTCGCACTCGAGTTCTTCGGATGAGGAACGCAATGACGATTTCGGACCAGTACGTCCCGCGTACTCCGAGGCTCCAGCCTCCTATAAATAGAATGCGAGGGCAGCCGACTCAATTGCTCTTTTTCTCTTTTCTCTCTCCCGTTTTGCATCGTTTTGCGAGCCAGAAGTACCCCGAAGCCCCGATAATATCCTCGAGCCCCGAAGCAAGTCCCGAGATCCCGAAGATCCCGAGAAGTGCGATTCCCGAGCCGAAGCTCTGCCCGCGAGAAGCTCGATTTTTGTAGAGATCTTCCAGATCTGCTGAGGATTACTACTTCTGCAAGTCGTAGTGCTGTCCGATCATCTTCTGATCAAGTGAGTGTATACTACCTTTCATAAACACGATAATAATACAAGTATGGTTTGAGTGTATTAAGTATATTGTTGTTTATATGTGTGAGTGTGTAGTTACTTTCTTCTAACACATAAATATGAAGTATTTGCTATGAAATACGTGCTATGTGTTTATATATTATTTGTCTATTTGAGATGGGCATGGAAATTGGTGTTTTATACAGGGGTTAAATGATTTAAACTGTGTAAGTATTTATATCTACAAAATTGTTGGGTAGAACATAGGTAGATGGAATAGTTGGTGACTATGGAGTTAGCGCCTATTGTATAAACCTTGGCGACGATGTGACTTCGTGCCTATTTGATGAACTTTGGCGACTATGGAGTTAGCGCACATTGAGTAAACTTTGGCGACTATGGAGTTAGCGCTTGTTAAGTGAACCTTGGTGACTATGGAGTTAGCGCCTGATAACTATGGATTTAGTACTTGATAAATAAACTTTCGTAGCAATGGATTTCGTGCCAATTCCTTAGGAATAAATGAATGAAGGATAGTTGGTTCTTAGGGTAAAACCTTAAGAAGATAATGCGGATGGGTAATTGGGTTGATTGTTTGCTGATTAAATATAATAATTATATTATTTTGGGTTGAAAACCCTATATGCTCACCAGGCTCCCAAGCCTGAGCCACTCAGTTTTCTTTTCATTACAGGTAATGGCACAAGGGTATAAGTTGGTGGACTTGACGAGAGATTTTGGTTTATGGATCAGTAGTTAAATAACTATTGTAAGGTCTATTTTATATTGTTTATGCTTTTGGTCTGTATCGAACATGACTTCCCAAGGTTTTATTATTTAATGAAAATACATTCTCTTTGAGAAATGTTTGGATAAATGGTTATCATATTTTTGTTTTTGGGAACAAATTCCGCAACAGTTTTCTTTAAACGATTACTCTGATTTTAAAAACAAAGCATAAACAAATCGGTCTTTTCTGGCCGTGAAATTGGGGATGTAACAGTTGGTATCAGAGCATTAGTTTAAGCGAACTAGGAATATGGATTTATTTCTAGACTTAAACTTAGAATGCTAAGGAATGATTGTGAGTTGAGTGTGTCCATTATATTTTAGGTAGTACACGTAAATTGACACAGGCACTAGTTTATTTTAGGAAAATTGCCTAAAATGCTATTATGTGCTAATTGTTATATGTTTGCCATATATGATGTTAATTGTTCGGATCTATGGTCTGTTGCCGACCGGATCTGGAAACCTTATGTGTTTAGGATTCTAAGCGTGTGTCTACGATATTAGAACTAGCATGTAAACGTTTCGGAGTGATAAGGATGATTTGAATATCTATCGTGAATAAGGATCTAATTTCACCTTATTCGGTGTATAGATCAAAAATGGTGAGAACGAGGAGTGGAGTTGGAAATGACGATGAAAACAGGAATCAAATACCAGTGATTGAACAAATACCTGTTGTAGCTGCAGCACCTGAACCAATGACAATGGGCGGAGTTCAAGTGATGATCCAGGCAATGTTGGATAATCAGATGAAAGAAACCAGACGTCTGATTAGGCAGAATCGCGAAGAATTGTCAATTCAAGTTGAAGAGCCTGAAGTAAATGGAGGTTAGTCTGAAGGAGGAAACTACAGTGGGACCGTTGGTCAAGCCAACCCACCAATAGTTCGCCAAAACAACCAAGATGGAGGAAATGACGGACGTGGATGCAAGTACAAGGATTTCATGGCATCCAAACCACCATGTCTTTCTGGGAGCCCGACACCGGTGCAAGTCATGGACTGGATCTCCGAAATGGAGACAATGTTTGAAAGTTGCGAGTGTAGCAACAGACAGAAGACCGTTCTTGCAATCCCTCTGTTAAAATCTGGAGTACTGAGCTGGTGGAAGTTACTAGCTGGTTCGATGCCCAAGGGGGAAGCTAGCAAGATGTCTTGGGAAGAGTTCGTGGTGCAACTGAAAATGCAATATTGCTCTGAGCAAGATCTTCTAGAAATCAACAATGAGTTCCAGAATCTGAAAAAAGGAAAATTGAGCGTCACTGAATACGCTACGAGCTTTACGGAGAAGATGAAGCTTATTCCATACCTAATTCCAACTGAACTTTCCAAGGTCAACAAGTTTGCCAATGGATTACCAGCGGACTTTGGTCCGATAGTCAAGCAAGCAACCACTCTGAAAGCCTCCATCTGGGCAGCCAAGAATGTTGAGACCCAAATAAAAGAAAAGGGTCTGGAAAATGTTGAAGTTGGAGAGAAAAGGAAGCGTGAAGGATCCTCAATAATCAACAAAGAAAGCAGATTCTCGAAATCTGGGGGAAGAGATGAAGCTAAGTGGTGTGAGAAGTGTAAGAAGAAACACTTCGGGAAATGTAGCGAGGAGATGACTTGCTACAAATGTGGGAAGACAGGGCACTACGCCAACAAGTGTGCACCCATCAAAAGGTGTGCTATAGATGTAACGAAGAAGGGCATATTTCTAAAGACTGCCCATAGAAAAACACACCTCCATAACCAAGGGCATTCCACATGTTCCTCAACGAAGCAGAAAAGGATGGGAGGATGAAAAGATGAAGACTTCATATTAACATATAAAGTCTGTATCAGGAAGCATAGCCTGTTAGAGGCATACTATAGGGTGAACTTGAACTTTTGTGTAATAGTTTCAAGAATTAATATAAACCCTGGTTTTGTTATCTGACATGTTGAATGATTATATGATTTATGTATGGTGACTTGGTTAACTGCGGGACAATGCTTGGGACGAGTATGAGTAGGTGTGAATGGTAGTAGAGATCTATACTACCGGAAGCACATGACTCGCACTTGGATCAGGGAAAGTCACAAGGTTACCAAGAAGCTAGTAATTGATTCCATTTTATTCAAGTATGTCATTACCATTGTTTTGGTAATAACTAGTAAGATGTTTGTTATTTCAACCCTAGTGGTCATATCAATTGAGTCCGACTACGATGAGAGGTCATCGGGACACGACCCATCGGTTAGTTACAATAGATAAATGAATGTATTTATCCTAAGAGGAAGAAGGAGTCCACAATAAGGATTTATTTTGTAACTTGAAGGTTACGATTTAAAGTCCAACATAGTAAGAAGAGCAGATGCAGGATTGAGCATCAAGGTTATTACTTAGGATGGAGAGATAACTTATGGAGTCAGTATACGAATCCTATTTCGTTGATGATTCCGGGATGTAATCATCCTAAGGGGGAGATAATTGTAACGCCCGTAGATCAGGGCTAGTCAATTTAGAGACGATAAGCGTCAAAAATGACTTTTTGATAGAAGATTATTTAGAATGAATAATCTTAACTAAGTTGTAGTATATGTTACAAGGATTCCGTACATATAAAGAACGCCCAAATCTGACTTCGTATGAAGAAGTTATGATTTATCGAATTTTCGGCTTAGCGGTATGTAGCCTGAAATACTCGATTTGAGATCGAGCGGTTTTTAGCCAAAACAATCTAAACGAGAATCGAAGGTCCCGTTGTTGGTTCCGAAGTGATGAAAAGTTAGGCGAGAACGGACATCAAACGAAGAAGTTATGATTTTATAACGAAGTTTTCCTGTCCGGGCCTACTAAAAATAAATAATAAAAATAAACTCAAAATTAGCCGACGAAGTCTAAACGAAAGTTGTAGAGCGTAGTGTCACCTACGCGTGGATATAAAGAACGTCGAAAACGGAGTTCGTATAAAGAAGATATGAATTTCCGAAGTTTATTAAATAATTAATATTTAAATTTAATTATAAAACCCGGTATTATCCGAAGGGGGAGTCACCGGGCATATCCGAAGTACGCCCAGCGTACTGCTGTACGCTCCGCGTACAGCGAAGCATGACGACCTTCGTACTCGAGTTCTTCGGATGACGAACGCAATGACGATTTCGGACCAGTACGCCCCGCGTACTCCGAGGCTCCAGCCTCCTATAAATAGAATGCGAGGGCAGCCGACTCAATTGCTCTTTTTCTCTCTTCTCTCTCCCGTTTTGCATCGTTTTGCGTGCCAGAAGTACCCCGAAGCCACGGTGATATCCTCGAGCCCCGAAGCAAGTCCCGAGATCCCGAAGATCCCGAGAAGTGCGATTCCCGAGCCGAAGCTCTGCCCGCGAGAAGCTTGATTTTTGTAGAGATCTTCCAGATCTGCTGAGGATTACTACTTCTGCAAGTCGTAGTGCTGTCCGATCATCTTCTGATCAAGTGAGTGTATACTACCTTTCATAAACACGATAATAATACAAGTATGGTTTGAGTGTATTAAGTATATTGTTGTTTATATGTGTGAGTGTCTAGTTACTTTCTTCTAACACATAAATATGAAGTATTTGCTATGAAATACGTGCTATGTGTTTATATATTATTTTTCTATTTGAGATGGGCATGGAAATTGGTGTTTTATACAGGGGTTAAATGATTTAAACTGTGTAAGTATTTATATCTACAAAATTGTTGGGTAGAACATAGGTAGATGGAATAGTTGGTGACTATGGAGTTAGCGCCTATTGTATAAACCTTGGCGACGATGTGACTTCGTGCCTATTTGATGAACCTTGGCGACTATGGAGTTAGCGCACGTTGAGTAAACTTTGGCGACTATGGAGTTAGCGCTTGTTAAGTGAACCTTGGTGACTATGGAGTTAGCGCCTGATAACTATGGATTTAGTACTTGATAAATAAACTTTGGTAGCAATGGATTTCATGCCAATTCCTTAGGAATAAATGAATGAAGGATAGTTGGTTCTTAGGGTAAAACCTTAAGAAGATAATGGGGATGGGTAATTGGGTTGATTGTTTGCTGATTAAATATAATAATTATATTATTGTGGGTTGAAAACCCTATATGCTTACCAGGCTCCCAAGCCTGACCCACTCAGTTTTCTTTTCATTACAGGTAATGGCACAAGGGTATAAGTTGGTGGACTTGACGAGAGATTTTGGATTATGGATTAGTAGTTAAATAACTATTGTAAGGTCTATTTTATATTGTTTATGCTTTTGGTCTGTATCGAACATGACATCCCATGGTTTTATTATTTAATGAAAATACATTCTCTTTGAGAAATGTTTGGAGAAATGGTTATCATATTTTTGTTTTTGGGAACAAATTCCGCAACAGTTTTCTTTAAGCGATTACTCTGATTTTAAAAACAAAGCATAAACAAATCGGTCTTTTCTGGCCGTTAAATTGGGGATGTCACATCGAGTTGCTTCCCATCTTCATGCAACTCGTCGAGTACACCCATCTGACTCGCTGAGTACCACTAGCTCTTAACCCATACAGATGCTTTCCAAGCCATGCAGGGTCTCAAATCCATAGATCTACTCTTATACAACCCATCCATCACGTAAAGTGGCAAACTTTACGTGAATCCAAGGAGATCTAAGTATAATACATTCTTGGCTAACGTTTGGGACTAAAAGGCTTCATCAACAGCTCTTGAACAGGGACTTTATGCTCTTTTGGATCATCACTACTCTAGATCTGAGGTAGCAACCTCCGATCCAACCTCCAAACTCAAGATAACACTAGATAGATTCCTAAAAATCCCACAAATGATAGATCTAGATGGATAACAGCTCAAGCAACGAATCCTTACCTCCAAAGAAGACTCCAACAGAAGAATAAGCTGAAACCTTGCAAAACCCCTTGCTCCAAGCCTCTTAATCTTCAAATATTTCTTCAAGAAACACTCCTTCAAGATCCAAATGCTCTCTAATTCTCTCACACACGAATATTAGGGTTTCTAGACTTCAAGGGAGAGGAAAGAGGCTGGGGAGAGGGTATTATGTTCTTTATATAGGGCTCAATCCCTGGGATTAGGGTTTTCTCCACACAGCACCAACTCGCCGAGTCCAGCCGCCGACTCACTGAGTTGGACACTTAACACGCGACCGGAATCGCGACCCTACTCGCCTAGTCCACCCATGGACTCGCCGAGTTGACCATTCACGTTTTCACTTTGAACCCTGAACTTGCACTCCTGAACTCGAGATGTTACAATTCCCCCCCACTTAAATTAGGCTTCGTCCTCGAAGCTTGCGGTAACACAACTCCAGAAACTACTATTGCAATGCACCACCTGGCATTAACCAGACCAGGTTCGTCAAAACACAACCACCGAAACCCAAAACCTAACTCTTCCCCAGCGGTGTCCTGACCACCGCCTCATCCTCTGATAACTACACTTATCAACCGAGTACCATTCCAGGATACTTCACTGGCCCCAAATCACCACGATCGCTTGACCCTTACACAGCTAGACATCCCCTAGACCTCCGGGTCCTGACCCGGTACCAAACTGCTTTCCCTTTCCTTGACTAGCATAAATTTTATCGAATTCACTTCTAGGACTCATCTCGCTTTCAATCCATATCCAACTCTTTTCCTTTCGGGCTGACAGGATGACCCATCCTTCAGCTCCTGAGCAACACGCCTGAGCTCTCCTCTGTAATCATGCCCACATGTTGAACCTGATCCAACATCCTCGGGCTGGAAAACCCGACACACTAACAATACCTCTAGACATCCCCATGATAAATTACCGCAACATACATAACCTCCTGATCACAACCATACTGGGAATCCAAGGCTCCATCCTTGCATCCCTTCCGAGCCTCATTGGCTTTACACCCTCGGAATTCCTTCCGTGACCTCAGCAGACATCCAACCCGGATGTGCTCCATACTACCGGCGCAAACACTCTTGCTCAAAACCATAATTGGAACACCTCAATCATACTCCCGTGCTACTGCTTTCACTTCCGTGAACTTACACTCCCTCTCGGAGCTACATACTTTTCCCTTCCCTTATCCAAGGAAATCTACTTGGCCGCCTTGTCACTACAACAAGTGCCACGGCGTACACACTCCACTCTACACTATCCCTTGTAGAGTAACTGCTACTCCGTGCATCGCACATGCTCTAAATCCGCTCGCAAGGACTCTCGAGTCCATGCACTGATTTCCACTAACTAGATCAACACTTGGGGCCAGACCATATCAATCACCATTCCCTGGCGACGCATTTCCTCATTCTCCTCATATCGATCTACTAACACGTACAGAGTCTTCAGCATGATTGGACCGCCTTACCAGGCCTTCAGCCAATCTGGACCACTCTCAGAACCTTCAGCATATCTGGACCGCCCTCTAGGGCCTCCAGCCTGTCTAGACCGTCCTCCGAGCCTTCGGCCTGACAGGTACGCCTTCCAACCTTCAGTCTCCCTAGACCGCTCAAACTATCATGCATCATCCCGAACTATTCCTCCTGGGAATTCCGCCCATACATACTGTTCTAGCCCTCTAGGGGTTTCGAACTCTAACTCCATTCCATATACTCAGATCCCGACCTAATCCTAGGCCTTACAACCACCAATCACCCTATCCGAAATCCTTGGTCTGTACTCCGCCCCATCGATCTGTCACTTACTCATACCAGCCCACACTCTTGGCTGATTGAAACACTGCTGGATCCCAAACAACTAATCGAACTCTAACGCTTATCGATCCTCCTGAGAATTTTCTGATTCTCCCCACTTAGAGCACTGACTATCCACCACTGGTCGCCATAAACGACCTCTCTTAACAACCCTTCACATCACATACCCTTACACGCGAACTGATTCCCACTAGAACGAGCAACCTTCACCAAATCACATATAAACACTGATCATCTCGGAGTCGAAAGAAGCCCGACCTTTAGCTAACCACTCCTCAGACTGCAGATGCTACCCGACATTCAGACCAAACGCCAGATTTCCCACTAATAATCCCCGTAGATGATAACCAACGAAACTCCCAATACCAAAACCCTTAACCGAACCATAACCCTCAAGGAATAACGAATACAATACCAAAAATCACACAACGAGACTAGCAGATATACAATACTCCATAATAATCACAAGATAACAAAATATCAAGAAGGAAACATACCTGCAACTACATCCAACACTGCCCTGGCCTCCTATGCTGTAAGCTGAAAAGCACGACCCTGAGCCCTCGGGGGCTCCGCTCCACCCTGACCTCCACCCGTAATCCTCAAAGTGGCCGGTGCTGGAGCCTGCACCAGTCCTGCAGCAAGCTGTGGACAGTTGACCCTCAAGTGTCCAACCTGATGGTAATGATAGCAGATCCTCAAATCCTGAACCGGGGCTGTCTGCCGAAAATCCCTCGCATAATGCCCCTCCCTTCCGCACTTGCGGCATGCACCATCGGACCTACAAACTCCAGTGTGACCCTTCCCGCACTTCCCACAAGTGCGGCTGCTCTGATCTCCCAACCTTGAATCAACGGTCTTGGACCGTTTCGGCGCCGACTGCGACTGTGCTGGGGCCAGCCTCTGCTCTCTCAACTGTAACTCAATCTCCAACTCACGCCGCCGAGCGGCCTCCTGCAACTCCAACAAGGTCTCGCACCTCTGTATAGACACAAACTGCCTGATATCCCTCTTGAGCATACTCAGATATCGGGACATCTGAGCCTGCTCCAAAGCAAACTCCGGGAAAAACATCGCCCTCTCTGTGAACATCCTGGTGATCTCCGTCATCGACTCTGAATCCTGCTTCAGCTCCAGGAACTCCTGAGCCAATCTCTCCCTCTCAACTCGCGGAACATAGCGAGTACTGAACATCTCCCTGAACTGATCCCAAGAAATCGCAGCTCACTACGCATCAGAATATGATTCTCGCCGCGCACCTCACCCTCTAATCAGTAGGACATGAACACGTGAAGAAACACTCATCCACGTCTGACAACCATCTCATAGAACAAATCGGGTCCTGAACTCCATCGAAGGTAGGGGCTTCGTATTATCGAAGTCCCGATACTGGAAACCTCTACCGGCTCCTCCCCCTGCCGCTGCTACAGCCGCTGTAAGAGCTGTATAACGCTCATTAAAATACTCGACCATGGCGGTCTTGATCGACCCAAACAGTTCCGGCAACTCGGCCCGGAACATAGCAGCAACCTCGACATGCAGGATCTCACGAATCCTGGCATCCAACTCGTCTGTGCTCATCTGACCAATAACCTCGGGTGGTGCTGACCTACCCTGACCGCCTCCCCCTGCTCCCGATCCTGACCCGGATCCACTCCCAGCATGCCTCGTAACCACCATACTGAAATTATCGCAAAACATCAGACGCTTCTCACTAAACCGAGAACCGACTCTCGACTCAACCCTAGGGGTTGTGACTTCCTTGATACGCGTATGGGTCCTGTGCTTTCAGTAGTACGGGCTCATACTACCTTCCACACCTACCCATATTTATATCAAGTATTACCACAACACCCTAGTGAAGAACATGCATAACAAGCACTCAACCCTCACTCCTAGAGGAACACTGGAAATCTTGTACAGAAAGAAACCCTAGGCTACCAGGCATCATAAATCAGGCAACTCTATCATGCAATTCCTGAAGATCCCTAGCCTAGTACTAGCATGTTGTTCTATCATATCTCATAAACAAATAACTTGTATGGTATTTTGGGGTTACTTACTGGCTCCGGCTGATCGTACCTCCACGTCCTCCTTTACTTATTTTTGAAAACCCTTTTTAAATACTCTTTTGAAAACTCTCCTTGATTTGAGACTGGATTCACACGAATGTTCCTCCAATTCACTCAAACCAAGGCTCTGATACCAACTTGTTACACTCTAAAAATTCAAACCAATTTAAACTTTTCGAAAACAACCCAATTTCATAAAGTTAATACAAAAAGGTTTTCAATACAATTATTTATCAGAGTCTTCCCAGAACCATATCATAAAACATAATCATGAGGAGCGGTAAGATCACGCCTTTGCCTTGCCACGGTCTCCTGAAGTACCTGAAACATTTAAACCACAACTGTAAGCCTGAAAGCTTAGTGAGATAGCCCCAAAATAGCAACGCCATACAAACATAACCATATCATATAACCCATATAGAACGGCCATGCACTTCGGGTCTACTGTGTGACTGGTCCGCCGCACCGGCCTACAGTCCACCTGGTTCACCCTCCGAGTCTAGCCATATACATCGAGTCTACAGTGTGATTGGTCCGTCTGCATCGGGCCTTCAATCCACCTGGTCCACTCTTTGAGTCTACAGTATGACTAGTTCGCCCGCACCGGGCCTTCAGTCGGCCTGGTCCACTCACCGAGCCTCGGCACGTCTGGTCCGCCCTCTTAGCGCCTATAGCCTATCCGGACCGCTCGCTGGGCCTTCGGGATAACCGGTCTGCCCTTGGTATGTTGGGCTACAGCACAAAGCAGGACCCGCCTCAACCCAACCCCAATCCAACAACCATGTGCACATAAACATATAATCATATAACAATCCACATCCAATCAAACTGATCTAGCAGATCACATAACATAACCTCATCCTAACAAGGATACCGACCTAAGTGGTCACTAGTATAGCATCATCCTATATACTAGGATACCGACCTTAACCAGGTCTCTAACATATACCATCCTAACTACCAGGATGCAAACATAGCAAAGCAACAACATAACAACAATACCCGGATTACAATCCGATAAAGGGCCGGCCTTGGTGTCTTAGACCCTGAACTCACCGATTCACAGCTTAACCAGAAAAGGTTAGGACCTCACGACCAGACTCGCCGAGTCCAAGAACAGACTCGCTGAGTCCAAGGATATCTTCAACCAACTCGCCGAGTTGTTCTTCCAACTCGTCAAGTTGCTTCCCATCTTCATGCAACTTGCCGAGTACACCCATGTGACTCGCCGAGTACCACAAGCTCTTAACCCATACAGAGGCTTTCCAAGCCATGCAGGGTCTCAAAATCCATAGATCTACTCTTATACAAGCCATCCATCATGTAAAGTGGAAAACTTTACGTGAATCCACGGAGATCTAAGTATAATACACTCTTGGCTAAGGTTTGGGACTAAAAGGCTTCATCAACAGCTCTTGAACAGGGACTTTATGCTCTTTTGGATCATCACTACTCTAGATTTGAGGTAGCAACCTCAGATCCAACCTCCAAAATCAAGATAGCACTAGATAGATTCCCAAAAATCCCACAAATGATAGATCTAAATGGATAACAGCTCAAGCAACGAATCCCTACCTCCAAAGAAGACTCCAACAGAAGAATAAGCCAAAACCTTGAAAAGCCCCTTGCTCCAAGCCTCTTAATCTTCAAAGATTTCTTCAACAAACACTCCTTCAAGATCCAAATGCTCTCTAATTCTCTCACACACGAATATTAGGGTTTCTAGACTTCAAGGGAGAGCAAAGAGGCTAGGGAGAGGGTATTATGTTCTTTAGATAGGGCTCAATCCCTAGGATTAGGGTTTTCTCCGCACAGCACCAACTCGCCGAGTCCAGCCGCCGACTCACCGAGTTGGCCACTTAACACGCGACCGGAATCGCGACCCTACTCGCCGAGTCCACCCATGGACTCGTCGAGTTGACCATTCACATTTTCACTTTGAACCCTGAACTTGCACTCCTGAACTCGGGATGTTACACATGGATCATAACACCCATGGGTATGGAGTTGGGTTATACCCATGACCCTTGGAATCCCATATAAATATGTCAATTTATAGAAAAAAAATGAAGAGACTTGTACTTAGAGTTCATGGAGGTGTTTTTTTGTGTGGAAGGAATTCTCTCTCAAGTTACACCTTTGTTCATGAGGTGTTGTGACTTCATTTGAGGCTTCCACACTATTGAGGCTAAGCTCTTAAGGCCAAATACATCAAGAATTCAAGCTACATAAAAGTTATGTTACTCTAACGAGTATCTTATATGGTATATGTCAATTGCATGCTAGTTATAGGCTTAATACCTTGGAAACATCATTGCATATATATTTAGTTAAAACATAGATCCATTGTATTTAGGATTGTATGTGTACCATAGGATGTTGTAGTATGCAAAACCCAACAGTGGTATCAGAGCCATGGGTTGTTTTTAAATTATACTTGATGCTACTTGCTGGAAAAAGCTGAAAATATCAAATTTTTTGCTGTCTGGACAGGCGACTCAACAAGTCTATTGAGGGACTGGACGAGTCCATGTGTAAACTCATCCAACTCGTTGAGTTGATTCTTGAACTTGGCGAGTTGGAGCCCCTGACAGCATATATTCGAGTTTTTTTGGCCTGGTTTGGATTAGAATCATTACCACAAAATGTTTTTGTTCATAAAATTTGATTTTGTTGTTATGGTAATGTTGATTCTCTTCCAATTATTAGATAATTGTCATAATTTCAAGTTCTGTATTAGTTTATATGAATATGCAATTTTTTTGAAGATTGATGATATGAATTATCTTATTCTTATGAGTTAGTTTAGATTAATAGGAAAATTATGTGATAATTGTTTTCGATCCAAATTGATCTAAAAGTTTTCATAATATGTGTTTTTGTAACTTGTCCTCAAGTTATATGAAAAATCTCATTTATGAATTTTAAAACTCATAAAATTTCCATAAGTTATGAAAATGAAGAGTCTCGTTTTTAAATGTTTTTAAAGTCTTGCATAACTTATCCTCAAGTTATGGAACTTGAAGAGTTTTTCATTAAACTACTTTAAACTCATAGGTTATGGAAACCAAAAGTTTTTGAATTGTTCAAAACTTTCCCTCAAGTTTTGGAATTTGTAAAGTTATCCCCCATGTATACTTTAATTCCAACCCCTAGAATTTTAAAAGTTTAAAATTCAACCCTTATACTATTATAATATTATAGTTTTAATATATATATATATATATATATATATATATATATATATATATATATATATATATGTATGTATAAGAGTAAGTTAGTCTTACCGTTAGTAGGCCTCATTCACGAAGCCGGTCTATAAGGGGGTATAAGGTTACTGCCTATAAAATAGCAGTTTAATGGGTGTCCATTCTCACCCACCGCTTCCTTGACTGGTGGAGGGTCATTAGCCGAACGGGTAGGACACGACATGAATTCTCCCTTTATTAAAAGTATAATGATAAATACAAAGTAACTAAACACTTATAAATTCCCAGTCTTAGTTACTTAGGAAAATGTGAATATGGTGCTAACCCATGAAATTGCACTTTGCACCTTATTAAGTCGTTAGTGGAGCGTATGTAGTTAACTGGCACACTAATCTGGGACTGACAATGTGTGGCAAAGGGTAACTTGATGTTAATCATAGATCAATGGAGCGTGTGTGGTTAACCGGCACATTGCTTAGGTGGTTATAACATCAAGTGTACCAAGTTAATTTGCATGGTTATTTACTCCTTGTTTGTGATCCTTGGCATCCTAGTCACAAACTTGAAGGGCACAATCGAGATTTAAACATGTAATTGAATAGTTCAATGAATGTCAAAAGATCTAGGAGTTTCAATTCATTTAAAACTTAATGTTAAATTTCGTTTTTCATGGTGGAAATTCGTAAATCGTCATACCTACCTTTAAATATTTTGTAGCTTGGATTACGACATCCCTCTTCCAAGTTATAAAATATTATGTTGGGTCCTAGCCTTAATATTTCATATTGGGTGTTATATTAAGGACTTAAATCAACTTGCTTGAGTTTCTCCCTCATAAGGACGGAGTGATGGAATCATTTGATCATAGGACAAACGATAAATACGAGTTTTGTCTCTTCGGCAAGATGACAAAATCACCTTTCACTGGAACATGTGAAAGAGTTGAAGGGTTATTATATCTCATCCATACAGATGTATGTGGCCCATTCAGATCCACAACAAGATATGTTAATCGATACTATGTGATATTTACGGATGATTATAGCAGATATGGTTAAATCTACTTGATCAAACATAAATCAGAAAATTTTGAAAAGTTCAAGGAGTTAAAGCACGGAGTCGAGAATCAATTGGTAATGAAGATAAAGATTCTTATATCTAATAGAGGTGGTGAGTATCTTAGTATCGAGTTCAACGACTATCTCAACGAATGTAGAATTGTTTCACAATGGAATCCTCCCAGAACACCACAATTTAATGGTATGGCTGAGAGGCGTAATCGAACCTTATTAGATATGGTTCGTTCCATGATGATTCAAGATTATCTTCCTATTCATTTATGCGGTATACCCTCGAGACAGTTTCCCATATATTGAATCTCGTTTCAACAAAGAAGGTTGCCAAAACACCTCATGAAATGTGGACAAGGAAGGCTACCTAGCTCGTACATACCAAGGTTTGTGGTTGTGAGGATACCCATAAAAGTCCTTTGGATACTTGTTCTACAGACATAGTGAGAACATGGTCTTTGTAGCTCGAAGAGTGCGAGAGAGGGCTCATATTCAAAGAAGACAGTAGGAGTGCTATTGATCTTGAAGAAATTCAAGATTCATCCAATGAAAGAACCTCTAATAACACTAGCACTAAACTTGAGGAAGAAATTCCAGTTGAGCTAGTTGACAACTCATTACCCCTTCATTAAACCAATAGCGTTAGCAAACCACCCACGTTTACGGTTTATATATTACATCATATGGTGATACATTTATCAGTGATCAAAAATTGGTAAATGTATATGAACTTGCTAACTACAAGGAAGCAATGGCAGGACCTGAGGCTACTAGATCGAAGGAGGCAGTGGAGAGTGATATTCGTTCTATATATCATAATCAAGTGTGGAACTTGGTTGATCATGTACCTGGTCGTAAGAACAGTCGGTGTAAATGGATCCTCAAGAAGAAGACCTACATGGATGGGAAAGTACACACTTTCAATGCTAGGTTGGTTGTAAAGGGCTTTACTCGGACCTATGGGATTGAGTATGATGTGAGACCTTTTCACCAGTAGCTAAGATAAAATATATCAGGATTATGCTTTCTACAGTTGCATTTCATGATTATGAAATTTTATAGATAGATGTTAACAACGCCTTCCTTAACTGGAAGCTATTCGCGGATATCTACATTAGTCGGCCAGAGGATTTTGTACATTCCAAGTTTCCTAATCGAGTGTGTAAGCTTGAGATCCATTTATGGATGAAAACAAGCATCTCAAAGCTGGAATCTTTTCTTGCATGAGAAAGTCAAAGAGTTTGGGTTCTCTAGAAGCGAAGATGAGTCCTATGTATATGTCAAAGCTCGTGAGAGTATAGTGACTTTTATAGTGTTGTATGTTGATGCCATACTCCTTATATGAAACAATGTTCCAACTTTGTAAGAAGTTAAGTCTTAGCTTGGGAAGTGTTTTGCTATGAAAGATTTAGGACAAGCATCCTATATTCTTGGAATAAGAATTCATCGTGATAGAAAGAATCGTCTTATTCGTCTTAGCCATATTACATATTTGGATAAAATACTAAAGCGTTTCAGCATGGAGAATTCAAAGAACGGAGAATTACTTATTCATAGTAGTATCAAGTTGAGTAAGACTCAAAGTACCTGTACTGATGAAGAGATAGCTGACATGAGTCGATTCGCATATGCTTCAGCTATAGGATCGATCATATATGCAATGACATATACTCGCCCTGATGTGTCTTATGCTTTGAGCATGGTTAGTCAACTTCAGGGAAATCATGGCAGAGCCCATTGGATTGCGGTGAAGAACATTCTTAATTAACTGCAAAGAACAAAAGACATGTTCCTAGTTCTTAGTGGTAGTGATTGTTGGGCTTTGAGCATTCTAACACTCCTATGGTGTACATGCAACCCTATAAACCTTGGATCTATGTTTTCTCTATTATACATGCAAATATTAAATATTCCAAGGTTTCATCCTAACTAGAATATTATGAAGCACCTATACTACAAAGTTCTAGTTAGATGACATACCTTTTGATGTAGCTTGATGTCCTCAAGTGGAATCACAAATCACCAAAACACCTTGGAAGACTTTGAGAATAAGTTTACTTTGGTTCTTTCTTGTGAAATCGGCTAGCCCTCTTAGTGTACCCACACTAGTGCCAATTTCACCAACCAAGGACATCTTTATATAGTATGGAGACTAGGGTTAAACCCATGACCTTTCATTTCATATGATCCATGGGTTAAACACTCCATGGACTATCCATGAAAGCTTAGCCCAACCTAAATGAACTTGGACCATTCCATATATATATATAAGAGTCCATATTTAATTAGTTCATTTTGATCACTTAATTAATTCTAAATTAAGTTTTGATCAATACTAATTAAATAATATGATTCCATATTAATATAGTAGAACTTATAATATATTAATATAAATCATAAATATACTATTCTCAAAAGACTATCCATATAAATTGTGTCGGTGAAGTGCAACCCAAATGGACCATGCTGGGTCGGGTCTAGTACATACCAAATATAGTTATGGACTTAGACATTAATCCAACAGTCTCCCACTTGGGTAAGTCTAAAACTATTATTGAGTATGACTTCAAAACCTAACTGGCAATCGTATCTCTTAAAGCCGCTGTAGAACTCTGATCTTATCAACGAACTCTGACCTTTGTCAATGACTTGTCCATTAGATAAGGGATCATATATTCCTCCATTCTAGATATCGTATGGACTGAGAAATGGATTATAATCATTCTCTCTGTCCATTTGTTGTTTCCCGGTTTCCAATTCATGACGACTGACTGATTGAACAAATCAAATCAGTCCTGGCTTGGCCAAGCACTCACATGTGTCATCATTAAATCATCGAGGGGCCCACAGATATCGCTTTTATCCCGAAGGTAAAAGGAATGGTTAAACTTCGACTCATATGGCTTGTTCTGCTACTTGTTGAATCATACACAGATGCACGTTTTATAACATCGATTTACCAATGCGTTTTCGTGCAATCAATGTACTATCAACTCATAGTAACAACTCATATCTCTAGGTTTGAAGAATATAAGATATTATCGTCTCATGATCACTCGTGATAAAATCCATGAAGTGATTCAAATAAGTGCGGGTTGAATCCATTACTCAGGACTTATGAGCACTCATGAGTGTTGTAGCACAACTTTTTCCACCAACTTGGACCTCTACAAGCCAACCCATGATAGTCTTGATTCATATCTACTTCCAACATATGACCGACTGTGGATGGTTTGAATAACTTAGTCATTCCGGAAGAATAACCTAGTTATTATGGAAGTCAAAACATGCAAAGTGAAACACAAGAATAAATGAATCTAATACGGTATCAAAACCTATGAATATAAATAAAACACTTTCTATTTATCACCATAGTGATTACTCATTATTCATTGTTTCGGTTTTATCAACTTTATACTTGAATTAAAACACTAGTTGTCCCATGCTCCAAGCATGTACACTATGTTTTCTAAACACTAGTCATGCCACACACCAAGTATGCATACTATGTTTGTCTATGATATTTACTTTGCGAAAGAGACCAGTTGAACATAACTCCAATGATTCTCATTTCACAGTCCCAATTCCTTACTGCAAATGCAAGAATTCCAAATTCATGCCATTTACATAAATATGTTAGATTCTAAACTTATATGCCTTGATCCTCTTGTAATGATTATGCACAAATTCACAAATACTTGGCAACAATCATTACAGAGTATTCCAAAGGAGATCAACTCCTTGGAAACATCCTTCTTGTATTAAGTTTCCTAATCTTACAGATTGAATACTTTCTAACTTTGAAACATTTCCATATTCCATTTTGACTATCACTTCTGAACAA
Source organism: Lactuca serriola (assembly GCF_051521515.1). Lineage (NCBI taxonomy): Eukaryota > Viridiplantae > Streptophyta > Magnoliopsida > Asterales > Asteraceae > Lactuca > Lactuca serriola. Next base: position 116,576,429 of record NC_136408.1, read on the forward strand.
GAGTTGCCTCCTTACATATTATGTCAATATGGTCCTTCCAGAATTAACACTATACTTCCAACTGTCCTTGAGCAACCAATCTTTGGTAAACCTTAGATTGTCCTCAACAATTGCTTAATCATTTTAGTCATATCCAATTCTAGACCTTTTCCCTTCTTAATGCCCCAGGCATTTGGAAAATTTTAGAAAGGATGAATATAGCACATGTAATCGATCCTATATCCGAAGCATATGGGACACGATTCATGATGTCTCACATAAAGACTAAACCAGTCTTTTGCTATAATATTTCCATTTCTATTTTCCAAGTTCTCATAATTCAGATTATGAAAAGGGATGCCGTAATCATAATCGAATTTTAGAACACAAATAATGAACCCATATATAGAATTTCCTTATGTTGGGCCATTGCAACATGAAATTCATATATATTCTTGACTAAATATGATTAAGACCTCAAACTAAGCTTTTAGATTTGAGATGAAGTATAATTTCCACTCCCTTAATTATAGCAAAACAACTTTTTCCCAATTGAGACCTTTTGTTTTCTATAATTAACATTGCTAACTTGCAACCTTTATCATAATTATCATGCTCCCACTAACATGATGATTATTAGCATAACACTTATGCTCCCACTAGCTTTGACATGTACTCATAAATCAGCTGAACTTCTAGGAAAAACAATACTTTATTGACTTTCTTACCAAAGTTCAGATTTCTGATATTAGATTGCCTTGATAAGACTTTATCAAAATCATACACCTCTCTTAGATAGCTCACAGGTGTGTCTAAGCAATTTCAGAACTATGAAAAGGGATGTCGTAACTATAGTCTCAATTGTTTAGACCTTTTGCCATTTCTCATAAGTCAATGTTAGTGTGCCGGTTAACCATGCACGCTCCACTAACGATTTTGAGAACTATAAATATCACAATTGCAATCTACTTAGTGAAAGAATTTCCTCACCATCATTTTCATGAATCGGAAAGAAACCTTATGACACCTAGATTTTATGGTGTATATGCTCTTATCCATGTGAATTTGTCAAACCATAATCATCACAAGACTAGGTTAGTAACAAATCCTAACTCATATGGATTGAACTTGTGTAATCTTAACTTCTTGCCACTTAGCAGCTCAAGGGCATGCCATTGCTTCCAAGTAGATGTGCAAAGAATTGAGAACATGTAGAACTTAAATGTATAGCCAACTTAACTGGAATGGGCACATGAATGTCAACACGATAGGTTATAAACCTCTAGTTGTGTGCTAGTGATGAAATACAGGTTTTTATTCTTGATTACTTTTTGAAACCATTTTAGGATCTTTTAGACTCCCACTGTATCCTTGACCTATAAGACTTTCTTGCCAAATATTCAAGAGATAGTGTGGATTCTAATCAAGACAAACAATTAACACAATTGGCCTTAGTTGGTCTTTGTTTTATCAAAACATCACAAATTACCAATTTCAAATGTACAAGAGTAGAAAACTTTTACTCTTACATTTGACAAGTGTTTTAAACCTTCTTTAAGACATGTCACTCAAGTTACAATCTTAGAGTATAACTCTAAGTATTGTTTTTTGGAACGAAGTATGAATCATCTTCTTGATTTAACCACTTCAACAATTTGTAACTCCTCTTCTTAACTATCAGAATGCACTTAGAGGATGAATTGTGATAAAGTCTCAAAATCATTAAGATGATCTTAAAACATGATACTGAAGTACTCTCCCATCTTTTCATATTTGAGAAACTTTTATCCTTCTGCCTAATTTGATTCTTCTTATTCGTTCTGTCATACATTGAAATTTTTTCCAATGTTTCAGAATTATACTTAAGCTTGTAAGTATAATCATATTTACTAAACCTTAGTAACTCATGACGAATAGGCTTATCCATCTTTTTTGGTGGACTTAATCAGTGCACAAGAATGTGTACTCGATCCCTTAGTCCTCTACTTGACTCACACATCCATGTGAACAAGTAATTAGTCTTAATTTTCCAATGCTTGAAAGTTCTCATTCATCATACTATACAACTTGCATGATTCCAAGTTTCTATCCAATTGAAATTTGGGTGATGAGAATCTTTCCTTACTTGGTAAATTTAGACACTACCACAAATGAAAGAATCAAGTTCATTTTTCCAATGTTGCTAGAAACATACAAACATCAAGTTTTCATAAATGCCATTGTAAGGAGATATAAAATAAAGTAAAACAGTTTTTTTTATTTATTTATCAAAATGCGGAAAAACTTTTCCCTTACAATGCAACTTTAAATGAAAAAATTTCTATTACATATTTCCTAGCAATCTATCATAACTCCTAAGAGTAGCTCAAGAATCCGATCTTCAATCAAGCAATAGAAATCCATCTTCGCGATCAGATTTAGCATATTATATCTTTAAGTTTCCTTCACTTTTCCTTTGATTCTTAAAATATCAACATGTGACCCAGTCACATCATGTAATACGAATCTCAAAGTAGGAACTTAATAGAGTTAGACAATGGACTTTACCTGAAGTAGAGTCAAACGTATTGACTTTAACATTCTTAGGTAAATTTGGCAGCTTCGCAACTAATGCCCTTTCCTTTTTGGCAATAGAACCATATGGATCCTTTGGTAATGGTACATGGGATAATCTCAGACTTAGCCTTTCTCTTTACCATTTGGTTAACCGAGTTGACTATGACCGATCCCTTTCCATTGGGAAGAGAATGCTTTTTTTTGGATTTCCAGTGTCACTATTGTCCCTGTCCATAAAGTTTTGGGAAGTTGATCTCCTAATCAAATTTGCTTTACTAGTACACCAAATCATTTCTGATTTAGCAGCACCAAGCAAATAGATAAGATCATTAAGGGTCTTGTCATAGTCTATTTCATAGGAGTCCCAAAGGAACTCACTATATGACTTAGAAAGTGATTGAACCACTAACTTTCTCAAGACTTTGACACCCAACTCTCCCGGCTTGTCAGTATGTGACTTCATCTACAAGATGTGATCACACCTAGACCTTGCCTTTCCAATAGGGCTTCAGTGACCTTGAACTTATGGGTTAGGGAGAATATTTGGAGGAGGTGGAGGAAGTAAAGTTCCAAGAGATTTGGGAATATCATAGATGTCTGAACTTAGACATCTTTTGGGAGATATTCAAGATAGTTGATCTATAGTCCTTAATATCACACCCAATATGAAATATTAAGACTAGGACCCAACAAACTATTTTATAACTTAGAAGAGGGATGCCATAATCCAAGCTATAAAATATTTGAAGGTAGGTGAATGTCGATTCACCAATTTCCACCAAGATAAACGAAATGTATTATTAGGTTTTTATTGGATTTGAAACTCCTAGATCTTTTGAGATTCATTGAACTTTTCAATGGCATGTTTCAATCTCGAGTGTGCCCTTCAGTTTTTGTGACTGGGATGCCGAGGATCACAAAACAAGGTGTGAAGTAACCATGCAAATTACTAGGGTTTGTTTCTGAACCATTAGAGGCAGGACGCTTGTGGCGCTTACAACCAAAAGTCTTTCAAGCAAGGATTCAAGATTGTTTATAATAACAATCTTAAAGCTATGATGTTTAACCCTAGTTCTTGTGAATTTCGAAAATCATAGTTACCTTTTAGGGTTTCTAGTTTTGTGTTCAATGCTTGTATGTCTAATAGAGAAAACATAGATCCAATATATTAGGGTTGCATGCATACATAGGAATTGTTTGCTATGCTCAAATCCCATTAGTAGTATCAGAGATTTTGGTTTTGTTTTCAATTAGGTTTGATGCAATTGATTAAATTTGACAAAATTAGGATTTATGGCAATTAAACCCTAAGCCTTATGATTTTCGCAAATTAGGGTTTCATAACCTTGGTTTTCGAAAATTTGTAAAGGGTTCTTTAACCCATTCCTTTGGCCTCCAAAATTTTGAGATCTGAGGTTCCCTAACCCTAGTGTTTTTTAAAACAAGGCAAGAATTAAAAACCTTGCCTCCCACCCCCCCCCCCCAGTCAAAGATTTTGAAAATCAAGGGAATAGATAGGGTTGTTATATTTGGTAATTCTCTTCTTAATTGTTTAACAAGATAATTATAGAATCTTATATATCACTTCCATATTTCGAGATTTAGGTGATAATGGATAAGGTTAATTTAATGGATAATCCTTAATTGATTTAATAAATTAATTAAAGGTTTAAATAAACGATAATTATTAAATCAAAGTTTTTGAATTTTAAAATTCAAATTAAAATTGTTTTAATTTTCGAAATTTTAAATAGGTTTAAAAAACCCTAGTATTTTGAAATTATTAAAATACATCCTTATGGATATTATTATTAATTTAATTAATTGATTAAAGGATAATCAATAAATTCATAATTGGTTTAAATTTAATTAAATCAATAGTTTAATTTATTAAAAGATTAAACCATTGGACTTTTAAAATATTTAAATTTCACCTTATAGTATATATAATTAAGAGCTTAATATATATTACACGTATAAAAAAGTCAATCGAATCACTAGTACGCCTCATTCACGAAACCATAGTACAAGGATAGTTTAAGGAAGCGGCCTATAAAATGACCGTCATTGGGTATACATTATTAGCCACCGCTCTCTTGTGTGGTGGAGGGTCGTTAGCCGAACAGGTTCGATAGAACAATTAATCCTCATTAAAAGTGTAATGATACAAAGTAACTAAACTATTTTCTAAAATCCCACTCTTAGTTTCTTTAGGAAAATGTGAATTTGATGCTAATCCATGAAATTGCACATTACACCTTATTAGTCGTTAGTGGAGCGTGTGTGGTTAACCGACACACTAATATGCGACTAATATTGTTGGTAATGGGTGTCTCGTAAATTATCATTGAATTAATGGATCACATGTGGTTAACTGACACGTTAATTTCAGATGATAAATGACATCAAAAGTACCAAGCTAATTTGCATGGTTATTCACATCTCGTTTGTGATCCTCGGCATCCTTGTCACAAAGTGAGAGCATAATCGAGATTAAATATATCATTGAATAGTTCAATGAATCTCAAAAGATCTAGGAGTTTCATAAGATTGAAATTGGTAAATGCTTTACCTACCTAAAATAGATTCGAATTTTATTATGGCATCCGTCTTCAGAATTCGAATCGAAAATATGGAACCTAGCCTTAATTTAATTTTTTTGGGTTAATAATTAAGGATTAAAATGAACTAACTTGAATTCTTTATTCTCCCTTTATAGATGTCAAGTTCAGACAACAATGGTCTTCCTCGTTCTTCTGGAAATGTTTTTCCTTCTCTATCTGAAGATGATTTTCCACATGTTAATCAAGGTGAAAGAATGTTCCGTTCTTCAAGCAATGGTGGAACTGGAAATCATGCTTCTCCAACTCTTCCTCTACCTCCTCTAGTAACTCTCCCTAAGTCATGTCTTCTTCAAGTTTAAAAGTACGAAACTACTCAAGCCCTATTGGCGTGTAAACATCAAGATGGAAAGTCTGTATGTGCACATCTTCGGAAAATAAAATCGCACATTGACAGATTGGGATGTTTGGTGTCGTTTTCCCAAGGGAGATGGCCATTGCCTTGGTTCTAGTTTCGCTTCCTGAATCATATAGTCAGTTCATTAAAGTACGTCCTTATGGATATTATTATTAATGTAATTTATTAATTAAAGGATAATTAATAAATCCATAATTGGTTTAAATTTAATTAACTTAATTGTTTAATTTATTAAAATATTAAACCATTGTAATTTTAAATATAACGCCCGTAGATCTGGGCTAGTCAATTTAGAGATAATAGGGGTCGAAAGAGACTTTTCCACAAAAGATTATTTAGAATAAATAATCTTAACCAAGTTGTAGAATATGTCTCAAGGGTTCCATACATATAAAGAGCGCCGAAATCCGAGTTATAACGAAGAAGTTATGGCCCGTCGAAGTTTAGCGACGGAACTGATACGGCACTGCGAAGACATAAATAGTGAATTTATGATAGAGCGACTTTTAGCCTTAGTAATCTAAATAAAATTCGTATAATATGTTAACCTGAGAACGTCCATAAAAAGAACACCCAAATCTGACTTCGTATGAGGAAGTTATGATTTTTCGAAGTTTCGGCTTAACGGTGTACAGCCCGAAGTTCGAGTATTAGATCGAGCGGTTTTTAGCCGACACAACCTAAACGAGAATCAAAGATCTCGTTATTAGTAGCGTAACGATAAAAAGACAGACAAAAATAGACATCGGATGAAAAAGTTATGAGATTTTAACGAACCAATCCTGTCCCGGCCTGTTAAAAATATAACTTTAAAAATAAAGTCAAAATTAGCCGACGGAGTCTAAACGAAAATTGTAGGGTACGTTCCCGCCTACGCGTGGATATAAAGAATGTCAAAAACGGAGTTCGTATGAACGAGTGACAAATTATAATAACATATTTACGTATTAAAATAAAGTATAAATCATATATACGTACACATATATATACATATGTATATATCATTAGAAAGGTATCAACGATGCGGTCATTATAAGACTAATGTTGAGTTCTTTCGACATTAGTTTAGTGCAAATATCGTTAAATCTATTTAAAATAGTATTATAAAGGGGTATTTAGTTGTTTATATAACTATAAGGTCATTAAGTAATTATGGAGGGTAGTTTTTGTAAATTCAATTACTATAAATAAGAAGCTTGGGCTCTCATATTTCTTGCACCATTCTCTTGATTCAAGAGTCTTTCTCTCCTTATCCCCCGAGCATTTCGGTCCCTCGTGATTTGACTTCTCTTTCTATAGTTTTAGTATAGTAAGGTGAGCGCTGAAGCGCTGCACGAATCTTTCTTAGAAAGATTCAGCGACGAAGTTCTGCCCCTACAGAGCCCGACTTCTAGCTAAAATTCCCTTGTAAGTAAGTTATGTTTACCCTATTTTAAATATAGTTTATATTTAAAATTAGTATTATTATTATAAATTTATAATAAATATTTGATCTATTATTATGACTTATATAAGTGTCGTTATAATATCTTTTTAACTACACGCGGTACGGGGAATCTGGTTTAAAGGGCCACATAGGGTTGTTGGATTTCAGAAGTGCTATATGCCAAAATGGTCCTGCCCTCCGGTGTTTTATGTTTGGCCCCTGTATGTAAATAGTGGTTGGAAAGTATTGTTTAAACGCTTATATTATATAATAATAAGACTAATAATTAGTCACGGTAAATATTAGACTAAAATCTAGTGGTAATAATACTAGGTTTCGTCGAAGGAAATTATTTTAAAGTAAATGAAGCGCCGTCCGAGTACCGAGTCACCACCTTCTCAGGTGAATGCATAGTCCCTTTCATCTTACACATAGATATGAAGTATTTTAATATAAATTACGTGTTGTGTGTGCATATTGTCTGAATACTTGCTGTCTATGCTGGGTGAAAGATTTTTCTACATGTTTTAAATGATTTAAACTATATATGTATTTTATATCTACAAAATGTGTTGGGTAAAACATGGGTAGATGAAATAGTTGTTTTGTGATAACACGATGGGAGACATCAATGTTGTCAGTGATCCAGTCATCTAGTGGAGTATAGATGATGACCATGGGCGATACTAGACGGACCGGTGGAGCGCTAGTAAGCTCATAACCTGTAGGTGTTTTTGAACTAGGTGCTCGTTAGGTATTTTGAACTGAGTGTGTTCACTACGTATCTTTGAACTGAGTGTGTTCACTAGGTATTTTGAACTAAGTGTGTTCACTAGTTACCTTTGAACTAAGTGTTTACCATATGTTTTTGACTACGTGTTAACTAGTTGTAATCTATAAGCTTTGGTAACGATGGACTTCGTGTCGATTCCTTAGGATAATCATTAGGAATGAATGAACGAGAAATAGCTAATTCTTAGGGTAGATCCATAAGTGTAAAGAAGATAATGGGGATGGGTAATTGGGTTTAATTGCTTGATTGTTTAAACATAATAATTATATTATTGTGGGTTGAAAACCCTATGTACTCACCAGGTTTCCCAACCTGACCCACTCAGTTTATTTATATCACAGGTGTTGATATGAAGTCACATTACACTGAGAGATTAAAGAGATGTAGATCACTAGTGTAAATAAATGTAAGTTCTGTTTATGCTTATGTTTCTGTATTGACTATGACATCCCAAATGTTTTAAAATGAATAAAATACATTTCTTCGGAAATGCTTTGATAACGTATTTATCATGTTTTACTGGGAACAAATTCCGCAACATTTTTATTAAAAGAGGTACTATGATTTTTATAAAGCATAAACAAAATCGGTTTTTTCTGGCCGTGAAAATGGGGATGTCACATTAAAATATTTAAAATTCACCTTATACTATATATAACTAAGAGCTTAATATATATGATACGTATAAGAAAAATCAGTCGAATCGCTAGTACACCTCATTCATGAAGCCATACTACAATGTGAGTGTAAGGAAGTGGCCTATAAAATGACCGTCATTGGGTATACATTATTACCCACTGCTCTCTTGTGTGGTGGAGGATCGTTAGCCGAACGGGTTCGATAGGAAAATTAATTAAAGTATAATGATAAAAAGTAACTAAACTATTTTCTAAAATCTCACTCTTAGTTACTTTAGGAAAAATGGGAATTTGATGCTAATCCATGAAATTGAACATTGCATTGTATTGGTCGTTAGTGGAGCGTGTGTGGTTAACCGTCACACTAATATGTGACTAATATTGTTGGCAATGGGTGTCTCGTAAATTATCATTTAATTCATGGAGCACATGTGGTTAACCGGCAAGTTAATTTCAGATGATAAATGACATCGAGAGTACCAAGCTAATTTGAATGGTTATTCACATCTTGTTTATGATCCTCGCCATCCCAGTTACAAAGTGAGAGCATAATCGAGATTAACATACCATTAAATAGTTCAATGAATCTCAAAAGATATAGGAGTTTCATTATATTGAAATTGGTAAATGCTTTACCTACGTAAAATAGATTTGAATTTGATTACGACATTCCTCTTCAGAATTCGAATCGAAAATATGGATCCTAGCCTTAATTTAATTTTTTTGGGTTAATAATTAAGTATTAAAATCAACTAACTTGAATTCTCTATTCTCCCTTTATAGATGTCAAGTTCAGACAACAATGGTCTTCCTCGTTCTTCTGAAAATGTTTTTCCTTCTTTATCTGAAGATGATCTTCCACATGTTGATCAAGGTGAAAGAATGTTCCTTTCTTCAAGCAATGGTGGAATTGGAAATCATGCTTCTCCAACTCTTCCTCTACCTCCTCCAGTAACTCTCCCTAAGTCATGTCTTCTTCAAGTTTAAAAGTATGAAACTACTCAAGCCCTATTGTCATGTAAACATCAAGATGGAAAGTATGTATGTGCGCATGTTTTGAAAATGAAATCGCACATTGACAGATTAGGGATGTTGGGTGTCATTTTCCGAATGGAGCTAGCCATTGACTTGGTTCTAGTTTTGCTTCCTGAATCATATAGTCAGTTCATTAAAGACTACTATATGAGGGACCACAACGTAACCCTAATTGATCTAACATATATGTTGATTGCTACTGAAGCATAAATGCTTAAGAGCACAAGTCAAGCAAAAATGTTTGAAGGATGTGTCTCCAAAATTTCCATGGACATTAACAATAGTAACATTGGTTTTCTAGAAAAGGTTTCTATTCCCAATGGAAAGGGGTTAGCCAAGGTCAAATCGTTTGACCATATGGTAAAGAGAAAGGTTAATTCTAAGATAGTTGCATGTGCTAATCCCAAAAGCTCCATGTGTTTCTATTGCTAATTGATGGGGCATTGGATGCAAATCTCCCCAGACTACCTGAAAGATCTTAGAGATAGTAAACTAAAGTTGTGTGACTGTACTTCAGGTACATCCACTAAATAACTCCATTATTTTATTAAGTTCCTATTCATAGATTCTTAATACATGATGTGATAGTCACATTTTGATGTTTTGTAGAATCTAAGAGAAAGAAGGAAGCTTAAGAAGAGTAAGTTGAATCTGATCATGAGAGTTGGATTTCGGTCGCATAGTTCGATGATCAGATTTATGGGCTGCTGCTTAGGAGTTATGATAGATTGCTTAGGAAATATCTAGAAACATATTTTTCATATATTTTGTATTGTAAGGACAAAAATTTTCTGCTAATTATCAATAAAGTGAATTTTTATTCAGTTTACTTTATGTGTCCTTATAGTGACATTTATGAAAATTGGTGGTTAAATTTCTATTATTAGCAATGTTAAATGTAGATTGATTCTTAATTATATCGTTTGTGGTAATGTCATGATTAACCAAGTGAAAAGGAATTCTCATCACCCAAGTTTCAGTTGGATAGAAACTTGGAGTCATACAATTCACATTGTGTGATGTATGAGAATCTTGATCTTTGGAAGATTAAGACTAATTCGTTGATCACATGTTTTATGTGAGTCAAAGTGAAAGATAAATGGATCAAGTACATACTGATATGCACTGGTTAGATCCACCGCAAAGGATGATAATTCTATTCGTCATGATTTACTGATGGTTCAGTTAACGTGGTTATGCTTATTAGATTAAGTGTAATTTTGATTCTTTGAAAACTTTTAAAGAGTGGCCGAACGAATATGAAGAATCTATTAGGCAGAAAGATAAAGATTTCTCCAATCTGAAAGCAAAGGAGAGTACTTTGGTATTGTATTTTGTGATCATCTTAATGATTATGGAACCACGTCATAATTGATCCTCGAAGAACATATTAGTGAAAATGCTTCGACTAAGAAGAGGAATGAAATATTGTTGAAATGATTTAATAGAGAGATGAGTCATACTTCGTTTCCAATCAAGATTTAGAGTCATACTCTAGTAACTACAAATCGTATCTTGAAGCTTATTTCAAACTAAGTAGGTTTATAACACCTCATGAAATGTGGAGTAGAAATGTTTTCTTGCTCTAGCACATTTGGAATTGGTAGTTGTGATGATTTGGTTAAAACAAAGGATAAACTAAGACCAATTCAGTGAAGTGTTTTTCTTGTCGAAATCTGCACTAACTTTTAAATATTTGTTTTTGCTTGTTGAGGAATGTTCCTTAACAGAAAAACTTATATCTCAAGAAGTCAGCGGGACTCTTTTTTGTTTGAAAGAGTTTCATGAGTCAATAAAGAGTAAACCTTTTAGTTATCAATAGCACACGACATGAGGTTGATAACCTATCATGTTATGTTGACATATTCTTGTTTCTGTGCACATTCCAATTGAGTTGGCAACGCTTATGAGTTCTATGGTTCTCATGTGACTGCAAAAGACAGAGAACATTGGTCGGTGATTGTACATTGGTCAATGGAAGTGAGCTGCTTTACAACTTGGAAGCGTTGGTAGGCCCTTGTGCTACCAGAAGGCGAGAAATTAAGAATTAGAAAAGTTCAGTCCATGAAACCTAAATTTAATTTTGGTTTTTCCCACAACCTTATCTTATGATTATAGGTTGGAAATGAGAAGTCGCATGGATAGGAACACATACACCATAAAATCTATGTGGAAAAAGGTTTTGCTCTAATTCAGGAAAATGATTATGAGGAAACACTTTTGCTAGTGGATTTTAAATCTGATTAATATCATTAAGGTTAGCGGTTGTAATAATTACTTTCTCAAATTTTTCAATATGATTATGGCATCCATTTTCATAGTTCGAATTGTGACAAATGACAAGAAATAGTTTGAACATTCAGGACCTATAATTATAAGTTCTGAAAGGGTTTAAACATACACATATGATATCTAATGAAGGTGTATGATCTTGAGAAGTCTAGATGAAGACTTATCAGAAATCTGAACATTATTAAGAAAGTCAATAGTATTGATTTATGGAAGTCCAGTTGTTCTCTGGATACATGTCATAGCTAGTGGGAGCATAATTGTTATACTAGTTGGAGCATAATTGTTATGCTAAGTGTTGCAAGTTGGCAATACTATTTGTAGGAAACAAAGTTTACAAATTTGCAAGTTGCAAAGTTTAGAAATTGTTTCGCTATAGAAATATTTAGGGGAGAAAGTGCTTATACTTTCATTTCAAATAAAAAAGTTTAGATTGAGGTTTTAATAAAACTTAGTCATATATGAATATTGTGTTGAAATGAGTCAACAAAGGACATTCGATATATGGAAATATTATAGCAAGAGACTATCAGGTCTTTATGTAAGACATTATGTATCGGATCCCATATGCTTCAGATATAGGATCAATTACATATTCTATAAAATTCACTCGCTCTGATTTTTCCAAATGCCTAGGATAGTGAGAGGGAAAACGGACTAGAACAAGATATAACTAAAGTTGTTAAACAACTGTCAAGAACAGTCAAAGGCTCACCAAAAGATTGGTTACTTATGGATAGTTCAAAGTATAGTATTTAGATGGACCATATTGACATAATTCTGAGTGGAGGTGATTCTTGTTCAGAATTGATGGTCATATGGGAATATGGAAATATTTACATAATAGGAGTTGGTTATTGAAATCTACATGTGAGTTGGAAACCTTAACGCAAGGAAGGTGTTCAATGAGTTACCTTGAATTTGATACTTCATTACCATGAAATTGTTTTAGTAACAAAGTTTCAATGGAGCATTTTGTGTCATCGTTGGCTAAGTCTCGGTGATTTTGATGTCACGTCATCACAAAAGGATATTTCATGCATTGGAATTATGTCCAATTGATCTGTTCACAAAGGAAGGACCATAGAGAGACATAGTATACATGTTTATAACAAGATATGACCGATGTTTAACTCAAGTGTTTAGTTGCCTAATCAAAACATTATACAATTAATAAAGTCTAATTAATATGGCGATTAAATAATAAGTGTTTTATTTATATTCAATAGTTTTGAGACCATAGTTAATTAGGTTATTATTGTGTTTAAATTCATATGTTTTACTTCCCGAATAATTGGATTATTCAAACATCCACAGTGGATCATACTTTTGGAAGTAAGTAGTGAATTAAGACTGTCATGAATCATATTGTATATTGTCTAAGGGGTTAGACATAACTAGGGATGAGCAAAAACCGAACCGCAAACCAAAAAAACCGAAAAAACCGCATAAATCGAAACCGAAAAACCGAAACCGAAATGAAAATCGATGGTGCGGTTTTTGGTTTTGCAAAAACCGAAAATACTCGGTGCGGTGTGGTTTCTAGTCTTGCAAAAACTGTAAAAAACCGAACCGCACCGCATATAATATATATATATATATATATATATATATATATATATATATATATATGTTGATATTCGTAAGAACCAAGAACTTATGACAATTAAAATTTCTATAAATATAAATATCTATCTTATCTATCAGAGGATGATTGTATATTTTTAAGCATACATTCAGTGGTATTTACACTAACAAATAATGTTTATGACATTTTTTAACATTTAAATATGAAGAGTACTAGTGATATAGTATCATTTTTATGAATACATAAATTGATATTATTGTATGTACTTGTGAAACAAATAATATATTAAATTCGTATTATATTCAAACATTAGAAACATGTTGGATGAGTGGTTATGTAATTTGATTTCAAACTAAGAGGTGGTGGTGTCGGTTTATCTCCAATAAATGATTAGCACTCCTCATCTGAGTCAAAGTAACTCGCTGAGTTACTTGAGTTTTAGTAAAAAGGCAAAACAAAAACAAAAAAAAACTAACAAAAAACCGCAAAAAAACCGAACCGCAATAAACCGCAATAAAAAACCGTAAAAACCGAACCACATAAAACCGAACGGTGCGGTTTCTAAATTTCAAAAAACCGAAGTTGCGGTTTTCGGTTCGGTTTTGGTCAAAAACCGCACCAAACCGCACCATGCTCACCCCTTGACATAACAATAGTTTGTTGCAGTATTCATGAGTACTTTTGAAATGGGGGTTTAATTATTGGATTAACCCACGCTTAAAGAATTACCTCATGGATTTTATCATGAGTAATTTTGAGATGATAATATCTTATATTCTTGAAATAGAGATATATGAACTGTTGTTTACAAGTTGGCTGTGCATTGATAATACGTAAATGCATTAATAATTTGATGTTATAAAACGTACTGTTGTGTGTGATTTGATGAGTAAATAGTACAAGCATATAATTCAAACTTTATCCATTCCTTTTTCCCTAACGGTAAAAGCGATATATGTGGCCCCCTCGATGATTTGATGATGACATCTAAAGCGCTTGGCCAAGCCTTGACTGAATTGACGTGTTCAATTAGTAGTCTGCTATCAGTCGTCACAAATCATAAATCAGAAAGAAAATCTTGGATAGAGAGATTGATTATAATCTATATCTCATGTCTATACGATATCTTATAGAACAAATGAATATTTGATCACTTATCTTAGGACATGTCACTGACTAGGTCAGAGTTCGACAATGGCTTTTGGTAGCCACAAATTGCTGATCAATTTGGTAGTTATACTGGCAGTTATAGTTATTAGGCTTATCCAAGTGTGAGACTGTTGGATTAGGTATCTAAGCCCATAACTATAATTGGTATAAACTTGAATTTATAGTAGCACAACCCTATTGGGTTGCAATTGAATAGGATAACTTTTATAGAGAGAAGAATGATTTATTAATTTATTATTTGGTTAATAAATTAATTAGAAATCAAAATAAATGATTTATTAATGTATTATGGAAATAATATATTAATTAGAAATCATATTGTTTTAATTAATATTTAATCAAAAATTAATTTGAAATTAATTTTAGGGTTAAAGGAATTAATTAAAAATACAGGGACTATAGGTGACAATGTTCAATAGTTGAGCACTTTGCAATTCTAGAACCTCCCTAAAGAGGGGGGGGGGGGCAAAATCTAGAGTGCTCCTAGGGTTTCCTTGGGCACTAAGGGTGCCTTGGATGCCTTAGGGAGGAAGTTAAGGGATTATGTTTATCTTGGATGTACCTGCCTTATCCAATACCTTCCTAATACCTATATAAACCCTCATTTGGGTTGAATTTCATCTAAGCCTTCATTCTAAGAGCCTTGGACAAAATTTTTGCTCCTTCCCTCTCTCTCTCTCTCTCTCTCTCTCTCCCTCTCTATAGTTTTCTTTAGTTGCTAGGGTTTGTTTGTGAACCATTAGAGGCGCGAAACTTGTGGCACTTGCTACCAATAGTCCTTCAAGCAAGGATTCAAGATTGTATACAATAACAATCTTGAAGGTATGATTTCTAACCCTAGTTCTTGTGAATTTAGAAAATCATAGTTAATTTCTAGGGTTTTTAGTTTTGTGTTTAATGCTTGTATGTCTAATAGAGAAAACATAGATCCAATATATTAGGGTTGCATGCACACATAGGAATTGTTTGCTATGCTCAAATCCAATCAGCAAGGACGTGGCCAAGGAATGACCACGACGTCATGGATTCTTGTCTCGCAGTTGTTTCTTTCTGACATTCCCATGATGGGGTGATGTCTCGTATGTCGAATGTTTTATCTATACATGCCCATGACGTGGCCAGGAGGTCATCACATCTTGGTGATGGTTGACTTGGTTGATCGTTGAGTTTTGACCATTTGAATTGGGATTAAACTTGGATTTGAGTTGCTGATTTAGGATTCATCTTTTTTGGTGACAATCGGTTTGCAAGATTGAGTAGTTGAAGGTGTGAGAGTATTGTTGTGCTTATCCAGTTCTTTAGGTAAGGAGAGTTTCTCAATATGTCATGTATCCCAATATATATCCTTTGCATGGTAGGATAGAAGTATTGTTAGAGTACAAGTATGCTTGTTAACTAGGGTGATACCTTATTATGCATATGTAGAGTAGGATACTTGGTTTCTTGGTATGCTAGAATGATAGGGTTTTTCCTGTTGATCGTAGGATACTGTTTGGAGTTATGTTTGGTTAGGGTAACCGGGGAAGGTGATTTATCTGGATTATATATGTTTAACAAGCGAATGACTTAATTGAGAAGTGGTCACTAGCATGGTAACTAAGGAAGGCTAGTTGCCAAGGGTATGTGATATGCTGTTATATGTTATGTGTTTATGCTACATGATTATCTAGTAATGTTAGCATTGGTTCTATGTAGTCTAAGTTAGATACCCTAAGAACACTTGGTCTAATACCTTATTACGATGCTCTGGTCAAATTGTTCTCTCTCGGGTGGATCACTTGATCGACTATTTATCTGATCTCTAACTTCACGCAACTTTATGTAATGTATGAAATACCAGGATTTAGCCCGTGAAACTTATATGTAAAACCAAGATGTGGCCTTTGGCCTTATAGGGAAAGACCAAGAAAGGACCATGGAAACCATACGTAAGACTATGGGAGGACCATAGCAATTAAGATTATAGGCTGACTGCAACAATGAGTGATTATAACATTGTGGGAGGACCTTAACATTTACACGTTTTGTACTGATATGTATGTTGTATGTATGATGATAGTTTGGTGCTAGATCCAAGGAATTTATGCGGATTCATTATACATATGGTGGAATATGTGGTATATTGGGAACTTACTAAAATTTTTACTTACAGATGTCGATAAAATGTTTTGCATGTTGTTCATGTGAAGAGATCGGTAGGACTGTACACACGCATTGAAGATAATCGTTTTCGCTGTTTTGTAATCCAACTCTTTTATCTTTATGGTTTCAAAAAATGAATGTCGCTTATTGGTTTTATGTAAAAGGTTTTAATTGGTTATTCTATTTTAAAAATGAAAAATCTCTTTGAAATTTTCGGGACGTTACACAACTAAGAGCTATCCTACTGACGAACAGGCGCGCCAAATATGTATTAATCTCTAATACAATAAATGATCAATATCGATGGAAGTATGATAATAAAAGCTAGATCCTTCACTAATCCTAATAAATACCAAGTTCTACGAAATAAGGAATAACTAGGTAAGATCATATTAGAGGTAGGATCTATTTGGTATATAAATATATTGTTTAGAAAATCCACTTAAAACACCTCACTAAGATCTTGCCTAGATATCACTCTCATAAGTTGATCAATCAATATTATGATTGGAATTATTGGTAAATCTTATGCATAGGTTCATAATAACGACAATGAGCTTAAATATAAGTTACACTTAACAAGCATAGTAAGTACAATTGAATTTAAAGGTTTTCTAGAAAAAAATTGGAAACATTGTGGGCAGAACTTCTATGCTGAATACTTCATTCTTTCAGGCTTTCAAACATCGCAACGCCTTGCTAAAAAGCTCGAAACTCAAAAATTCATATCCCAAAGGTGTGGGAAAGAGTTCTAGAGAGAAAGGTGTGAAGAATATGTGAGAAATGAATTTATATGTATGTATATATATATATATATATATATATATATATATATATATACATACACACACATACACATCAGCTCCGACCACTTGCTCTAAGGATGTGCTTCTACACCTGAGAGAATCTACGAGGTCACAACATACAAGGTCGTTAGAACCACCCCAGGGACTGTGCCCTGGGAGAAGGCTCTAACGATCAAGTTAGATCAGCTATTAGAGGTGAGATGGTTCTCCTTAGCTGTAGAGAACCATCTTGGTGCTAGGGGTAGTGTATGGTGGATGAAGGCGAAGGGTGGCGGCTGAGCCACTCGACCGGAGTCTAGGGGGTGGCTGAGCCAAGGGCGAAGATCCCTCTCCATGGAGGAGATACTATTCACTTTATAGGGGACTATTAGGTCAAGGGTAATTAGGTCAGGCCTTGGACTAGCCTAATTTAGGCCCAACTAGCAAGGAGTTGGGCAAGGCCGCCCAAGGGAGCTGGGAGAGGCTGACGGGCACACACCTGGAACATCTGGCAAGGGAGCGCCAGGAAAGGGAACACCAGGCCGTGGCGGCAGGAGAGTCCCATGCAAGGCTGGCAAGGGAGTCCCCAACAAGGCTGGCGTGCCTGAGCTGTCTGGACCATTCTAGTAGGCTTAATATCATCAAGTCCCCCGAATTCGATGTTAATGGTACGTGGCCAATGACATTGGACTGGACTCACTTATATAAACCGTGTCATCTAGTAGGCTTATCGACCAGACCAACCCTTGGACCGACCGATTTGGCAAAATATTATGGACTTTGGATCGAACTGGATGAGGCTTACCGTGTCCCAGTCCATGTTTTTTGGTTCTTGTAACTGGGTTGAGCACCAAAGCAGCAAACATGTAGAAATACATATACATTTTTGTTAGGGAACACGTTATCATTAGACATGTTTGTGTGTTGCATGTTTCATTTGCTCACCAGTTTGGTGACATATTTACAAAAGGACTGCCTACATATTTATTTTTAAACTTTCGGGACAGTTTAAGCGTTTATGAACCCATCACTCAAATGGAAGGGGTGTGTTAAGTCATATATTGTTAGTGTATGTCTTTTATACTCTTGTATAGTGGAGGGCTCTTTATATAAATTCTATTTATACCGATGTACTATTTAAAGTTTATGTAAATTTTACTTATACTGTTTAAAACAATTGAATTTTGTGAAACCCTATAAATTTTCACACTTCAACGGTTTTATGCCTGCCTGAAAAAATATTTTTTGCGGGTGCAAGAGTACATATTTGCGATTATGGTGCCCATTTTGTAAATTCCAATAAATTACACAAAACGTTTTATTGTTTAAAACATTATCTTTCAAATGTCTAAACCAGAGCGTTTATGTTGACTTCGACAACAATGCAACCTTCAAAGTTGCATCCTTTCGCCCAACAAATTCAAGAATCCCTCTATGTTTCAATCTCAAGAGCACTATCTTTAACATCAAACATCAAAGAACTTCACAAAATTCATTCACTTTTAATTACTTCAGGACTTGTTAGAACAGTTTTCTTCTCTGGTAAACTCATCAGCAAATACGCTCAGCTGAAAGACCCACATTCATGTTCATCAGTCTTCATCAGCGTTTCACCTACCAACAACGTCTATCAATGGAATACTATCATAAGAGCGATGACCCATAATGGATTATTCATAGAAGCACTGAATCATTATACTAAAATGAGGGTCTTGAATATAAAACCTGACCCCTTCACTTTTCCTTCGGTGATTAATTCCTGTGCAGGCTCAGGGAAGTTTGACACAGCTAAGATTATTCTTGGAATCGGCGAGTAGGTCATTAAAATACGTGGACCAACTCGCTGCTACTCAACGAGTAGGGCAATCAACTCGTCGAGTAGCCCTTGAAATCAAGAACTAACATATTAAATCAATACCTGAGAAGCGGGGCGTTACATTGGCGAGCGCGCACCTGGAAAGTATGGGAAGGGAACACCAGGCCATGGTGGCAAGAGAGTCCCAGACAAGGCTGGAAAAGGAGTGCTAGACAAGGCTAGCAAGGGAGTCCCTAACGAGGCTGGCAAGGGAGCGCTAGGCTAGGCTGGCGTGCCTGAGCTGTCTGGACCATGCTACTAGGCCTAATATCATCAACTCCCCCGAATCCGATGTTATTGATACGCGACTAATGACATTGGACTGGACTCACTTATATAAACCATGTCATATATATATATATATATATATATATATATATATATATATATATATATATATATATATATAATTTGAGGAAGCGCACTCCGCCCATGTGTCGTAATTCTGATGGGCCACATCAGCGCTTGGTTGGTAGGAGAAGTGGGTTCAGCTGATGTCACATTTTGACTACTTGTAGTGCCATGTTACACTTTGTAGGTAATTTCTCGCAATCTTTGAAAAATTGTAACTTTCGCATATGAGCTCTATTTTTTGCGTTCTTTATATCATAGATTCGTATTTCCGAGTAGTACAACTTTCCTTTAGACCTCAACACTAATTCATATCCTATTTTCACTTACAGTCTATAGAGATAATACTGGGAAAGACGACGAAAGTCATAACTTCTTCATACGAGTTCTGATGCCGACATTCTTTATTTCTACGAATTTGTATGTATAATAATATTGACTCTTCTTTACATCATTTTGGGTAACAAATAACCTATCTTCATTTCATATTTTACAACAAATACTTACATACTATGTTGAATGTGCATCTTTGAAAAATTACAATTAACTCATTTGACATCAGATTTTAGCGTTCTTTATAATATTCTTCTTTACGTTGATGATATTGTGATCATAGCTTCTAGCTCGTCTTTGATCACTTGTGACATTGCTCATTTCTGTGAATTTTCTATGATCTACTTAGGTCGTCCCTCTTTGTTTCTTGGCATTGTTGCTATGCATTCCACATAAGGCTTGTTTCTTTCCTAAACAACCATCGTCGTGGAGATTCTTTCGCATGCCACTATGATCTCCTATAATCCTTGCAGCACCTACATAGATACCAACCAAAACTATCCTCTTCTGGGTAAAACCGGTGTCCGATCCAACCTTGTATCGCAGTCTTGCTAGAGCCTTATAGTAGGGGTGAGCACTTGGACTGGACCAGACCGACCAGACCAACCCTTGGACCGGACCGATTTGGCAAAATATTATGGACTTTGGATCGAACTGGATGAGGCTTACCATGTCCCAGTCCATGTTCGGGTCTAGGTCCATGTTTTTCCGTTTTTGGGTTTGATATGTTACAACTCATTAACATAATACAATTTTGGGTTTGATATAAATCGTTAAAACAAATACGTTTTTGGGCTTGATACATTACAACTCATTCATATGATTTATCTATCCAAAATACATAAAATTCAGAATTGTAATCTAAAAAAATAGCTGAAAATTATCAGCTTTAATATCCCAACTTTGAAGGATTGTAATTAGTTGAATATAACACCAAAAACGACAAAACAATATAGTCTAAAATCATGTACAACTCTAAATTACATGCTGGAAAGAACTGCATACCAATCTAACTTAAAATGAATAAGATACTATTGTTTCTAGATTTTCACAGAATACAAAAGTTTAAAATAATAGCTGAAAAGTTGAAATATTTCTGCTTTGATATCCCAATTTCAAAGGATTATAATTCATTGAATATAACACCAAAAACAACAAAATTATAGTCTAAAATCATGTATAAACTCTAAGTTACACGCTAGAAAGAACCGCATGCCAATCCGACCTAAAACGAATGAGATATGCGTGTTTAAAGATTTTCACTGAATACAAAAGTTTAAAATAATAGCTGAAAAACTGAAATATTTATGCTTTGATATCTCAACTTCGAATGATGGTAATTCATTGAATATAATACCAAAAATAACAAAATTATAGTCTAAAATCATATAGAAACTCTAAATTAGACACTAGAAAAAGTTGTATGCTAATCTGACCTAAAACGAATGAGACTTACATGTTTAAAGATTTTTCAGAGAATACAAAAGTTTAAAATAATAGTTGACATATATATATATATATATATATATATATATATATATATATATATATATATATATATATATATATATATTGAAATCCGGTTGAAAACCAGTTTTTACCCGGAAGCAGTAAAAAACCGAATTGAAATTGCTCAATTTATCGAACCGAGGACTGAACCGATTCTAAAAAAAGGTCCAGGCCTGATCTAGTTTCCAGTCTGGTCCGGTCCACGGGTCCAAATGCTCACCCCTACCTTATAGTATCTAACCTTCACTTGTTATGAGATTGCTTACGCGGTTCAACATATTTATCTCTTTATGCATTCATCTGTCATCTGTAGATCTTTTGGTTGCTTATTTTTTTATGACGATTGGGCCCACTGTCCCGAGACACACCGGTCTACTTATGGGTTTTGTGTTTATCTTGGTGATAATGTTATCTCATGGTCCTCAAAACGTCAACATGTCGTGTCATCTCGTGGTTCTCAAAACGTCAACATGTCGTGTCTTGGTCTAGTGCCGAATCTGAGTACATGGGGGGCGGGGGGGGGGGGGGGGGGGGGACTAATGTTGATCTCCTTCTTGAATCATCTTGCCCTATATCTGGTTCTACTATTGTGTTTTGTCACAATATGAGTGATATGTAAGCTTGTAGCCGGGTTGAGCACCAACGAAACAAACATGTAGAAATAAATTTACATTTTCGTTAGGGAACACGTTACCATTGGACAGGTCCGTGTGTTGCATGTTCCATCTGCTCACCAGTTTGCTACATATTTACAAAAGGACTGCCTACATATTTATTTGTAGACTTTCGGGACCGTTTAAACATTCGTGACCCCCCGCTCAAATGGAAGGGGTGTGTTAAGTCATATATTGTTAGTGTATTTCTTTTATACTCTTGTATAGTGGAGGGTTCTTTATGTAAATTTTACTTATACCGGCTGTACTATTTAAAGTTCATGTAAATTTTACTTATACTGTTTAAAGCAATTGAATTTCCTGAAACCCTATATTTTCACAATTCAACAGTTTTATGCCTGCCTGAAAAAGTATTTTTGCGGGTGCAAGAGTACATATTTGCGATTATGGTGTCCATTTTGTAAATTCGAATAAATTACACCAAACGTTTTATTTTGAAAACATTATCTTTCAAATGTCTAAACCAGAGCGTTTATCTTGACTTCGACAACAATGCGACCTTCAAAGTTTCATCCTTTCGCCCAACAAATTCAAGAATCCCTCTATGTTTCAATCTCAAGAACACTATCTTTAACATCAAACATCAAAGAACTTCACAAAATTCATTCATTTTTAATTACTTCGGGACTTGTTAGAACAGTTTTCTTCTCTGGCAAACTCATCAGCAAATACGCTCAGCTGAAAGACCCACATTCATGTTCATCAGTCTTCGTCAGCGTTTCGCCTACCAACAACGTCTATCAATGGAATACCATCATAAGAGCGATGACCCATAATGGATTATTCATAGAAGCACTGAATCATTATACTAAAATGAGGGTCTTGAATATAAAACCTGACCCCTTCACTTTTCCTTCGGTGATTAATTCCTGTGCGGGTTCAGGGAAGTTTGACACAGCTAAGATCGTTCACGAACATGTTTTGGAGTTGGGGTTTCAATCTGATTTATATATTGGTAATGCGTTAATAGATATGTACGCAAGGTTCTCTACACTGGACAAAGCACGCCAGGTGTTTGATGAAATGCCAAACAGAGATTCAGTTTCTTGGAATAGTCTTGTTTCGGGTTATAGTGCACATGAGGAATGGGAAAAAGCTTTGGAAACGTTTCATCAATCAAGAACAGCTGGATTGACACCAGATTCCTTCATGGTGTCGAGTGTTCTTCCTGCTTGTAGTGGGCTAAATGCAATCATGGAGGGTCAAATTATTCATGGTTTGTCATTAAAACTTGGGATTGATATCAACACAAGAGTATGCAATAGTCTTCTTTCAATGTACCTCAAATTCAACAAATTAGAAGAGTGTCACAAGCTTTTCAATGAGATGCCCATTAGAGACACAATTACATGGAACACTGTAGTCTCAGGGTACTCTCAATTAGGCCTATATCAAGAATCAATCGTGTTGTTTAAGGAGATGTTGAATAAACACAAACCAGATCTTTTAACAATTACTTCTGTTCTCCATGCTTGTAGTCAAATTCGGGATTTGGAATCCGGAAAATTTGTACATAATTACATGGTTGTAAATGGACACGAATGTGATATAACAGCAAGTAATATCCTTATTAATATGTATGCAAAATGTGGCCACTTGTCAGAAGCAAGAGAAGTTTTCAACAAAATGAAAACCAAGGATTTGACATCATGGAACTCGTTAATCAATGGTTTTATTAAAGCATCATTATATGAGGAAGCAATTGCGATTTTCACATCAATGAAATTGGACATAACACCTGATTTTGTAACATACGTGACAATTCTTCCTATATGTACATTTCTCATGAGCTTAAAGTTAGCAAAATCACTTCATTGTGAAACGATTAAATCGGGGTTTAACTCCAGTATAATTGTGAGAAATGCTCTCATTGATGTTTATGCTAAATGTTGTAAAATGGAAGATGCATTGAACCAATTTGATAACATGAAAGATTGCGATATCGTATCATGGAACACGATTATTTCCGCATGTTCTCATTCCGAGGAATACAATTTAGGGTTTAGAATGATTAATCAAATGAGAATCGAGGGAATTTTACCTAATGTAGCTACGATTTTAACCACATTACCTTTATGTTCAAATCTTGGAGCAAAACGACAAGGTAAAGAGCTTCACGGGTGTGTTTTTAAGTTAAATTTCGAGTCAAACATTCCAATCGCAAATGCACTAATCGAAATGTACTCAAAATGTGGAAATTTAAAAAATTCAATCCGAGTATTTGACCATATGAAAGTTAAAGATGTTGTGACATGGACATCATTGATTTATGCATACGGGATATACGGTCAAGGAAATAAGGCAATAATAGCATTTGAGAATATGAAAGCTGCCCGAATAATTCCTGACCGAATCGCCTTTCTTGCTATTATCTTCGCGTGTAGTCATTCGGGTTTAGTAGAAAAAGGTAGGGCTTATTTTAACGAAATGACAAAAGATTACAAAATTGACCCGAAGATCGAACACTACGCTTGTGTAGTTGACCTTCTTTCGCGATCCGGGCAGCTGCCCGAAGCCGAAAAATTCATTCTTTCCATGCCAATGACTCCTGATGCAAGCATATGGGGTTCTTTACTTAGTGCGTGTCGGGCAAGTGGGACCCACACCAAGATCGCGGAACGTGCTTCAAAACGTATAATCGAATTGAATTCAAACAATCCCGGATATTATATTTTGGTATCGAATGTATACGCGAGTTTAAAGAAATGGGATGAAGTTAGAAAGGTGAGAAAGTTAATTAAAGATAAGGGATTTAAGAAAGATGCGGGACGTAGTTGGTTGGATATTGATAAAAAGATTTATGTTTTTAGTAGCGGGGAGAAGTTTTTTGAACAATATGAAGAGGTTAAGAATTTGCTTGAGGTTCTTGGGGAGTTGATAGAGAAAGAAGGGTATATTGGTAATTTTAGATCTGTTTTTCATGATGTTGGAGAAGATGAGAAACGAGAGATTCTTTGTGGGCATAGTGAAAGGCTTGCGATTGCTTTTGGATTGTTGAATACGAAACCGGGAACACCTTTGCAGATAATGAAGAATTTACGGGTTTGTGAGGATTGTCATACTGTGACTAAGTATATATCGAAAGTTGTGGAAAGAGAGTTTTTAGTTAGAGATGCGAATCGGTTTCATTTATTCAAAAATGGAAGTTGTAGTTGTGGTGATTATTGGTGAAATTAAGTTATTATTTACTCTCTCTATCAATATTAACAATGTATTTTATCTTTTACACATACTAGCAACATACTTACATTTTTTTTTTTACTGATAATAGCAATGTAGTTACATTTTGCTACCAATATGTGCAATGCATTTTATTTATTTATTTTTTTAATATTATCAGTAAAGACATATAAAAACTTTGCTATTATGAGTAAAGAATAGTAAGTATGTTATTGTTATTCTAAAAAAACGTAAGTACGTTGCTATGATGGGTTATTTATTGCTATTATTTTTAAAGAAATGGAAGTGTGTTGCTATTATGCGTAAATACATATAACTACACTATATTATATATATCTAACATTTAACAAGTTGTGCGACACTTTTGATAGTGTAACGCCAACTTTTTTTTTTTCTTTTCTTTTTTATAATTTGTAAAGTCACATAAGTAGTCCTATAAAGTTTGCAAAGTTTCATAAGTTGTCCTTAGCTTAAATACAAGTTGTGTATAGTTTAACACCATTTTTTATTGTTTATTTATTTATTTATTATTTATAATTTGTAAAGTCACATAAGTAGTCCTATAAAGTTTGCAAAGTTACATAAATGGTCCTTAACTTTTTTTTGGGTAAATAAATTAGTTATACTCTATTACTCTTGGTCATTTTAGCTTTTAGTTAGACAAAATGATCCCTAAACTAAATAAATATTTAATAGTAACCCATTTATTTTCCAAAAATGGTCTCTATATATAACACATAGTCACTGTAACGGTTTCTACCTAAGATGGTCCCTAAACGAAATAAATACTACAAAAATGATCCCTATTTAACAGTAAATTTTCAGAAACGACCCACTTATTTACTGGATTAATAAACTTCGAATGCATAGAGAAATCCTACTAGTTGATAACAAGTGTAAAATACATTGATATTTATTGCAATCTGCTCAACTTAAAAAACGAAATAACTTATGCTCTAGAAGTGTAAATATTTATGTCTTCACTATAAATCATCAATCACGATTTGAAAGTATTACATGATTATTTAGATGTTTTAACAGAAAGAAAATACTCGCGCATAACCTTGAACTTGGTAACCAACTTCTCCCTATCTGGCCAACTTTCTTTAATTATTGGGATATTATAAAAGTTATCCTTCCATAACATTATAAGAGGAAATCTCTCTTCGTCTAAGAGTTTTATGCCACTTGTTTCTTCGAATATTTCAAGATAATTCGCAATCCATCCGAATGCAAGATCTAAGAATCCGATTGTTTCTCCACTAAAGAATTTCTTCCCTTTTAGCTGTGTTTCGACAATTTCTAGGTTTTTTAAAGCAGGAGCCTTTGCTTCTTCTTGCTCCACTCCTTGGCTTGTGTAAGCATTGAACACTGATGGTGCAAGCTACATTTAGACAAGGGTTAAATGAAATAAATAGGAATAGTTTATAAACATCATGCATATTGACAACATATAATCCAAATAGCATTTTAATGGAAATAAAATGAATAAGTCCTAACAATGATATACCTGTTCATCATTAAACTTTGCCCAAAAACGTGTAGTGGCTCTAGCAACTGGATCTTTAGGTAAAAGAGGAGTAGTTTTGTTCCATGTGTCATCAATATACTCAAGAATTACAAGTGATTCACATATTGGTGTTCCATTGTGCAACAATACAGGAACTTTTTTGTGAATAGGGTTGTATTTGAGTAGTAAAGAACTCTTGTTTGCAAGATCTTCATAGATTGTCTCATACTCTATGCCTTTTAGTTTGAGTGCCCAAACTACCCTTAGAGCAAATGGGCTTGACCATGTCCTAAAAAGCTTCACCTCTTCCATATCTTTAGATTACTTTATCTAAACCTCTAGTTGATGGCTTTCTTTTATAGACATTGTTAACCCCATTTGTTATACAGGACTGGACATGACAGTCGAAAACAAGTTGTACTGTGTTTGATTCAGACTATGTCAATGGGACAAAAAATAGCAAAATTTTGTCACACTCGAAAAGATGGAAAAAGGTGGGAGTCCGAAAAAACATCTAAATGTTTAGATACTAAATGACCATTTTTCACTTCGTGTTGTATAAAAATATCTAGCCGGTTATATAAAACCGAAACATGAGTCTATTCATTCACGTTATAACCAATGTTATTAATATTATAATGTCAACAGTAGGTTTCATGAATATTGGCATAAAAGCCGGCCAAAGCAAGGAGGACATATTTTAATATATTATATTGTCACAACAAAAAAGAACAGGCGTAATATGAAAACGATATTGCTTTACAAGTTTGTTGTGAAGTCTGATTTTGAACGTCAAAAGATCCCCGATCCTTGTGTCTTTCACAAATTATTTGATGATTGCCTATTCAAGTGGGGCTACCTAGTTGGTAAAGGGTAATTACCTATTGGAGTAGAAGCCCCAAGATCGAAATTAGGCAAGAAGATTCTAAGGAGTATACTAACATACTAACAAACTAATCTTTCCGTCCATAAAAAAAACATAAAATATATTTTGATTTATTTTTTTTTCCAGTTTAGCCCCTATATTTTATTTCGGTCAATGTAAGCCATCCATTTTGAAAGAAATTTCCGCTCTGACCACTATGCTCATTTTTCGGTTTAATAGGAGTTAAAACCGGCATGACTTCTCATTAATTTAAATTTCATCATATGTATTTTATGACATAACATCTTGTTTCCTAAAATAGATTCGCTTTTGTGGGTTTAGAAGGTTATACACATACCATATAAGTAAATAAGAAGCCATTTTAGAAAAGCATAAAACAATGTGAAAAACCTATTCCGTAGGTGGTATGACTTAATGGATTAAAACGAGATCAACTCACTTGCTATATACCTAAACCTATCGGAAATTACTACCATGAGTCCTTGACAAAAGCTGACAATAGCCATAAGTAGTGGTGCAAATGAACCGAGCTAAAATAAAAACTCATCAACGATAATTTAGAATAAGTTTGGTCCCATCATTGTGTCAAAAGGGATGATTTGATGTCGGATCTGCAATTTCTTGTTTGTTAATCTCCGTCATTTCAATTTGCAAATTCTAATGTTTATCCAAGCACCGATGACGATGTTTACTTCTTACATCATTTCGATGGACTTGATTTAGCCATAGTTACTATCATGAGTCCTTGACAAAAGTTGACAATAGCCATAGTTAGTAGTGCAAATGAACCGGGCTAAAATAAAAACTGCTCAACGGTAATTTAGAATAAGTTTGGTGCCTTAATTGGGTCAACAGGGAGGATGTGATGCTTGATCAACAATTGTTTGTTTGTTCATCTTCATCATTTCGATTTGCAAATTCTCTTGGTCATCCAGACACCAATGACAATCTTTACTTCTTGTATCATTTCAATGGACTTGGTTTAGTATTAGTTTTGAAAATACACACATTAGAGAATTATACACCATGAACTTCTTCTTATTGTTGGATTTTTATATTCAAGAATCATGTTAGAATGATCTTTGCTAATAACATGTGATCCTAAAGAGTCACATCAATAACAAGTTCACACACACACACACACACACACACACACATATATATATATATATATATATATATATATATATATATATATATAAATGAATGGTGATTATGTAATAGAGATTTATTTATGTTCAAAGTGTGTGATACCATAGTTAATTAATTTATTCTTGTGTTTCACTTTGCATGTTTTACTTCTTGAATATTAATTTATTCCAAATGCCACAATTTACCATACTTTAGGGAGTAAGTATTGATTTAATACAATCATAGAATATTTATAGATTGTCCATAGGGATTGGAAATTGCATAAGAATTGTTGAAATATTCATGAGTATTTAGAAAATGCGAATTTGTAGTATTGGTGGAACCTGCACTTCGAGATTACTTCATGGATTCAATCACAAGTAATTCTAAAACGAGAATATCCTCAATCTGTAAAACATACACACATACACACAAACACACACACACACACACACACACACACACATATATATATATATATATATATATATATATATATATATATATATATATATATATATAAGTAATAGTTTACGAATCTGTTGCGCATTTGTTTGCATTAACGCATCCGTAACTACATGTCATAAAGTGTAATTTCATGTATGATATGATTTGTAAAATATATGATTATATATTCAAAGTTTATTAATTCCCTTTTCCTATTATGGAAAAGAGATATCTTTAGGCCCCTCATTTATTGGATGTTGACAATATAGTGTTGGGCCGAGTCAGGACTAAATTGATGTGTTCAATTCGTAGTCTAATGACGTCATCGCAAACCGGGAAGTCGAGAAACAAAATCTTAGACCATGATATTGATTCTAATCCATATCTTGTGTCCATATGATATCAGGGAGAACGAAGGGATGGTTGATCACTTATCTTAGCGTTGACGTCTGACTTGATCAGAGTTTAACAATGTTTTTGGAAAGCACACTTTACTGGTTATTTTAATACTTATACTTGAAATTGTAGTTGGCGACGTATCCAAGTGGGGGACTGTTGTATTAAGTGTATAAGGTCTTAATTAAATTGGTGTATTTTAAGTGAATAATAGTAAAGTTGTTTTTGGGTTGCCCTCATAACCAGGAAATAGGTTGGATTGATATAAAGAGAGAGATAAATGATTTATCAATATGTTGTATGATTAATATATAATTAGAAAAAATAAATAATTAATTAAGAATTAATTTAGTTATATATATATATATATTAATTAGAAATAATAAATAATTAATTAATATTTAATCAAAATTATATTAATTATTGATTTTGGATTAATTAGAATTAATTAAAGGTATAAGGGTTAGAGTGCAATTTTTCAATAGTTAAACAAGGGAGGCATTCTAGAACCTCCTTATCATGGACAGTTTTGGGAGCCCTCATTAGGGTTTCTAGAAGCTTCAATTTTCTGATATGGTAAGTGATATGAAAAAGATTAAAACATTATTATTTTAATATTTGAATCAGGGTTTCATACAACTATAAATAGGGACCTATAGAAGGCTTGAAAAACCCTAGACAACTTATAAGTGAGTTTCAAAAGTCTCTTACTCTCTCTCTCTCTCTCTCTCTCTCTCTAATTTTCAATTCTAGGGTTTGGTTGTAAGACATTAGAGGCTACCACATTATTGGAGCTAGCTTTCGTAGAAGGTTTTTAAGAGAAGTGTATAACTTAATTTGAATTAAGCAAATGTATGATCTCTTTCATGTAATTTGAGATTACATAACCTTAATTAGGTTAGTTTTCAAAGTATGTTGCAATTATGAGAAAATCCATATATATCTAGGTTACATGTCCCCATTGTTGTTTATGTGAAATTTTGTTGTGCAAATCATGTTTGATTAATTATTATTATAACCTAGAAAACCCATCACAAACGAGTCTAACAAGGAAGAAGGCATCATAAATATTACATTGGTTTCCATTAAAGCCTAGACTTCAAATATTGTTCGTATCATCGAAGACAGCTAGCCTTATGAAGTGGCATCATATAGAACATGTTAATGATGGAAAACTACGACATCTACTCGATGGTTTAGCTTGGAAAGATTTTGATATGTAGTTTTTTTTCCGAATTCGCAAGTGATCCTCGCAATGTTCGTTTATCACTTGAAAGTGATGGTTTTAATCCGTTTAGGATAATGAACATGGCACACAGTAGATGACATGTCATCCTTATTCCTTATAAATTTCCGCCTTCGTTGGTTATGAAACAACCTAATTTCATTCTTTCTTTAATCATATATAGTCCTTATAGTCTCAGAGACAACATAGATGTCTAAATTAAACTTGTAATAAAAGTTTAAAGAGTTATGGGAGTTTGGAGTTGAGAAATTTGATGCATCAACGAAAGAAAATTTCCAGTTAAAAGCATTATTTTTTATACAATAACCTCTGTCTAACCTGCTGAATCTGCTCTGTCGACTGAAGCACGATCTCTGTGCTGCCCATCACTCTCTGTAACCGAGAATTACCCAAGATGCAACTCTACTCTAAATCTCAACAATCACCCGACCCTTAAGGGTTAGGAAACCATGAACCACCGGATCCCCGATCCAAAGCCCACTTTGTCCATTCCGGACCGACTAAGAGACCCATTCTCACTCTTAGAGCAACTCTCACGAGTTCTCCTCTTGCAATCACATACAGCTGCTGAACTAGCCCCCAACACCCACAGGTTGGAAGCCCCGTTACACTGATGATATCCTCGAACATCTCCCAGGATGAACCACTAATATCCACCCTATACCCTGATCAGAATCACACTGAGAATTCAAGATTCTCTCTCCCCCTACATCCCTTCTAAGTCTCGACAGACATCCCAAACCGGATGGGTTCCTTCTTCACTGCCGCGAACACGATGCTCAAAACCATACTCGAAATACTCTAACCATAACTCTGCTCTGCAGCTTTCACTTTCGTGAACTTGCACTCCCTTTCGGAGTTACACACCTTTCTCTTTTCCTTTTCCAAGGAACCCTCTTGGCCATAATGCCACCCCAACCGGTGCCACGGTGCTCGCCCCAAGCGACACCACCCTTTTTGCGTAACCGCTATTCACATACTCTGGCTCTCATTGCAGGGGTTCTCAAGCCCATGCACTCTCTCCACTCCACCAACTCACTACCTCAACTAAACAAAATCACTAACCCGGGGCCAGACCTTCCAATGTAATCACACTGCAACATACAAAATCCGAAATCTCAAACTGATCCAACAATACCATCAGAGTCCCCAGCATGACTGGACCGACTCTCATAACACACACTAGCCACTCGAGGCTATATCTCTGTGGGTCCGTACACCCAACTCTGTGAACCCTCAGGTTCTAACTCTGGGAACCTTCCGGTTCCAACTCTAGAAACATGCACAACATAAATCCCGTGGGATTAATGCAGTACAACCCATCACGTACATCAAGCATACAAATACTCTGATCGCATAACCCCGGTTACCTACTCAAACTTGATCCCGGCCTGCTCCCAGGCCTCCACAATTAAATGCCCTAGGTCTGTATCCCGTCCCGCATACCCGACACTCGCTCTTGTCAGCCTATACTCTGAGCTGACAGAACACTGCTGAATCCCAACAGCTAAGCACCCTCACATACTCATCGATCTCCCGGAGAATTCTCCAATTCTCCCCCACTTAAAGCACTGACTAACAGCCACCGATCGCCATTAACGACCTTCCAGAACAACCCCGCACAAAGAGAACACTTACACACTGACTGCTTCCCACAAGCATAAGCAACCCTCAGCAAAACACATCTCCTCCCTGATCAATTCACTCAAAAGAATCCGGTATTTCAATTATCCACTCCATGACTGCAGATGCTACCCGACATCCAAACCAGTGCCGCATCTCCACTATCAACTCTCACGAATGATAACCAACGGAATTCCCAAACAATAACCCATAACCAAACCCACAACCTGCAAAAGGATGAATACCGCATCGAAAACCGCACAAGAATACCGGCACCAAAACACCAAACTATAACCATACCAAACCATCAGGGAACAACGAATGCCAAAGCGAAAACCTGAAACACCAATCCATAACCATTCCAAACCCGCGAAACAACGAATACCGCATCGAAATCCACGCAAGATACCAGCACAAACAATACGCCACAATCAACGCAAGATAATCAAGACATCAAGAAAGCATCATACCCGCAGCTGCCTCTGGCACTGCTCCGTCTCTCTCTGCCGCAAGCTGATAAGCACGACCCTGAGCCCTTGGGGCTCCGCTCCATCCTGTCCTCCTCCTGAACTCCTCAAGATGGCCGGTGCTAGAGCCTGCACCGGTCCTGCAGAAAGCTGTGGACAGTTGACCCTCAAATGTCCAACCTGCCGACAATGATAACAAATCCTCAAATCCCGAACCGGCACTGACTGCCGACAATCCCGCGCATAGTGCCCCTCCTTTCCGCACTTGCGGCATGCACCACCGGACCAACAAACTCCGGTGTGACCCCTCCCACACTTCCCACAAGTGTGGCCGCTTCGATCCCCCACTCTAACATCAATGGTACTGGACCGTTTCGGCGCTAGCTGCGACTGCATCGGAGCCTGCCTCAGCTCACACAACTGTAACTCAACCTCTAACTCACGCCGCATGGCGGCCTCCTGCAACACCAACAAGGTCTCGCACCTCTGCGCAGACACGAACTGTCTGATATCCCCCTTGAGCATACTCAGATATCGGGTCATCTGAGCCTGCTCCGAAGCGAACTCAGGGCAAAACATCGCCCTCTCAATAAACATCCTGGTGATCTCAGTCACCGACTCCGAATCCTTCTTCAGCTCAAGGAACTCCCGAGCCAATCTCTCCCTCTCATCTCGCGGAACATAGCGAGTACTGAACATCTCTCTGAACTGATCTCGTGAAACCGCAGCCCTCTGCGCATCGGAATATGACTCCGTGGTCAATCTCCACCAATCCTTCGCCCCGAGCCCCAATAGGTCCAGAGCACACCTCACCCTTTGATCAGCAGGGCATAAACTCGTGAAGAAACACCCCTCCACGTATGATAACCATCTCATGGCGATAATCGAGCCCTGAACTCCATCGAATGTGGGAGGCTTCGTATAATAGAAGTCCCGATACTGAAAACTCCGACTAGCTCCTCCCCTTGCCGCTGCTACAGCCGCTGTAGCCACCGCGGCAGCCGTCTCTGCGAGAGCCGCATATCGCTCATCAAAATACTCAATCATGGCGGTCTTGATCGACCCAAACAATTCCGGCAACTCAGCCCGGAACAATGCAGCAACCCCATCACGCAGGATCTTGCGAATCCTCGCATCCAACTCGCTCGGGCTCGTCTGATCGATAACCTCAGACGGCACCGATCCACCCGGAACTCGCTCTCCAGCTCCCGATCCTGATCCGGATCCACTATCATCATGCCTCGAAATCTCCATACTGAAGACACCATACCAATCTCAGACACTTTCCACAATCCTGGGATCCAACTCTCGCAACCCAACCCCTAGAGATCATGGTTTCCCTGATACGCGTATGGGTCCTATGCTTTCAGTAGTACGGGCCCATACTACCTTCCACACCTACCCATATTTGTATGAAGTACTACCACAATACCCTAGAGCACATGCATAACAACTATCAACCCTCACCACTAGAGGAACACTGAGAATATCCCATAAGGGACCCTAGGCTACAGGCATCACAAATCAGGCAACATTATCATGAATTCCTGAAGATCCATAGCCTAACTCTAGCATGCTGTTCTATCAAGCTCAATAAAACAAATATCATGTATGGTATCTTGGGGTTACTTACTAGCTCCGACTGATCGTACCTCCGCGTCCTCCTTTTACTAAATTTGAAAACCATTTTAATTTCTCTTTTTAAATCCTCCTCGATTTGAGACTGGAGTCACACGAATGTTTCCCCAATTCACTCAAACCAAGGCTCTGATACCAACTTGTAACGTCCAAAATTTCAAAACAATTAAAACTTTTCAAAAACCACTCATTTTAATAACGTTGTTACAAAAGGTTTTCAATACATTATTTAACAGAGTATTTTCCCAGGTTCATATCATAAACATCAACGCGAGGAACGGTACGATCACGCCTTTGCCTTGCCACAGACTCTTGAGAACCTGAAACATAAAACCACAACTGTAAGCCCGAAAGCTTAGTGAGATACCCCCAAAATACCAACCACATATACGCCCTTCCAGGCCACGACCTTCCGGTCCATGTGTCTCAGGGGACTTCCGTCCCTACTGGGTAAACCTTCCGGTCCTACCCACGCCGACCTTCCGGTCCACAACACAACATATTGCCTTCCGGCCCATAACATATTGCCTTCCGGCCCATAACATATTGCCTTCCGGCCCATAGCATAAAATGCATACATAACATAACAAATCATAGAACGACCCTACATATCGGGTCACACCCCAGATCTAGCAATCATAACACATAATCATATAGCAGTTCACAGACAACAATCGATCAACAGATCACATATCATAGCATTACTCTAAACAAGATACCGGTCTAGCCGGCCACTAGCATAACATTACCCTACGAATCAGTCAACATACTAAATGCATACATACGCCTTTCCAGGCCATGACCTTCCGGTCCACATAGCAATGCCTTCCGGCCCATATCATGTAATGACAACTACCCGGATTTCCATCCGATAAAAGGGTCGGCCTTGGTGCCATGAACCCTAGCGATATAGTGAGGATAACTCACCTCGAAACTGCCGACTGAACAGATAGCTCAAGCTGCTCCGATCACTGATACGATCTCCACCTCTGGACAGCCACCAATGCACTGAACTCAAACAATAAACAACAATTACCAAAATACCCCTGGAACCACTGGTCAATCCTTGGTCAAAGACAAGGTCAAAGTCAACCCCTGACTGACCCTACTCGCCGAGTCAACCCTATGACTCGCCGAGTCCCCATACTCAGAACTTCACTCAACCCGCGATCTAACTCGCCGAGTCACCCCAAGACTCGCCGAGTTCAACAACTCTGAGTTCACGCGCCCTTGACTCACCGATTCTCTAAGATTCCCTTTCTACACGTCGAGTATCCCCCTTGACTCGACGAGTTCCTCCTGGACGAATCGCGGGGCCACCCCGACTCAACTCACCGAGTCTGAAGAACAACTCGACGAGTCCCAGTTAATCTTCAAGCTACTCGCCGAGCCTGTTCATCGGACTCGGCGAGTCCATGCCATGCAACCGCTTAAACTGCTTTCTAAGGTCAGAACTGCTCCGACCATTCATAGTTCTGGCCTTCCTAGACTGATTCATCACGTAAGGTCCTCATTTCGGTGCTCATAATACACCCCATGACTCATAATTACATTTTGACCTAAGGTATAAGGATTCCAATCCAAAACCTCCATTGATTCCCGAAATACTCAGGCATGGGACATTCTGGACTTCCAAAGGTCCCAATACAGGGTTCCAATCGCTTGGGGGACTAAGGTAACACTCAATCTAGCCACAAAAGGGTTCAATAAACCCTAAATCCATATACACATCAACATAGAAGAATGTAACTCGAAATATTACCTGAATAATGTGCTCTCTGTGTCCCCAATCCACAGAACGTGACTTCTCTTGTTGTTCCCTTAACCAAGCCTCCTCTTCCTTGCAAAACAACACTTCCAAAATCAACAATGGTCTTCTACCTTGCTCCAGATGCTCACAATCGAATTAGGGTTTCTCTCAGAGGACTAGGGTGAACAATGACGGCCATAAGGTCCCTCATATACGTCCCAACCCTGAACGGTTAGGGTTTTCGCTAAACAGCGCAGACTTGCCGAGTCCATATCCGGACTCGTCGAGTCCAGTCGCGAACCCGCGACCAGATCCGCGATCCTACTCGGCGAGTCTAGGCTCCAACTCGCCGAGTCCCCTCTTAAAACACCCAAAATCATAAATATAACAATACCTGGAATACCGGGCTGTTGCACGTCCGACTATCGTTGATTTCTTAGTTATATATCATATATATTTGTGTTAGATCTGAAAGTCTTCATCGTATTCAATACCTTTGTTATTCAAAGGCATGAAATTAAATACTCTAGTTAACTATAATAGGTATAGTTAAGACTACTACTCGTTACCTCTCTTACTACTATACTCACTATAACTGCTACTATTACATGTTAATGTACGTATATGAGAACACTCTATGTACTATACAAAAAGTCTACTATACTATAACACAAGAGAATACACTAATCCAGAGTATAACACACTATCCCTCAATAAGGCACTCTACCGCGCTTACACCATGTGAACAGGGCTTCCCGGAAGGAAAGCAACACTACATGTATAGATCTATACATGACGGATGCTATTACATCCCGACTGTTAACTACAGTCCGAGCCGACTAGGCCCAGGGGTGGCACTACATCACTACACTACGTATGATCGGGAAGGTCATCGGGCTCTCTATTATCATTTAGTTGGTTACATGATGGATTATATCCATATCCAAATTAATACACTAAGACCTAAAGTCTAAACTAATATCCCGAAGTAAATAAATATCTATTACTAATTGAAGTTTGCAACACTACTACCGTCAGCAGGCATAACTTTTCCTCATCTATGTTACTTAAATGAGAGTTATTACTTGATTCACTATAAACAATGCTCTGATACCAATCTGTCGCACCCCAAAACCGAGAACAACGGAATACGTTCTGGGTGGCGGACGTCATGTACAGTATCATAACAATTGCATAATAGTAAAAGCAAGCGACAACAACCATTCCATTAATATAGTGATTTAAATACAAACGTGTTCTGTATAGTTAATAGACACCAAAAGTATAACAAAAATAAAAGATGGGTCTTATATATGCTCCATCTTCTCAAAAGCGGCACCAGTACCTGTCTATATTTGACCTGAGGATACAAGTTATTTTGAAAACGATTATCAGCATAAAGCTGGTGAGTTCATAAGAATTTAGTGTCGTTGTTTGTGTAAAAGTGTTTACAAACATGTAATATAAAAACTGAAATTTATGTTTGTGAGTAGTAGAAATCCCTAGAAAATCCTATATTTTCCAGAAATGTACATTTGTAAGTGAAATCCTTTGAGTGTGTAAAAGTATCCTTTGAGTGTGTAAAAGTATTCTGCCCATCATGGTCCGAAGGATTGCCAGGAACGTCGAGCAAGGTCAAGCGGCTATTGGCCGAGTTGTAGAAGTGGATGCCAACTCTAATCTTAACACTGTTCGCATCCGCCAACTAGAAGAAGCTATGGATAGGACGGGGAGGAGCAATGAGGCTCTGCAGCAACAGCTAGCTGCATCCCGAGCCGAAGTTAGGGAACTCCGAGCACATCAGAGGGTTCATGAACGACATCTTTAGGAAGTTATGCGCCAACTAGCTGATCAGAGGGTTCGCCCAATGGGTACCCGTCGCCAGTAGAAGATGTTGAAACATCTTACTATTTTGTTTAAGGACTAGCCTTTTCTTTTCTATGCTCAGTAGACCACTTGTCTGTAAACATTCCTAACTTTGAAAGTACCCTAATTAGGCCTCTAGACTGCCAACATTTTCCTTATGGTTTGATGTAAGACCTACTGTTAGGTCACGTTTCCCGAACTTGTGTTACATCATTAATACCAGTAAAAAAAATTGCAGTTAACTACTCTATTGCTATGACTCTCTCTCTCTGATTTCCGGGCTATGTTGATTTAGTCCATAAAACCCTCTTATCATACTTGCAATAGACTCTTACTATTGTCAACATCTTTATGAACTTTCAGTAAAAGATGCCTCCTCGCAAGCGCCCGAACAGAGGCAGGCCAACGACTCAAACTCTACCTCCACCACCTCCTCCTCCGCAGTTCGATCCAGTGCTGTTTCAAACAGCTGTGACCGCAACCATGGCCCAAATGAATTCTGGCGATGCTAGTGGAGCCGGAATGGGCACCAACTCCAGACATGGTGAAATCCCCTCACGTACACAGGGGTGTACTTATAAAGATTTCATGAACTGTAAACCAACATTTTTCAATGGGACCGGAGGAATCCTTGCTCTGTCCCAATGGATCGAAAAAGCCGAAGCCGTTTTCGAAATGTGCTCATGCCCCGAAGAAAGCAAAATCAAGTTCGTTGCTGCCATCTTCACTGAAAGGGCCCTGACATGGTGGAATGGCCATGTCAGTTCACTCTCTCTAGTAACAGCCAATGCCATGGGCTGGGACACACTAAAGGACCTACGGAGAAGAGAGTACTGCCCTAGAGGCAAAGTTCAGAAGCTTGAAGAGGAACTCTAGAACCTCAAGATGAAGGGGACAGACATTGTGGCGTATACAGTCAGATTTTGTGACCTGGTAGCTATGTGCCCTAACATGATCCCTTCTGAGAGCAAGAAAATCGAACGATACATCTGGGGTTTAGTGCCGCCATATCAAGGAAATGTTCTATCTTTACGTCCTGCAACCTTTGACCTTTCATTGCTTAGATCTCCTCTCATGAATGAAAATGGTCCTTTTTGGTATATCTTGGAGTCATTCTCGGATTTGAGCTTGTCATGTGGACATGGCTTTAGATCTAAACCCCTTTAGGTCTCCTCAGGCCTAAAGACTCAAGCTTCGTCAAGCTTTGACTAACTTCCATGCCCTAAACATCTTATTTTGCTTAGTATTGGTGTTTTGATCCCTTTTATGCCTTTCATGCACGTAAAGTTAACAACTTTATGTGGTATCTTAGTCCTAAGAGGCTAGATCTATAGTTTGGGGCCTTGGAGTCGACTGGAAAGGGATGAACACGTTAGGAAAAGAAAACTTGACGATTTGCTTAGCCAACTCTACGAGTTGGATAAGGGTTTTCCCACTTTCTGGATTCTAAGTGAACTTGGCGAGTTGGTGAGATAACTCGACTAGTTGATTAAGGTTTTCCCGATCTTATGGACACTACATGGACTCGACGAGTTGTTTGGAAACTCGATGAATTGATTCGAGTTTTCACGGTTTTTGAGTTTTGAAGAAACTCGACGAGTGTGGTCAACATGGACTGTTAACCTTGACCGTTGGCTTTGACTTTGACCATGGTTGACCAAGTTTGACTTATGGTGGTATTTTGGTAATTTAGGATTCTAATGGAATCAGTCATATAGGGATTACAAGCAGTTGAGTTTGTAGCTGAGAGTTGGGGTTTGATCTTCTTGATTCAGCACTACTTGTGAGGTGAGTTTTCCTCACTATACTAACAGGGTCGAAGGAACCAATGATGACCCTTTTGGATTGTTATCTTGGTTCTCGCATGATGATATGCTTAGTGATCTGCTAGATCTGTATCCTGGTATGTTAGGTTGGTATCCTGGTATATAGGATGATGTTATGATTAGTGATTTGTTAGATCGGTCTGACTGTTTGTACTTGCTAACATTTGTTATCTATGTGTTGATTGTATGCTTGGGGTGGGTTGAGGCGGTCCTGCTTTGTGATGTAGGCCAACATACCCAGGGCGGCCTGGATAGACTAAAGGCCCTATGGGATATACCAGTCAGGCTGAAGGTCCGAAGAACGGTCCAGACAGGCTGAAGGCCCGGTAGGGTGGACCAGACATGCTGAAGGTTCTGAGAGTGGGCCAGATAGACTGAAGGCCCGGTGAGGGCGGTCCAGTCATACTACAGACTCTATATGCATGTTGTTTTTTATGATATGGTTATGGTTTATATGTCATTGGTATTATGGGGGAACTCACTAAGCTTCGGGCTTATAGTTTTGGATTTTGTTTCAAGTACTTCAGATGATCGCGGGAAGGTGAAGGCTTGATCGTGCATCTCCTCACATTTTATGAATTTGATTTCTGGGATACTCTGATATGAAACTATTATGAAAACATTTTATAATAAATAATGGTTTTTGGATGCTTGAAAAAGTTTTAAATTTTCATGAATTTTATGGATGTTACAAGGTAAGATGAAATAAATAGTTATGCATATTATATCTTGATATTCTAAAATACTAATGTGTGGCTGGTGCATATTTGATGTCAAATTTATTGTTTTGTAATCATTCTATAAAATATTTTACTAGTTAATTATTGATGGTGGTTGATTTTTGACATCATAGGTAACAAATAATTTAATTTGGTTTGTTTGTAACTCATAGGTTG
Source organism: Lactuca serriola (assembly GCF_051521515.1). NCBI lineage: Eukaryota > Viridiplantae > Streptophyta > Magnoliopsida > Asterales > Asteraceae > Lactuca > Lactuca serriola. The sequence continues at coordinate 116,617,393 of NC_136408.1, forward strand.
GCTAGGCGTAAAAGACTATGTATCGCATCTATTGATAACCATGTTGAGGACAAGCAATTTTCTCAATGAGGAGATCAAACTATCAATCAACAATCATCCCAACATGATATAAATACTAATATTCAACCACGTTCTAAACAAGGATCTAAAGAATGTATTTTCTCATAGTACAATGCTATTGTTTTTAGTAGAAGGTCATTATTTTGAGTTTTTTTAAAGTATATTGCTATTGGTATACTACTATTGTTTTGGGCATAGTTTGCTACTAGGTTCTAACAAAATTTTAAACTATAATGTCATTCTTTTTAGTTTTGTTAAAGCATAGTGATATTATGGGCATAGTTTGGTACGTGACACTTTTAAAAATATAATGTTATTGTTTTTAGTTTTTTAAAGTATAATGAAATTGTAGGAATAGTTTGTTACCATGTTTGACACTTTTCTGAGTATAATATAATAATTTTTAGTTTTTTTAAAGTATTTTGCTATTATGGGCATAATTTGACACCTACCACTTTTTAAAAAATATAATGTTATTTTTTTGGTTTGTTAAAGTATAATGCTTTTATAGGCATAGTTTGGTATCTGACACTTTTTAAAAATATAACACAATTATTTTTGACACATTTTTAAAATATTATGGGAATAGAAATGGTCTTTATGCCAAGAATTTAATACAATAATCGTCCGTATAAGTTATAACATGAGTCTGTTACAAAAATGGTTTGTATGGCCTAAACTATTATAGAATTGGTGCTTATGTTAAGAATATATTACATTAATGATCCATGTTACATGAATCTATTATAAAATGGTCCTTAAGATAGTAAACATTTATTGAATTGGTCATGTAACATAAAGTATTACATAAATGGTCCTTATACCAAGAATCTGTTTCAATAATGGTCAATGTGACATGAATATGTTGTAAAAACGATCCTTATGATAGGAAACTATTACAAAATTGGTCCCAATAAAATAAAGTATTACATTATGCCGAGAATCTGTTACAATAATAGTCCCTGTGACATGAACCTGTTACAAAAGTGGTGCATGTGATAGGAAACTATTATAGAAATGGTCTATGTGGCCTACAGTATAACATAGCTGGCCCTTATACCAAGAATCTATGACAATAATGGTCCATGTGACATGAATTTGTTACAAAAACGGTCCAGGTGACATGAAACTATTATAGAAATGGTCCATGTGGCATAAAGTATTACATATAATCGTTAATGAGACATGAATTTGTTACAAAAATGGTCCACATGATAGGAATATGTTACATAAATGATCCTTGGGGGATAAAGTATTACATAAATGGTCCATATGTCAAGAATTTGTTATAGTAATGGTCCTTAAGGTAGATACTACTGTACAAATGGTTCTTATGGCAGAAACTACATGTCTATGATAATTATTTATGTGTTTTATTATCTTTTTGAAGGAAACACAAAAGAAAGGTAGGGGTCATAGTATGAATTCAACGACATGGAAGATAAGTGGTGATAAAAAAATAGTAGAAACATTTAACAAGTTTGGGAAACCATTTGAAGAAGAAAAAAATGAACTAACTCAATTCCTTAGGACACTTGTGAGGATAGCTGACCAAATTGTAATACAATATGAAGACTGGAAAAAGGTTCCCACGCAAAAAGGAGGACATGTATTCCATTGTTAAGGAAACTGCATATTACCTTGTTGGAAGTTTTATTGGTAATTTATACCTATTTGTTAACTTATTTAAGCTCATTTGTAATCAAAGTTTGTTATTCATCTAACCAAAATAGGTACTATAATACAATGGATATCTTTTAATACGGGGAAAAAGTGGAGGCATTGGAATGGTTTATTAAAAACACTAGCATACGATCCAAACCTTATGATTGATGAGATTGTGGCACAACAAATAGAAAATTATAGTCGGGTGGACCCATGTAATGTATTATTTACATCAAATGTCAGGTAGCATCTTTTGTTAAATCTGAAAATGTATTGTTTACATCAAATGTCTTAATATTTGTAATTACAAAGAGGACATGTGATGTAAAAAGAACAAGCCGCTTGAATATGCAAGATCCTCATGTTACGGGAACACAATCATTTTCCCGACTAGCTCAAGAAGAGGTATTATTTGGCTATTCTATCATATATATATAAAGTTTGTTTCTTATGAAATCATTTAGTATTATTTGGCTATTCTATCATATATATATATATATATATATATATATATATATATATATATATATATATAAAGTTTGTTTCTTATGAAATCATTTAGTGGTCATGAAATGCAATTAATGCTTGTTGTTGGCAAAAAAAAAAAAATGATGGTTTATACCCAACATGAGGATAAATATATTGTATAACTCATACTCATAAAGATGGAAGTATTATTAATGAGAATGTTGTTTTGGTTATGGTAATATTTTTTATAAGCATTATTAATTCTAGTAATTTATAATTCATATATAATAACATGCAATATTATAACTTGTTTTGATTTGTAGGCTTCCCTACAAGCCATTTCAAGTGAGTCAACAAACATATAAGGGGCTAAACAAGATTATTCAAATGATGACTACTTTCAAGTTAAGGGTCTAGAGAAACAAGGGTATATTCGATGTGTAGGAAGGATGCTAGTTGTAAAAGACAAAGGTGGTTCATGTTCTAATGACCCAAAAACTATTTAACAACTAAAAGATGGGTTAGCTCGTACACAAAATGCATCGAGTGTTCTTTTTAACCTCGTTAAGGATCATATTCCAAATGCAAACTTATGTAGAATGCTTAACAATTTGAACTTAGAGGTAGTTAATTACATGAAAATTAATGCTTCGTCTAGCATTACACTATATATTAGTGACAATCTTATTATGCATTTCTTTTAGGTTCCTAATAAATCTTATTTAGAAAATCAAAGATTATCATCTAAAAGTCATCATAACAATGGAAATTACTTTAAGCTCAAATATCCAAGCGATTCACGCTTCTTTTTGTATGTCAGGTTAATTAGTGATATTCTTACATGATTTATGTGATATATTATGGTTATATTATAGGCAATTATTCGAAATTTGGAAAAAGAAGGGAAGCATTTATGCAAAGTTCGAGATCAATCAAGTTTTGTACTTCTTTCCAAAGTATTTAATTAGTTTTATAGTTTTATATTTTGAATGTTATTAGCACAATATCTACATTTATTAATCTTTTTTGAAGACTTTTGTATTTTAAATATTAAGAATATTGTTGTTAAACGAGTTAAATTTGAATTTAAGTAATGATATTGTGTTTTCCATTTAGTATCTTAATTGTTTTTTATTAGATTATATTATATTTAAATTAAAAAAAAAAAATCAGACCAAATATTTAAATATTTTTTTGTTGAAAAAAATATGTCATTAAAAGCATGGAAAAATTATTTATATTAGCAACTATATTAGTGGTATAAAAGAAATTCCACTAAAATCTAATATTGTTACAATGGCATAACAAAAAATGTCACTAATATCTCATAAGGCTGCATCGACACAATCAAGAAGTGTCACTGAAGGTCTTTAGTGGCATCGCTTTTAATGGTACTTTTTTTTTGTACCGTTGATTTCACATGGGGGGCTATAGTGGCACTTTTTTGGTTTTTGTGACACTTTTTTGTGTCATTAAATGTCATTTAGTTTGTAGTGCTAGAGAGAACTTCAAGCTTTACTTGGACTTGGTAGATGTTCGTAGGAATTAAGTCCATTCGAGGAAAATTTGCAGGAGAGAGGAAGTTCTTGGCTTCTAGAGCTTAAAGGACACTCGTAGAGATTGTTAAATATGAGTTGAGCATTATGGAAGAGCACACTAACAGAACATTACATTACGGTAGAACATCGTGGCAGGGCATTGTGACCGAGCATTGTGGAAAAGCTTTTTACATGGCATTATGAAAGAAAGCTCTCCTCGTGAGAGAAAACTTTGTTTAGTGATTGAAAGCTCATTTGGTGAGAGAAAACTCTTATTGGTGACTGAAAACTTTGATGGTGAGAAAAAGCTCTATTTGGTGACTAAAAGCTTCTTACATGGCAACATTGGTTGACACATTTCATAGATCTATTGACTAATGAGCTTGGCCCGTTAGGGTTTAATTTTTGATCCTTGGTCTATAAATAGGGTTGAGTGCTACTTATTCCTTTGTAACTTTAGAATCTTGAATTCTAGTGAGTATCTTGAATCTCTGCAAAATTGTATTTGTAATCTCTATTCACTACAAGAAAAGTCCTTATTAGTGACCATTTTTTAGTGACGACCAAAAATCTAGTCACTAATAATATCAATTAATGACCACAAATTTAGTGGTCACTGAAATTTTGGTAATGCTACAAATTAAGTGACTAATTTTATAATGGTCGTCACTCACCCGGTCACTAAACAGTAGAAGTAAAACCAAAATATATTTTTATCATCATAAAAGGTATTAGTGACTAAAAAGGTGGTCACTAAGTTGAAGACTTAATGACCAAAATAAAGTTGTCACTGAATTGAAGACTTTTGAATATTAATGACCAAAAATAATAGTCACTAGTTATTTTTATACGCATGGGCTAGAAAAAAGATTGTCGTCGTTGTCTGTGAATTAAACAAAAAAATTTAAAGTTCCACACTACACATTTATTTTAACACCATATGAACTTTCCAACACTTATATTATTATTATTATCATTATTATTATTATTATTATTATTATTATTAAAATATAGAGTAAATGTATATAAAGATAATACCGCTCTTAAAGCTTAAATAATTAATTTCAATAACTATTAATTGACAATAAATACATTGGATTCCCGAATGTTCGAAACTACATAACTCATTCGTGGGTTGACCCGTCAAACCTTTTATTATACTATTAGCATTAACAAAAATTAGTTTCGTTATATTAAATCCTAATGGTAATGTTGTAAAGACCGTAATGCCCTTAGCTTTGATTTGCAGTTTGCCCTAAATCGAGGATCCATTAATCGATACGTAGCAACTAGCAAGCATGCTCCAACTCCATACGCCGATACAAGTAAGCGATAACCTTATACGCAACAACACCGACGACTATCGACGGCTCGACCTACCTCCTCTCGTCTGTCCACAACTCCTCCGGTGTCGCTCCATCCTCTCCCGTCAACGTGAGATCCAGAGACGCCGAAGCCCGAGAAGATTTCCAACATCAAGTCAAGAAGAAAAGGAGCATCGCCACGCTTTGTGTCAGGTCAATTCAATATGTATTTTCTAAATTAGCTTCATTCTGTTTTTTTATTTTCGTTAAATTCAAGAGCGTAATTGTTCAATTGAGGTGAGATGAAATTGGGGCTTTGTGCTTAGACATTGAAGAATTCGTAACTGTTTTATACTTATGGATGTGTGATTGTTCATCATTTAAATGGAATGTTGATTGGATGATGAGATAGATAACATCTGATCTTATATTTTTGTTGTTTAATTCTAGCCTTTTGACAGATTCAAGACTTTACGGACATCCAACCATATGTCGGATTATTGAAGTGAATGGAAGCAAGGACTCTATAATGAACAGCTCAATGGTAATCTCATACTTCTAGATATTTTCTTATGTAACTTATTGTGCTGCTATTTTTCCCGATTCAGCCAAAAAGCTTCAATTTTGAGACTCCCAGACATTATGATTCCTCATTGACCTGTTCTGCATCATGAAGCAATATTGAAAATACATTTTGTTATGAAGAAGTATAAAAGATGCAGAGGAAGTAAATATTGAAAATTTTGAGTTTAACTCAGAGTATTCTGTAAAATTTGAACAGGTTTAAACATGAACATTTGGTTTTCAACTTGTTATTACTATACTTTAAGTCATTGCTTGTATTGAAGCTCTTATTACTGTCAATATATCAAATAATTATTCAATGTTAATTCCTGATGAAACTCTTTGCATTTTCAGGGTGTATTTTGTGATTCTAAAAAGGATAAGTGATGTGAAATGGGGCTTTCAAAATGAAAATCAAAAAAATTATAAAGTTGCGAGTGAAAATGTTTGGTAATATGCTCCCTGCCATGAATTAATCATATGAATATGATTATCTTTGGTTGTTTGGTTAACATGTTTTATTCAAACTTTATATAGGCATTTGTATGTTAATGATATGGTTATGTATGTTAATGATATGGTTATCTTATTGTTTTTAAAATCATTTTCTAGGAATTATCCCAATGGAGTTGGCGGATGCCTTAACCATTAGTGTTGATTTAAGTAGGCGATTAAGTCAAACCTAGATGTCATGGATGGACTTCTTAATGATTATGACATTGACCAATCGGATTCAGAAACTTCTCAAAAAGATGAATCATGGCATGATTGTACTAATTCCGAATCTTCTCAGGTTAGTATATAAAATATTAATAGACATGCATGCTAATAAGAACCAGACTAAAGATACTTTTTTATCTTAATAGTTGCTAAACTAATGCAAAATGAGTTAATTTTTCCTTATGTCCTTTAGCTTAAAGTGTCATATAATATTTATCTAGTAGTTTCTTTATTTGAGTAATTATTTGGTCTCTTTTTACAAGAATTGCTAAATGGGTATGTGTTGGTGTTCTGGGTTAATTGCTCCTAAGTCTTTTTTTAGGTCAATAAAATTTACTTGCAAAATGCCCATGAAATCATAGCAAATGTCTATATTACCCATTGATGGTGATAAGCGATTCTTTTTTCCTTGCTACAATTCAAGTACTTCCTCAAGGATCTAGTGAAATATGATGTCAAATATCAAGTAACATAACAGAAAGAAAACAAAAAACATGTTAGTCATTATAACATTATAATATCAGATAAGGCTGCTCTTGAAGCTGAACCTATAGTTTCCCCGCTTATAAATGAGAAGAAAAGGTGGTACATGATTGTCAAAGGTATGTGCTTTCATCCATTCCAGTTTTGATGAACAATAATCTATTATGGGGCATAGTAAAAATATCTTTTGTTATCATAAAGTTCTATAACATTTGAAAAGTAGTATATGTTCTGCTTTAAAGTTCTTTTATCTTGTTATATAAAAATAAATGTTACCCATTTAACATGCAGTTTAAAGAAAGTAAAGTCTCCAACTAAAGGCTCCAAAACTCCACCTACACCTGCTATGATTCGATCAGGAGAGTTTCAATCAAGTCTTGGAACCGAGTTTCCTAGCTGTGTAAAGATGACAGTTAAATCACAAGTTACCTATGGGTTTTGGATGGTATTTCCCCTTTCTTTAACTAATGAACAAAAATATGATAGCAATATTCATATCAATTTGTAGTAAATAGTTACCATTGTTTATTTGAGTTTGTTTGATTTTTTAGGAATCTGTTGTCCCCATTGAAGACCATGAATTTGAAGAAGAACAGGATTCCGATTCCACAATATTCCATAACAAGGTAAAAAAAAATCACTTGTGTCTATGTTTTTCAAAAAATCAAGTAACTAGGTTTATGATGGGAATGTAAGTAAAAAATGTTGTTTTTCATATATTTGGTGATTAGAATGGCAGGATATGACAGGTCTAGTGGTAGATATGCTCAAAATCTTTGATAAAGGTTACTCAAGAAGCAGGACAAGGCAGTAATGAGACAAATCTATTTATATTTTTTATGGTAAAGATGTTGAATCCATCTTCTTTGAATATCTTGTATAATCCTACTTTGTATATTTTTTTAGTCATTGAAGTACTGTACTCTCTAGGTTCTATTAATTTGTGAACAATTTATGTTTATTATGTCATGAGATTAATTTTGATAAATAGATCATATTATATCTTTACCATTGACTAGTTTCATGCTAGTTACTTAAATTGGTTAAATATAAGAAATAGCAACAAAAATCAGTGATGAGCTTCTTTCGTAACTAATCAGACAAAATCAGTGACGACTTTTTATGGTCACTGTTTGGATAAACCAGTGACGACTTTCTATGTTCACTAATCGGAAGAGATAGTGTCGAATTTTTATGGTCACTAATTGGATAAACCAGTGACGACTTTCTTTGGTCACTGATCGACAGTGACGACTTTTTCTGGTCACCGATTAGATAAGACAGTGACGACTTTTATTGATTAGTGAGGACATTTAGTGACGAAATGGGTTGTCACAAATTTAGCGACCAGTATATTTTCGTCACTGTTTAGTGACTGCTTTTATATTTCGTCACTAATCAGTTTTTGTGACGGACCTATAGTGACGAAAAGTGACGACCAAAAGTTTGGTCACTAAATCGTTTAGTAACGACTCTTTCTATTGTTAGTGACCATTTTGTTTTCGTCACTAAGTGGCATTTTTTTTGTAGTGATTTGAAAACTTTTGAATAAGAATACTCCCTCCTGCACATATACGTAGGTCATCTTGACCGAACCATGTAAATATTGTGTCTTTATGTGTGTGTGGTTTTGTGAGTTATCGACTTTACTTCGTAACAACCATGTTATGTATCTCATTTCTTCTTATGCCATGATAGAAATTAACCACTATTTTTAGCCATTATTATACCAGTGCAAAGCTTATTCTATATAAAATAGTTAATTTAAACTATTTTTTGAAAAACTGAGATATTTTGACTTTAGTTTCAATATAATCAAATTCGTGATAATTTACTACCTTTTTTATAATAGGTATGAAACTTTGATGGGCTTTCGATTACTTATGAGTTGTGAAGACCTTGGACTAGCTCTTTTCATATTTGACTGGTGCAAGAATGCAAGATGTTACCATTATATGCTACATTTTTATGAATTTTTAACATAATGACATCAAGGTTCTATAGGGTTTCTTGTTACTTACAAACACTTTCCCCTTTTTCTGCTTTGATAATTTCCCAAAATCAGTTTATTATAGATTTCCCGTTTCTTAACTTTTCTTTGTCATGTGGATATCATCACATGGAATTTCAGAGGCGTACATACAAAAAAACGTCCAATTATATATTTATTTACTCGATAGCATAATATGTATATTTTATACGCTGATTAACCAAATCATAAATAAGTTTATTCTACCTTTCTTTCTTAATTTCAACCAAATCCTAAATAGGATCTGATCAGATCTTTGCAAGTTCCTGTGGCACGTTATTATAATCACTCTCAACAGAACTCCACAAAATAAGTTCTTTTAAGAAGATGATGACACAAATATAATTAAAGCTGATAACAACATAGGTCTTATACCATCAGAATAAACACTGTCACCACAGACGTTAGACAAGACATTATCAAATCACAAAACAACATTTCTCCCATTGCACCATCAATTTCATGATTGTTTGATCCTACGATCACAACGTTTAACAAAGATTCCTCGGCCATATGTTGAGGAGATGAGATCGACAAGCAATGGTAATTGTAATGTCACGAAGGAAGCAATTGGCAGACATGTTAATATAGCTATCGGAATCAAGATCCATGCTTTTCCCTGTCCAAACATAAGATACAATGTTGCACTAAAAGCTACCATCATTGAAGTCACCGACAAAAATAACATCGTAAGCCCAAATATTAGTCTCTTAGGTAACTTGTGGTGAAAATCCTCCTCTGCATAGCGTGCTGTGAGAATGGATAGAAACAAAAGTAAGGAAGTAGTAGATGTGAACAATGAGATTGCATCTGAGACTGCAAATATGATGAAACTTGGTTTTGTCGCATAAATTGTTTTCCCAGTGTTGTCATCAGTTCCACCAGGAACAGTGATGGCGGCTGCAAAAACGATGGTAATTATGAGCGCAGCTGTGATTGTGTAAGAGTCTGCAGTCTTCTTCATCCATTCTTCACCTTCTTTTCTCAACTGTTTATGTTCTCTTCTGAACAGCATAATTGGTTTCTCTAGTTTATTGTTCTTTTTATTCTCGTGCCATGGACATGCAATTTTTTTCACTTCCTATATGATTCAACAATGTTATAGCAGGGATAAATTTAAACTAAATAGTTATTAATTTAAGAAAAATGTGTTCACCTCAAACCATTGTAACTCTCTTTGCATTTGAAGAGCTGCACCAGAAACTAGATTGAGTTTGTCTATAGGTGCCAACTTTCCAGCTATGTGTAAAATATTATTTTTGTGTTCGTCAACCCATAGTTTATATCGATGTTTGTTAGTCATCGCTCGGTGTGCCAAAAAGCTATAAACCCTTTCAGAACGGTTTATTATTGCGAGTTGAATAAGGGGATACTCATTGTCCCAGGTCGAAATTGCTTGTGGAAAATATGTGATAATCTCTTCTACTACTTCACAATTATCATACTTAACTGCCGTATTAATTGCTACCAGGTAATGTTCACGAATTTCACAAAATCTAAGTAGTTTACCAACTTCTTCGCATGTACGCTTCATTACCAAAAGAGCATTCTCGTACTTCACTTTC